>NC_133324.1:965056792-965800676 GCF_042186555.1 Aquarana catesbeiana
GTGACTGTGGGGGGAGGGGACATTAGAGTGTAAGCTCCTCTGTACAGAGACTGATGTGACTGTGGGGGAGGGGACATTAGAGTGTAAGCTCCTCTGTACAGAGACTGATGTGACTGTGGGGGGGAGGGGACATTAGAGTGTAAGCTCCTCTGTACAGAGACTGATGTGACTGTGGGGGAGGGGACTTTAGAGCGTAAGCTCTCTGTACAGACTGATGTGATGTGGGGGGAGGGGACATTAGAGTGTAAGCTCCTCTGTACAGAGACTGATGTGACTGTGGGGGGAGGGGACATTAGAGTGTAAGCTCCTCTGTACAGAGACTGATGTGACTGTGGGGGAGGGGACATTAGAGTGTAAGCTCCTCTGTACAGACTGATTGTGGGGGGGAGGGGACATTAGAGTGTAAGCTCCTCTGTACAGAGACTGATGTGACTGTGGGGGGAGGGGACATTAGAGTGTAAGCTCCTCTGTACAGAGACTGATGTGACTGTGGGGGGAGGGGACATTAGAGTGTAAGCTCCTCTGTACAGAGACTGATGTGATGTGGGGGGAGGGGACATTAGAGTGTAAGCTCCTCTGTACAGAGACTGATGTGACTGTGGGGGGAGGGGACATTAGAGTGTAAGCTCCTCTGTACAGAGACTGATGTGACTGTGGGGGGAGGGGACATTAGAGTGTAAGCTCCTCTGTACAGAGACTGATGTGACTGTGGGGGGAGGGGACATTAGAGTGTAAGCTCCTCTGTACAGAGACTGATGTGACTGTGGGGGGAGGGGACATTAGAGTGTAAGCTCCTCTGTACAGAGACTGATGTGATGTGGGGGGAGGGGACATTAGAGTGTAAGCTCCTCTGTACAGAGACTGATGTGACTGTGGGGGGAGGGGACATTAGAGTGTAAGCTCCTCTGTACAGAGACTGATGTGACTGTGGGGGGAGGGGACATTAGAGTGTAAGCTCCTCTGTACAGAGACTGATGTGACTGTGGGGGGAGGGGACATTAGAGTGTAAGCTCCTCTGTACAGAGACTGATGTGACTGTGGGGGGAGGGGACATTAGAGTGTAAGCTCCTCTGTACAGAGACTGATGTGACTGTGGGGGGAGGGGACATTAGAGTGTAAGCTCCTGTGTACAGAGACTGATGTGATGTGGGGGGAGGGGACATTAGAGTGTAAGCTCCTCTGTACAGAGACTGATGTGACTGTGGGGGAGGGGACATTAGAGTGTAAGCTCCTCTGTACAGAGACTGATGTGACTGTGGGGGGAGGGACATTAGAGTGTAAGCTCCTCTGTACAGAGACTGATGTGACTGTGGGGGAGGGGACATTAGAGTGTAAGCTCCTCTGTACAGAGACTGATGTGACTGTGGGGGGAGGGGACATTAGAGTGTAAGCTCCTCTGTACAGAGACTGATGTGACTGTGGGGGGAGGGGACATTAGAGTGTAAGCTCCTCTGTACAGAGACTGATGTGACTGTGGGGGGAGGGGACATTAGAGTGTAAGCTCCTCTGTACAAGACTGATGTGACTGTGGGGGGACATTAGAGTGTAAGCTCCTCTGTATAGAGACTGATGTGACTGTGGGGGGAGGGACATTAGAGTGTAAGCTCCTCTGTACAGAGACTGATGTGACTGTGGGGGGAGGGGACATTAGAGTGTAAGCTCCTCTGTACAGAGACTGATGTGACTGTGGGGGAGGGACATTAGAGTGTAAGCTCCTCTGTACAGAGACTGATGTGACTGTGGGGGGAGGGGACATTAGAGTGTAAGCTCCTCTGTACAGAGACTGATGTGACTGTGGGGGAGGGGACATTAGAGTGTAAGCTCCTCTGTACAGAGACTGATGTGACTGTGGGGGAGGGGACATTAGAGTGTAAGCTCCTCTGTACAGAGACTGATGTGGGGGGGGGGGGGACATTAGAGTGTAAGCTCCTCTGTACAGAGACTGATGTGACTGTAGGGGGACATTAGAGTGTAAGCTCCTCTGTACAGAGACTGATGTGGGGGGGAGGGGACATTAGAGTGTAAGCTCCTCTGTACAGAGACTGATGTGACTGTGGGGGGAGGGGACATTAGAGTGTAAGCTCCTCTGTACAGAGACTGATGTGACTGTGGGGGGGGAGGGGACATTAGAGTGTAAGCTCCTCTGTACAGAGACTGATGTGGGGGGGGGGGGACATTAGAGTGTAAGCTCCTCTGTATAGAGACTGATGTGGGGGGAGGGGACATTAGAGTGTAAGCTCCTCTGTACAGAGACTGATGTGACTGTGGGGGAGGGGACATTAGAGTGTAAGCTCCTCTGTATAGAGACTGATGTGACTGTGGGGGGAGGGGACATTAGAGTGTAAGCTCCTCTGTATAGAGACTGATGTGACTGTGGGGGGAGGGGACATTAGAGTGTAAGCTCCTCTGTACAGAGACTGATGTGACTGTGGGGGAGGGGACATTAGAGTGTAAGCTCCTCTGTACAGAGACTGATGTGACTGTGGGGGGGAGGGGACATTAGAGTGTAAGCTCCTCTGTACAGAGACTGATGTGACTGTGGGGGGAGGGGACATTAGAGTGTAAGCTCCTCTGTACAGAGACTGATGTGACTGTGGGGGAGGGGACATTAGAGTGTAAGCTCCTCTGTACAGAGACTGATGTGACTGTGGGGGAGGGGACATTAGAGTGTAAGCTCCTCTGTACAGAGACTGATGTGGGGGGAGGGGACATTAGAGTGTAAGCTCCTCTGTACAGAGACTGATGTGATGTGGGGGAGGGGACATTAGAGTGTAAGCTCCTCTGTACAGAGACTGATGTGACTGTGGGGGGAGGGACATTAGAGTGTAAGCTCCTCTGTACAGAGACTGATCTGACTGTGGGGAGGGGACATTAGAGTGTAAGCTCCTCTGTACAGAGACTGATGTGACTGTGGGGGGGAGGGGACATTAGAGTGTAAGCTCCTCTGTACAGAGACTGATGTGACTGTGGGGGAGGGGACATTACAGTGTAAGCTCCTCTGTACAGAGACTGATGTGACTGTGGGGGAGGGGACATTAGAGTGTAAGCTCCTCTGTACAGAGACTGATGTGACTGTAGGGGGACCATTAGAGTGTAAGCTCCTCTGTACAGAGACTGATGTGGGGGGAGGGGACATTAGAGTGTAAGCTCCTCTGTACAGAGACTGATGTGACTGTAGGGGGACATTAGAGTGTAAGCTCCTCTGTACAGAGACCTGATGTGGGGGGGAGGGGACATTAGAGTGTAAGCTCCTCTGTACAGAGACTGATGTGACTGTGGGGGGAGGGGACATTAGAGTGTAAGCTCCTCTGTACAGAGACTGATGTGACTGTGGGGGGGGAGGGGACATTAGAGTGTAAGCTCCTCTGTACAGAGACTGATGTGGGGGGGGGGGGGACATTAGAGTGTAAGCTCCTCTGTATAGAGACTGATGTGGGGGGAGGGGACATTAGAGTGTAAGCTCCTCTGTACAGAGACTGATGTGACTGTAGGGGGACATTAGAGTGTAAGCTCCTCTGTATAGAGACTGATGTGACTGTGGGGGGAGGGGACATTAGAGTGTAAGCTCCTCTGTACAGAGACTGATGTGACTGTGGGGGGGAGGGGACATTAGAGTGTAAGCTCCTCTGTACAGAGACTGATGTGACTGTGGGGGGGAGGGGACATTAGAGTGTAAGCTCCTCTGTACAGAGACTGATGTGACTGTGGGGGAGGGGACATTAGAGTGTAAGCTCCTCTGTACAGAGACTGATGTGACTGTGGGGGGAGGGGACATTAGAGTGTAAGCTCCTCTGTACAGAGACTGATGTGACTGTGGGGGGAGGGGACATTAGAGTGTAAGCTCCTCTGTACAGAGACTGATGTGGGGGGGAGGGGACATTAGAGTGTAAGCTCCTCTGTACAGAGACTGATGTGACTGTGGGGGGAGGGGACATTAGAGTGTAAGCTCCTCTGTACAGAGACTGATGTGACTGTGGGGGGAGGGGACATTAGAGTGTAAGCTCCTCTGTACAGAGACTGATGTGACTGTGGGGGGAGGGGACATTAGAGTGTAAGCTCCTCTGTACAGAGACTGATGTGGGGGGAGGGGACTTTAGAGTGTAAGCTCCTCTGTACAGAGACTGATGTGATGTGGGGGGAGGGGACATTAGAGTGTAAGCTCCTCTGTACAGAGACTGATGTGACTGTGGGGGGAGGGGACATTAGAGTGTAAGCTCCTCTGTACAGAGACTGATGTGACTGTGGGGGGAGGGGACATTAGAGTGTAAGCTCCTCTGTATAGAGACTGATGTGACTGTGGGGGGGGGAGGGGACATTAGAGTGTAAGCTCCTCTGTACAGAGACTGATGTGACTGTGGGGGAGGGGACATTAGAGTGTAAGCTCCTCTGTACAGAGACTGATGTGACTGTGGGGAGGGGACATTAGAGTGTAAGCTCCTCTGTACAGAGACTGATGTGATGTGGGGGGAGGGGACATTAGAGTGTAAGCTCCTCTGTACAGAGACTAATGTGATGTGGGGGGAGGGGACATTAGAGTGTAAGCTCCTCTGTACAGAGACTGATGTGATGTGGGGGGAGGGGACATTAGAGTGTAAGCTCCTCTGTACAGAGACTGATGTGACTGTGGGGGAGGGGACATTAGAGTGTAAGCTCCTCTGTACAGAGACTGATGTGACTGTGGGGGAGGGGACATTAGAGTGTAAGCTCCTCTGTACAGAGACTGATGTGACTGTGGGGGGAGGGGACATTAGAGTGTAAGCTCCTCTGTACAGAGACTGATGTGACTGTGGGGGGAGGGGACATTAGAGTGTAAGCTCCTCTGTACAGAGACTGATGTGACTGTGGGGGGGAGGGGACATTAGAGTGTAAGCTCCTCTGTACAGAGACTGATGTGACTGTGGGGGAGGGGACTTTAGAGCGTAAGCTCCTCTGTACAGACTGATGTGATGTGGGGGGAGGGGACATTAGAGTGTAAGCTCCTCTGTACAGAGACTGATGTGACTGTGGGGGGGAGGGGACATTAGAGTGTAAGCTCCTCTGTACAGAGACTGATGTGACTGTGGGGGAGGGGACATTAGAGTGTAAGCTCCTCTGTACAGACTGATGTGGGGGGGAGGGGACATTAGAGTGTAAGCTCCTCTGTACAGACTGATGTGACTGTGGGGGGAGGGGACATTAGAGTGTAAGCTCCTCTGTACAGAGACTGATGTGATGTGGGGGGAGGGGACATTAGAGTGTAAGCTCCTCTGTACAGAGACTAATGTGATGTGGGGGGAGGGGACATTAGAGTGTAAGCTCCTCTGTACAGAGACTGATGTGACTGTGGGGGGAGGGGACATTAGAGTGTAAGCTCCTCTGTACAGAGACTGATGTGACTGTGGGGGGGGAGGGGACATTAGAGTGTAAGCTCCTCTGTACAGAGACTGATGTGACTGTGGGGGAGGGGACATTAGAGTGTAAGCTCCTCTGTACAGAGACTGATGTGACTGTGGGGGGAGGGGACATTAGAGTGTAAGCTCCTCTGTACAGAGACTGATGTGATGTGGGGGAGGGGACATTAGAGTGTAAGCTCCTCTGTACAGAGACTGATGTGACTGTGGGGGGAGGGGACATTAGAGTGTAAGCTTCTCTGTACAGAGACTGATGTGACTGTGGGGGGAGGGGACATTAGAGTGTAAGCTCCTCTGTACAGAGACTGATGTGACTGTGGGGGGAGGGGACATTAGAGTGTAAGCTCCTCTGTACAGAGACTGATGTGACTGTGGGGGAGGGGACATTAGAGTGTAAGCTCCTCTGTACAGAGACTGATGTGATGTGGGGGGAGGGGACATTAGAGTGTAAGCTCCTCTGTACAGAGACTAATGTGATGTGGGGGGAGGGGACATTAGAGTGTAAGCTCCTCTGTACAGAGACTGATGTGACTGTGGGGGAGGGGACATTAGAGTGTAAGCTCCTCTGTACAGAGACTGATGTGACTGTGGGGGGGAGGGGACATTAGAGTGTAAGCTCCTCTGTACAGAGACTGATGTGACTGTGGGGGAGGGGACATTAGAGTGTAAGCTCCTCTGTACAGAGACTGATGTGACTGTGGGGGGAGGGGACATTAGAGTGTAAGCTCCTCTGTACAGAGACTGATGTGATGTGGGGGGAGGGGACATTAGAGTGTAAGCTCCTCTGTACAGAGACTGATGTGACTGTGGGGGAGGGGACATTAGAGTGTAAGCTCCTCTGTACAAAGACTGATGTGACTGTGGGGGGACATTAGAGTGTAAGCTCCTCTGTATAGAGACTGATGTGACTGTGGGGGGAGGGGACATTAGAGTGTAAGCTCCTCTGTACAGAGACTGATGTGACTGTGGGGGGAGGGGACATTAGAGTGTAAGCTCCTCTGTACAGAGACTGATGTGACTGTGGGGGGAGGGGACATTAGAGTGTAAGCTCCTCTGTACACAGACTGATGTGACTGTGGGGGGAGGGGACATTAGAGTGTAAGCTCCTCTGTACAGAGACTGATGTGACTGTGGGGGAGGGGACATTACAGTGTAAGCTCCTCTGTACAGAGACTGATGTGACTGTGGGGGAGGGGACATTAGAGTGTAAGCTCCTCTGTACAGAGACTGATGTGGGGGGGGGGGGACATTAGAGTGTAAGCTCCTCTGTACAGAGACTGATGTGACTGTAGGGGGACATTAGAGTGTAAGCTCCTCTGTACAGAGACTGATGTGGGGGGGAGGGGACATTAGAGTGTAAGCTCCTCTGTACAGAGACTGATGTGACTGTGGGGGGAGGGGACATTAGAGTGTAAGCTCCTCTGTACAGAGACTGATGTGACTGTGGGGGGGGAGGGGACATTAGAGTGTAAGCTCCTCTGTACAGAGACTGATGTGGGGGGGGGGGGGACATTAGAGTGTAAGCTCCTCTGTATAGAGACTGATGTGGGGGGAGGGGACATTAGAGTGTAAGCTCCTCTGTACAGAGACTGATGTGACTGTGGGGGAGGGGACATTAGAGTGTAAGCTCCTCTGTATAGAGACTGATGTGACTGTGGGGGGAGGGGACATTAGAGTGTAAGCTCCTCTGTATAGAGACTGATGTGACTGTGGGGGGAGGGGACATTAGAGTGTAAGCTCCTCTGTACAGAGACTGATGTGACTGTGGGGGGAGGGGACATTAGAGTGTAAGCTCCTCTGTACAGAGACTGATGTGACTGTGGGGGGGAGGGGACATTAGAGTGTAAGCTCCTCTGTACAGAGACTGATGTGACTGTGGGGGGAGGGGACATTAGAGTGTAAGCTCCTCTGTACAGAGACTGATGTGACTGTGGGGGAGGGGACATTAGAGTGTAAGCTCCTCTGTACAGAGACTGATGTGACTGTGGGGGGAGGGGACATTAGAGTGTAAGCTCCTCTGTACAGAGACTGATGTGGGGGGGAGGGGACATTAGAGTGTAAGCTCCTCTGTACAGAGACTGATGTGATGTGGGGGGAGGGGACATTAGAGTGTAAGCTCCTCTGTACAGAGACTGATGTGACTGTGGGGGGAGGGGACATTAGAGTGTAAGCTCCTCTGTACAGAGACTGATCTGACTGTGGGGGAGGGGACATTAGAGTGTAAGCTCCTCTGTACAGAGACTGATGTGACTGTGGGGGAGGGGACATTAGAGTGTAAGCTCCTCTGTACAGAGACTGATGTGACTGTGGGGGAGGGGACATTAGAGTGTAAGCTCCTCTGTACAGAGACTGATGTGACTGTGGGGGGAGGGGACATTAGAGTGTAAGCTCCTCTGTACAGAGACTGATCTGACTGTGGGGGAGGGGACATTAGAGTGTAAGCTCCTCTGTACAGAGACTGATGTGACTGTGGGGGGAGGGGACATTAGAGTGTAAGCTCCTCTGTACAGAGACTGATGTGACTGTGGGGGGAGGGGACATTAGAGTGTAAGCTCCTCTGTACAGAGACTGATGTGACTGTGGGGGGAGGGGACATTAGAGTGTAAGCTCCTCTGTACAGAGACTGATCTGACTGTGGGGGAGGGGACATTAGAGTGTAAGCTCCTCTGTACAGAGACTGATGTGATGAGCTCAGTGTACAGCACTATGGTATATGTCGGCTCTATAGAATGATTAGAGATAAGATAGGAGTCTGCTGTGACTTCTCTGTAATATAGTATAGTAGATAAATCTATGCCCTCCCCTCCCCCCTCTCACATTACTGATCGCCTATAATCTGTATTATTCATTTTTCCCTCCATGTATCCTACTCACCGCTCGATACAACGCTCCTTCCTGTCTCTTCCTCTAAACACTAGAGGACAACGAGATTTAGCTGAGGCTCCGGCTGGCGGCCATTTTGCGTAGGACCAAACGCCATAATACACTGCATAGGAACACGCAGGAAATCCTTCAGTAGACACTAGAGGTCACACACTGCTCTGTGAGAGGACTCCAGCCAGGGGGCGGCCATTTTGCGTAGGACCAAACGTCATAATAAAGTGCATAGGGACACACAGGAAATCCTCCAGCAGACACTAGAGGTCACACACTGCTCTGTGAAAGGACTCCAGCTGGGGGCGGCCATTTTTGCATAGGACAAAGAATATTGTCTCAGTTTATATAGAACATTAGGACATTTAATACTTATATTACTCTGAGGATGATAATCTGTCATAAAATACATGGATGAAATGAATATATTATTTATTAGAATTAGTAAAAAATATTTAATGAATGAGTATTAATCTGTAATGATAGTATATCTAATATAGTCACTTCCGCCCATAGCTCTTAAATCTCGTATTTACACTAAAATTCAAAAAAAAAAAAAAAAAAAAAAAAAAAAGTCCCTTTGAGGTCTTTTTGACTCCAGATCTCACATTAAAGAGATCCTGTCATGCTTTTTTTTTTTCTATTAGAAGGGATGTTTACATTCCGTGCAATAGGAATAAAAGTGACCCAATTTTTTTTTTTAAAGAACAGTGTAAAAATAAAAGGTAAAATAAATAAGAAAAAAAAATGTTTTTAAACGCGACCCGTCCCGCCGAGCTCGCGTGCAGAAGCAAACGCCTACATGAGTAGCGCCCGCATATGAAAACGGTGTTCAAACCACACATGTGAGATATCGCCGCGATCGGTAGAGTGAGAGCAATAATTCTAGCCCTAGACCTCCTCTGTAACTCAAAACATGTAACCTGTAGAATTTTTTAAACGTCGCCGGTGGAGATTTTTTTAAGGGTAAAAGTTTGTCGCCATTCCACGAGCGGGCGCAATTTTGAAGCGTGACATGTTGGGTATCAGTTTACTCAGCATAACATTATCTTTCACAATATTAAAAAAAAAATTGGGCTAACTTTACTGTTGTCTTATTTTTTAATTAAAAAAAAAAAAGTGTATACAGCGTCAACCCAAGGTATCAGATTATTACTTTAATCTCTTCACCCCGAAGCGACTGCTAATTATTTTCTTTCGGGTTTACCATTACCTTCTTTTCAGTGTCCATCCCAGAGGTACTCATCACTCGTTCAATTGAAACACTGGCTCCAACACTTAGTCCTTTTTTTTTTTTCTTTCCAAGTTTTATTTAGTAACATCACACGCAATAGAAAGACAGAGGGTGAAAAAGGGATTCAGGTACCTTGGACGTTGCGGTTGGAGATACTTTCTACATCCGGCGAATAACTCTTCCACAGCTGGATTCAGCAATCACCGGATAGGCCCCTCTCACTGACCTAGCAGCCGATGCGATGCTCGAACACGGTCTCCGCCACAGACCTCACGATTCTGTGTGAACAAATTATGGACGATCTAAACGGCCTCTGCCACAGACCGTACAGTCTTGAAAGAACTGACTGTGGTTCTAATCCAAGATGCGTCTCCGACTGAGTTCCCAGGCTCTTCTCAAGATACCAGCCTTATGCTCGGTCCTCTCCCGAAGAGTCCTCCCCTGGTCACTGCAATCCCTTTCTTCTTCCCGCAGGCCTGACAACAAAGAGACCATCATGACGACCCATAGGCCACCAAGACTCTGATCCTTCCTTTAGTAGCTAGGCCTTAGGTCCGCCAAGCTCAAGGCAGAACTTTAAGGGTTCGTAGTCTCCCAGGCCAGGAGGGCCACGAGGTGGGGAGCGCCAACCCACCACCCTGAGCCCGGGGGTTTAGGAAGCGCAGACCAACCGATCCCCAACTGATAGCGTACCAAAGCCCCCCAAAAGATGGTGTCTGTGCCTTATATACCCCTACCCAGAAATGTCCGGTGTGTGAACCACTCCCACCGAAAAAGCCTCTGAGCAACGAGTAGTCAATGTGTTCGACCAGACTGTATTTCCCGATCCACCAATGATGACAGCACCAACCATGGTTGGATGAAACTCTGCACAGTCCAGCCAATCTGGCACAGAAACCATTACATTTAGGCAATAATAGGTTGAGCCTAAACTGCAGCTTCAACTAATTTAAATTTCAAAAAGAAAATAGCGTCTGCTCATTAGGAGCAGGGCGCTACACAATTTTTCCCCCCAAAAAAAGTGCGCTTGTAAGACCTCTGCGCAAATACGGTGTGGCAGAAAGTATTGCAACGACCGCCATTTTATTCTCTAGGGTGTTAGAACCCCCAAACATTATCCATTTTTTTTCTAAGTAATTTTCTAGCAAAAAACTTTTTGCAAGTTTTTAACTTGTAAACAACAAATCTCAAAAAGAGGCTCGGTCCTTAAAGTGGAGTTCCACCCACTTTTACAACTCTTCAGCATCCCTCACTAAACTGTGCACTGTAAACGAATTGGATATTTTTTTATTTTTTTTTCTCAGCACTTACTGTATACCTGCTGTATTCATCTTTCACTTCCTCCTCCCTGGCCGCGGCCCATCGCATCATTTCCTGTTTGCAATGCCTTCTGGGAAGGGGCGGCAACTTCCTCTGACACTGCCGTTGCTATGGAAACCTGACCTGAAACCTATTACACTGCTTGTGCTGTACTGAGCATGTGCGAGATCTGCAAGGATGAGATCCAGGAAGAGATACAGTCTGACTTAAGATGGCCACGGCCTGCTGTAGGTTTATAAAATAACAAACTACTGCTATAAACTAACAAAACAGACCTTAGTTTACAGACTAACTTTACTAGAATACATTAAGCTTGTGTATTATAGGGGTATTTTTATTTAAAAATTATCATTTCGGCCGGAACACCACTTTAAGTGGTTAAAAGCAGCGGTCTTCTGTCAGATTAGCAAACCTGTGAGATCAGCAGGCTTGCCGCTGCTATTAAAATTCAACATCAAAACAGTGTCACAGGTTTCAAAATCCTGTATATCACTATATAAGTTCTGTTTACTGGTAAAAATAAGCGTGAAATGCAAGACTCCAGTGGGTGTAAAAAGATGTCCACTTGCCGCCTTCTAACTCTAACCTTACTGCAGGCGAGTGCGGGGTGTACCAAGATGGCCGCGACTGAACGTCACTTCCGTTGAACTTTCTGATGGGTAGTGGCTTTCTGACAGGACACCAGTGTTTCATCAGATTTGGCGACCCATCAGAATTGGTAACAGAAGTAACGTTGCTGCCATCTAGAAGTAACTGTTGCCGCCATCTTGCTACACCCCACACTCCTCCATAGTAAGGATACACTGAGAAGGGGGAAAGCGGACATCTTGTTACACCCACCGGAGTTTTGCATTTTACACTTATTTTTGACAATAAACTGAGGTTATGTAGTGAAATACAGCACTTAGAACTCCATCTGACTGGTTAGATGTTGAACCTTAAATGCAGCGGCAAGCCTGCTCATCCCATTGCTAATCTGACCGAAGTTCGCTGTTTTTAAAATTCAACATCTAAACAGTCAGACGGAGTTCTAAGTCCTGTATTTCACTATATAAACTCGGTATACTGTTAAAAATAAGTGTAAAATGCTAAACTCTGGTGAGTGTAACAAGATTTCCGCTTTCCCCTTCTCAGTGTATCCTTACTATGGAGGAGTGCGGGGTGTAGCAAGATGGTGGTGACGGAATGTCATTTCCATTACAAATTCTGAGGGGTCACTCAATTTGATGAAACACTAGTGTCCTGTCAGAAAGCCGCTACCCATCAGAAAGTTCAACGGAAGTGATGTTCAGTCCTGGCCATCTTGGTACACCCCGCACTCGCCTGCAGTAAGGCTACAGTCAGAAGGCGGCAAGCGGACATCTTTTTACACCCACCGGGGTCTTGCATTTCACACTTATTTTTACCAGTAAACTGGCTGACCATAGAGGTGATCGGGAGCAGAACATCACCCATCCTCTCTATCCTAGCTCCCAACTGTCCCTGATTTGGAGGGACCGTCCCTGATTTGGAGCAATGTCCCTCTCTCCCCCTCATTTGTCCCTCATTTTGGGTCTGATCTGTATAGTTGTATATAAAATGCACTTTTTATCTTTCAAAAATTGGATGAAAGGTTTAGCACTGGGAAACAATTTCTAAATTGGTGCATTTGTAAATTTTAAAAGCCAATACAAAGGAACAGAAGAAAAAGAGAAAGGTCTGGTGTCACCAGGGACGCACCTCCATCCTTAAAATATGCAACAACTAAGAAAAAACTCGCCCAGGGACTTTAAATGAGGTGTGCGCCGCTAAGCCAATAAAAGTAACAGTACATGCAGTATATATGTATTTATTGAGTAAAAGTAGTACATGCATTGATATCACCAGTAAAAGCCAGTTCATACAGAGTACATATGAAATGGGGGGGGGTAAAAAAGATGGTACATATGTGTATACGCAATCACATGACATACGTGCATCAGGTGTGCCCGACGCGTTTCACAAGGCCCAGGTGAAAGGATACAGACCCGACGCGTTTCGCTAGGCCCAGCTCCCTCTTCAGGGGTAGATGTGTATGAACTGTACCTAAGGTGAAAGGATACAGATTGGGTATGTGGCATGGTATTGGTATTTTTAGGCAGAGGGTGAGAGGGGCCTAATGAGTAAAAAAAAAAAAAAAAAAGTCCCGTACTCAGCACTGCACATAACCGAGCCAGCAGTTGTGTGCAGCTTCCAGACAGCGGCAGCAGGTGTCTCTCCGGGGAGCTGAGGAGGCGGAGACACCCATACAGCCTAAAACTGTTCTGCTGTCACCACCGTCAATATATGTACTATATCTGCATCTTATGTCATTACAATGTATTAGCCAAGCTGTATTCAATACACAATTTGTATGTAATCTAAGCAACACACACCAGGTGGATGGGAATGTGAACCTGTTTGCTGGTGGTGGCCTTGTTTGTTTCGCTTTTGGGAGCTGCAATGAGTATTAAAGGGGGATTCCTTGTCCCCCCCCCTGCTGTCCCCGTGTGCTCTTTTGAACGGGTGGGGCCACCTACACATCGGCCCCATCCGTTTTCGATGTCCGCAATCTGGCGGCATCGCTACGGCTGTACGCACTGTGCCATCTGGGTGACCTATAGGAGTGCCTGCGCACCTCCTGATGACGGCAGGCGCTTCCTGCGCTCGCACGTCACTCATCCACGCGTGGCGTTGGGGGTGGAGCCTCCTGAGCCCTCCCGGGGATGTATTTTGGGGGTTTATCACTGCGTGGATCCTTTTGCTGCTCTCTTCTTGCTGAACACACATGCTTGTTGAAGTCTCTTGTTGTGACCACCCATGTACTTAAAAACATATGAGTATACCTGAGTGAAGTTTGTGTTTTTTTTTCACATGGTTTCTTTTAAGCACTTACCTGCAGCCTGTCTCTGATTACACAGGCTTTTTCCTAAACCTGCACCTTCATTTCCTCACCTTTTTTTCTCTCCCCTCTCCCTGTTTACCCTCTCACTCTTACTCCCGTTAGCCCCTGGTATTTCTTTACCACATTTCCCTATAGTTTCCATGTCCATGCCATTGTTTGGGGCCCTGTATCTCTGGGCCACTTGGTGCCAAGAACCCCAGCTTTGGATATGTTGTAGTGCTAGTTCCACCAGATTTGCACACTAAATTTGGGGTTCCTAGCACCAAGTGGCCCTGAGATACGGGGCCCCAAAATCTGTTCGGAAAATGCTAAAACCCCCAAAATATATCCCCGGAAGGGCTCAGGAGGCAACGCCATGTGTGGATGAGTGACGTGCGAGCGCAGGAAGTACCTGCCGTCATCAGGAGGTGCGCAGGCGCTCCTATAGGTCGCCCAGAAGGCACAGTGCGTACAGCCGTAGCGATAACGCGAGATTGCGGACATCGAACGGCTGGCTCAGGCACATGGCGCCGATGTGTAGGTGGCCCCACCTCTTCAAAAGAGCAGACGGGGACAAGGAATCCCCCTTTAATACTCATCGCAGCTCCCAAAAGCGAAACAAACAAGGCCGCCACCAACAAAAAGGTTCACATTCCCATCCACCTGGTGTGTGTTGCTTAGATTACATACAAATTGTGTATTGAATACAGCTTGGCTAATACATTGTAATGACATAAGATGCAGATATAGTACATATATTGACGGTGGTGACAGCAGAACAGTTTTAGGCTGTATGGGTGTCTCCGCCTCCTCAGCTCCCCGGAGAGACACCTGCTGCCGCTGTCTGGAAGCTGCACACAACCGCTGGCTCGGTTATGTGCAGTGCTGAGTACGGGGCTTTTTTTTTTTACTCATTAGGCCCCTCTCGCCCTCTGCCTAAAAAAAAAACAATATCATACCACATACCCAATCTGTATCCTTTCACCTGGGCCTTGCGAAACGCGTCGGACACACCTGATGCACGTATGTCATGTGATTGTGTATACACATATGTACCATCTTTTTTACTCCCCCCCATTTATATGTACTCTGTATGAACTGGCTTTTACTGGTGATATCAATGCATGTACTACTTTTACTCAATAAATACATATATACTGCATTTACTGTTGTTACTTTTATTGGCTTAGCGGCGCACACCTCATTTAAAGTCCCAGGGCGAGTTTTTTCTTTGTTTTTTTTTACCACTACTATTCCTTTATATTCAACAACAAACAGTACTTGTGGATTTAATTACCGTATATACTCGAGTATAAGCCGAGTTTTTCAGCACATTTTATTGTGCAGAAAGTGCCCCCCTCGGCTTATACCCGAGTCAAGCACTTTTCTGCAGCAGAAGATGACATTTTCTGACCCGAATTTGGGGCCCCGTATCTCGGGCCCACTTGGTGCTAGGAACCCCAAATTTAGCTTGCAAACCCGGTGGAACTAGCACTACAACATATCCAAAGCTGGGGTTCCTAGCACCAAGTGGCCCCAAGATACAGGGCCCCAAACTCAGTTCGGAAAATGTCATTCTCTGCTGCAGAAAAGTGCTTGACTTTTTCCGAACCAAACTTGGGGCCCTGTATCTCGGGGCCACTTGGTGCTAGGTACCCCAAATTTAGTGTACAAACCCGGTGGAACTAGCACTACAACATATCAAAAGCTGGGGTTCCTAGCACCAAGTGGCCCCAAGATACAGGGCCCCAAACTCAGTTCGGAAAATGTCATTCTCTGCTGCAGAAAAGTGCTTGACATTTTCCGAACCAAACTTGGGGCCCCATATCTCGAAGCCACTTGGTGCTAGGTTTGTACACCAAATTTGGGGTTCATAGCACCAAGTGGCCCCGAGATAAAGGTCCCCAAATTCGGTCAACTGTGTCCATCTGCAGCAATGTCATTTCAGGACCCTTTGGGTCCAGAGACCCCACATTTTGGCTGCAGCTAGGGGGTATCTAGGAACCCTTAACTACCGAGTTTGAAGTTCGGGGGACCTATGGCTGCAAATGGGCACAGTGAGGCTGCAAATGGGCACAGTGAGGCTGCAAATGGGCATTGTTGACCCTCTTTTCCACTTACAGTAGCTGCGCATTTCTCACCCTAGGATTATACTCGAGTCAATAAGTTTTCCCATTTTTTTGTGGTAAAATTAGGTGCCTCGGCTTATATTCGGGTCGGCTTATACTCGAGTATATACAGTAACCTTTTTTTTGGGGTTAATTCTCCTATAAGGGGGTGTAGCAGGGGGCGTGTCCTATGCCTACATACGTTTGTTAGTAGGTGTCCCCCCATTTCTATCTCAAAATGTTGGGAGGTATGTGTCTATGGTATAGGAAACTGTTAGACTGTTCATTGTCTCTGTAAGTGATGTATGGGAGTCTGGCAACGGGGTGAATTGGTGGATTGACTGTTACTAGTGGCAAATATATATATATATATATATATATATATATATATATATATATATATATATATATATATATATGTGTGTATATAAAATAATATAATTGTAGGATGTAACTAATCTTCAAGCAAGCAAAAAAACAGAAAAGGCCTGGCCTTAAGATAGAAATGAAGGTAGCTCTGTGATCATTATTACATCAATAAATGTACATTATAAATACAAGCTGTGTACGTAGCAGAGTGTGACCCGGTATCAGCCTCTTGTTGTCCCTGTACAGCAGGGCTGCAGTGTGAGAGGGAGAAGCAGCACAAGGAGCCAATCAATTCATGTGCTGACAAGAAGCATGCTGATAGGAAGGAGGGAGCAGAATGACAGAGAGATGAACTCATCACTGTGCTGCTTCTCTTGTTACTGTCCAATCACAGGCCAGGATGACCTGGGCTCAGAGGAAGTGGTTTGCATGATGCTGAGACAGAGGACATAGAGAAGAAATCTCTGGATTGAAGGTGAATATTGCAGCTGTTTTTTTTTTTTTTATTCCCCCCTCACTTCCCTTTGTTTGCAGTGATCAGTACATGTTGGTTGCAGTCATGTACACATGGCTCTGTGTGCACTACAAATCCCAGAGTAAATCTTCCATCTCAGCAGTGAGAGGGGGCTGCATTTCCCATGGATTGCCAATGTTTTCAGGTGGGGGGGGTGGGGGGTCACTGATCCAGCACTATGATGTCCTCCTAAGATCACTGTTCCCCTGCGAGGACCCCACTGCCACTGCAGCTCATCCAATAGGAACTGAGGAGAAGACCCAGGACTAGTCTGTCACATGACTGCAGCTACAGGTGAGCAAAAAAAGAGTTTTCCTGGCCAGCCTCACGTCAGCACACCTGGGTTAAACTCTCCCTCCAGTCTCTCAGGACCACCTTCTCCTAGCTAATAAAAGGGGACATACTAAAAGGAATGACAGAATGGAATGCCCACAGACTTTAACAGGGAGATGGAATGCCCATAGAGAATCATGGAAAAAAAAATATATTTAAATATCAGTCGCCATGTTTAATATTAAGATTGGGTGGGATTATTGTTGTTTTTTATGGCATAACAAAGGTGAATGACAACTAAAGTCAAGCCATCAGACAGTTGCAAATCAGTGGTCTTGCTATCAGACGAGTATTTTTTGGTTGGATTTTAAACACACAAAATCTAAATATAACATAATGGATGTGTGACAGCTCTGTATAATCATTATATTATATGTTACATCACCCTCTCTAACATTTACAATACGGTGAGATTTTACTGTGGAAATTTAAAGATACAGAGCCCCAAATATCAACCCATTGGCTACATAGTGACATTTTTCCAATACTTCTAAATGGGTAAAAAAAGAAATTTCCCATTGGACCAATACGTTTACAATGCAGATGTGTCATACACACCCCCCTCTATGATATCTTACAATACGGTAAAATTTTACTGTGGAAATTTAAAGATACAGAGCCCCAAATATCAACCCATTGGCTACATAGTGACATTTTTTCAATATTTCAAATTGGGTTCAAAACCAATTCTCCCACTGGACCAATACGTTTACAATGCAGATGTGTCATACACACCCCCCTCTATGATATCTTATAATACGGTAAGATTTTACTGTGGAAATGTTAAGATATAAACACCCAAATATCAGTACATTGGTTACATAGTGAAACTTTTTCTAATATTTCAAAACAAATTTTTCCATTGGACCAATTCGTTTACAATGCAGATGTATCATACTGAGTAGAATCAAATGGGTCTGATAATGTTGATATATAGGAGACTGTCACTTTAAGAATTTATAATATGCTTGGTTTGTTGTTTTTGTTCTTAGATGGCTTATTTAATCCCTCTCGAGAAACGAAACGAAAGAACTCCTGTGACAACACGGACTACGGATAAGGACTCAAAGGGCGCTCAAAATAGGTTTACGTACCAAAACCAGTCTGAACTGACCAGATACTGCTAAAATCTAGTTTTTGCCAGTCACATGGTTTTACCACCCACTTAACTGTCCACTTTCTATTAAGAAGATATGGACCCTGATTGGACTAAGTTTACAATCACACCTAGATTATAGCCTAAAACACACCAAGACCTTAGGCATATACATAGGTAAATATTGTTAATCTTGATGTTCGTAAATCAGAGACACTTCCTTCTTCATTCGGTCCAGTAGAGCTGGATATTAGTTTGTGTTGTGTCTCTCCACTGCAGTGTATGAATACAGCACCTCATTTTATTTTTCAACGATTTGTATCTACTATCTCATCTAAATGGTCTTGTTTGTAGATTCCCTAATCTTATTTAACAATACACACCTCCCTGTATGATATTGACATGAACATAGGTCTGCTGGACTGCACCCCAGTCATTATAAAAATTAAACCAGGAGCCCATCTCCCACAGATTAAACAGTACCCACTGAGTATTTCTCAGACTGAGGGGATAAAGGATCAAATCACTCAACTGAAAGCAGCACAGGTTGTGTTGTACCAATGAATTCCAAGTCAATACACCCTTGTTCCCAATTGCAAAGAAGCCAGACAAGAAAGGTGGGCATGGTGCATGATTTGAGAGCCATTAACAATATAATCGAGGCAGATACCCCGATCGTGCACAACCCCCACACTTTACTAAGTGGAATACCTGCCTCCAGCACCTACTTTACAGTGATTGATCTTGCAAACGTTTTCTTTTAGGTGCCCCTGCACCCAGATTGTTGGCACCTTTTTTCATTTACCCATGATGCCCAAAAGTTAGCATGGACAAGATTGCCCCAAGGCTGTGTGAGTAGCCCCTCTGAATATAATACTGCGTTAAAGCAAGTATTGGACCAATGGTCCCCCTCACACCCAAACACAGTTTTGCTTCAGTACATAGACGATTTGCTTATTTGTTCTGATACAAAGGACATTTGTAGCAGAGAAACAGTAAGCCTTCTCATGTATAACAGTAACAACAAAGTTAGCAAAGATAAGCTACAATACTGCCAAGAGAAAGTGATCTTCCTAGGTCACTGCATTTCACATGGAATCCGTCACCTAACCCCAGATCGAGTTAAAACTCTATAAAACTTTTAAAAGCCAAGAAATGTACGGCAACTACGTGCCTTCCTGGGGTTAGTGGGATATTGTAGGGACTGGATTCCAAATGCATCAGAACTTATGGCTCCTCTATATGAGGCTACCACTAGAAACCCTTTCAAACTCACATGGGACAATGAATTGCAGATGAAGGAGCTTATTAAAATTTTGTCTGAAGCTCCCGCCATTGGACTTCCTGACTATACTAAGACTTTCTCGTTGTTCTGTCATGAAGTCAATGGATTTGCTGCAGGTGTACTCACCCAGCTACATGGAGACAAACAGAGGCCTGTGATGTATGTATCAGCCTCATTAGACCCTGTCATCAAAGGCTCCCCCAGTTGTATGCAAGCCATAGCAGTCTGCATTTTGCTGCTAGACAAAGTAACGGAGCTTGTACTAGATTCTGCTCTGATCCTGTATGTGCCACATGCAGTACAGGAAATCATGAATCAAGTAAATACCAGACATGTGCCTGCCTGTCAGAGAGGTTCTCGGTTCAGGACACTTGCTGGGCACTCTAGAGGGCGCCGGTTGCCTATTTAAGCTGA
Source organism: Aquarana catesbeiana (assembly GCF_042186555.1). NCBI lineage: Eukaryota > Metazoa > Chordata > Amphibia > Anura > Ranidae > Aquarana > Aquarana catesbeiana. The sequence goes on from NC_133324.1 coordinate 965,076,611, forward strand.
TGGGATGCTGTGCTCAGTGCTGTCCGATCATCAACTTCCTGTTTCCGAACTTCCTGTTTCCTGTGTATTGCTCTGATCTCCCTGTGACCCGGCTTGTTTACAGGATTCTCTCTCTCTGCTATCCGCCTGCAAATTGACCCCGGCCTGCCTCTGACGTTGAACCTGCCTGACCCCTTGTACCGTGCTGATTGCCTGTTGCCAAAACCTGCCTGTGACCTGGACCTTGTATCTGCCTGCTCCCTTTGTACCGTGCTGACCGCCTGCTGCCAACTTTGCTAGTGACCGGATCTGCCTGCTCTGCACCTGTTAGCTGATCTCCAGCCTACCTATTACCACCTGCCAGCTTGTGTCAGGATCTTGGGCCTTATTCCTGCAAACCACCCGCCAGGCTCTCATACCATTCTGTGCTCCTGTGCCTTCTGTGTACTCTATCAGGGGCCGGGAACCAGATACGTACGGGAGGCCATCCTCTGCTACATCGGGTTCGTCAGTCTGGTACGGGTAAGTCTGACAGTATCGGACAGCCATGTCCGAGCCCGAGCAGGGGACCTCTCCCATGGATGAATAATGCAGACACCTGGCGGGTCTCACACAGGCGGTAAAAAGCCTTCAAGAGGGCTATACCAGACTGGAGGAACGAGTTCAGGTGTTGTCCTCACCTGCGAACCCACAAGTTGCTTCCTCTGCTGGACTCTCACCTGCACCCTCAGTGGTTATGTTACCCCCTGAACCCAGGGTCCCTACTCCCGAAAGATTTACCGGTGAGCGCAATAGGTATCGAGCGCTTCGCAATGCTTGCGAATTATACTTTGCATTGCAACCACGCACCTTTTCTTTGGAAGCAACCAAGGTGGGTTTTGTCATCTCCCTGCTATCTGGAGAACCACAGTCCTGGGCCCACCGCCTTTTGGAGCAAAAATCAATCTGTCTGGATAACCTGGATACTTTCTTTACCGCCATGTCTCAATTATATGAGGACCCTCAGTTAAAAGCCACCGCTGAATCCGCCTTACACGCCCTACAACAAGGGCGCAGGCCCGCGGAAGACTACGTTCTGGAATTTAGGCGGTGGAGTTCAGACCCGGAATGGAACGACGGGGCCCTCCGTTACCAATTCCGTTTGGGGTTATCCGATGCACTCAAGGACGAACTAGCACGGGTTGGCATACCCCAAACCCAGGAAGATCTCATTAACCTGTCGGTGCAGATTGATCGGCGCTTGAGAGAGCGCCGTTCCGAGAGGTCTGTTAGCCAGTTCCGTCCCGTTTGGGTCCTCCCCAAGGTCCCAAGTGCTACCAGCTCTGTAAGCCAAAGTCTTCATGCACCAGCTGCCTCAGCCCTTGATACTTCTGAACCGATGCAGCTGGGGGTTCTCCGCCAGTCCCTCACTTCTGAAGAACGACAGCGCTGACGAGTCAATAACTTATGTATGTATTGCGGAGAACCAGGTCATTACGTGAGGTCTTGCCCAAATAAGACACGTAAGTCTCATTCAGCTACTTCTAAGTTTGCACCTGCCTTGCCTAACCTTGCTAACCATCTGGCTCTCTCCGTTATCCTCCAGCTTCCAGGACAGGATCTGCTTACCTCGGCCATCATTGCCTCAGGAGCCTGCAGTTGCTTCATTGATCTCGCCTTTGCGGCCCATCATCGCATCCCTCTTCAATCAAAGTCGCAGGGACTTGCTGTCCACCTCGCTGATGGGTCCACCCTTAGCTCTGGTCCGGTCACTCAGGAAACCATCCCACTGCTGGCTATCCTGAACAACTGTCATCGGGAGTTTCTCCGGCTGGACGCCATTTCTTCACCACTCTTCCCTATTATTCTCGGAATGCCTTGGTTGCAGGCTCATAACCCCAGCATTGATTGGGTTTCTGGAAAAATCAAGTTCCCGTCCAGTTACTGCCAACAGCACTATTTATACAGAACTCTTGTGGAACCCAGTCAACTCTTGTGTCTGAACACCGACACGGAATCGCAGCAGGCGATTCCTGACGCTTACCGAGACTTCTCCGATGTTTTTAGTAAGAAAGGGGCAGAAACCCTTCCGCCCCATAGACCCTACGACTGTGCCATAGAGCTGTTGCCGGGATCTGAAGTTCCCTTTGGGAGAATATTCCCTTTAACTGAGCAGGAGTTGGTTACCCTCAAAAAGTATATCGATGAAAATCTTGAGAGAGGCTTTATCCGCCCTTCTACCTCACCAGCCGGAGCCGGCATCTTTTTTGTTGAAAAAAAAGACCACTCGCTACGACCCTGCATCGATTATAGGGAACTCAATAAAGTGACCATCAAAAATCGCTATCCCTTACCTCTTGTGCCAGAGCTGTTTCAAAGATTGGGTTCAGCCAAAATCTTTACCAAACTCGATCTCCGTGGGGCCTACAACTTAATTCGCATTAGAGAGGGAGACGAGTGGAAAACGGCCTTCCGTACCAGGTTTGGACATTTCGAATACCTCGTCATGCCCTTCGGCCTGTGCAACGCACCGGCGACTTTTCAACATTTTGTCAATGACATTTTTCGTGACCTTCTAGATTTATACGTTATAGTATACCTGGACGACATCCTGATCTTCTCCCCCTCAGTTGATGAACACCGCAGGCATGTCAGGAATGTGTTAACCCGGCTCAGGCAGCATGGACTTTATGCCAAATTGGAGAAATGTGAATTTGAGCTCCAGAGCATTCAGTTCCTCGGCTTAATCATCTCTACCGATGGTGTTAAGATGGACCCTCAAAAAGTTGCAGCTATCCTGGACTGGCCCGCTCCCTCCGATAGAAAAGGGGTCCAACGCTTTATCGGCTTCGCCAATTTTTATCGGAAATTTATAAGGGGCTTTTCTGCTATAATCGCCCCCATCACGGAACTGACGAAACAGGGAAATCAATTCTGTTGGTCCCCTCAGGCACAATCGGCCTTTGGAAGGCTCAAGGAACTCTTTACGTCCGCTTCTATCCTGAAGCACCCAGACCCTGCTTTACCGTTTGTCCTTGAAGTGGACGCATCGGAGGTCGCGGTGGGGGCAGTGCTTTCTCAGCGGCAAGGTGCCAAGGCTCTTCTTCACCCCGTGGCCTTCTTCTCGCGAAAACTCTCCGATGCAGAGAAAAATTATGATGTAGGAGATCGGGAGTTGCTGGCCATTAAAGCCGCATTGGAGGGGGCTGCTCACCCCATTTTGGTCTACACGGACCATAAGAATCTAGAGTACTTGAGGTCAGCCAAGAGATTGAGACCACGGCAGGCAAGGTGGGCTCTGTTCTTCTCTAGATTCCAATTCCACATAACGTACAGACCAGGTACCAAAAACACCAAACCAGATGCATTATCTCGTATGTTCCATGACTCCAGGGAACCTTTGCCTCCAGACACCATTCTTCCGGCTGGAAACTTCCTGCTTCTTCAAGGAGATCTCATATCACGAATTAAACAGGCCTCAAGGAATTGGTCCCCTCCCGTGGAAGTTGATGTAAGCTCGCAAGACGGCCTGTTCCGATACAAGGACAAAATCATGGTCCCAGAGGATCTGAGGATTGCTGTACTGGAACTCTGTCACGACCACAAATTGGCTGGGCATTTCAGTGTGTTGAAGACAACAGAGCTGGTACAACGTACCTTTTGGTGGCCCCAGCTTGTAAGCGACTGCAAGAGTTTTGTGGAGTCTTGTATCACCTGTGCTCGGAGCAAGAGCAGTCGAGCGAAGGCCTGGGGTCTATTAAGACCCTTACCCGTGCCGGAAAGGCCATGGAAAATGATCGCGATGGACTTCATCGTTGAGCTCCCGCCGGCAGAAGGCTACTCCACCATCTTTGTCATTGTAGACAGACTCTCCAAAATGGCCCACTTCCTACCCATGAAGGGTACCCCATCAGCTTTGGAAACTGCAAAAATATTCATTAAGGAAATTGTACGTCTACACGGAGTCCCCTCAAGTATAGTATCTGATCGGGGAGTACAGTTTACTTCCAGGTTTTGGAAAGCTCTCTGCAGATCTCTTGAGATAGAATTGGCATTCTCATCGGCCTACCACCCCCAGACAAATGGGCAGACGGAGAGAACTAATCAGACTCTAGAACAGTATCTCCGATGTTTTTCTGCTTTCTCACAAAATGACTGGGTCTCTCTTCTGCCTATTGCCGAGTTTGCCTACAATAACTCTGTGCATTCGGCCATCAAGCAAACACCATTTTTTGCAAACTATGGTTTTCACCCATCCTTTTTAACCAGCTCCTTACCTGAATGTGCGATTCCTGCAGTCCCTGAAACTATGAACTTCTTCATCAGTAACAACAAATTATTGCAGGAAACCATGGCTAAAACCCAAGAGTACAATAAGAAGATGTATGACAAGAAGAAGCGAGGACAATTGTTGTTGGAACCTGGCAACCAGGTCTGGCTGTCTACCAGTAATGTAAGGATGGCCTGTCCCTCGAGGAAGTTAGGTCCCAGGTTCATGGGTCCCTTTTCAGTCAAGAGGAAGATCAATGATGTGACCTATGAGCTGGACTTACCTAACTCACTGAAGATCCATCCGGTCTTTCATGTGTCTCTACTTAAACCCGTTACCCCCAATTCCTTCTTGGGTCGCAATACTGGCCCGCCTGAACCCGTAATTATCGACAACGAGGAAGAGTTTGAGGTGGAGGCAATTTTGGATTGCAGGAAGAGACAAAACCAAATCCAATATTTAATCAAGTGGAGGGGGTACGGACCAGAAGATAATTCTTGGGAGCCGGAGGGTAACTTGCACGCTGAAGAACTCTTGAGGGATTTTCGGAACACCCATGCAGATAGACTGGCCCGGCTGGGCATCCGGAGGCTGCCCTTAAGGAGGGGGCATTGTCAGAGAGGTTCTCGGTTCAGGACACTTGCTGGGCACTCTAGAGGGCGCCGGTTGCCTATTTAAGCTGATGGGATGCTGTGCTCAGTGCTGTCCAATCATCAGCTTCCTGTTTCCGAACTTCCTGTTTCCTGTGTATTGCTCTGATCTCCCTGTGACCCGGCTTGTTTACTGGATTCTCTCTCTCTGCTATCCGCCTGCAAATTGACCCCGGCCTGCCTCTGACGTTGAACCTGCCTGACCCCTTGTACCGTGCTGATTGCCTGTTGCCAAAACCTGCCTGTGACCTGGACCTTGTATCTGCCTGCTCCCTTTGTACCGTGCTGACCGCCTGCTGCCAACTTTGCTAGTGACCGGATCTGCCTGCTCTGCACCTGTTAGCTGATCTCCAGCCTACCTATTACCACCTGCCAGCTTGTGTCAGGATCTTGGGCCTTATTCCTGCAAACCACCCGCCAGGCTCTCATACCATTCTGTGCTCCTGTGCCTTCTGTGTACTCTATCAGGGGCCGGGAACCAGATACGTACGGGAGGCCATCCTCTGCTATATCGGGTTCGTCAGTCTGGTACGGGTAAGTCTGACACTGCCAGTAGATTTGACAAGTACCAGTCGGCTCTTTTTGCTCCATCGAATTTAACAATCAAATGATGTGTTACTTTAAACCTGGCAACTCTTCTTCCTATAATTGATGAGAAAGATGCAACAAATGGTACTGATGTAGAACCTGAGAATTTTTCTCATGATTGTATGGCTCTGATGGAGGTAAAAAGGGCCTCTGTCACACCAGCAAAAGATGAGCCCTTATCAGATTGTGACACACACTTATTCGTAGATGGTTCCAGATTTTACACTGATGATAGTCAGCCACACACAGGGTTTGCTGTAACCACTACAGACACCATTTTACATCAGGAAGCATTGAAACCCCAGATGTCAGCACAGGAAGCGGAGTTGTGTGCTGTAGTCAAAGCATGTCATCTCCTAGAGAATAAAAGGGGAACCATTTACACTGACAGCAGATATGCATTTGGAATAGCCCACGATGTTGGGCCTATTTGGAAAGCATGGAGCTTCCTGACTAGTGCAGGGAAGCCAGTGAGACATGAAAACTCATAGAGCAGCTATTTGAGGCTTTTTAGAAACTAGCAGAAGTTGCCATCTTGAAGGTAAAAGGACATGCAAGGGGAAGTGACATGACAGCCAGAGGAAATGCTTTAGCGGACCAAGCGGCAAAGGATGCTGCCCTTGTGGCATTTGAAGTCAAACCCACTGTAGGGGTTGCCCAGGTAGCGGGGACAGATTCCCCTCATCAAGAGGAGTGGGATGTAGAAACTCTAATTCAGTTACAGAACCAGGACCCTTATAAAGAGAAGGATAAGTGGATCAAATGTAATGCTACCCACAATCAGCAGGGCCTGTGGAGCGCTGACAACAGGTGGTGTCTACCCAGGAGTTTTTACCCAGTTTTAGCACAACTGGCACATGACATCAGTCATCTTGCTAAGGGAGCGATGGTGGCACTTACTGACTGCTATTGGATAGCACCTGGATTTAGTGCATTTGCAGCCAGGTTTTGTGCTTCATGTCTCACTTGTGCTCTGTACAATGCAGGGAGGCCTGTTCATGTTCCCCAAAGGCATTCTCCAAAGCCAGATTTCCCTTTCCAAAGGATTCAAATAGACTACATTCAGATGCCCAGAATAGGCACCTATGAGTTCGCTTTAGTGTGTGTTGACATGTTCTCAGGTTGGCCCGAGTGCTGGCCAGTAGCTAAAGCAAATGCAAAAACAACAGCAAAGAAAATTTTGAATGAAATAGTTTTGTAGATATGGAGTTCCTGAAACTATTGAGAGTGACAGAGGAACCCATTTTAATGGGGAAGTAATGAAAGAGGTAATGGAAGCACTTCACATACAGCAAGCTTTCCATACACCTTATCATCCACAAAGTAGTGGTAAAGTTGAGCGATTTGATGGAATTTTGAACAACAGATGTGCAAAAATTAAAGCAGATACAGGAAAAGGATGGGTGGAAGCTTTGCCATTAGCCCTATATTCTGTACGAACTACCCCTAAACAACCCCATGGGCTGTCCCCCTATGAGATTTTATTTGGAGGGCCACCAAAAACAGGGCTATATTTTCCCCAACAGTTACAGGCTTCTCACTCTAATCTGTTAGAATATGTTCAGATTTTGCAAAAAACATTGAATAAAATACATGAAGGTGTTTATAAATCTATCCCCGACCCAGATTCTGTTTCAGGTATTCACAGAATCCAACCAGGTGACTGGGTTGTGGTCAAGCGACACGTCAGAAAGCCACTAGAACCAAAATTTGACGGACCACATTTGGTGCTTTTGACAACCGGTTCTGCTGTCAAGTTGGAAGGAAAGCCCACCTGGATTCAAAGCCAGTCACTGCAAGAAAATCCTCAAGTGATGATATCCTTTGAAAAAAAGATGATAATGTTTCTTTTCTTTTTGTTGTTTGTGAGAACTGAGACATGGAAAAATAACCCTTTCATCCAAATGTTAAAATTGTATGCAACCCATAGCAACGCTAGTAACTGCTGGGTGTTCTCACCTACATCCCCAAACAGGAACAATACCCATGATAGCAATGCCTCTCAATTTCACTGATCTAAACAGGACCAGAATAAATGGCTCATACATCGTCTCCACAGCTAATGAGCACAGATCAGTAACTTTGATGGTTTCAAAACAGATAAACACTCCACAGATTTGTTTAAACATCACATGCCCGTTTAACACTAAATGTAGACGGTTGGGCAATTCAGATTGCAGCGGAGCAAAAATGACAGTTTATGGAGGAAACTATGGTCAATATTATTATATCCCAGATCCAGAACTAAATAGAACCCTTTATAGTACAAATTGCTCACAGTTCCCAATATGTGAAAATATCAGTTACCTGAGATTCCATGTTATTGCTTCCATTTTTTTAGGAGCAGGCATACCGTCCATACGTAGAGGGTTATATTATATATGTGGAAATAAAGCTTACGCCTGGCTTCCTACTAATGTTACAGGTACATGTTACATTGGGAAGTTAGTACCTGCTTTGGCTGTTCGCAAAGATACAGTGCGACCAGATCAAAGTCCAGAATACCCTTTAGTGTTCAAAAGAGAGCTGTTCACTGAAGGTGACATGGCATGGTCATGGTTCCCTTCCTGGACAGGATGGGGAATTGAAGCAATGAAAAGACTAAATAATTACACTAGAATTGTAGATGAGATTATTAACCTTACTACCACTGATATAGGTTTATTAAATGAAGAAATGGCTCAGCTTAAAAAAGTAGTATTAGAGCAACATATTAATGATAGATAATGAGGACATTATTAAAGGGCATCTTGCTAAGATAAGAGAACTACAGAATAAGGCCAGAGATATTGTTAAAGATGGATGGAACCCCTTTCAGGGTTTAGGAGGTTTTGGTGATTTTTTATATGGCATAGCAACATGGTTACAGAAACTAGGCGCTTACATTGTGATGTTCCTATTTCTCATGTTTGTTATTTACTTCCTCATCAGGCTATGTCTCTGTGTGACTACCCGCTGTACCAACAAATGTACCACCAGCCCTGATGAACCCATTATTGTGAGAAAGCTAGGAGAGAGCTGAACAGGACGCCGTCTCTCTGCGCCAATGTAACAGGAGTTACCAGCAATCGGCTGAACGTAACACGGAGAAGAATGGTGTCAAATAAACAAAAGGGGGGAAATGACATGGACATTCATTGTACTGTTCATTTAAGCACAAGAGAATCCATTTTGTTCTCACTGTTGAAATGTGTTCTGTAACCTTCACCTAACACACAGACACTTCTCCTACTAAACGCTCTCTACTCCCCCCTCCCTTTTCAAGGTTTTATTTTTGCAATTGTTCTATTCGCTAGTTTTTAATAATATATTTCTATTTGTTAGCTTTTAATAACATCTCACACCATCCCTTTCTTATCTATGTATAAAATAACATGTAATAATAAATTTTTGACCGAACGGACATTTTAAACACGGTGATTGAGTCCTGTGAATCTGTTCCTGCAGCTGCAGTATTAACTTTGTTTTAGAGTCCCAATCAGAAATCAGTCATAACAATGTCGTACAATATGGTAAGATTTTACTGTGGAAATTTAAAGATACAGAACCCCAAATATCAACCCATTGGTTACATAGTGACATTTTTGTAATGCTTCAAAATGGGTCAAAAACCTAATCTCCCATTGGACCAAAATGCAGATGTGTCATACACACCCCCCTGTATGATATCTTACAATACGGTATGATTTTACTGTGGAAATTTAAATATATAGACACCGAAATATGCGCTTGCACAGGGTACACATCCATGGGCAGCCTTACCATTTCGCAGTGATCGGCAGAACGGAATTCACATCAGTGTGGCTGGTCCCTACCATTCCCCAGTGCTGCCATGCTCCTTAGTGGCAGCGCTGGGCTGAAGTGACATAGTTACATCACTACCACCAAGAGCTACTGTGGAGAGGTAAGGGAGGGGGGAGGTTTGCTGGAGTTGCCACCTGTCCAGGTTTACCTGGTGACAATAAAATTTTTTTTTTGCTGGTTCCCTACGCAGTGCAGCAGTGTTATTACGCAGCGCAACAGTTTCGTTTCAGCGTAATTACACTGCTGCTAGATTTTCATTATAGTTTTAGTCATTATAACTTTGTTTTTATTTAATTTATATTTAGTTTTGATTTAGTTTTAGTCACTGAAAAAGTGTTTTTGAAAAAAAAAAAAAAACAGTGGCGGTGCATCCATTAAGGGTGCACGGGCACAGCCCACTCTCTCCAGCCACCCCCTCTATGTAAAATGGATAGATTCATGCATTGCATGTATGTATCCATGGCCGCTGTAGCCACCCCTGATTCAGGCATCCGGCCCCTTTTCAGACGCCGGGCGCTTGAATTACAGCGGCGGTGGTTGTGTTTTTGAATCACCTGATTCGAGCCATAGGCTTTAATAGGCTTCAAAAAAGGTGAAATGCAAGTGCAAAGCATTGCGCTTGCAGTCCACCCAGGTGTGTTAGCAAAGTGAATGAATATTTAACACTGATATGCCTCTCAGCCAATCAGGAGGCGCGAGTCTATTTCCCGTCACCTGATTTGCTGAAGGCAGAGTCGCTCCGACTGGACGCCTAGCAGAAGGAAGAAGAGACGCACACATGAGGACAGAGAATGATAGAGGATGCAGGAGCCATTGCCTGACCCGCCACCAGGATGAGGTTAGTGCGTGCTGGTCAGATGGCTAGCGTGCGGGGTTGGGTGGGTGTCACAGAGGCTGTATATGATATGCACAAAAGCTGCAAGCTTCATATGATGGGCACAGGCTGCATATTATGGGCACAGGCTGTATATGATGTTTACAGAAGCTGAATATGATGGGCACAGGCTTCATAAGATGGGCACAGAAGCTGCATATGATGGGCACAGACAGTGGCGTCACTAGGGTTGGTGTCACCCGGTGCTGAAAAAATTGGTGTCACCCACCTACACCAAATATAGTCCCCCCTCAGCACAGACCCACCTCCGCTAACTACAGATCCCACAGTATAGATCCCCCTCCCTCAGTATAGATTACCCTCACTAAGAACAGACCTCCACCCTCAGTGCAGACCCCCCCATCAGTACAGACACCCCTCCATCAGTATAGACCTCCAACCTCAGTGCAGACCCCCCAATCAAGGTAGAATCCACCCTCTTAGTGCAGACCCCCCATCAGTATAGAATCCCCACTTAGTGCAAACCCCCACAGTTTAAACACCCCCTTTAGTGCAGACCCCCCATCATTATAGACACCCCTCTTTAGTGCAGACCCCCAGCAGTATAGAATCACCCCCTTAGTGCAGACCCCCCATCAGTATAGAACCCCCCCTTAGTGCAGACCCCCATCAGTATAGAATCCCCCTTAGTGCAGACCCCCCATCAGTATAGAATCCCCCCTTAGTGCAGACCCCCATCAGTATAGAATCCCCCCTTAGTGCAGACCCCCCATCAGTCTAGAATCCCCCTTAGTGCGGACCCCCATCAGTATAGAATCCCCCCTTAGTGCAGACCCCCCATCAGTATAGAATCCCCCCTTAGTGCGGACCCCCCTTCAGTATAGAATCCCCTTCCTAGTGCAGACCCCCATCAGTATATAACCTCCCCTTAGTGTAGACCCCCATCAGTATAGAACCCCCCCTTAGTGCAGACCCCCCATCAGTATAGAATCCCCCTTAGTGCAGACCCCCCATCAGTATAGAATCCCCCCTTAGTGCAGACCCCCATCAGTATAGAATCCCCCTTTAGTGCAGACCCCCCATCAGTCTAGAATCCCCCTTAGTGCGGACCCCCATCAGTATAGAATCCCCCTTAGTGCAGACCCCCATCAGTATAGAATCCCCCCTTAGTGCGGACCCCCCTTCAGTATAGAATCCCCTTCCTAGTGCAGACCCCCCATCAGTATATAACCTCCCCTTAGTGCAGACCTCCATCAATATAGAATACCCCCTTAGTGTAGACCCCCCAATCAATATAGACACACCCTCTTAGTGCAGACCCCCCATCAGTATAGAATCCCTCCTTAGTGCAGATCCCCATCAGTATAGAATTCCCCTCAGTGCAGGCCCCCCATCAGTATAGGCACCCCTCTCCCCTCCCTTAGCACCCCCCCTGCACATGTCCATCTATTAATCTACTTATAGAGTGTACAGACCTCAGAACAGCATGGCTGCGGACGTATACACACAGAGGTGTGTGTCACTCGGGCTCCTCCTCCTCACTGGATGTAAACAGAGGAGGAGGCAGCTTCAGTCACACAGAGTGAGTGAGAGGCACAGGGCAGTGGGCGGTGTCAGCGGTTCTGCTATACACGGGTGTCACCCCTCTGGCGGGTGTCACCCTGGTGCGGCCCACACCCCCCGCCCCCACATTGCAACGCCACTGCGCACAGAAGCTGCATATGATGGGCACAAGCTGGATATGATGGGCACAGGCTGCATAAGATGGGCACAGAAGCTGCATATGATGGGCACAGAAGCTGTATAATATGGGCACAGAGGCTGCATATGATGGGCACAGAAGCTGTATAATATGGGTACAGATGCTGCATATGATGGGCACAGAAGCTGTATAAGATGGGCACAGAGGCTGCATATGATGGGCACAGAAGCTGTATAATATGGGTACAGATGCTGCATATGATGGGCACAGAAGCTGTATAAGATGGGCACAGAGGCTGCATATGATGGGCACAGAGGCTGCATATGATGGGCACAAAGGCTGCATAAGATGGAAAAATATATAGAATTGTGCTAAACATTAGATGGAATGATTGCACACACTAACCCAATAATAATGATAGTATGCTCATATGTGTATAACCATATGATGTTGACAAAAATATTGACCAATATCCTAACACCAAAAACAAAAATGAAACAATGATAAGTCCAATAAATAAGTGATTAAATGAATAAAAATATATCATAAAGTGTCCAAAACCCAGGATGTCCATATCACCCATGAACTAAAATAAATGAATTATAAAGTGATAAAAAAGACCATCCATAGAGTGTGCAATCTTCGGTGTTATAGGGAGAACTTGTGCCTAATTCACCACTAAAAATTAAAGGGTTGCCACTTACCAGAAACACATGATCCCCCACTACAGAGGATCAGGGGAAGCCTGTAATAGGAAATGCCCTCCAGGGCATGTCAGATGCAGCCAAAACCTGGATTTGTTAGTGGTGATGGTATGGTATCCAAGAACGCCAAACGGAGCTAATTATACTTCAAATCTCATCATAACATTCCCAGCTCGTAGGTGGATAAGTATGGCATGTAAAGATATAAGAGGCTCTGATAGTGTAAAACCTTCAAATTTATTTAGAACAATAAAAACACAATGTTGCACTCACATTTGTAAGGTAGAAAAAGTGCCTGAATCTCTGGTGCGCCGGCCGGTAAGCACTCAGACAAGCCCGTCCTACTGGAATCAGCAACAATGATACGAGGTGACGCAAGCGCAAAACTCCATTAGATGGGCACAGAGGCTGCATATGATGGGCACAGAGGCTGCATATGATGCGCACAGAGGCTGCATAAGATGGGCACAGAGGCTGCATATGATGCGCACAGAGGCTGCATAAGATGGGCACAGAGGCTGCATATGATGCGCACAGAGGCTGCATATGATGCGCACAGAGGCTGCATAAGATGGGCACAGAGGCTGCATAAGATGGGCACAGAGGCTGCATAAGATGGGCACAGAGGCTGCATATGATGCGCACAGAGGCTGCATAAGATGGGCACAGAGGCTGCATAAGATGGGCACAGAGGCTGCATAAGATGGGCACAGAGGCTGCATATGATGCGCACAGAGGCTGCATATGATGCGCACAGAGGCTGCATAAGATGGGCACAGAGGCTGCATATGATGCGCACAGAGGCTGCATAAGATGGGCACAGAGGCTGCATATGATGCGCACAGAGGCTGCATATGATGCGCACAGAGGCTGCATAAGATGGGCACAGAGGCTGCATATGATGCGCACAGAGGCTGCATAAGATGCGCACAGAGGCTGCATATGATGCGCACAGAGGCTGCATATGATGCGCACAGAGACTGCATAAGATGGGCACAGAGGCTGCATAAGATGGGCACCGAGGCTGCATATGATGCGCACAGAGGCTGCATATGATGCGCACAGAGGCTGCATATGATGCGCACAGAGGCTGCATAAGATGGGCACAGAGGCTGCATATGATGCGCACAGAGGCTGCATATGATGCGCACAGAGGCTGCATATGATGCGCACAGAGGCTGCATAAGATGGGCACAGAGGCTGCATATGATGGGCACAGAGGCTGCATAAGATGGGCACAGAGGCTGCATAAGATGGGCACAGAGGCTGCATAAGATGGGCACAGAGGCTGTAATTGATTTTTTTTTCAGTATTTTTCATAATTTTTCTGTTTGTTTGCGCCCCCCCCCCAAAAAAAAAAAATAAAAAATTTGACCAACCAATGAAAACTATGTAGAAAATAATTAGTCGACTAAATTACAACTGTTCAATATTGAGTTTTTTTTTTTTTTTTTTATAGCTGTTAACAACATTTTGTAAGTAGGAATTTTGTTTTAGCATCATTAGTGCTTGAGCAATGGACCTAGTCTTGAAAGCATGCAAGCAAACTCACAGCCAATAAATATTATTTTTAGTTGTATCTTGTTTATCAACAGCTAACACATTATTTCTCTTTCTACATCACAATGACGTTGCATGCATTTTTCTGCTTAATACCTTTCAATATAGAATCATTTTAAATGGGTTTTCCAAATTGGGGTCTGCTCCATAAAAAGAGACTTGCAATGAATTGAGATGGACATATGAAACTTTAGGCCAATGTAGACGAGCTTGAAAAATTCACCAATACAGTAGAATAGGAGATCTTACCAGCTCAGCTACTTGTTCCTAAATTATAATTCATGTCCCAATTCTCTCTTTTTTGAGTAGACCATATATATATATATACCCCAATACCAACTTGCAAACACTGATGTAATGTAATTAACATGTTTTATTCATATTTTACTTTCTGCATAGCATGATGGGATTGTTAACAGTCTAAAATTTGACCTAAAGTTTGTGTCTTGCACATGGCAGAAGAAATGCATCTTCTCTTAGATGGGGCAGCACATTTATTATTTTACAAGTATTTTTAATAAGAAAGTTAGTAGTATTTTAAAAACCAACTACTATACTAGGTTTTGCCAAGAATAGACTGGTTAAGAAATAATAATTACTACCTGAACTATGGAAAGGGGGTAAGTTTTTATTTTATATTCTTTACAACAATTTATTAGAAATGTCTAATGTGTTAAAAATAATATTCAAATATATGTTAAAAATAAATAAATGCATCAAAATATTTAGGATTGAATAAGTATATTGCATTAAAAAGTATGTCTTTGTATTTTAACAAAGGACCATGCCTATTTCTAACATTTGTTGTTTACATGTTAAAATCATTATTTTTTGCTAGAAAATTACTTAGAACACCCATACATTATATATTTCAGGAGAGACCGTAGAGAATAAAATGGAGATCGTTAAAATACTTTATGACACACTGGGGGTTGATTTACGAAAGGCAAATCCACTTTGCACTACAAGTGCACTTGGAAGTGCAGTCGCTGTAAATCTAAGGGGAAAATCTGAAATGAGTGGAAGCTCTGCTGATTTTATCGTCCAATCATGTGCAAGCTAAAATTTTTTTTTTTTTTTTTTTTTTTGTTCCTTGCATGTCCCCCTCGGATCTACAGCGACTGCACTTGTAGTGCAAAGTGGATTTGCCTTTCGTAAATAACCCTCACTGGTCATACCAATGCAATTTAAAAAAAAAGTACACTTTTTTTACTTCAAAAATAAGAAAAAAGTAGTTAACATCTTTTACATTATGCAAAAAAATAGGCTAACTAACATGCCACGCTTTCAGGGCCAGTTCACACCACATGCAGTCCAATGTGTTTTTTTTTCTGCATCAAAAACCCATGGAAAGTAGGTTATATGGTTTTCAATGGCATCGTTCACACCATTGCTTACAGTTCCAGTGCGTTCCAGTTCCAGAAAAATAAGTAGAACATGCTGCATTTTATCTGCACTGGAACGCTGTAAAATGCTTCAAAAACTCACTGGAACGCACCTAAATGCACCAAAAACGCACTGCAACACACTTGTCCTTATTTAGTGCTAGTTCACACCAGACGCAGTTACGTTCTGTTCCGTGCATTTTTTTTCTGCACTAAAAATGCATGCACAGTGTTTTCCATGTATTCCAATGGTTCTAGTTCACACCATGCAGTCAGTTTCCGGTGCGGAAACTGACCGGAAACTGACTGCATGGTGTGAACTAGAACCATTGGAATACATGGAAAACACTGTGCATGTATTTTTAGTGCAGAAAAAAAACGCACGGAACAGAATGTAACTGCGTCTGGTGTGAACTAGCACTAAATAAGGACAAGTGTGTTGCAGTGCGTTTTTGGTGCATTTAGGTGCGTTCCAGTGAGTTTTTGAAGCATTTTACAGCGTTCCAGTACAGTCCAGTGCAGATAAAATGCAGCGTGTTCTACTTATTTTTCAGTTTTTCTCATTTTGCGGAAACTGACCAGAAACTGACTTCATGATGTGAACTAGAACCATTGGAATACATGGAAAACACTGTGCATGCATTTTGTGCAGAAAAAAAGCACATGGAACTGCGTCTGGTGTGAACTGGCCCTAAGGCTCGATTCACACCTATGCATGTTGCTTTTGAGCGTTTTTGGAGGTTTTTTTTTCATGCTTGCCGCGTTTTTGAGCCGCGTTTTTGCCGCGTTTTAGCGGTGTTTTTGCCGCGTTTTTGCCGCGATTTGCGTTTTGCGTTTTTTTTTTTTTTTTTTTTTTTTTTCATTTTTTTTTACAGTCTTACAAAAAAATTACAAAAAAAAAAAAAAAAAAAAAAAAAACGGCAAAAACGCACCAAAAATGCATCAAAAACGCATCAAAAACGCTGCAAAAAAGGTGCACTTGCGTTTTTGATGCTTGTCCATTGAAAACCATTACATGCAAAACGCTGCATTTTGCATGAGAAAAAGTCCCCGACCCTTTCCAAAAACGCGGAGATACAAAAAAGCATTGATGTGAACATGTTCCATAGGAACCCATGTTAAAAAATTCCCGTGCATTTCTGCAAAATGCAAAATGCATCAAAAAACGCGCTAGTGTGAATGGGGCCTAAAGGTTAAGAAAAAAAGAGGGTGGGGAAAAAAAAGCACTGGACTGCATCAAAAAATCAGCAAAACGCATCAAAAACGCACTGGAACGCATCAAAAACGTGCATGCAGAAAAGCACCTGGAATGCATCCGGACTGCTTTTCTACAGTGTGAACTGGCCCTTAAAGTTAAGAAAAAAGAGGGAGGAAAAAAAAAGCACTGGACTGCATAAAAAAACGCATCAAAAACACACTGGAACGCATCCAAAACGCACATGCAGAGAAGCACCTGGAACGCATCCAGACTGCGTTTCTATGGTGTAAACTGGCCCTCAAATTGCGCCTGCTCGTGGAATTGCGACAAACAATGTTACTTAAAAATCTCAATAGGTGACACTTTAAAATTTATTGCAGGTTACATGTTTAGGGCCAGTTCACACCATAGAAACGAAGTCCGGATGCGCTCCAGATGCTTTTTTGCATGCACGTTTTTGATGCGTTCCAGTGCGTTTTTGATGCACTCCAGTGCACTTTTCCCCCTTTTTTTTTTCCTTAACCTTAAATAAGAACTAGTGTGAACTATGCCATTAAAAACCATATAACCTACTTTCTATGCGTTTTTGCAGGAAAAAAACGCACTGGACTGCATGTGGTGTGAACTGGCCCTTGAAGTTACAGGGGAGATATTGGACTAGAATTATTGCTCTCACTCTATCGATCGTCACAATACCGCACATGTGTGGTTTGAACACCATTTACATATGTGGGCGCGACTTGCGTATGCATTTGCTTCAGCATGAGAGCCTGGGAGGGACGGGGCACTATTTTTTTCTTCTTCTTTTATTTTTTTTTACATTGTTCTTTTATAAAAAAAAAAAAATTTGTTAACTTTTATTCCTATTATAATGGAATGTAAACTAGAGGTCAACGATTTTTAATAAATCAGCATCGGACGATTATTATTCAAATCAGGACGATATTTAACACTGTGCCCACAAGTGTTCTTCTCTTCTCCACACTCTGTTGGCAGAGCGTGGAAAACTGATACCTAACTGAATGCTGAGAAAGAAAGAGAAGCTGTCAAAATTTAGCGTTGATGTAGGGGGTGGGCAGCTATCAAGCACCAGCCAATGGGACGGGATCTGGGTGGGCCGCTACGTGTATATGGCCCCACCCCCTTTCTTAAGCAGCCCAATCATTGGCTTGTGTTTGATAGCTCCCACCCACCCACGACATCACCGCTGAATTTTAACAACTCCTCTCTCTACATTCTGTTATTTGTCAGTTTCACACAGTTACACTCAGTGTGCTCAGTGTGAAACCTGCCAGTGCCAACCAGTGCCAATGGGTGCCACCTGCCAGTGCCATCTGACAGTGCCACCTGCCAATGCCAACCAGTGCTACCTACCAGTGCCAACCAGTGCCACCTGCCAATCAGTGCCACCTGCCAGTGCCAGTCAGTGCCACATGCCAGTGCCAATCAGTGCCACTAGCCAGTCCCAATCAGTGCCAATCAGTGCCACCTGCCAGTTCAAGTGCAACCTGCTATTGCCAATTAGTGCCATCTGCCATTTCTTACCAGTGCCACTTGCCAGTTCCAATCAGTGCTACCTGTCAGTGCCAAACAGTGCTTGAAAGTGCCACCCAGTGCCAGCCAATGCCAACCAGTGCCATCTTCCAGTGCCACCTGGCAATGCCAAACAGTGCCACCTGTCAGTGCCATCTGCCAGTGCCAATCAGTGCTACTAGCCAGTGCCACTCAGTGCCACCTGCCAGTGCCAATCAGTGCCACCTGCCAGTTCCAGTGCCACCTGCCAGTGACTATCAGTGCCACCTGCCAGTTTCAATCAATGCCACTTGCCAGTTCCAATCAGTGCCAACTGCCAGTGCCAATCAGTGCCAACCAGTGCCACCTGCCAGTGCCAATCAGTGCCAACCACTGCCATCTGCCAGTGCCATCTGCCAGTACCAATCAGTGCCACCTGTACTGAGGACATCAAGTGTGCGGTAGAGTGACAGGAGCAAGCAGGGGGGAGTGGAGTGGGAGTGGGTGAGTTTAAAAAAAGGGAAAAATCAGACTGAAATATCATCCGCAAAAATCGGAATTATATATCAGCCATCGGCCTTCCTGATTTGTGAATATCGGCATCGGCCTAATAAAAACCCATATCGGTCGACCTGTAATGTAAACATCCCTTGTAATATAAATATGCAGGACAGGAGCTCTTTTAATGCGAGATCTGAGGACAAAAAGACCTCAGATCTCACATTTACACTTAAAGTGGAGTTCCACCCATTTAAAAGTCAGCAGCTACATAAAGTGTAGCTGCTGACTTTGAATAATCAGACACTTACCTGTCCCACGGTCCAGCGATGCGGGTGCAGCAAGCCTCTCCCCCTGCTCTCAGTGGCGCCGGCATTCTAACTGTGGGCACCATGTGGCTTCATGGCAGGGCGCACACTGTGCATGCGTGAGCCACGCTGTGAATGCCCGGGAAATTTTCTGGGACCTGTGAGGTGTCCCAGAAGATTGCAGGGAGGAAGAAGGGAGAGGTGAACTTCCTTATGGCGCCACCGAGCCAGAGAAGGAAGTGGGAGCTGGATGCCCCTAAAAAATGGGTACCCAATCCCCCCCCAAAAAATGACATGGTAAATGTGGCATGTCAGGGGGTCACCTGCACTTAAAGCAGAAGTTCCATTTTTGGGTGGAACTCCGCTTTAAAAGAAAAAAAAAGTCGTTTTACTTTTACACCAAAAAAAAGAGCCCTAAGGCTGTTAGGCGTAAGTGAAGGTTGACGTCGCTCCTGTCCTCCAAGGGCATCTTGCCCTCACTCGACTTCCTGCCCATCGCTCCACAGGACCAGATCATTTCTCCCTTTACTGACGGCTCTGGGAAATGAAAGAAAATCCGCCGGGGGGCAGCTCTACCTGTGCCTATAAAAGTGATCTGCCGCAGGGACCACTTTCATCGGACGTCAAAATCACGCACTGTATAAAAAAATACCAGGGTTACACCAGTATTTTACGTTAAAAATCATGAAGCATATATATATATAGTGGGCAGAGGAACACTATGAGGGTTATTTACTAAAGGCAATTCCACTTTGCACAGAAAGTGCACTTGGAAGTGCAGTCGCTGTAGATCTGAGGGGGACATGCAAGGAAAATAAAAAACAGCATTTTAGCTGTATGATTGGATAATAAAATCAGCAGAGCTTCCCCTAATTTCAGATCTTCCCCTCCGATCTACAGCAACTGCACTTCTAAGTGCACTTGCAGTGCAAAGTGGATTTGCCTTTAGTAAATACCCCCCGAAATGGTCAGAAACAATGCCCTGCAATTCTCACTTTATTGAGAAGACCTTATATATTTGTATTTTTAATAGTAAAAATGATAAAAAAATAATGTATGATAATATTTATACATAGTTATGTATGTTTGACCTTTTCCATAAAAGTTTTATGTATGTGATGGCTATGTACATTTGTGTATTACTACTCATTTGTAATCAATTTTTTTTTCCAGAATAATAACTTTTAGATTGTTTGGACACGTAAGTACTTAATGTTATCTGATTTTTCTACATTAATTAATATATTATTAGTTTTGTTAGTTATGCTCCAACTAAAGTGGTTTTCTAATGTTTTTTTAAAGTTTTTGTTACTGTAATCCAGAACTCCAGTCTTTAATATTTCGTCTTCAATTTTTTTAAATATATATTTTTATTACATTTGAACAATTCTTTATGCCGCGTACACACGGTCGGACTTTCCGGCGGACCAGAGTGTGCCGGACAATCCGCCCGTGTGT
This sequence comes from Aquarana catesbeiana, assembly GCF_042186555.1. NCBI lineage: Eukaryota > Metazoa > Chordata > Amphibia > Anura > Ranidae > Aquarana > Aquarana catesbeiana. The sequence goes on from NC_133324.1 coordinate 965,097,041, forward strand.
AGGCGCCAGCGGACTTTTCCGGCGGACTTTTTCCCCAAAGTCCGCCGGACCAAGATTTGAAACCTGTTTTAAATTTATCCGCCGGACTCAGTTTCGGGCGGAAAGTCCGCTCGTCTGTGTGCTGGTCCGACGGAAAGCCCGCTCGTGTGTATGCTGGTCCGACGGAAAGCCCGCTCGTGTGTATGCTGGTCCGACGGAAAGCCCGCTCGTGTGTATGCTGGTCCGACGGAAAGCCCGCTCGTGTGTATGCTGGTCCGACGGAAAGCCCGCTCGTGTGTATGCTGGTCCGACGGAAAGCCCGCTCGTGTGTATGCTGGTCCGACGGAAAGCCCGCTCGTGTGTATGCTGGTCCGACGGAAAGCCCGCTCGTGTGTATGCTGGTCCGACAGACCAGATACGACGCGAGGGCAGGGTATTGTATCTCGCGCTCGCTGCAATAGGAAAAACAGATTTTCCTATTGCGGTGAGCGCGGGGCATACCAGGCCCTTAGGTCTGGTATGGATCTTTGGGGGAACCCCATGCCGTTTTTTTCGGCGTAGGGGGTTCCCCTTTATAATCTATACCAGACCTAAGGGCCTGGTATGCCCCGCGACGGGGCTCGCAAGGTGTCAGTCTTGCCGATAAAAGCGGCAAGATTGATTTCCTTTTCTAGTCCCGTCGCACATGAGTCACGTTCAAAATGAACGGACTTGTCCGTGTGTGGCCAAGTCCGTTCATTCTGAAAGTCCGCCGTACCTCCGGCGAAAGTCCGTCGGAAAGACGGGCGGACTTAGCCCGCCGGAAAAGTCCGGTCGTGTGTGGGCAAGTCCGTCCGTTTTAAAGTCCGGCACACCTGGCGGACAAAGTCCGTCAGAAAGTGTGCCGGACCAAGTCCGCCGGAAAGTCCGACTGTGTGTACGTAGCATAAGAGTGTAGACAAAAAAATTAGAAGCAAGTAAAATAATCTATTATACTATAGGAATTTGTTAAAAGGCAGATCTGCCAGATCCTTCCAGAGCCATATAAATGCATGAGATCCATGCACATTTAACATTTATACAGCTGTGACCCATGTATATTTCACATCAATACATCCGTATCAGTGCATATTTAACATTTTCACATGTATACAGCTACATATTTCATATACCTAAAACTGTTTATACTTTTGAGCCTCATACACACGATCAGACTTTGTACAAACTTTCCCGTGGATTTTTGTACAAAGGGCGTTGGCCATAAACTAATTAAGCATACACACGGCAGGACTTTTTCGGCAACAAACACGAACATAGTGATGTTTCAACGTACTGACGACAATTCAAAAAGAGGACTTTGAATTCTCCGGCCCCACCCTTTGGTCAACTTCTGTATTGTTGTCTGATCTTTTGCATTGGTTCTGAGCATGCGTTTTTGTTGTTTGTACAAAAGTCCGATGGCTTTGTGTACACACGATCGGACTTTGCTCCATCGGAATTTTGTTGCCGGAAAGTTTGTCCATTCGCACAGCCAACAAAAGTCAGGTGAAAACTGAAAAAGTTTGTCCCATGGAGCGTACACACGGTTGGATGTTGCCTTAAAACAGCTAGTTTGCATGTTTGTTGTCAAAAAGTTTGATCGTGTGTACGGGCCTTTGGATAGTTGTGTAAAGTTAGCACCCAATGTTTGTAAAACTTAAAAAAAAAATATACCATTTGTTTGTTCAATGTTTTTGTGCTGCAAAAACCAACATTTGTGCTGGTTTGGTTTTAGAGTTATTGCATATTCAATTTTAGATTATGTGAGGGTTGTTGGGAAAAGGTTCTTGTCCCCATCAACATAGAGACAAGGTGCTTTAGGGTGGGTGGGGTGCAGAGCCCCCCCCTGCCTCAAAGCACCCACCCCCCAATGTTGAGGGCATGGTTCCTGGTGTGGTTCAGGAGGGGGGGGGGGGCGCTCGCTCGTCCCACCCTTTTCCTGACCTGCCAGACTGCATGCTTGGATAAGGGTCTGTTATTGATTTTGGGGGTGGGACCTTACACTAGAGGTCGACCGATATATCGGCCGATATTTGTTGTTTTTTTACTTAATCGGCATCAGCCGATTGTGCTGATAAAAAAGGCCGATATAACTTCAGCGCGACTTGCAAATGACTTCTGTAATAGAAGTCAATACAAGTTGCCTGAAATCTTCTGTGAAGCGACTTCTCTCCTCCTCTGGGCAGCCAAATCTGATAAAAAGAACCTGAAGGATACAATGTTTACACTTCTGAATGAACTGAACTCTGTGTGTAGAAGCTCTCAGTTTAACCATTTAAAGACTAAATCTTTTCTGACATTTGTTGCTTACAAGTAAAAATCCTTTATTTTCCTCCGTGCGTGATGGTGCGGCTACGGAAGGAGTGCTAGTGGACAAGGAGCCGGTGCAATAGGCCACTTTGGCAGTTAATTTGGAAGGCAAACTAATCTGAGCCTAGTTGACAGAGGATGAGGACGCCTTTGTTATCCACTCCACCAACTCTTCTGCATGTTGTGGCTCAATAACACGGCCAGCAGCAGAAAAAAAGGACAAGCGTGCCCCACGGCCACCCGCAGAGGATTCACCATGTCCACAACCAGCACTGTTGACTGTAGACACAGAGGCAGCTTGTCCTCTTTTAGTGGCCTGTGAGTGTCTGCCTCTCCTTGGTGGCCTTCCGGACATGATGTATTTTTTGTTTTGCAACACCACACTACACTGTATTAGATACTGTGTACATTGCCTGAAGTGTATTAGAAACTGTACACCACAAATGCACTGTATATATAGGCTACACAGAATGCAGAGTTTATATATATATATATATATACACATACACATACACAGTATTTTATATTTTATTATATCTTTTCATGTGACAACACTGATGGGTTTACTTCCTCTTTGTTTCCCTGCAAAGGTAAAGCATAATGGGCTACTATGCATCGCATAGTAGCCCATTATGTGTCACTTACCTGACACAGGAGCCTGCGATGTCCCCGCTGTCCCTTCTCCTACGAAGCGTCCATCTTCTTTCCGGGTATCGCGGCTCCGGAGCTGTGACTGACCGGAGCCGCGATGACGTCACTCCCGCGCATACGCGCTGGTGCCACCACTAACGGCATGATCGCCATTACAGACGGCACGCTCAGTGCGCCTGCACACCGTTGTCTACGGCGCATGCGCCGTAGACATCGGTGCCTGTCTTTTGGAAATATCTCCTAAACCATTTGGGTATAGGAAATATTTCTTGCACCTACAGGTAAGCCTTAATTTAGGATTACCTGTAGGTAAAAGTGGTCTGTTATGCCCCGTACACACGGTCGGATTTTCCGATGGAAAATGTGTGATAGGACCTTGTTGTCGGAAATTCCGACCGTGTGTGGGCTCCATCACACATTTTCCATCGGACTTTCCGACACACAAAGTTGGAGAGCAGGCTATAAAATTTTCCGACAACAAAATCCGTTGTTGGAAATTCCGATCGTGTGTACACAAATCCGACCGACAAAGTGCCACGCATGCTCAGAATAAATAAAGAGATGAAAGCTATTGGCTACTGCCCCGTTTATAGTCCCGACGTACGTGTTTTACGTCACCGCGTTCAGAACGATCGGATTTTCCGACAACTTTGTGTGACCGTGTGTATGCAGGACAAGTTTGAGCCAACATCCGTCGGAAAAAATTGTAGGATTTTGTTGTCGGAATGTCCGATCAATGTCCGACCGTGTGTACGGGGCATAAGGGTTTACAGCCACTTTAACACTAATAAGTTACATGACACCGGGGAGGGAAAATGGCTATCAGGGCCCAATTAGGACATTTTCACTTAGGGGCGTACTCACTTTTGTTGCCAGCGGTTTAGACATTAAAGGGGTTGTAAAGGTATTTTTTTTTTTTTTTCTTAAAATAACAAACATGTTATACTTACCTTCACTGTGTAGCTCGTTCTGCACAGAGTGGCCCCGAACCTGGTCTTCTGGGGTCCCTTGGCGGCTGTTTCAGCTCCTCGCCGCATACATTCACCACCTTAATGCGAGCTCCCTCGCACGGTGGTGAGTGCTTGCAGGCGCGCTCCCGTGATACAGCCGGCGGCTATAGCCGCTCGCTGTATCACTCGGCCCCACCCCTCGGCACGCCGCGTCATCGGATGTGATTGACAGCAGCGCGAGCCAATGGCTGCGCTGCTTTCAATCTATCCACTGCAGCCAATCAGCGACCAGGCTGAGCTGCAATGAAGATGACGAGAACGAGCAGCGGAGATTCGAGGCGTCAGGTAAGTAAAACGGGGGGCCTGGGGGCGGCGGTACTGTCAAAAGTTTTTTCACCTTAATGCATAGAATGCATTAAGGTGAAAAAATGTTTACCTTTACAACCCCTTGAATGGCTGTGTGTTGAGTTATTTTGTTTGGACAGCAAATTTACACTGTTATACAAGCTGTACACTCACTACTTTACATTGTAGACAAGTGTCATTTCTTCAGTGTTGTCACATGAAAAGATAGAAGAAAATATGAATAAAATATTTACAAAAATGTGAGGGGTGTATCTCATTTTTTTGAGATTATGTACATATATATATATATATATATATATATATATATATATATATATATATATATATATATATATATATATATATATATCCAAACAAGGGATTGCTGCACAAACCGTATTTATTTTGGAATCTTCAAAAGGACATCACCACGACATCCATAAAATCAGGCATCCATATATGGATGCCTGATTTTATGGATGTCGTGGTGATGTCCTTTTGAAGATTTCAAAATAAATACGGTTTGTGCAGCAATCCCTTGTTTGGATTTTTTCTATGTCGAAGACTGTGGGAGGGCTTGATTGCTAAGCACGGCCATCTGAGACTGTAGTGCACCTCACCCTTCTGACTATTTATATATATATATATATATATATATATATATATATATGTATATATTTATTAACCCCTCCCAGACCAGCTGCCGCAGTTATACTGGTATACTTTCAGACCACTAGGGGGCACGTGCGCGCCGCGCCACCGGAGCTGATGCGTGTGCGGGCACCTGCGATCACTTCACACAGAGACAGCATGGAGATCGGTCGATGTAAACAGACAGATCTCCGTGCTGTCAGGGGAGAGGAGACTGAGCAGTTGTTCATACTAAGTATGAACAACCATCGGTCTCCTCACCCAGGCAGTCCCATCCCCCCTACAGTTAGAATCACTTCCTAGGACACACAGTTAACCCCTTGATCGCCCTCTACTATTAACCCCTTCCCTGCCAGTGTCATTTATACAGTAGTGGAGTTTATCTGGTCGTTTAGTTACCTGATTTTTGAGTCTGCCATCTGATGGGCAGACCCTCTGTGTGGTGTTGGTGCACTTATCGATTTTTTCACTGGCTGATGTTTCACATACCTGTTGGGATTTTGCACTAATTATCTGCCATTTGGTAAGGAGGCTCCCTGTATGGTGTTGGTGATTGGAATTTTCACTACTGGGTGTTTTATATGCACTTTTCTATACTTCACAGTGTGAGTGCTATTCCTATCCTACATTTGTTCAATAATTTTTTGTGTCAGTATTACGCTATGTTATATAATATTTTTTTGGGTTAACTCTTCAACGCACAACCGCCGTTCAAGCGGATTAATGTTACACCGCCCAGATTGTGTTAAGCCACCTGTCTATTTTGGCTTTCTATCTGGTAGGCATGCCATTCATCAGTTGTGGATACACTTCGTTATGTCAAGTCACCGAATGTTTTTATTTTTAATGTTGGGACATTCATTATTTTGGACTTTAACCAGCACAACACATAAATAGTTTTATTAGGGGTATCCCAATCAATAATTTTGATACTAATTTCTCAGCGCGGCTTCTCTGTTTCTCATTTATACCATAATCAGTGCATTTTTGTAGCAGCGATCGCTGCATAAATGTCAATTGTCCCAAAAAAGTGTCAAAAGTGTCTGATCTGCCCCCCCACAATGTCGCAGTCACAATAAAAATTTCAGATCACCGCCATTACTAGAAAAAAAAAAAAATAAATAAAATGCCATAAATATAACCCCTATTTAGTAGACGCTATTACTTTTGCGCAAACCACTCAATATACACTTATTGTGATTTATTTTACCAAAAAAAGGTAGAAGAATACATATTGGCCTAAACTGAGGAAGAAATTTGGGGATATTTATTATAGCAAAAAGTAAAAAACATAGTTTTTTTTTGAAAATTGACACTTTTTTTATAGCGCTAAAAATAAAAATCGCTGAGGTGATCAATTGCCACCAAAAGAAAGCTCTATTTGTGGGGAAAAAAGGACGTCATTTTTGTTTTTGTACAAAGTAGCATGCCCGCGCAATTGTCAGTTAAAATGACGCAGTGCTGAATTGCAAAAAATGGCCTGGTCATTAACCTCCCTGGCGGTATTCCCGAGTGTGGCTCGGGGTTAAAATTCAGTCCCATTAGCGGTAACCCCGAGCCACACTCGGGATCGCATTGCAGGATCCTGGGGCGGCTTTACTTACCTTGTCCCCGGGATCCTGCGATGTCCCCCGCAGTGTCCGAGGGCTCCGTCCTCCTCCGAAGCCTCTCCGTGCCAGGCTCCGTTCCCTGCAAGCGTCGCGACGCACGGGGGCGGAGCCTGGCGGCAAATTAAAAAAAAAGTAAAAATCATAACACATACAGTACTGTAATCTTACAGATTACAGTACTGTATGAAATGATTTCACATCCCTTTTGTCCCCAGTGCTCTGGCCCATGCCCTGCATGCAGTTTTACATGATATACACTGTTCTTTCTGCCTGGAAACTGGAGATTGTCCATAGCAACCAAAAAGTGTCCCTTTACGTCAAAAGTGGCTTTAGACCAGCTAGAAAACAGCGATAGTAAATTAGAACACTTGCAGAATTGAGCGATAGTGAATTGTGGGGAAATTTATTTTATTACTATTTTTTTTTTTTTTTTTTAATTATTTATTTTTATTTATTATATTATAATTTATGTTTTTGTGTTTCAAACTTTATCATACCCGGGATATCTACTAGACTCTGGTTTGGACAGATTTAAGTGTGTTATTGTTAAGATTTACAGACCTACAATATAAAATGCCAAATTTCCATGCAAAATAATTGTACCGCTTTCAGCACCTAAAATCCGAAATAATCATACCGCCAGGGAGGTTAAGGGGGGAAATCTTTCGGGGCTGAAGTGGTTAATACAATGCCTGAAGTGTATTAGATACTGTGTACACCGCCTGCACTGTATTAGAAACTGTACAACGGCTGCACTGTATTGTGTACACCACCATTGGTGTAGTAGAAACTCTACACACTGTATTAGATACTGTGTACACCACCTGAAGTGTATTATAAAATATACACCACTGAATGCACTATATGTAGATTATGTTAGTCATGTTTAGTGCATTTAATTTGATCCATACATACAATGCAAACAGCTCAAAACATGTTTAAAGTGGAAGTCCATGGTAAAACTAAAATCCCCACATCTATAGACACCCACGATCTAACACTAACCTGACTAGCCCTGTAAATAAAAAATCATTAATCATACCTTTTTGAAAGCCGATACAACCCGATCCGACCCCACGCATCGTGTTTAAAAAAAGGTATGTATAATTATTTTTTATTTACAAGGCTAGATAGGTTAGTGTTAGATCGTTTGGGTCTATAGATCAGTGTTTCCCAATTCCAGTCTTCAAAGTGCCCCAACAGGTCATGTTTTCAGGATTTCTATTATTTTGCACAGGTGATTTGATCAGTTTCACTGCATTATTACCACAGGCATTTCATATGTGGGAAATCCTGAAAACATGACCTGTTGGGGCGCCTTGAGGACTGGAGATGAGAAACACTGCTATAGATGCAGGTACTTTAGTTTTAACATGGACTTCCACTTTAAATTAACTTTATTCACATACAATAATAGGCGTATTAAGAATATGGGCCGCTAAGTCAGGTGGGGTGCACCTTGCTGTCAAACAGACCGCATTTGGCCTGCAGTTCAATTAATAAGCTAATTAATATATTGCATGAAGTTTGATCTGCCAATTTGAATATAAATATAATTGATTTATATAAGTTATCGTGTAAAACATATGTTGCAATAGCACTCTGTACGTTTAAATAAATAAATGTAATTACATGCAAAACAACTTTTACTTCTAGGGTCGAAATAAAAAAATTCAACATTCAACAAATTGTTGAGCAAGTTGAACTACTCGCTGAAAGTGACACCCGAAAACCTTCTGATTCGAAAAGTGCAAAAGATGGATTTTGGCCACATCTGTGCAATAATTTGGCACTACCAAACACATTGAATCATAGGCACCGGTTGAAGATAATGTATGAGCGTTATCAAAAGGTAATGGTTACCTCTGTACGTATCCTGATTAAATACTAGTCGGACCTCAACTGCAAAAACTTTTTCAAGTCTGTAGACCATGTCTCCAGAAAGACACATAAATTAGATAAAAATAAATAAAATGCAGACTACAATTATAAAAAACAAAACTTAAAAACAAAAACTTGATCATAATAGGCATAGATTGATAGAGATAGATGTGCGTTATAATAAAGCCTTCAAATATATTAAGATACGTCATACAGTTCAAGGGGAAGCATTTTTCATAAAATGATCAATACAAAAATAAGATGTCTTTGTTATTTGGAATTTAGCAAATTTAGAAGTAATTAACCAAAATACTACACAGAAAGGGCAGTAGATATGTGAAATATTTTACATTTTAGGAACAAATATAGTAATGTACGGAGCTCCGACTGTGGACTTGGTCCAGGGAAAGACCAGGGATTTTGCTTTGCTTCTGTTGTCCAAACTGTATCATTAAATGCTGTGATTTACCCACTTCCCCTTAGAGCAGTGGTTCTCAACCTCTCAAGTGCCGTGACCCCTTGATAAAATTTCCCAAGTTGTGGAGACCCCTAATCGTAAAATTATTTTCATAGCGTGGGTTGTCAGCACCCAAGGCAAGATAAGTAATTTGCGCCCCTAACCCATGGACATTTAGCACTCCCTGAGTCCCTTCCACTTGTACAGTATTAAAACCCCTTATGGTACATTTTAGAGGATGTACGACTCTCTTTGTTCTCCTTTCTTTCCCTTTTATCTCTCTCTATCCTAATTTATTGTTTTTTTGCCCCATCCCTCTCTCTAGCCTTCTTTCTTGTTCTCTTATTCTTTCTCTCCCTTTTTCTTTGTCCCGCCCCCTATTTTCCTCTCCATTCCATGTATTCTCTATTTTTATTCCTTCTCTTACTCCTTGGTGGGGGGGTGGGGGGAATGGGATGAGTGGCAGTGCTGGGGGGAGTTCTGATCAGCCAGCTTAGGTGCTCTTGATGAAGGTCATCTGCTGATCTGAGAACTGTAGTGGGGACTTTTAATGGCTATAATTATAATCACAGGAAGTGTTACTCACTGTGTCTCCAGCTTCACTGTGTCTCAGACTTTGTGGTGTCTCGTAGCAGTGACACCTATGCCGAAATCAGGAGATAGGGTCTCTTTCAGCCCCTCCCACCTTACATTCCTTACCAGTCAGCTGACCTCTAGTCTCTGCCCCCCAGCCATGCCGTGAACTGAATGGATGGCTGCGAAGAGGCTGAGTGGGCGGCAACAGGCTCCAGGGACAGCCCTGCTGGGTGGCCGCAAAAAGACTGGGAGAGCGGTGGGGGCTTCAGGAACAGCCAAGGATTTGGTGACCCCTGGCAAATCATCATTTGACCCCCAAGGGGGTCCCGACCCCCAGGTTGAGAACCACTGCCTTAGAGATTACTATAGTGGTTTGCACAGCTCACAGACAGCCAACTGCTGTCACCCTCCCCTGGATGGCTGGACATTCCTGCAGTGCGATTCTAACCACAGAAATGAAGAATAAGGAAGGGGGTATTTCTGGCAGATGCTGTATGGAGGGAGGATGGCCTAAGTTATGTTGGTATTCCCTGTTGTGTCCTGTGATTGGTTATGTGTCAGTCTTATATGTTGTTTTAACTGAAGGGGTTTTGGTCACATAAAATGTTTAACTGTGCTTTGTGCTGAATAAAGTTAGTTCTTGTTATAGCTAGACTCAGACTCATTTTCTGATTAGGTACAAGTCTGTTTTTTACACTTTGGTACACAAGTAAACAAAATCCACCAGAAGTATGCCAAATTGGTCTGAGAGGTGGAAAGATTCTGATGTGTCTGAAAAGTGGGAAAGAGCAACAGACAGGCGAGAGGGGAGCTCTTGTCACGGCATACATTAACTATTCTGACATTAATATAGTTAAATAATGTTTATCACAATTTACTTTTATATATAAAAAATGTAGGATATTGAAAAAATGAATTGTCTTCAGGTTGCTTTTTGATTCACAAGCGTTGCACTTTGCTTTGCTTTAGAGTAATGCATCTGCTCATGAAGTTGAAAAAAACCTTACCAATTCCAACGAGTACATCCCCAAATGTGAAACTGAAGAATTTGAGGTGGGTTTTACAGACCATTATTTAAAGTCAACATTTTTAAATATTAGTACACAAATGCACTGTAATAAGGTACCGTATTTATCGGCATATAACACGCACAGGGTTATAACACGCACATTCATTTTAAGAGGGAAGTTTTAGGAAAAAACTTAAATTTTAAATAAGGAACTTTGAAGCAAAATAAAGGTCAGTGCCCATCTGCAGCCTCACCATTGCCATCAATGCAGCCTGATTAATGCCCACCTGCAGCCTCACAAGTGCCATCAATGCAGCCTCACCATTGCCATCAACGCAGCCTGATTAATGCCCACCTGCAGCCTCACAAGTGCCATCAATGCAGCCTCACCATTGCCATCAATGCAGCAGGCTCACCATTGCCATCAATGCAGCAGGCTCACCATTGCCATCAATGCAGCAGGCTCACCATTGCCATCAATGCAGCATCCTCGCCATTGCCTCTATTGACTTCCTATTACAGAGGCCGTCAAGTAAACAGGAGATTCTCACTGTATGTAATCTGCCCCCCCGTTGCCTCCGAGGCAGCTGAAATTGAAGTATTGGCGTATAACACGCACACGCTATTTGCACCCAATTTTCATGGTGAAAAAGTGAGTGTTATACGCCAATAAATACAGTAATTTAAACAGTAGCAAGAGTTCCAATTAACAATCACTCTCTATAGATTGCACACTTTAACCATCCTTACCATGGGTGTCCACAGGTAGGGGCAAGGGGGGGGCAAGTGACCCTACTGGTATCAGCAAGGGTCCGCCATGGCCGTATCTGTAGCTGTGCTGGCTCTCTGTGTTTGTGCGAGTCAGCTCCACAGCTGCTGCTGATCTGTGTCATTGAGCTTACAGAAATCTTTACTGCCACCTCTGTCTGCTTCCTGTATGTGCGCCCCTCGTGTGTGCTGTAATGTATTTTCACAGGGACTTGTAGTAACAGGACCTTGGACAAGAAAGACCATCTTACAAGTGGGGGCTGTGAGTACAAGTGAAGGGGGGGGCAGAGATGTGTAGGGGGGGGGGGCAGAGCTGTGTATGTGCTTAGCAGATGTGTGTGTGGGGGCCTGACATATATACAGACAAGGGGGGGGGGCAGCTGAGTGCATACAGGTCTTATCAGTGAAAGGGGGTGCCAGATATAGTAATGATCATATCATCTATCCTGTATACAGCTATATACACCCATATTCCTTCCTGTATTCCACCATCATCACTAACTGCAGATATACATTATCTGTCCTGTATATATAGCTGTATATAGGACAGATGATGTATATCTGCAGTCAGTGATCATGGAGGACAGTCTCTATATACAGGTAGCTGTATATAGAGACCTTCCTCCATCATTACTGACTGTAGATATACATCATCTGTCCTGTATACAGCTATATACCTCCTCCTTCCTTCCTGTATATACTATTACCATCCACCCCCTATATATACACATACTGTACACCCTCCATAGTGTACAGGCCACATTTGATGGGCACATGCCTGCGCTTTATGTGATATTGACTAAGTCCCTCCCCTATATCACATTTTCAAAAAGGGGCGGAGCATGGGTGACCTTAAAATGATGCCCAGCCAAGAAAAAAGTTCCGCGGATGCCCATGATCCTTACATTAATATTTCAATAATGTTTATGACAATGGCTTTGTATATATATTAAAAATGGAGTAAACTGAAAACAATGAATTGTCTTTAGGTCGTTTTTGACTCACAAGCTTTGCACTTTGCTTTGCTTTAGAATAATGCATCTGCTCATAGTGACGAAGAAATTGTTACCAATTCCACCGAGTACATTCCCAAATGTGAAACTGAAGAATTGGAGGTGGGTTTTAAAGACCATTATTTAAAGTCAACCTTTTTTAAATCTTAGTAAAAGAATGCACTGTAAGAAGGTAATTCAAACATTAGCAAGAATTCAAATAAACAATCACTCTCATTAGATTGCATACTTTAACCATCCTTACATTAATATTTAAATAATGTTTATTACTATGAATATGGAGCTTTACTTTTACTAGGAGGAGCTTCTAAATGTATAAACATGTTCAGCCGATTAGTGGTGTATTTGGGACGGAAAATAGTACTCCACAAAATATATTAATTTAATTGGACAGTACTTGACAAAATTAGGAGCCTTGGTGACCAGTCATTAGCCATACGATATTTTTTAGGGTAAAGAATGGTGTATACATATAGATATATGCAGACTAGTCAAAAAGCTGAGATCTGCAAGTAATAATATGCAGAGTGACCTATTCTTTTCTGGGATTTGTTGAGCTATGAACATTGCTGATCAGACATAATGATTCTGTAATTTGTAATTCATAGGATTTGACAGAAGATATAAATGAAACTGGCAAATTTCCTTCTTTAAAGCAAGTTACATTTAAAAAGGATGAAAAATGGAATCTGTACACCAACACCATTAAAAACAGTCCCTACTATTTTTAAGGTTGACCCACATGAGTGGAAAAAATTGAGGGCTAATCAAACTGGACATCATTTTAATAATATGGATTGGACCAATGTGATATCCAAAGGAATTCGTGGACTGTATCCTTTTTGTAGTTTTGCATTTGCATGGCACAAAGTCAAGGAAATTGGGTCAACAAAACATGGATTTTTATTTAATTGTGCAGGTTATTGCACATTTAGTGACTGCTTAATTAAAGTTAAAGTAACAATTCCAACAGTGGAACAACTGCAAGCCAAAGTGGAATTTACTGGTTATGTGGCAAGACACAATCGTCAGGAACTGCGTACAAGACCAATTCGTGGAGAACAAAGACGTGTCATTGCTAGAAGATTACAGTCACAGTTACCAAGACAAAAATATCTGCAAGATCTTTTAACAATCGAGAATGATGTTTATGAATCAGGAAATCGAGATGAAGCTCCATCTCCTTTAATATTAAAAAAATCTTTCTTGGGAGCACAGGAAAAAACAGAGAGCAGATTCAAATGAAATTTTAAGTCTGTTAAAAATGGCAGAAGAAAAAAAGTAAAAAAGAGACAGATGTTTTGCAAAAAGTCCTCCTGGTTCCAATGGGTGTAATGCTATGGTCAAGGTTTAGCATAAAAATCTTCCATGCCAGATGTAAAGAGGACATTGTATATGCATAATGCACAGGTAGCATAATTAAAAGGAGAAGTGGAAAGAAGGCTCCATATTATATTTATGAACTTGTTGTACGTAATCCAAAAAAAGGTGCTTCTCCCATTCCTGTTGCTACATATGTCACCTGTGATCACACTACAGCATCTGTCCAATACTTTCTCAATGCCTTTCGAACAGATGATGTAAGAATGTATGGAAAAAAAAAATGTTTCAAAACCGAAAATGATCATCTGTGATGGATCAGTTGTTTTGCTGCAATCCCTTGCCCTCACATTTTGCAGTGGAAACCTGGACTCAGTAATGAGCAAGTATTTTAATATTGTTACTGGACAGGCCGACTCAAGTGACTTTAAAATTCCCATAATGCATCGTTGTCTGAGTCACCTGATGAAGAATGCCAAGTCCATGTGCAAAAAACAGTAATATTTTGTTTTCAAATTTTCTTTTAAAATGTTAATACTGTGTGTTACATGACTATATATATATATATATATATATATATATATATATATATATATATATATATATATATATACATATACACACACACACACACGTATTTGCTTGTATGATTTAGGTTGTATCGACCTCTATATGTTTATACTATCTTTAAATCGCATATTTTTTTTTGTAACAAAAATAGTTTTTGCTATCACGTTTGCTATCTTTACACAGTGTGGTGATTTTTCAATTTTTTTATGATCTTGCTTTCTTGTCTTTATATCAGAAAAACGTGTGTATACTATTTTTAAATGATGTTCCAAGTTGGTCAGTACTATGCTAAAATGTACCAAAAATTGTGGTTTTCTAGCTTGGTTGATTGAACATCCCTATTATATGGGTAGATAACTTTAATCGTCAGAGCTTCGAGTGAACACATCTTTTCCATTCAGAGAAGATGCCCACTTCCTATAAGCTACTAATGACAATTTTTTTTGTGAGAGTTTAGGTTCTTGTCTAAATGACCAGCCTTGTAATTGTCGGTACAGGTTGTCAGAGCTGTATTGTGAAAGGGAACTCCTCCTGTTACTATAGTTGCCCCTTGGACTTCTCTAAGTAGTCAGAACTAAATCAATTATTTTTAAAGTTTCCACCTGTCAGTGCCCATCACAGCCTCCTGTCAGTGCCCATCAGTGCTGCCTGTCAGTGCCCATCAGTGCCACATATCAGTGCCGCCTATCAGTGGCCATCGGTGCTGCATATCAGTGCTGCCTTTTAGTGCCCGTCAATTCTACATATCAGTGCCTCCTCATAACTGCCCATCACTGCCACCTTATCAGTGCCAACTCATCAGTGCCGCCTCATTAGTGCCCATCAGTGCCGCCTCATTAGTGCCCATCAGTGCCGCCTCATCAGTGTCCGTCAGTGAAGGAGAAAACAAAATGTTATAACCCAAATGAAGAAAACCTTTTTTTTTTTTTTTTTAAATTTGGGTCTTTTTTAGTTTGTTTAGCAAAAAATAAAAACCCCAGTGGTGATTAAATACCACCAAAAGAAATCTCTATTTGTGGGAAGAAAAATTATAAAAATTAAGCTTGGGTACAGTGTTACATGACCGCGCAATTGTCATTTAAAATGCGACAGCTGAAAGATGAAAATTGTCCTGGGCAGGAAGGGGGCGAAAGTGCCTGGTATTGAAGTGGTTAATGTATAATTCTGTCATTATTTTTCAGCTTGCCATCTCACTATAAATTAGGAATGTATATTTTTGGCCTGCTGGCAAATTCCTCATCGCTTCAAGAAATAGATGAAATTCTCCAAAGTGCAACAATATTGTTTTCAAGTAAATATTTTGGAGTTAACGTACAGCAACATTTTGAATTACTGCAGTCAAAGATGTCGGACATGGATACACTACAGAAGATGCTTGTTAATATTAAGCAAGAGGACATAACTGAGGTAATATTGTATAATGGAAAACAAAATATACATAAAGAATGATGAGTAAGCTTACCTTATATATTGTAAAGCGCTGCGTAAACTGTTGGCACTATATAAATCCTGTATAATAATAATATATTTATTTTATAGATCTATCTATCTTTATATATGAAACAAATCTTTAAGAAGGAATCATAGAGAATTTTTCAGGTAGAAAAATTTTTTTATAGAAAAAATAAATAAACAAAAAACATGGATATCATCATACACATTTTTGGTCCCCACTTGGGCCCTTCATCACATATATCCTGATGAAGGACCTAGTTTGGTATATTGCCTGTAAAAAATTGGTTGGAGATCAATACTCACTATTAGTTACCACAACACTAGGTGTTCAATATACCCGTGTGATAACCCAGAGTTTGCAGGCTCACCAGTAATAAGTGCGGTCTCTGTGCCTAAATACTATAGAGTAGATGCTTTTTCCTCTTAGGTGGGATTTTAAAGGGCGGAAGTCTCAAAAAAGTATAACAAAAAATGTAAAAAATTATCAAAATTTTATTGTATCACAAGTTTAAAAGTAAGACATGTGCTAAGGTGGGAATAATAAATAAAAACAACAATGGATGCCAGACTTAACAAATAATGAAAAATACAACCAAGATATACACGACAGGTCGACAGAGCTACACAAAACCCCACAGAGGCTGTATCAGCAAGGAGCCAATTGACAGTGCAGGCCCAGCGCGTTTCGAGGCTTTATATAAGGATTGCGACCTCTTCTTCAGGGGCTGGAGGTAAGGTGTATATCTGTCAAGCTATTGCAGGGTCAACACCGTATGGCATCCACCTCAGACGGGGGGGAGGGGGAGAACGGTGAACCACCGGGGCCCAGATCCGAATACCAGCGACGCCGCCGCAAAACCAGGACCGCCAGCAAGTTAGGGCCAGACACAGAGGGCGTCACGTCCGTCAGCTGTGTTGTAATTTCTCTTTGTCAGCTATTGACGCAGAAGACTCGGGTTGTCTAAGCCTTGACTCCTCGAGCGGGTATATAGCAACTGACAACACCCCAGGTGTGAGAGATACTATTGGTGCATAATGAAGGGTTGATCCCTGTGCTGATTTGCACAAAGGTGTTGTCTATAGTGGCTGATAGATTTTAGATACCACACTCCAGGGGAAAATGGCAGAAGAGCGTCTATGTTCAGCGGCTTGATTTGGAATCCATGGATGGGGGGGGGTGGCGCCCGTGGGCCCCTAATGGACGGGCTGCCACTGTTTATGTCTATACTATTTGTATAGAGATAAACTTCAACTTTTTAAAGTAATTTAGCCCTTAGGTGGGCTCATCACATTCTCTATGCCATATTTCATGAAGAATTACACTACTCAATCATATACAAGTCTTGTGATTCCCACACACCCAAGAATAATATTTTGATGAATAATTTTTTTAAAGTCTAGTTAAATTGGAACTGATTTAGGTTGGTAGCGCGACTGTCTGTTTACTACTTTGAAAAAAAGTACGTTTTTCAATCAGAAATGTTGTAGTATTCTCAGGAAGACTATCATTAATAATTGCTTTAATACATTTGATTTTAGCAGCTTATTTTAATTTCAGGTTGATATAGTTTCAACACCATTCAAGAGGCACTTTACTGATGTAATCAGTGTTGCAAAACTTGTTCAGTCAGGTAACGAAGCAAACCCATACTTCAGTCCAAATTACATTCCAACTATGTTGAGAGACTTTCTTCCACAAGCGGGGCTGTGGACTGCTTTAATGCTAGGTATGTAATAACATATGTATGCTGGAACATGAAAGTACAAATTATAAAAGCATTTTTGATAATACAAAATATAAACAATGACAGAGATTCACCAAAAAAATTTGTCAACCTTTTTTTTTGTTATATTATTTTTAATGATTTAATAAAATTAAATGAATGACTAATGACTATAATGAAATAATACATCACTTTTATTTATCTAACATATTTCATCCAAGTTAAGTTTATGAATGCGCTACCCCTATAGTAACCACCACTTGTTCTCTTCCTATTAGTCCGAAGGAATCACTTACATAAAATAAAATACAAAATCACGTGCATAATCTTATAGCTC
This sequence comes from Aquarana catesbeiana, assembly GCF_042186555.1. Taxonomy (NCBI): domain Eukaryota; kingdom Metazoa; phylum Chordata; class Amphibia; order Anura; family Ranidae; genus Aquarana; species Aquarana catesbeiana. The sequence continues at coordinate 965,114,665 of NC_133324.1, forward strand.
TAAATCAAACAAAAAAATATAACCATATAATGTCCAATACATAAAAAAATCCTTCAAACGTGCTTTAGTAATTAATTGTGACTGGCGTGCTCCTATGTTCCTTCAGTGATCATATGTGACTGAGTGAAAAACCTCCACCATTCAGACTGGCCACTCACCAGATGTTTAATAAAGATGCGCCTTTGGTTCATTCAAGGGATAACCACTCCACCTATGTAACACTCCTTACCGGCTAAACTTGGGCTCCAATGTTCCTCATTGGAGAGCATAAGGGATAAAAAACGATCATAGCGCAATATGCTTGAACTATTTATTTAAAATTACAGGAAAAGTATCAACTCACATTTAAAAGTGCCCTCGAGCTGGCACAAAGCTTATCCAGCAGTTATGGACGGGTACTGGGCTGTTTGCATGGTCCGCCTGGTGTTGTATTGCGGCCTCCACGCTCGGCTTGCGCTCCAAGCCTCGTTCCCGTTCACGTCCGGTCACCTGATGTGGAAAAACTCCCAGCAGCCTCTACGCGTTTCGCATCATAGAATGCATCATCAGGAAGGGTTCATGAAGGGTTTTTTTTTTGAAAGCAGCAACCCTGACACATGGTCAATGTAGAAGTGGTTTTTGCGCCGGTGACACACATACAATAACTCAAGTTAAGTTTATATCCAAAAAATTTTAATGACATTTTTTCTACATCTACCGTATTACAGCAGCAAATAAAGCAATCCTACAAAGGGTTTTTCAACTAAGGCAAATAGACAGAAAGCATTATTTTGATATGTATTATTTCTGTCCGTTTAATCAACTATTTATATCCTATCTCTATGGAGTAAAGTCAAATAAGGGGGCAGTTACTAGTGGAGTTCCCCAAGGGTCAATTCTTGGACCTGTTATGTTTATATTGTAATATGATACTGGAAGTGTCCCCCCCCAGGCGAAATTTTGCTTGTTCGCTGATAAAAAATTTGTAACAGAGTTAATGTTCCAGGAGTGGTGGATCAAATGAGCAGAAATATTAAAATATGGAGTACTGGGCAAATATATGGTATCAAAAAAAATGTATATTACCAAGTGCAAAATGATGCACATAGGATTCAAAAACCCAAAGGCCAGTTATAGCCTAGATTGTACAGCAATAAATGCAACTAAAGAGGAAAGAGACCTTGGAATTATTATTTCAGATGATTTAAAATGTGTCAGACAATGCAGCAGTGCAGCCAGTGGGGCTAGTCAAATACTTGGTTGCATTGGGAAAGGCATTAATAGCAGCGATAGAAAGGATGTTATGACACTTTGCAGATCCCTAGTTAGGCCTCATCTGGAGTATCTAGTACAGTTCTGGAGACCATATCTCCAGAAGGATATACATAAACTAGAAACTAAAATATAAAAACATACAAAGATAGACTCTCTGACCTCAATATGTATAGTTTAGAGGAGAGAAGGAATAGAGGTAACATCATAGAAAACTTCAAATATATGAAGGGACTCAAAGGTTGGAGCTGAAAGCATTTACTACAAGAAAGGAAAAGGGGTCAGAATGTTAGGTTAGAGGGTAGTAGATTCAGGAGTAATGTGGGGAAGCATTTTATTACTGAAAGGGTGGTAGGTTCATGGAATAAAATTCAAACAGAACAACTGTAAAAGGATTCAAGAATGCCTGGGACATGCTTAAGATTATCTAAAGCAAAAAGTAACAGGAAATATGGGTAGACTCGAGCCATTTTGGTTCATATCGACCACAAAATTCAATGTTTCTAATGCTTCTCTTTTGGAATTCATATATTCCTTCCACACTTCATTTCCATTCAGGAAGTACAAACACACGTGAAAAGATGCATTTGGTTGTTTACTATGGACATTTAATTCTACATGACATACAGTACACTTTATGTTTGAGCTGCATCAGCTGAACTTTTATCAGGACAATATCATGGTCAGCCATTGATAAATCATATGACTATCTATTCAGACAGTTCAATGCCTTCTACTGGCAAGCCTGACAAACAGTCCAATATGTTTAAAAGTAATGGCACATGCGATCATTTAACAATCTCACTTATTACACTTTCCCAACTTCTCAAGATTCTAACCACTGTAGGGCGGTCTGACCCAGTATGTTAAAGTGTCCAACTCATGACACATTCAGGAACAAAGATCTTAGGTGTTTGCATATTTTGACATCACTTTTAGGGACTCTGGATAGGTGGAAATTAACATGTTATGGAGCTGAGCTTGAAATCACACATTTATTCTGATTTCTGTTATGTTTGCTAAGATGCCTGACCCATTTTATTGTCTATCGGAAAATCAGCTAGATTCACACACTTATACCATAAACTAAATGCTCTATAGTCGCCCCTCTGTACAGACCCCCCTCCTTCAGTACCGACCTCCTTCCAAATATAGTCCCCCCTCAGTACAGACCCTCCCTCCACAAAGTATAGTCGCCCCTCGGTATAGACCCCCCCATTTAGTACAGACCCCCTTGCTCAGTATAGACCCCCCCACTAAGTATAAACCCCCTCCATCAGTACAAACCCCCCTTAGTACAAACCACCCCCATCCTCCATCAGTACAGACCCCTCCCCCCAGGCTAAAGCACTCCCTCCATTAGTACAGATCCCCCCCAGGAAAAAGCACCCCCCTCCATCAGTACAGCCCGCCCCAGGACATACCACCCCCCTCCATCAGTACAGCCCCCCCAGGACAGACCACCCCCCTCCATCAGTAGAGCCCCCCCAGCACAAGCTACCCCCCCTCCATCAGTACAGCCCCCCCAGGACATACCACCCCCCTCCATCAGAACAGCCCCCCCAGGACAGACCACCCCCTCCATCAGTAGAGCCCCCCCAGCACAAGTTACCCCTCTCCATCAGTACAGCCCCCCCAGGACATACCACCCCCCACCATTAGTACAGCCCCACCAGGACATACCACCCCCCTCCATCAGTACAGCCCCCCAGGACATTCCACCCCCCTCCATCAGTACAGCCCCCCAGGACATTCCCCCCCAGGACATACCACCCCCCTCCATCAGTACAGCCCCCCAGGACATACCACCCCCTCCATCAGTACAGCCCCCCAGGACATACCACCCCCATCAGTACAGTCCCCCCAGGACATACCACCCTCCTCCATCAGTACAGCCCCCCAGGACAAGCTACCCCCCCTCCATCAGTACAGCCCCCCAGGACATACCACCCCCCTCCATCAGTACAGCCCCCCCAGGACAAGCTACCCCCTCCATCAGTACAGCCCCCCCAGGACATACCACCCCCTCCATCAGTACAGCCCCCCAGGACAGATCACCCCCCTCCATCACTACAGCCCCCCCAGGACATATCGCCCCCCTCCAACAGTACAGCCCCCCAGGACATACCACCCCCCTCCATCAGTACAGCCCCCCCAGGACAAGCTACCCCCCTCCATCAGTACAGCCCCCCTAGGACAGACCACCCCCCTCCATCACTACAGCCCCCCCAGGACATACCACCCCCCTCCATCAGTACAGCCCCCCAGGACAGACCACCCCCCTCCATCAGTACAGCCCCCCCAGGACATACCACCCCCCTCCATCAGTACAGCCCCCCCAGGACATACCACCCCCCTCCATCAGTACAGCCCCCCCAGGACAAACTACCCCCCTTTAACAGTACAGCCCCCCAGGACAAAATACCCCCCTTTATCAGTACAGCCCCCACCAGTCGCAACACCGCGGAGGACACCCCCCACCACCGCAAGCCGACACCCCCTTCCCCCTGCCCGTTACCGCACCAGCTCGGGCGGCTAGGGTACATAGTACACCTCCTCCTCTTTACGGCGCTGCGGCCTGAGCCTGTCACGATCCATTCTCCACCCGGGCGGCAGCTGAAGAAGAGAGGACAGTGTGCAGCCGCCCGGGTGGAGAATGGATCGTGACAGGCTCAGGCAGAACGGGAGGGTGTCACCCCTTTAGCGGGTGTCACCCGCGTGCGGGCCGCACTCCCCGCACCCCCCTAGCAACGCCTCTGGGTGACAGTGATGCTACCTGTGAGTCATCCAGCCCTGCCCTGAGCCACTCACAGCCCAGAATGAAAACAAACAGGCCTAGCCACCAGCTAGGCCTTCCTAAATTTTCCCACTTTACTAGAAAAATCCTCACTCTAGCACCTACCTACCTAGAGGGTGCTACAATTATAATTTAATATTCTGTGAAAGATAATGTCTGAGGTTTAATCATTTATATGATATATGTTAAACCATCAAACATCAGATATGATTTAAAAATAATAAAGATATTGTACTTGATATCACTGATGAATTTGTCCAACTGGTGTTAGAGGAGTAGCATAAGGAGGAAGAGGTGCTGATAGTGTGTCAAAGGCACTTGAGCCATAGCATTATTGTGCAAAACATTCTCATGATGGACAGCTAACTGCAATGAAGGCTGATCCTAAAAAGAGGTTTTTACATTTACACTATTTGTATTTTAAGGAGTATATATTTATATAATCTGATTATATATTTTTTATTACACATTTCTAAAGATTGTTAATAAAACACATATTAAAATGATTCAGAATTTATTTGTATTATTTTCTTGGTTAAAGGAGACATTGGAAGACATGGCAGGACAGAGCCATACTACCAATTTAGTGAAATGTATAAAACAATAGCTAAAAGGGAGACACAGGTAAAATATTATGTTTGTGTGTGTGTGTGTATGCGTGTGTATTTATATAATACACGTACATATTGTTCTGTTAATTTTAATTTGCTATCAAACACACACCGCAGTATCACTGACACACACACATCAGCACCCTTGGCCCATGCACCAAAAAACAACAACAAATAAAGTAATATACCAGACAGACACACACACAGACATAACAGCCTACCACAACTTTACAATAGTTTCAACAGTCTATTATCCTTCACATGCAATACATCAACTTACCCCAGCACTGGTTTCCTATCCATCACATGCATTGCACACACAAAGACAAAAAAAAAAGGATTGGAACATAGGGCTCTTGAAGCAGCAGACTAGCTATATGGCTAATACAATATAGGTTGCTCCTTAACCAATGACTGTATGTGGAACCCTACATTTTAGTTCTTCTAAAATGTATTTGTCTTGTCATATGTTAACCACTTCCCTACCCAGCCATAGTCATATGACGTCCACAGATGGGATCTCCCATCCTGGGTGGACGTCATATGACGTCCTGGGATTGCCGGGCGTCTAGGGGGCGCGCGCGCCCGCCGCGTTCCTCGGGACCCGGTGCGTGTGCCCGGCGGCCGCGATGTCCGCCGGGCACCCGCGATTGCCCGTTAACCGGGCCGGCATGTGGATCTGTGTGTGTAAACACACAGATCCACGTCCTGTCAGCTCTGAGGAGAGCGATCTGTGTTCCCAGAACGGAGGAACACAGATCGGTCTCCTCCCCTTGAGCGTCCCCTCCCCCTTCAGTTAGTAATCACTCCCTAGGAAACACATTAACCCCTCCCCGCCCCCTAGTGGTTAACCCCTTCACTGCCTGTCACATTTACACAGTAATCAATGCAATTTTATAGCATTGATTGCTGTATAAATGTGATTGGTCCCAAAAATGTGTCAAAAGTGTCCGATGTGTCCGCCATAATGTCGCAGTCACCAAAAAAAAATCGCGATCGCCGCTAAAAAAATTTAAAAAATTTTTTTTTAAAAAAATGTCATAAATCTATCCCATATTTTGTAGACGCTATGACTTTTGCGCAAACCAATCAATATACGCTTATTGCGATTTTTTTTAACAAAAATATGTAGAAGAAAACGTATCGGCCAAAACTGAAGAAAAAATGTGTTTTTAAAAAAAAAAATTGGGATATTTTTTATAGCAAAAAGTAAAAAATATTGTGTTTTTTTCAAAATTGTCGCTCTTCTTTTGTTTATAGCGCAAAAAATAAAAACCGCAGAGGCGATCAAATACCACCAAAAAAAAGCTCTATTTGTGGTGAAAAAAGGACGTCAATTTTTTTTTGGGTACAACGTCGCACGACCGCGCAATTGACGTTTAAAGTGCGACAGCGCTGAAAACTAAAAATTGGCCTGGGAAGGAAGGGGGTGAAATTGCCCTGTATTGAACCGGTTAAGGAAAATATTAGTCTATTGAGTATTGAAATTGGAGGTTGCAAAATACATTTTTATTTATTTATTTTTTTATTTTGTTAAGTGTATCAAACTTCCTGTAGCTGTACAAGATTAGAAATAACAATCTTGATAGACAGACGACTGGTGTTTTCTACACTCCTGCATCATATATTTAATTTAACCTGTGTATTTGAAAAATTTTAATTCCATTATTATTTTACTTTTTTTTACAATATAGAATTTCACTCGTGATAACAGAAAGCAAGGAATAATGGAAAAAAGTCAGTGGGATTTAAAGCACATCAGGCTTCAGCGAAGAAGATTTGCAAGATTGGATGATTTTGTGTCATCGTACCAAGAATCCCATTTGTCACTGTTAAGGGAGTTTAAAGATTCATACCGTACCACACAGAGAAAGGTTACATAGTTTTTATATGTTTATAGTATAGAGATGTTGAAGTAGTGTAGCCTATTCTTTTAATTGTTATATTCCAGTTTTTTATTTATACCAATAATTCTTAGACAAAGTGTGAAGGAACACCGGTACTCTGACTGGGTACCTCCATGAAAACGGTGCCCCATGCCCTCCAAACCTCTTCAGCAGATATAAACTCACACCAGCACTTTCCTCTAAACTTGAGACAGGACTTATGCCCCGTACACACGGTCGGACTTTGTTCGGACATTCCGACAACAAAATCCTAGGATTTTTTCCGACGGATGTTGGCTCAAACTTGTCTTGCATACACACGGTCACACAAAGTTGTCGGAAAATCCGAACGTTTTAAACGCGGTGATGTAAAACACGTACGTTGGGACTATAAACGGGGCAGTGGCCAATAGCTTTCATCTCTTTATTTATTCTGAGCATGCGTGACACTTTGTCCGTCGGATTTGTGTACACACGATCGGAAATTCCGACAACGGATTTTGTTGTCGGAAAATTTTATCTCCTGCTCTCCAACTTTGTGTGTCGGAAAATCCGATGGAAAATGTCCGATGGAGGTCACACACGGTCGGAATTTCCGACAACACGCTCCGATCGGACATTTTCCATCGGAAAATCCGACCGTGTGTACGGGGCATAAGATTGAAGTAAAACCAAGAATAACTGTTTATTTCCAAGACACCTTTTTTTACATTAACAGGGTCATGCAAAATATAGATAATATCAACAGATAACTTAATCACAGGACAGGGTGCAGAGAAATACAAACTGGGAGATTAACATTAATTGACTCACTCAGGCACATTCAAACTTTAAACATTAATCTAACTATCAGCTAGGCACATAGATAAGTCTCATCAGTAGTTACAGGTATCCCACACACTGCCTCCATTATCTAAGTGCTGGGAAACATCTCCACAGTAACTCTTGATTAGCCAGAGAGTGCCCACCAAGATGCCCAGAAACCATTCCACAGCCCTGGCTATACAAAAAGTCTTACACACTGGTTATAAATAAATGTTCTACCTGCATCTGGCTTTCCAGGTGTCCTATCCTCGTTAGAACTGAGGATGAAAGTAAAATATATAAAGTTGGTAGTAGCCAGGCATGATAATAAAAGTATCCCAGGAATAGTTCCACAGGTCCGACTACAAAAGCATGCACCTGGTACGGAGGAACCGGTACTTGAGGCTGCCTCTCGGGTCTGGGCTCCCGACAACTTGTGCCCACTAACAGTTCCAGGACCCCAGCTGCAGAAGGTGCGTCTGCCCTCTGGTAACTAAACATGATATCACAGACACCATCACAGCCAGTAAGGAGGTCCTGGCTCTTCTCCATGCCCTAACTGGGCAAATAGGGCAAAACCCCCAGTTCTTTCAATAGGCCATAGTCACCCTGTAGGAGGCCAGCCCACAACCCCCTCTATTACCCCAAGTGACATTAGGTTCTGACACAAAGTGTCACAAAGAGTATGCACCTCAAAATTTTAAGAACCGTTTCCACAATGTTCATACTGTTTGGTACATCTTCAGAGGTCTTTATGATCTATAGGTGAAGCATCTATTTCAAAAATATCTATTTACATAAATTAACCTGTTGTTTAATTTTTTGCAGAAGCACAGGGTTGATAAGGAAACATGGAAGCTAAAGAATCAGAAAAGAAGAGGAATATATATGTCAACTCCCAAGAAAACATTTGTATTGGCAACACCAAGCAAAGAAAAGGCAATAAATTCAGATATGATATGCATTTATTTAGTATTGTTGAGTTATAAAGATAATATAAAATAATCACTCAACAAAGTAGTAGTTTCATTGCTAAAAGATTTTAGAAAAATGATTGCTAAACATCTAGTTCAGCATTTACAAGTCTGTATTAAAATCAATATAATTTTGCCAGAGTTCCAACGTGAATTCAGGCAAGGGATGGGGAGAGGGTACAATTGTAATTTGTTTAGCATTAGAGTGCCATGCAAAATCAAGTTGCAAAGATGTAAATAGGCTTGTTTTTAGTCTCAAAAGCTTTTAATAAGAGAAATAAATTGGCATTTCTGCTAACAGCTTGGCCTATCCTCATAGGTTTACTGGCTTTAGTGAGAGACGTAGATAGTAAATAGAGATATGGCTAGAATGAAAGCGTTCAAGTCTGCTGTCTATACATTTTTATTGCTATTATATTTGAATGAATAACTCATCATGAGTTATAAGTAGCAACAATACTAATTGGATTAAGCAACACTCCATACTTCATTATTGTAAAAGTTGAACAAAATTACCTCGAAAAAAAAGCAGCATAATAAAAATATAATAATTGGATTAAACAAATAGAGATTGCCTACAACTATTTTAAATCTTAAATATATATTAAATAATCATTTTAAAAAATGAAATAATAAATTTGTTTTTATGTATTCACAGGAAATATCTGCAAGAACAAAAGAAAATAAAAAGACAACAGTAAAGAAATTACTCAGCAATGATGAAGAAGAGGTTTCCATATTTTACTTTTTTAATAATTTAGTATGAAAAATGTTGAACAAATTCATATAATTCACAACATTACCTAGAATAACAAGACCTGTTTATAGCTGATAAATACAGTTGAGCTGTCATATTATTCGGTCATACTATTAACATTGCAACTGTCATACAATTGACATTACATATATAATTATTGATTATGCATGAACACATTGTTTATCCTTTTTGAGGCTAGCCCTTCATGCTGCACAGTTATTACATTTTTATTTATTTATTTATATTTTATTGTAATGTATAGTATGGTTAGAAATATACAATTTGACGGTAGATATGAGCCAAAGAGGGCCATCGAGTCAACCCATATGTCCTATTACCTTTTTGCTTAGGAAAGCCTTATGCATGTCTCAGGCATTTTTAAATTCTATTGCAGTGAAACCTTGGATTGCGAGTAACGCGGTTAATGAGCGTTTCCCAATAACAGCATATTTTTTTTGAAAATCCTGATTCGGTTTGCGAGTGTTGTCTTGCAAAACAAGCAGGATTCAAGCCTCTGCGGTGTGCAGTACAGCATTTGGCCAGAGGTGCGGGGGCGCCGGAGCCGAACGGAGCCAATCAGAGCCGCTCGGAGACGCTCAGAAATATTCAGAAACACTCCAAAATACTTTGTTCCTGAGCTTTTCCGAGTGTTTCTGAGTTAAGCCGAGCTGTTTCTGAGCGTTTCCGGCTCTCTGGCGCCTCCCCACCTCTGGCCACATGCAGTATTCCATGCCATAGAAGTCAATGCGGAACAAATTATTTTAGTTTCCATTGACTTCTACTAGTAAACTCGCTTTGATATGCAAGTGCTTTCGCTTACGAGCATTCTCCTTTAACGGATTATGCTCATAATCCAAGGTTGCACTGTACAGTCTTTTTTGTTTACAACATTTGTTGGAAGTTTATTCCACAAATCGATAACCCTTTTAATAAAAAAAATGCTTTCTTGCATTACTCTTGAATTTATTAACCTCTAACCTAAAATTATTACCCCTCGTTCTGGCATTTTCCTTTTCTTTATTAGGTCCCTTCATATTTTTGAAGGTTTCTATTATGTCACCTCTATCCCTTCTCTCCTCTAAACTATACATACTGTATTAAGGTCAAAAAGTCCTACGTTGTGTGTTTCAGACCACGTACCATTTTAGTGGCCCTCCTTTGGACTGTTTCTAGTTTATTTATATCCTTCTGGAGATATGCTTGCAGTGATTAAATAACAGGGAGAGGGTTTATTTTTTAAGGAAAATGTCAAAGGGGGCTATATATGGTATTTTATAACTCTGGAACAATATTATAATATATTTAACTTTTTTTTTTTTTCATTAGCTTTTATATATGGGTAAAAGTTTTTACAAAAATAAGTCATTAAAAGTGTTGTTTTTAAATAATTCACCATATTTTATTATTTTTTAAACAATACATTATAATATATTGTCAAAATATCATCAAAAGGAAGCCCTTTTTGTCCTGAAAAAAAAAATGTATAATTTGTGTTGGTACAGTAAATGAGAGAAAAAATTTACAGCTAAAAACAAACGCAGAGGTGTTAAAACGGACACGGTCATTAATGTACAACATGACCAAAACAGTCCAGTCATTAGGAGGTTAATTCACAAATCATTATATGAACTTTAAATAAAAAGAATAAAAACAAAAGAAATTAAATCATAACAAAATAGAGATTACCTGTAACTCTTTTAACTGATTCCCGACTGACTCACGCAGATATACTGCGTCTCAATGTCTCTGCTGGGCGAAAACTCGTACGGGTACGGACTTCCCTTTAAGAGGCGCCAGAGGGCGCACGTGCACCCACTGCACGGTGGGGGACCCGATGCGCCTGGCCATCAAGAGAGCCAGCACGGGGATTTGTGTATGTAAACACACACTGTTCTGTCAGGGGGAGAGGAGACATGTTGTTTGTTCTTACTAAGTAGGAAGAATGATATGTCTCCTCTCCTAGTCAGTCCTATCCCCATACAGTTAAAACCCACCTAGGGAACACACATTTAACCCCTTGATCACCCCCTGGTGTTAACCCCTTCCCTGCCAGTGACATTTACACATCAATCAGTGCATATATATAGCACTGATCGCTGTATAAATGTCAATGGTCCCAAAAATGTGTCAAAAGTGTTTGATCTGTCTGTCGCAATGACGCAGTACGGCTAAAAATTGCAGATCACCGCCATTACTAGTAAAAATACTAAGAATGCCATAAAATGCCATAAATCTTTCCCATAATTTGTAGATGCTATAACTTTTGCGCAAACCAATCAATATACTCATGTGATTTGTTTAGCAACAATATATAGAAGAATACATATCGGCCTAAAATGAAGAAGAAAATTCTTTAAAAAAAAAAAAAATGGGGATATTTATTATAGCAAAAAGTCAAAAATATTGTTTTTTTTATCAAAATTGTAGCTATTTTTTTGTTTATATCGCAAAAAAAAAATCGCTGAGGTGATCAAATACCACCAAAAGAAAACACTATTTGTGGGGAAAAAAAGGACGCAAATTTAGTTTGGGTCAAGCGTCAAAGAACTGCGCAATTGTCAGTTAAAGCAACGCAGTGCCGAATTATAAAAAGTGCTCTGGTTTGGAAGGTGGTAAAATCTTCTGGGGCTGAAGTGGTTAAACCTTGTATGTATTCAATTAAAAAAAAAAACGAATGTAATAAATGAAATGTAATACATTTTATTTCATGATTTTGCAGGAAATATCTGCACCAAGTAAAGGAAAAAAAAGAATAACAACATTTTTCAGTGATGAAGAAGAGGTTTCCATAATTTTTTTCCTTCATTTAATATTGTAATGTTAAATGTATCCACATTATAGGAGTTGACAAAAAAAAAACTTTCAAACTGAGGAGCCATGGTGATTATATATAGAAACACCATTCCATGGATCCTAAGTTTAAAACTTTGTGTATGTTGGTTTTATATATATATATATACACAGGTACAAAGCTCCCTGGGATGAGCAGTCTTTCAGGCACAGATACCAAATCCAGTGAGGTAGTGACAAGCAGTGCGGTGTTTATTTGTGATATATACAAGTCTATATACAGGTGCTGTACAGTGTTCCAAAAACAAATAGGAACAAAAATAGCCAACCAAACACCTAGCCGTGTCTCGGCACTAACTATACAATATTTACGTAGCCTAACTACCAGGCTGAGCAAGCCTACAGCTTGTCAGCTTCCACCTTCACAGCTTAACACAGCTTGAACGTATATGAGAGGAGCTTGGGAGACGTAAAAACCCCCAACAGGACTTTTCCTGGCTCTTTCTGGGACGCTCTGCTACAATATTATATACCGTATATATATATATATATATATATATATATATATATATACACACACACACACACACACACGGCTTTTTTCTCATAAAATAGGTACAGGAACTCTAACTCGACCCCTTCAAAAGACCCCTCCTCCAAACCGCATTAAATAGGGGGTGTGGTCAAATGTCACTAACAATGGGAGGGTCTTAAAGGAGTGCATTACCTACAGAGTGAAGAGTTCAGGAAGGGGGGGGTTACAAACAGAGTGCAGTGTTCGGGGGTGCACTGCATATAGAATGCAGAGTTCAGCCTTTTTCCACAGTTGCTTCCCTCCTTCCGCATCCCCCATCCACATCTAACTTTCACCTCTTTTCAGCTCTGACCTCTGCATGCAATACCCCCCCACACACACACACACCACACACATACACACTCCTCTGCCTCACATCTTCTCCCCACCTCCTTAAAAGCTCCACCATATTTCACATGTCTTACTTTTGCTTCTGTATTAGGCCGCAGCACCCAGTCGGCTTTAGTACCTCCACACACACTGTAGTTGGCTCCACCTCTCTCACTAGGGGGGAGATCTTCCAGTGGGGGTGTTGACATCCGCACTGCACCTCAGGCACCTGAATCTCCCTTGTCCCCATCTGGCATTCAGTGGGGGTCACTCAGGTCAGATCCGTGGGAGCCATTGGGAGAAAAGCTGTCAATTGTAAACACAGAAGCCGGACTTCTGTGTTTACAAGTGATAGTAGTATATATATATATATATATATATATATATATATATATATTATATATATATATTATATATATATATATATATATATATATATATATATATAAATTATATATATATATAAAATATATATATATATATATATATATATATATATATATATATATATATATATATATATATATATATATATATATATATATATATATATATATATATATATATATATATATATATATATAATTTGGCAGTACAGATGAACTCCCCCCTTTTTTTTTTTTTTTTAAAGGTGTTTATATATATGTTTTTTATAATCACAACACAAGAACAATATACACAGGCACCCTATATATACGGAAAAGTATGTAAATAAAATTAGTAAGCTTAGATATGGCATATTTGAATAAACTTAATTATTAAGGATTAAAGACCACAATTGAAGGAAAAAAACACATTTAATGCCAAATTATAGAAATTTACGGTGCCAGGAACCCCAGATACAACCAGACATACACATTTATACCCACACCTCATACAAAACTCCTCGGTTTCGCAGCCCTCCCTGTCACAGGTGCATCTTTCCAGGGCCCTATTTAATCTTGCACAGCAGGGAGCCCCAGTAGCAAGTTTTTCCAAAGTAAGTGGGTTCATCTGTTAAGAGCAGGTATTAGGTTGCTAATATGTGACATGACAAAAATGGGTTCCATTGGCCATTGTGGCAGGCTTATGTAATGTATGATCATAATGTAAGTAAAACACCATTGTTTTTGCATAGATTAGGTGTTTTTTTTTTTTTTTGCTGTTTAGTGAATGAGTCAGTATGATTTTGTATGTTTACTATGAATTTGCCAAAGCTGCACCCTTATAATGTATTAATTTTCTGGTGAGTGAAGCCCTCTTGGTTTCATGTATGCATATATAGATATCAAAAATATATACAGTACATATGTGCATCTAATATGAAAGGGAAATTAGCACTAGCCTTATGCCCTGTACACACGGTCAGATTTTCCGATGGAAAATGTCCGATCGGAGCGTGTTGTCGGAAATTCCGACCGTGTGTGGGCCCCATCGGACATTTTCCATCGGATTTTCCGACACACAAAGTTGGAGAGCAGGAGATAAAATTTTCCGACAACAAAATCCGTTGTCGGAATTTCCGATCGTGTGTACACAAATCCGACGCACAAAGTGCCACGCATGCTCAGAATAAATAAAGAGATGAAAGCTATTGGCCACTGCCCCGTTTATAGTCCCGACGTACGTGTTTTACATCACCGCGTTCAGAACGATCGGATTTTCCGACAACTTTGTGTGACCGTGTGTATGCAAGACAAGTTTGAGCCAACATCCGTCGGAAAAAATCCTAGGATTTTGTTGTCGGAATGTCCGAACAAAGTCCGACCGTGTGTATGCCCTATTACTGTGCAATGTAAAATAAACAAAGACAAGAAACAAATTTTAAGCTTTAGAATTTTTATATTAACAATGTGTTATTAGAAATTAAATTCTTCTTTTTTTTCTTTAAAAAAAAAAAAAAACACAGGAGTGTTTTGATGACCTCCATGGAGTCTACAAGAGCAGATCATTCCATTCCAAGTAGATGTTCAGAAAAGTATGCCTCACCACTTCAAAGGGTAAACCATAATATGACTATTAATTCTCATGGGAAAGCATGTGTTTGGCTGAAATCATCAAGATGGATGATCTCAGCCAAGGAAGCAGGACGGCAGTGCCGACACTACTTCTATGAGGGGGAAAAAGGAAAGTAATTTTTTTTTCATCACAGAGGGGGGCAGCCATGTAAACCCCAAATAGTCCACAATTGGTTTAGGAATACAAATTTGTATTTCTAAAACTAAATAAAAACAAAGTTATAATGACTAAAACTATAACTAAAATCTATTGACATTTTAGTCGACTAACTAAAACTAGACTAAAATGTTAGGGAGGGATGTTTTGGGAGGAGATCCAAACTGAAATAATTTCTTTGGACTTACAATTCTATCCTGAAAGGACGAGTAATAGCTAATATGTGCAATGGCATTGTAGACGATATAGTTTTACTTTTTAATATTTTAGAGTTGCACTTCTCCTTGAAAAATTTAAGAATGTCATATGCAAGTTGTTAATCAATGCATATTTTGTGGAATATATTTAAAAAAAAATTGTAAGATAAATAAAGACATGTTATATTTTACAACAGTTAAATCGGTGTCTGTATTGCATGTTCAAATCTTAATACTATAACCAATAGCAGGTAAATAAATGTTTACTCCAGTAGTATATAATGAGATTGGAAATTCTAGACAAATGCTTAAATAATTACACTTTAACTAAATGCACTAGATTTTAAATGACTAAATGTACTATACATTTAGTCAACTAAAATCTTATGATATTTAATCAACCATAACTAGACTAAAACTAAAAATTCAGATGACTAAAACTAAATGGCATTTTAGTCAAAAGACTGACTAAAACGAAATCAAATGGGGGCAAGAACTGACCATTGGGGAACCCCACTAGTAACTGCCCCCCTTTAGACAGTACTACGTTAATTGAAATCCTCTGCCTTATATCCTTAAGCCAGCACTCTACCAACTTAAAAATCATTGCATCTACTCTAAGGCAATACATTTTATGAATTTTTAACATTGATTGAATTATTAAATATGTTAATGTAATAACTATCACGGATCATAGTTCTCTCAGAACCCTTGGATGAATATTATCCAAACACACAGACTTATTTAACTTTTGATAATGCCCTTGATACCTCATACTCTGTGAAAATAGAAATACTACAAAAAATTGTCATGTAAAGTAACATCCTTTAACAGAATATCACTATGATCACAATCAGTTGTAAAGAATGAACAAAAGTAATCATTTAGACAGTTTGCTATTTGCTTATCTTCTTCCACTACTCTATCAGCCATCTTAAGTCTCAATATAGCCCCATTTGTTTTTCTCTTATCACTGATATTTGTAAAAAAAAAAGTGTTGTCTCCATTTCTTAATGATTGTGCTATTTTGTCCTCAACTTTAGCCTTCCTGATTAAATGTTTGGTATTTTTTTTTTTTTTAGTTGTTCCCTATCCTCCCCAGACACAGTGTTTTTGAAATTTTTTTATAGACTGCCTTTTTAGTCCTAACTGCATATGCTACTTGCTTAGAAAACCATAATGGTTTTCCTTTCTTTTACAAACCAGCCTGATACAGTGCATAGTTGAATCTAGAATAGCATTTTTAAACTATTCCCACTCTTCTTGCACTTCTGTAATCACTGCCATCCAATTTAGAGAATCATTTAGGTACAGTGGGGACGGAAAGTTTTCAGACCCCCTTAAATTTTTCACTCTTTGTTATATTGCAGCCATTTGCTAAAATCATTTAAGTTCATTTTTTTCCTCATTAATGTACACACAGCCCCCCATATTATACACACAGCACCCCATATTGTACACACAGCACCCCATATTGACAGAAAAACACAGAATTGTTGACATTTGTACAGATTTATTAAAAAAGAAAAACTTAAATATCACATGGTCCTAAGTATTCAGACCCTTTGCTGTGACACTCATATATTAAACTCAGGTGCTGTCCATTTCTTCTGATCATCCTTGAGATGGTTCTACACCTTCATTTGAGTCCAGCTGTGTTTGATTATACTGATTGGACTTGATTAGGAAAGCCACACACCTGTCTATATAAGACCTTACAGCTCACAGTGCATGTCAGAGCAAATGAGAATCATGAGGTCAAAGGAACTGCCTGAAGAGCTCAGAGACAGAATTGTGGCAAGGCACAGATCTGGCCAAGGTTAAAAAAAAGATTCTGCTGCACTTAAGGTTCCTAAGAGCACAGTGGCCTCCATAATCCTTAAATGGAAGACGTTTGGGACGACCAGAACCTTTCCTAGAGCTGGCCGTCTGGCCAAACTGAGCTATCGGGAGAGAAGAGCCTTGGTAAGAGAGGTAAAGAAGAACCCAAAGATCACTGTGGCTGAGCTCCAGAGATGCAGTCAGGAGATGGGAGAAAGTTGTAGAAAGTCAACCATCACTGCAGCCCTCCACCAGTCGGGGCTTTATGGCAGAGTGGCCCGACGGAAGCCTCTCCTCAGTGCAAGACACATGAAAGCCCGCATGGAGTTTGCTAAAAAACACCTGAAGGACTCCAAGATGGTGAGAAATAAGATTCTCTGGTCTGATGAGACCAAGATAGAACTTTTTGGCCTTAATTCTAAGCGGTATGTGTGGAGAAAACCAGGCACTGCTCATCACCTGTCCAATACAGTCCCAACAGTGAAGCATGGTGGTGGCAGCATCATGCTGTGGGGGTGTTTTTCAGCTGCAGGGACAGGACGACTGGTTGCAATCGAGGGAAAGATGAATGCGGCCAAGTACAGGGATATCCTGGACGAAAACCTTCTCCAGAGTGCTCAGGACCTCAGACTGGGCCTAAGGTTTACCTTCCAACAAGACAATGACCCTAAGCACACAGCTAAAATAACGAAGGAGTGGCTTCACAACAACTCCGTGACTGTTCTTGAATGGCCCAGCCAGAGCCCTGACTTAAACCCAATTGAGCATCTCTGGAGAGACCTAAAAATGGCCGTCCACCAATGTTTACCATCCAACCTGACAGAACTGGAGAGGATCTGCAAGGAGGAATGGCAGAGGATCCCCAAATCCAGGTGTGAAAAACTTGTTGCATCTTTCCCAAAAAGACTCATGGCTGTATTAGATCAAAACGGTGCTTCAACTAAATACTGAGCAAAGGGTCTGAATACTTAGGACCATGTGATATTTCAGTTTTTCTTTTTTAATAAATCTGCAAAAATGTCAACAATTCTGTGTTTTTCGGTCAATATGGGGTGCTGTGTGTACACTAATGAGGAAAAAAATTAACTTAAATGATTTTAGCAAATGGCTGCAATATAACAAAGAGTGAAAAATTTAACCCCCCTGGTGGTATTCCCGAGTCTGGCTCGGGGTGGATTTTTCATACCAAAAGCGGTATCCCCGAGCCAGACTCGGGCTTGCATCGCAGGATCCAGGAAGAGTTTACTTACCTTGTCCCCTGGATCCTGCGATGGCTCCCCGCTGTGATCGGCGAGCCGCTGTGTCTCGCTCGATTCACAGTGCCGAGCTCCGCTCCCTGCGAGCGTTGCGACGCACGGGGACGGAGTTCAGCGGTAAATTCAAAAGTGAAACACACAGTACAGATACAGCATACTGTAATCTTACAGATTACAGTACTTTATCAAATAACTACACATCCCCTTTGTCCCTAGTGGTCTGGCCAGTGTCCTGCATGCAGTTTTATATATATGAAACTGTTCTTTCTGCCAGGAAACTGGAGATTGTCCATAGCAACCAAAACTGTCTCTTTACATCAAAAGTGGTTTTAGACCAGCTAGAAAAAAGCGATAATAAATTATAATCACTTGCAGAATTGAGCGATAGTGATTTGTGGGGAGATCCGTCATCAAACACTAAAAGTAACAAAAGCTACAATTCTGCAACTGAGCAAATTTCAGTGTTTTTGATTTGATTACATTATTATATAATTTTTATTATTATTATTTTATTATTTGTTATAATTATTTATAGTTATTTATTATATTATAATTTTTAATTTAGTTTTTCAAACTTTATCATACCCGGGATGTCTACTAGACTCTTGTTTGGACAGATTTCAGTGAGTTATTCCTAAGAATTACAGGCCTATAATATAAAACGCCAAATTTCTGTGCAAAATAATGGTACCGCTTTCAGCACCTAAAATCTGAAATAATCATACCGCCAGGGAGGTTAAGGGGGTCTGAATACTTTCCATCCCCACTGTACGTGCCCATGGAAGTAAAGTCTACTGATCTAAAGTCTAAAATTTTGGTTTAAATTTGGTTGCACATAACTTTTGCCTGCATATTTGAACAACTTAAAGGGGACACTAATGGAGTGGTTCTGGTGTCTATAGCCTGTCCCTGCAGGCTTTTCAATTTAAAGACTGCATTTTCAGAGAAAACTAAATCTTTTGATGCATTCAACTTATACTATGTACTCCCTTATTTTTCTCAAGATTTATCTTTGTTTAAAGTGTTGTTACCCCCCCCCCCCCCCCCCAAAAAAAAAAGAACCTGTTCCCTTAAAGTCTGTTAAAACAGCACAGTGCTTGTGCTGTGTCATTTTGCCCCCTGTAACACCTAAAAAACCTGGCTGACCCTGCCTGGTTTTACCCTTCCCCCTGCCCCTAGACTATGATACAGTATATAAGGGCCGCTCAGACACTGTTGTCAGCGCATATGACTCAATCATACGCAGCCTGCTCTGTGTCTCCTGTGTCCCCCCCCCCCTCTCTGACTGTCTGCTCGTGACAGTAGCTCCCCCCGCTCCTGCTGCTCTAATAACCTATTAAATCCTGTAATTCCCTCTGTACAATAATAATAAGTGTCCCTGTGTCTGTGTAATGTAAAAAAAATCTGCCCATCTGAGCTATATAAGCATGGCTCCCGGCGCTCAGCTGATTGTTGGCTCTCTCTCTCCCCTCTCTCCCCCTCCTCCCTGGCTGACGTCATCTGTGAGCCAAGAGAGAAGATAGCTGACAAGTCAGCTGAGTGACGGGAGCCGAGTTTATATAGGTACAGATCGGCAGATTTTTTTTACATTACACAGGCACAGGGACACTTATTATTATAGTACATAGGGAATTACAGGATTTACAGAAAGTGACTTAACAACCACTTTAAGTTTTGAGAGAATGTACATTTTTAAATATTGAAATATAGGTTTGAAATGGTGTTTGTATCATGTCTAGAGAAATTTTTCTTGACGACGTTGACTTAGATGTATGTTTAATCTAATAAAGTTTGAAGTTTATTACAAATCTGATGAGTGCTTGTTATCCTGCTTTTATGTTCATCTCCTGACAGTTAGCACCACGGTCTAAGAATTTTTTTACTATGCACTAAATAGTTTTGTGTGCCGGTACATCTACTACATTGTATATATACACATACGAGTGGATATAAAAAGTATACAAAACCATGGTAAAATGTCAGGTTTCTGTGATGTAAAAAAAATGAGACAAAGATAAATCATTTCAGAACTTTTTCCACCTGCAAACTGACCTAAAAACTGTACAACTCAATTGAAAAACAAACAGAAAACTTTTAGGGGGGGAAGTAAAAAACATTATATAAAATAAAGTGGTTGCATAATAAGTGTGCACACCCTCTTATAACTGGGGATGTAGCTGTGTTCAGAATCAAGCAGTCACATTCAAACTCATGTTAAATAGGAGTCAGTACACACCTGCCATCATTTAAAGTGCTTCTGATTAACCCCAAATAAAGTTCAGCTGTTCTAGTAGGTCTTTCCTGACATTTTCTAAGTGGCATCTTACAGCAAAAGCCATGGGTGGCAGAGAGCTTCCAAAGCATCAGAGGGATCTCGTTGGTAAAAGGTATCAGTCAGGAGAAGGGTACAAAAGAATTTCTAAGGCATTAGATATACCATGGAACACAGTGAAGACTGGAGAAAATATGGCACAACTGTGACATTACCAAGAACTGGACATCCCTCCAAAATTGATGAAAAGATGAGAAGAAAACTGGCCAGGGAGGCTGTCAAGAGGCCTACAGCAACATTAAAGGAGGTGCGGGAATATCTGGCAAGTAATGGCTGTGTGGTGACAACAATCTCCCATATTCTTCATATGTCTGGGCTATGGGGTAGAGTGACAAGACAGAAGCCATTTCTTACCAAGAAAAACATCCAAGCCCAGCTAAATTCAGCAACAACACGTCTGACGTCTCCCAAAAGCACGTGGGGAAAATATGTTATGGTCTGATGAAACCAAAGTTGAACTTTTTGGCCATAATTGCTAAAGATATGTTTGGTGCAAAAACAACACTGCACATCACCAAAAGAACACCATACCCACAGAGAAGCATGGTGGTGGCAGCATCATGCTTTGGGGCTGTTTTTCTTTAGCTGGAACAGGGGCCTTAGTCAAGGTAGAGGGAATTATGAACAGTTCCAAATACCAGTCAATATTGGCACAAAATCTTCTAGCTTCTGCTAGAAAGCTGAACATGAAGAGGAACCCGACCCAAAGCATACATCCAAATCAACAAAGGAATGGCTTCACCAGAAGAAGATTAACAATTTGGAATAGCCCAGACAGAGCACAGACCTGAATCGGATTGAAAATCTGTGGGGTGATCTGAAGAGGGCTGTGCACAGGAGATGCCCTCGCAATCTGACAGATTTGGAGTGTTTTTGCAAAGAAGAGTGGGCAATTATTGCCAAGTCAGGATGTGCCATGCTGATAGACTCATACCCAAAAAGAGTGAGTGCTGGAATAAAATCAAAAGGTGCTTCAAAAAAGTATTAGTGTAAGGGGTGTGCACACTTATGCAACCATATTTTTATTTTTTTTTTATTTTTACTTCCCTCCATCTAAAAGATTTCAGTTTGTTGTTCAACTGAGTTGTACAGTTTATAGGTCACATTAAAGGTGGAAAAAGTTCTGAAATGATTTATCTTTGTCTCATTTTTTTACATTACAGAAACCTGACATTTTAACAGGGGTGTGTAGACTTTTTATTTCCACTGGTATATAGTACTGTGCAAAAGTCTTGGGCCACCATTAGATTTATTGTTTTAGCAATTGTATAATGACCATATACAATTATTTCACAATCTCTTTGTTAAACTACAACTATAAATATAGAAAATTTGTATGCAGTATTAAAAAACGGAAAAAAAAAGCTAAAAGGTCTATTAGACAAGATTTGTGCAAGATATGCTTGCACATTACATACACATGTGCTATGAGTTTAATTAATTGGAAGCTTGCCAATAAGACTAACTTTCAGTCACATCATTCCATTCAAAATGCTAAAGATCACAGAATTTGACAGATATAAAATCATACTTTTGCATCAGCAAGGCCACTCTCAAAGGGAAATCAGCAAACAAAATGAATATTCAAGATTGGGTATTCAAGCTATTAAAAAGAAATGTGAAGAATCAGGGAGAGCTCAAGGACAAAAAAAGTACTGGAAGGACCAGAAAACTTTCAAAATATTTTGAGAAATTTCTCAAGAGTTTTCGGAAGAACTCCAGCAACAACCTGGCTCAGCATCTGGCAGATTCATCGGGATACCAAGTTGACCCTTCTACAGTCCGAACTAGCTTGATCAGGAATGATCTTTGTAGAAGGGTAGAAGCCACATATTCAGAAGAGGAACAGGGTGAAAAGGCTAAGATATGTTAAAGCTCAAAAAACTATTGGAATGAAGATCAGTTTAAAAGAGTATTAAAAAGTGACAAATCCATTTTTAAAATTTTGGGGTCCAATCGTCCAAAATTTGTGAGAAGAATAGTTGGAAAGAGATGGAAGAATGAGTGCTTGCGGCCTTCAGTGAAATATGGTGGATGGTGGGTCTTGGTTTGAAGCTGCAACTCTGCCAGTGATGTTGGCGATATTGTCCAAATTGATGGGTGAATGCAGAAAAGTACAGACAGGTTTTAAATTTTCATCACATTCCTTCTGGAAAGCACGTGATTGGGAATATTTTTATTTTTCTGCTTGATGATTACTTATAAATATATGGCATGGTCATTAAAAATTTGTTAAAACGACAAAGCTGGTGGTAGCCTAAGACTTTTGAACAATGCTGTATCTATACTATAAATTAAATATATAGATAGATCTAATATAGATGCATATTATAATATTGTATTATAAATAATACCAAGACACTTCTAAAATGTAAACAAACATTTTTCAACATTAAGGTAATCTATTTATATTTTTTTTATTAACAGATGAAGAATTACAGTGGTCCTGTGTGGAAGAATAATATAGCAGAGGAACATAAGCAAAATCAAAAAGTTGGTTCTCTACAGCATTTGTCAAAGTGCAACTGGAGAGATCTCCATGAAACAAATTGGCTGTCAAGTGATCATATGGATGTAGCACATTATTTGATTGGAAAACAATTTCCACAAATAGATGGGTTACAGAGCACAGTAGTGCTAGCTGCAGTAATTTCTGGTGAACCAGTTGGGTCCCCAACTGATGATTTCATTCAGATACTACATGTGCATGGCAATCACTGGGTTACATTAAGTAACCTTTATTGTTCTAAAGGAACTGTTAATGTATATGACAGCATGTACACCGGACTTGATTCGGAAGAAATTTTGACGATATCTTGGATAATGAGAATGTTCGTAACCAATGAAATTAAAAACAATGTTAAGTATGTTCAGAAACAAAAAAATTCATCTGATTGTGGAGCATTTGCTATAGCATTTGCAATCAGTTTAGCGTTGGATCAAAATCCAACTAGCCTTACATTTGACGAAGCAAGGTTAAGATCACACATTTCAGCATGTTTCAAGGATCAACTCATTACACCTTTCCCAAGTAAAAGCAGAAGAGAAGCACTTGACCTAGACATTGCTGTGCTCCCACTGTACTGCATATGTAGGCTTGTTTACTGTGGTTCAGTGCTCATCATGTGCAAAATGGTATCATCAAGGATGTCAAAATATACCACAGATAGCAATTAAAAAGGAAAGCTATGTATGGAAATGCAAAATTTGTAAATAAAACACAGAGATCATTTCGTGTAAATTTAAAAAACACATCATATTTTATGAAAAGTACACACAAAGTTTAAGTTTCTATTTGGATCATTATTCATACTAATTTGTATTTGTATAGTGTATGTATATATAATTGGATGATTATTTCTTATTTGTTTTTGTATTTCTTTTTTATCTAAATCTATCCCCTTTTATAATTGTTTATTGTCAAAAAAATTAAAACTTTCAATAAAACTAATTTGATTTGAAACCGTGCTTACTCAGTTACATGTAAAAATGTTCCCAAAATAGATCATAAGGATTTAAATTTTGTATTTTTCTTTAATCAAAACAGAATATGCAACCACAAACACTAAAGACTGTATAATTTTAAGTTCTTGTAGTTTGTAGAATGTTGTCAATCCAAAGCTATATAAGTATTAAAACAGCAATTTGGAGTTATCTCACAGCAATAAAAACAAAAGCTCCATTAAGTAATTTCTGAAAAAAAAAAAACAAAAAAAAAAACATAAGCATTTTGAATCCACAACATTTACTGAATTTACTGTATTTATCTATCTTTGCAAAATTTGCAAGGTTGACAGGATATTATTTTTATAGATATTTGTTTGCCGAAATCTACAGAAATTTACATCTATTTATTCACAAGTAGACTGTTGTGTTCCCTCCCCTGGAGGACCTAGATATTTTTAATAATTATCTATTATCGATTTTGCCATGGATTTTTTAAAATGTGAAAGCAAACTTTAACCTCCCTGACGGTATTCCCGAGTCTGGCTCAGGGTGGAATCTCAGAACCAAAAGCGGTAACCCCGAGCCAGACTCGGGATCGCATCGCAGGATCCAGGAAGAGCTTACTTACCTTGTCCCCAGGATCCTGCGATGTCTCCCCGCAGTGTGAGCGGCTCGTCCTCCGCTCGATTCATCACGGAGCTGATCTCCGTTCCCTGCGAGCGTTGCGACGCATGGGGACGGAGAAAGGCGCCAAATTAAATAAGTGAAACACACACTATACATACAGTACACTGAAATCTTACAGATTACATTACTGTATGAAATTATTTCACATCCCTTTTGTCCCCAGTGGTTTCTCAAGTGCCCTGCATGCCGTTTGTTATTGTAAAAACTGTTCTTTCTGGATGGAAACTGGAGATTGTCCATAGCAACCAAAACCGTCCCTTTACAACAAAAGTAGTTTTAGACCAGCTAGAAAACAGCGATAATAAATTAGAATCACTTGCAGAATTGAGCGATAGTGATTTGTGGGGAGATCCGTCATCAAACACTGAAAAGTAATGACAGCGACAATTCTGCAAATTTCAGTGTTTTTGATTTGATTACATTATTAAATAATTTTTTATTATCATTATATTATTATTTGTTATAATTATTTATAGTTATTTATTATATTATAATTTGATTTCGTGTTTCAAGATTTATCATACCCGAGATGTCTACTAGACTCTGGTTTGGACTGATTTAAGTAAGTTATTCCTAATAGGGCGTACTCACGGTCGGACTTTGTTCGGACATTCCGACAACAAAATCCTAGGATTTTTTCCGACGGATGTTGGCTCAAACTTGTCTTGCATACACACGGTCACACAAAGTTGTTGGAAAATCCGATCGTTCTGAACGCGGTGACGTAAAACACGTACGTCGGGACTATAAACGGGGCAGTGGCCAATAGCTTTCATCGCTTTATTTATTCTGAGCATGCGTGGCACTTTGTCCGTCGGATTTGTGTACACACGATCGGAATTTCCGACAACGGATTTTGTTGTCGGAAAATTTTATCTCCTGCTCTCCAACTTTGTGTGTCGGAAAATCTGATGGAAAAATGTCCGATGGCGCCCACACACGGTCGGAATTTCCGACAACACGCTCCGATCGGACATTTTCCATCGGAAAATCCGACCGTGTGTACGGGGCATAAGAATTACAGGCTTACAATATAAAACGCCAAATTTCCATGCAAAAATAATTGTACCGCTTTCAGCATCAAAAATATGAAATAATCATCCCGCCAGGGAGGTTAAAATACATTTGTATTAATTTGGTATTTTGAGTCTTCAATGATTAATGAGATACATTTATTAATCCTTCACAATGAGAATTAAATGGATTTAAGATGAAACAAGGAGGGATCAGATTTATGCGTCAACAGTGGCCATGCTGGTGTTGTATACGAATGTTTTATTGTTACAATATTTCCAATGTAAGTACCAACCACAAACCAGTTCCAGACACATTTCCCTGAAACAGGAAAATATGTATAGTAAACCAGTGTTTTTAACTGCTTCCCGACCGCCGCATGTACATATACGTCGGCAGAATGGCATGGCTGGGCAAATGTGCGTACCTGTACATCCCTTTGAATTTGCATCTGTTTGGTCGCGTGCGCACTGCCAGCGAGCTCAGTGAGTAGGATCGCGGGTCCCGCGTACTCGTTGTCCACAGGGAACAATCATCTCTCCGTTCTGCCTAGTGACATTGTCACTGATCACAACTCCCTGATCAGTGATGTGTCACACGTAGCCCAGCCCCCTAACAGTTAGAATCACTCCCTAGGACACACTTAACCCCTTTCTAGCCAGGTAGTGGTTAACCCCTTCACTGCCAGTGTCATTTACACAGTAATCAGTGCAATTTTAATTGCACCGATCGCTGTAAACAAGAGAATGGTATCAAAAATGTCAAAATTGACCGATCTGCCCACCAAAAAGTTGCAGTCACGATAAAAATCGCAGATCGCCGCCATTACTAGTCAAAAAAATTATTAATAAAAATGCCCTAAAACTAACCCCTATTTCGTAGACGCTATAATTTTTGCGCAAACCAATCAATAAACGCTTATTGCGATTTTTTTTTTTACCAAAAATATGTAGAAGAATACATATCGGCCTAAACTGAGGAAAAGAAATATTTTTTTATATATTTTTTGGGGATATTTATTATAGCAAAAATTAAAAAATAATGCGTTTTCTTTTTTTCAAAATTGTCGCTCTATTTTTGTTTATAGTGCAAAAAAAAAAAAAAAAAAAACGCAGAGCTGATCAAATACCACCAAAAGAAAGCTCTATTTGTGCGGAAAAAAGAACATCAATTTTGTTTGGGAGCAACGTCACACGACAATTTTCATTTAAAGTGACGCAGTGCCAAATCGCAAAAAGTGCTCTGGTCTTTGGCCAGCCAAATGGTCCGGGGCTTAAGTGGTTAAAAAGATATGTCTGTAAGTTCTTAGATATAATCTAACATATTTTTGCATTTATATATATATATATATAATTATGAAAACATCAATTTCGATGAATGAGCTAATCTTTAGGGCATATATTGATTGTAACTAGCCAATGTACAGATATTTGGGTGTTTATATCTGCATTGTAAACGTATTGGTCCAATGGGAGAATTGGTTTTGAACCCAATTTGAAATATTGCAATTATGTCACTATGTAGCCAATGGATTGATATTTGGGGCTCTGTATCTTTAAATTTCCACAGTAAAATGTTACCGTATTGTAAGATGTCATAGAGGGGGGTGTGTATGGCACATCTGCATTGTAAACGTATTGGTCCAATGGGAGAATTTTTTTTGAACCCATTTAGAAGTATTAGAAAAATGTCACTATGTAGCCAATGGATTGGTATTTGGGGCTCTGTATCTTTAAATTTCCACATTAAAATCTTACCGTATTGTAAGATGTCATAGAGGGGTGTGTGTATGACACATCTGCATTGTAAACGTATTGGTCCAATGGGAGAATTGGTTTTGAACCCAATTTGAAATATTGAAAAAATGTCACTATGTAGCCAATGGGTTGATATTTGGGGCTCTGTATCTTTAAATTTCCACAGTAAAATCTTACCGTATGATAAGATATCATAGAGATGGGTGTGTATGACACATCTGCATTGTAAACGTATTGGTCCAATGGGAGAATTTTTTTTGAACCCATTTAGAAGTATTGGAAAAATGTCACTATGTAGCCAATGGGTTGATATTTGGGGCTCTGTATCTTTAAATTTCCACAGTAAAATCTCACCGTATTGTAAATGTTAGAGAGGGTGATGTAACATATAATATAATGATTATACAGAGCTGTCACACATCCATTATGTTATATTTAGTTTTTGTGTGTTTAAAATCCAACCAAAAAATACTCGTCTGATAGCAAGACCACTGATTTGCAACTGTCTGATGGCTTGACTTCAGTGAATGACAGAAGGGAATGCCCATAGAGTAGAAAGGGAAGTACAATCTGAACTCATTTGCAGGCAAATCTGGGAGACATAGCAATTTCACCTTTCCCACAGGTGTTCCTCAAACAGAGTAGCAGATTGTAAGATTGAGATTATTTGGGATTACAGCTGTTTTCTATGGAATGACAGATAAATGATAGAAAGGAATGCCCATAGAGTAGAATGGGAAGCGAGATGTGACCTGGAGTCAGAACCATTGGTCATATCAGATCAATCTTTAGCAGAAATACTCTCTATTAGGGATGAGCTTCGAGTCGAACTCATGTTCGACTCGAACATCGGCTGTTCGCAAGTTCGCCGAACAGCGAACAATTTGGGTTGTTCGCGGCAAATTCGAATGCCGCGGAACACCCTTTAAAAGTCTATGGGAGAAATCAAAAGTGCTAATTTTAATGGCTTATATGCATGGTATTGTCATAAAAATTGTTTGGGGACCTGGGTCCTGCCCCAGGGGACATGTATCAATGCAAAAAAAAGTTTTAAAAACGGACGTTTTTTCAGGAGCAGTGATTTTAATAATGCTTAAAGTCAAACAATAAAAGTGTAATATCCCTTTAAATTTTGTACCTGGGGGGTGTCTATAGTATGCCTGTAAAGGGGCGCATGTTTCCCGTGTTTAGAACAATCTGACAGCAAAATGACATTTCAGGGTGGCACAGTGGTGTAGTGGGTAGCACTTTCGCCTAGCAGTAAGAAGGGTCGCTGGTTCGAATCCCATACACTACCTGCCTGGAGTTTACATGTTCTCCCTGTGCCTGCGTGGGTTTCCTCTGGGTACTCCGGTTTCCTCCCACACTCCAAAGACATGCTGGTAGGTTAATTGGATCCTGTCTAAATTGTCCCTAGTATGTATGAATGCAAGTTAGGGACCTTATATTGTAAGCTCCTTGAGGGTAGGGACTGATGTGAATGTACAATGTATATGTAAAGCGCTGCGTAAATTGATGGCGCTATAAAAGTACCTGAAATAAATAAATAAATAATAAAGGGAAAAAAAGTCATTTAAAACTACTCGCAGCTATTAATGCATTGCCAGCCCGACAATACACATAGAAGTTCATTGATAAAAACGGCAGGGGAACCCCGAACCAAAATTTAAAAAAAAAGACGTGAGGTTCCCCCTAAATTCCATACCAGGCCCTTCAGGTCTGGTATGGATATTAAGGGGAACCCCGGACAACATTTTTTTAAAAAACACGTGGGGGTCCCCCTAAATTCCATACCCCAAAGCACCCTCCAAATGTTGAGGGCATGTGGCCTGGTACGATTCAGGAGGGGGGGGGGGCGCTCCCTCGTCCCCCCCCTCTTTTCCTGTGGCCTGCCAGGTTGCGTGCTCGGATAAGGGTCTGGTATGGAATTTAGGGGGACCCCCCACGTCATTAAAAAAAATGTATTTTTTTTGTTTCTGTTATAAAATTTTGATAGCAATTTTTCTTCATAAATTTTGGCACAAATTTATACTGCTGCATATCTTTGGTAAAAATAAACCTAATTGGTGTATATAATTAGGTCTGTGTGAAAGTTATGGAGTACACAACCTATGGTACCAATCTCTAAATATTTATCACACCTAATGTACTGATGGCCTCTCTCATTTCTTGAGAACCAAGCCAAGACGGTACCAATACCCACCAAATGGCCCATTTTTGGAAAATAGACAGTCCAAGATATTTAGTAAAAGGCATGGCGAGTTTTTAGAAGTTGTACATTTTTCCCAAAATTCTTTGTAAAATCAAGTTTTTTTTTTTCATTTTTTTTCACAAAATTGTTAGCAGGTTATTTATCAAACACAGCATATGCATACCACAAATCACACACCAAAATACATTCTGCTACTCCTCCTGAGTATGCTGATACCACATGTGTGAGACTTTTACACAGCGTGACCACATACAGAGGCCCAACATGCAGGGAGCACCTTTAGGCATTATAGGAGCATAAATTAATAATTTCCTGACTACATCTTGCACTTTTAAAGGCCCTGGAGCACCAGGACAATGGAAATGCCCCAAAAATAACCCCAATTTTGAAAGAAAACACCCCAATGTATATTCCAGGAGGCATAATAAGTCTTTTGAACATGTCATTTTTTTTGAAAATTTGGAAAGAACATGAAAACACATTTTTTATTTATTTTTTAACAAAGTTGTCCATTTATACAATATTTCTAACACATAGCATGTACATAACAAAAATAACACCACAGATTCTCCTACTCCTCCTGAGTATGGCGATACCACATGTGGGAGACTTTTCCACAGCCTGGCCACATACAGAGGCCCAACATGCAGGGAGCACTGTCAGGTGTTCTAGGGGCATACATTTCAAATCTAATTTGACTACCTTTTACACTTTTGGGAGGCACTGTAGTGGCATGGATAAGAACTGATGTGGCATGGATGAGCATGAATGGGGATGGATGAGCCGTGGATGGGGATGACCGAGCATGGTTGAGCCATGAATGTGGATGCCTGAGCATGGATGGGATGACTGGGGATGAATGGGTATGGCTGGTTAGGGCTGTGTATGGCTGAGTATGGATGGGATGGCTTAGTAAGGCTGAGTATGGTTGGATATTTCTGGGTATGGCTGTGTATGGATGGGATGCCTGAGCATGGATGGGTGGATATATGCTGCAATGGGCACAGAGCAGCGCTGTGGGAACTACAGATCCAGCCCACAGCGCTGCTGCACCCGATCTCTCCCCTCTCCGTTCACACTGTGCCGATTGGTACAGAGAGGGGAGAGAGAAACCAGACATGATGCCGGTTTGTTTACAAGTGATTGCTCTGTCATTTGTCGGAGCAATCACGTGGTAAACGGCTGCTGTCAGCCGTGATCCGTGATGCGCCGGGGTCCGGTCATGGATACGCCTGTGTGTGCGCCTGCAATTCTGGGAGGACATCATAGTAGGCCCTCCCTGAGTTACGAGCCACGCTGTAGCCATCATTTGGCAATAGTGAGTTTGTTAACGGGTTAAATCAAGGTGTGATACTTATGCAGTGTAGCCAGAATACTTCTTTTAAGATTGCATCCAATAGGGACCTCCTCAGTTTTGCAAAAAACACACACATCAGAAAAATTGAAGATGTAATCCCAATCTTTGCAATATTCTCTTTAATTGAAATATTCATATACATTGCAGGTAATCTGAGATCAGCGACTGCACAGTTTCGACCATAACATGTTCTTCATCAAGCAGCACGTGTGCTTGATGAAGAACATGGTTATGTTCGAAACTGTGCATTCGCTTATCTCAGATTACCTGTAATTTTCTTCCCATTATACTCTATGGGCATTCCCTTCTGTCATTCACCTTTGTCATTCCATAGAAAACAATAATAATCCCGCTTCTTCTCAATTTTGAACATTACCACTAAACATAAAGAGTATGTCTACTAAAGATTGATCTGATATGTCCAATGGTTCTGACTCCAGGTCACATCTTGATTCCCATTATACTCTATGGCAGTGGTTCTCAACTCCTGTCCCCAGGACCCACTAACAGGCCAGATTTTAAGCATTACCTTGGGGAGATGCAAACTAGAATATTTCAATCACTGAGCAGCAAATGATATCACCTGTGATGTATATCAGTTATCCTGCAAAACTGGCCTGTTAGTGGGTTCTGAGGACAGGAGTTGAGAACCACTGATCTTTGGGCATTCCTTTCTATTATTTATCTGTCATTCCTTAGAAAACAGCTGTAATCCCAAATAATCTCAATTTTACAATCTGCTACTCTACCCGAGGAACAGCTGTGGGAAAGGACAAATTGCTATGTCTCTCAAATTTGCCTGCAAATGAGTTTAGATTTTACTTCCCATTATACTCTATGGGCATTCCATTCTGTCATAAGTTTGTCATTCCATAGAAAACAATAATAATCCTGCTAAATATCAAATTTGGACATCACCACTGGACATAGAGAGTATGTCTGCTAAAGATTGATCTGATATAAGCAATGGTTCTGACTCCAGGTCACATCTTGCTTCCCATTATACTCTATGGGCATTCATTTCTATTATTTATCTGTCATTCCATAGAAAACAGCTGTAATCCCAAATAATCTCAATCTTACAATCTGCTATTCTACTTGAGGAACAGCTGTGGGAAAGGTGAAATTGCTATGTCTCTCAGATTTGCCTGCAAATGAGTTTATATTTTACTTCCCATTATACTCTATGGGCATTCCCTTCTGTCATGCCATAAAAAAACAACAATAATAATCCCACCTAATCTCAATATTAAATATGGCCACTGATATTTAAAAGTAGGTTTTAAAAAAAAAAAATGATATGTCTAAAGAGTCTGTCACAAATTGAATTTTTTTTCAATTATTCTCTATGGGCATTCCACTTTGTTCCATTATTCTCTATGGGCATTCCATCTCCCTGTTAAAGTCTATGGGCATTCCATTCTGTCATTCCTTTTAGTACGTCCCAATAAAAGAGAGCCTCTCCTGTCCCCCTTGTTCTCTTTTGTCAGAATGGAGCAGGATGGAAACCAGACACTCCAACCTTTTGGAGTTGAATGCCAGTAGGGCTAGGTATGCTGCCTTTAAGGATCTGATCCAGGGAGCTTGGGTCAAAACTTATGTTGAACAACCAGATGGCGGTCGCTTACATAACCAAACAAGGAGGAACCAAGAGCCTGTAGTTGGCTACCAAGATATTCACCTGGGCCGAAAAACATGGAGGCTTTGACGGCAGCCTACATCCCAGGCAGTCAAAACTACACAGGAAAATCTTGACTCAGATTGTCTGCTAACAGCAACGAGTGGTCACTCAACAGGGACTACCTGAGACCAATCTTGGCAGATGAGGTACGCCCTCGGTAGACCTGATGGCGACCCCATGGAATACAAAGGTGCCCCGGTTCGTATCATGATTCCATTGCAACGAGGCACTAGCTCAAGACGCCTTCTCGATTTCTTGGGAATTTACCCATGTCTACCTCTTTCCGCCGTTGCCTCTAATCCTAAAAGCCCTACTGAAGATCGCAAGAGAGAACATCCATACAATCGTAATCCTACCCTTCTGGCCACGAAGGCCATGGTTCCCACTGCTCCTGCAGATGGCATCAGCCCCCCCCCCCCCCCCCCCCCCAGTTTGGCTGCCGCTGAAGAGGGACCTACTACAACAGGCCCCTTGGAATCATCCCAACCCAGGCAGATTGCAACTGACAGCATGGCTTTTAAATCAGCCAGACTGCAGTCTCAAGGCATTTCAGAGGAGGTGATCTTGACACTATTGAAGGCAAGAAAGACTACAACCAATGATACATACACCAGGATTTGGAATAGATTTACAGCATTTGCTTCACAATGGAAATTCTCCCCATTGACCGCAAACATCGTGCAGGTGCTAGCGTTTTTACAGTTAGCACTAAGGATGGGCTTGGCATATAAAATGATAAAAAGGTACAGGTGTCAGCCTTGTCTTGCTTCACAGGCTGCAAGTGGGCAGACGAGCCACTAATAAAGCAATTTCTTAGAGCAGCGATAAGAATGAGATGGTAGTAGTAGAGTCCATGGTCACTGTACGGTCCGAGGTAATATTGACAAAGACGTCCCAGTGAACTGCAAGGGATAGAACTGCAGAGCGGCCTGGATGACCAGCCTGGTGACTCAGCTGGACGCCGTATGTTCTTGGAGATGGCCGGAAGAGGAAGAGTGTACCAGCGTAGAACGCAAGCTCGATGAGGTCAGTGAACCCGGAAGTGACGTATGGACATGTCAGATGACGCGTTTCAAAGCTTCTGCTTATTCCTCAGATCTGAGGAAATAGGGGAAGCTTTGAAACACGTCCATACGTCACTTTCGGGTTCACGGACCTCATCGAACTTGCGTTCCACGCTGGTACGCTCTTCCGGTTCCAGCCATCTCCGAGAACGTACGTCGTCCAGCTGAGTCACCAGGCTGGTCATCAAGGGCCGCTCTGCAGTTCTATCCTTTGCAGTTCACCAGGACAACGCTGGGACGCCTTTAATCGATGTTACCCTGGACCATACAGTGACCATGGACTCTACTACTACCATCATTTTATTTGCCTGATTCTCACGAACATTCTGTGAGTAGCCATTTGGCTCTTTTTACTTCCAAATAAATTGCTCACCACATGCTGCACTTAGTTTGGCGCGCCTTGTTCTTCTTTTACTTATTTTCCAGAGTTTGCTTCAACTCCCAAGGGAGCTGCCGCTGGCGCAAATAACCTTCATCAATTGCTGGGTCTATTATTTGTTAGTATCGTTATTATTTATTTTTCATCAACTCCTATCCAATTTAAACTGCTGCTATTATTGATATATTGTTTGGTTGGTTCTTGCACCATTTTTTCCTTTTCTGTTTTTCACTTTCCATGTTGCCTGCCACCAGCAGCAGATTGTCACTTGCCCCGTCGCCTGCCACCAGATGAAGATGGTCGCTGCATTGGGGGCAGCACAGGTGCACATTAGTCAACTGAGCACAGAGGCAGTGCAGTGGTGGTTTCCATGTGACGGAGAAAAGCAGTGATGTGGGGCAGACAGTGAGAGATGATCTCAACTCCAACAATGTAGCGGCCAGGCTGTGAGGGTGGAACAGCGGTGGTTTGGGCGGTGAGATGTGATGTAATCTCTCTGCTCGCCCACCGCCGCACCTCAGACAGTGCAGCCTTCGCGGGCGGGTGGGCTGCCAACAGGCTGGGCCCTGGGGTTGGGAACCCCCGTTTTATAGGGTCGTTTTTTTTTTTTTTTTTAATCCAGTGATTGGTAAGAGGAGGGGCCGGAGTTTATTCTTTAGCGAATAGAACATTCTCAGATTAGAGTTTTGTGTCTTTTTATAGTAGAAGAAAAGGAGAACCCATAACTCTTCTTTATTTCTGTACATTGCTGGGTGCCGTAACGCTGCTGTGTGACTGAACAATTAATAAAGAATGACATCACAGTGCATGCCCCTCCCTCCTGCGCTGTGATAACCGTACAATAATACACACATCATTACAATGTCCAGAGGAAAACTTTCCTCCACCTGGAAGGCCAATCAGGATGAAGATTATAGCGCCCCCTGGTCTCAGGTTTGGGGGTCACACTATGGAGAGTCTGGGATCAGATCTTTGACACAAAGCAGCCGAGGAATACATAATAAATACCAGAGACTATTATAGAGTTACACAGGCGAGTGTATGGGGGATAAAATATAAACCCCCAGAGAGGAGAACCCCCCCCATAAAATAAATCCTAAATAAAACAGAAATTATTTCCATGTTGCTGGATTTAATCTAAATTCCCACCCCTGAATTATTCACACCAGTGGTGGCCCATGCATTGCCCCCCTATCCATGCGCCCGGCCCCTTTCAGGACCTAGGGCGCATGGACTCCTATTGGGGGGGAGGGGGGGTTTAGGCACCGGATTAAAGCCAGAGGCTATTTTCACACCACAGTGACTCCCCGCCAATCAGGAGGCAGGTCAGTGAGACTTGTTTCCCTGATTGGCCATGTAGTTTCCAGACATGCGGCCGGAACGTTTTTGGAAAGGGTCTGAGATTTTTCTGCGTGTAATAGACTTCAAAGAAATCGCACCAGAAACACAAGTGTTGTGTTTGTTATGCAACTTTTGATGTGTTTTGCATTTTTTTATTTTTCTGTTTAAAACACAGTACATAGCTGGTTGCTAAGGAGGGGGCCGGCCGCCACATCCTTAACAACTGACGAGTCATCAGCTGTCAGTGGGGTTTCCCGCTGAAAGCTGAATGTAAAAAAAAAAAAATTGCCGGCAAAATAAAACCACCCAGGTCCATACCAGGCCAAGCCACCCTAAAAGCACCCCCCCCCCCATGTTGAGGGCATGCGGCCTGGTATTGTTCAGGTGGGGGGGTATGGCTCGCTCGTCCCCTCCCTTTCCTGACCTACCAGGCTGCATGCTCGGATAAGGGTCTAGTATGGATTTTGGGGGGCACCACGGCATTTTTTTTTTTTTTTTTTTTTTTTTTTTTACTATGGCGTGGTGGGGGGTTCCCCATTCTTATCCATACTAGACCAGAAAGGCCTGGTATGAACCTGGGTTGGGTTTTTTTTTTTTTTTCTTACATTCAGCTGTCAACAGGGAACCCTGCTGATGCCTCATCAGTTGTTAAGGACGCGGCAGCCCGCTTCCTAGCCCCCTCCTTATGAACCAGCTATATACAGTGTGTTTAACCACTTACGGACCAGAAGGATTTGCCCCCTTAATGACCGGGCCAATTTTTGCGAAACGGCACTTTAAACTGACAATTGCGCGGTCGTGCGACATTACACCAAAACAAAATTGATATCCTTTTTTCCCCACAAATAGAGCTTTCTTTTGGTGGTATTTGATCACCTCTGCGGTTTTTATTTTTTACGCTATAAACAAAACAAACAAAAAAAAAAAAAAGACAAATTTTGAAGAAAAGAAAAAAATATATATATTTTTTACTATAATACATATCCCCCAAAAAAAAGAAAGAAATTTCTTCATCAGTTTAGGCCATATACTCTTCTACATATTTCGGAAAAATCACAATAAGCGTATATTGATTAGTTTGCGCAAAAGTTATTGCGTCTACAAAATAGGGGATAGTTTTATGGCATTTTTTTATATATTTTTTTTTTTTTTTTTACTAGTAACGACTGTGATCAGTGATTTTTAGCAGGACTGTGACATTGCGGTGGACAAATCGGACATTTTTGGGACCATTGACATTTATACAGCAATCAATGCTAAAAATAGCCACCGATTACTGTATAAATGTCACTGGCAGGGAAGGGGTTAACACTAGGGGGCGATCAAGGGGTTAAATGTGTTCCCTCAGTGTGTGTTCTAACTGAGGGGATGGGACTGACTAGAGGAGGAGGAGACATATCGCTGTTCCCAATTACTAGGAACAGCAGATAGATCTCCATTCTGGCAAGGGGAGGAGAGACCGGTCTGTTTACAGATCTCTGTTCGGTCTCTCTCAGGAGCGATCGCAGGTGCCCGGCAGACATATTGGCTCCAGCGTTGCACCGTAGACTCGCGCCCCCTAGAGCTCTTAAAGCGGCCGACGTAACATGACGGTAATTCGCCCAGGAGAGCCAACCTCAGCCACATCAAGGGGTTAGAAAGAAAGGGAAAAAAAAAAAAAGAAGAAAAAAAAAAAACACACGACAAAAGAAAAACCCACACACACAAACTTACCTTTTTAAGAGCAAATAAATTTTATTTATAACCCAAACAGAAATTCCCTTCTGTTCTGTAAACGTCCATAACAATCTCTGCTGGATTTTTATTTTCAATTAGGTTCATCTTTAAATACCGTATTTATCGTTGTATAACACACACTTTTTTCCCCTTAAAATCAGGGGAAAATAGCAGGTGCGTGTTATACGCCGATCCCCTGCGATCCTGAGCTGCCAGATAAAAAAAAAAAATCGCCGATTTGAAAATGGCGCTGCCGGCACCGAAATACACAGAGCCGGTCCTCGGCTCTTCTCGGCCACTTTCAGCTTCACTCGAGCGCCGCCCGAACCTAGCCGAGTGTAAATAGCCCGAACCTAGCCGAGTGTACCTAGCCCGAACCTAGCCGAGTGTACCTAGCCCGAACCTAGCCGAGGTTCGGATAGCTCCGCTCACAGTCACGCCCATCCCGGGCGGGACTACGAATGGAGCCGAAAGTGAAAGAGAGCCGCCGAGGACCGGCTCTGTGTATTTCGGCGCCAGTGGCGCCATTTTCAAATCGCGGTCGGCGATTTTGAAGCCCAGTATGGCAGGGGATCACAGGATTGAAGGCTGCACTGTGGAAGACTGCACTGGGGAAGGCTGCACTGACAAGGCTGCAATGATGGGCATTTAAATGTATGTTTTTTTCCTTTCAACTTCCCTCCTAAAAGTTTTTTTTCCTTAAAATTCCCTCCTAAGCTTGGGGTGCGTGTTATACGCCGATAAATATGGTAGTTATTTAATACAATTAAGATTGATAACTTTAGTATTAAAATTAAACATGACTGCTATCATTAGTACATGATAAAATGAAATCTAAAACAAACCTCACAGCTTGAAGAAATAAAAATTATTATATATATATATATATATATATATATATATATATATATATATATATATATATATATATATTTATATATATATATATAAAATGTAGATCCTATACAATGTCATTTATTGAAAAATTCTTAAAATGGATTGAAATTTGAATAATCATAATACTACACATAAACAAGCAACATTATATTAAATCAAAAAGGTGTCAGCATATGCCCACATCGTATAAATCATAGACAAAACCAAAAAATAAATAAATAAAAATGTGTAACAAAGGGATTTTAAAGGGCATGCTAAAAACTTTTTTTTTTTTTTTTTAATCTTTATTCATCAATTTTTTCCATACAAAAAGTAATTCACAATTATTGTCACCCCATAATTTACAAAAACATTATCCAAAAAAGTAAATTAAATACAAAAAGGATCTCCCAACCTTTTAATTACCCCCCCCCAGACCCCCCCCAACACCTGCAGGTGAACACAACTGAGCTGACCTTATTCCATATTTCATCCCATACATTTCCGACTCCTGAACTCAAAGATTTAAGTGGTGATCTCCCCCAAATAAGTCCATGATCTCTTGAAGTTCCTCCACCCTGCCCATTTATCTCTAACGTCTGTACCTCCCTCTGAATCCTCTCCTAAATAATCCTTGTATTCAATGTTATATATATCATTAATACGGAATAGCCACTCCTTTAAACTTGGGGACTCCGGTTGCAACCATGTTCTTGTTATCTGTTTTTTTGCTACATCTAATAGTATTGGGACCAATGATGATTGATATTGCTTGATCGGTTTGTTTGTTCCGTGGAACAAACATATCCACGGTTCTTCTACTACCAGTTCTTTAGTTATTTTCTTAATTAATACCAGAATTTTTTTCCAGTATCCTTTAATAACTGGACACTCCCACCATATGTGTGCCATTGCTCCCAGGTTTGAGCATCCCCTCCAACATCTGTCCAGAGCATCTGGGTATAGTTTACTAAGTCGGTCTGGCGTGGCATACCATCGTGCTAGGCATTTAAAATTGGTCTCCGACCGCATTATGTCGGCCGAGGTTCCGTGTACCATTTTCAAAATCTTTTCCACTGTGTGTGAACTACAATGTGACCCCAACTCCCCTTCCCATTTTTTGATATATGGAGGCACATCCAGTTCTCCCCCCGCAGAGAGAATTTTATAGAGGCGAGAGATAACATTGCCTGCTCTGGCACTCCCGCATAACAGCTCCAATGGCCTGTATTCGTCTTCTCCTCTAATTGGTTTTGATAATTTCTCAATAAAGAGTGACAACTGCATGTACCTCCACTCATTGACTACCATTAGGTCTGTCTCTGCTCTCAATTCCTCATAGGGGCGCAACTTCCCCTCTTTAACAATATCCTTTAATTATGCACCGTTTTTCTTAATCCAATTCCCTCCCTCTTCCCTGGTTCAAAAAAATCATTATCTTTAATATAAATCATAGGTGAATTCTAACTCCAGTTATTACATTTGTGCACCTGATCCCATGCTTTAAGCGTGTTACGTGTGAGTGAAGCTGTATTAAAACTAAGTGTCCTAAATTTTGGCGGGTTCCAAATTATATGACCCAGATTAGTGCCGCTTAAACCGTGTTCAATATTTACCCACCTCCTGTCTGAAACCCCCTTAACCCATTCAACTACTCGTGACAATACTATTGCAGTGTAATATCTATTCAGGTCTGGAAAAGCCAGGCCCCCTTTTTTTCCCCCCTTATCAAAATTGAGTGAGCTATTCGTGGCTTTTTGCCACGCCAGACTAACCTCGACAACAACCCTCGTAGTGCTTTGAAAAAATAACGCGGGAGGGCAATTGGTAACATTTGAAATCTATATGTTATTTTTGGAATTATCTGCATTTTAATTGCATTTATGCGACCAAACCACGAGAGGGGTAGAGACGACAACCTGCTCGTTTCCTGTCTGATTTCATCCAGCATGGGTATATAATTAATACGGTACAACTTTTTCAATGAGTTTGCCAGTAATTAATTTCCTTCTTCCATGGGAATGAGAAAGAACCTGACAAACTCTCTGCCTCCTTTTTACCGACATTGATATTAAGCACCTCCGATTTACTCGGATTAATTTTGAAGCCAGAGACCTCGCCATATCTCCTCAATACTCCCAGCAAGTTAGGAATCGTAATCCTAGGGTTCGTTACAAAAAAAATTATATCGTCGGCAAATGCCGCTAATTTATGTTCGTCCTGTCCAACCATCACCCCTCTGCAATCCATGTTCTTTCGTATAGTTGCCAGCAGCGGTTCTAGGGACAGGACAAACAATAACGGGGATAGGGGGCACCCCTGCCTCGTACCGTTCTCCATCTTAAATGGACTGGAGAGCACCCCGTTTACCCTGACAGAGGCTGTAGGATGGTTATACAAAATTTTCATGTACCTGGGACCAATCCCCATTGCTTCCATAGTTTTAATCATGAACCCCCAGTCTACCCTGTCAAACGCTTTTTCAGCGTCTATTGACAGGAATAGAGCTGGGGGTCCCTCTGCTTTGATAGATTCCAATAAAAGCATGGCTCGTACTCCGTTGTCCCTACCTTGTCGACCTGGAACAAAACCGACCTGGTCCGGGTGAACCAAGAAACTCATCTTGTCCCGAAGTCTATTAGCCAATACCTTAGCGTATAGTTTTACGTCAGCATTTAATAAGGCAATAGGCCTATAACTTGAACAGAGCATATTATTCTTTCCTTCTTTCGCAATTAATGATATAGTAGCCGATAGGGCCTCATCGCCCATTAGGCAACCAGGTCCTAATTTGTTCCAGTAATAGCAGAGTCTAGGAACCAGAATATGTTTAAATTTTTTCAGGTAAATATTAGTAAAACCATCGGGCCCGGGGCTTTTCCCGACGGTAAGTTGTTCAGTGCAAAATATTTTTCCTCCTCAGTTATAGGGCCATCTAGAGCTGTTTTTTCCGCCTCTGAGAGCCCTTTCAGCTCAGCTCCCTTCAAAAATTCCTCTGTCTTTACACTGTTTAGAGAATCGCCCCCTCCCCTTTGTCCCATGGTATACAGGGCTTCAAAAAACTTCCTAAACTCTTCAGCTATCTCTTTAGTGGGCGCCACTGTTTCTCCTTTTTTATTTTGTATTTTCTTAATAAAATTACGGTCTCTTTTCTTCCTCAGAATCCTTGCAAGATGTTTACTAGATTTATTGCCACTATAATATCTCTCTCTTGTTATTTTAGTGAATACCCTCCTGGCGTCTTGTTCCATGCTGTCTTTTAACTCTTCCCTTTTACCCACTAGGAGGTGATAGCTATCCTGTGCCCGTCCCCTAGATTCTTTATGGATCAGTTCTAGGGTTGTCCCGATACCGATACTAGTATTGGTATCGGCACCGATACCGAGCATTTGCCCAAGTACTTGTACTCGGGCAAATGCTCCCGATGCTTCACCCGATACCTAAAAGTCAGCTGTGATCGGCGCGTGGGGGAGATACAAGCTTCTCCCCCAGCGGCTTTCAGCTGCTTTAGTGACACAGCGGTGATCGCTCACCGCTGACTGTCACTGCATTATCCTCCATGCCCCCTCCTTTCCTCTGTGCCTCTCCGCTGTCCCCCTCCGTTCTTCTCTCTTTTTCTGTCCCCCTCCGCTGTCCCCTCCGTTCCTCTTTCCTCCTCTGTGCCTCTCCGCTGTCCCCTCCGTCCCCCCCCTCCTTCTCTGTCCCCCTCCATTCTCCCCCTCCTTCTCTGTCCCCCTCCATTCTCCCCCTCCGTTCCTCTTTCCTCCTCTGTGCCTCTCCGCTGTCCCCTCCGTTCCCCCCTCCTTCTCTGTCCCCCTCCGTTCTCCCCCTCCGTTCCTCTTTCCTCCTCTGTGCCTCTCCGCTGTCCCCTCCGTTCCCCCCTCCTTCTCTGTCCCCCTCCATTCTCCCCCTCCGTTCCTCTTTCCTCCTCTGTGCCTCTCCGCTGTCCCCTCCGTTCCCCCCTCCTTCTCTGTCCCCCTCCGTTCTCCCCCTCCGTTCCTCTTTCCTCCTCTGTGCCTCTCCGCTGTCCCCTCCGTTCCCCCCTCCTTCTCTGTCCCCCTCCTTCTCTGTCCCCCTCCGTTCCTCTTTCCTCCTCTGTGCCTCTCCGCTGTCCCCTCCGTTCCCCCCTCCTTCTCTGTCCCCCTCCGTTCTCCCCCTCCGTTCCTCTTTCCTCCTCTGTGCCTCTCCGCTGTCCCCTCCGTTCCCCCCTCCTTCTCTCTCCCCCTCCGTTCCGCCGTCCCCCTCCTCCTTCCTTTGTGAATAGACAGAGTCAGCTGACTCTGTCCATTCACATAACTGAAACATTGTAGTCTCTTGTGATTACGATGTCTCAGTTTATGAATGGAGAGGAGCCGCTGTCTTCTCTCCATTCATTCTCAGTGCAGCTGAGGCTGCAGAGAAAGGGACTGGGGAATCTCTATCCTCTGTCTCTTTCTCTGTCTCAAGGGGGAGATATCAGAGGTCTGTTAAGACCCCTGATATCTCACCAAAGCCCCCCAACAGGGCTGATTAAAAAAAACAAAAAAAACACATATTGCAATAAAGAATAAAAAAAAATTATTGTAAAAAATAAAAATTGTAAATTTAAAAAAAAAAAAAACCAAAACAAAACACACACACACACACACACACACACACACACACACACACACAGTACACCCCCCCCCCCCCCAAAAAAAAAAAAAAAAGCACCGTTAAAAAAAAAAAATAAAAAAAAACACTGTCACGTGACAAAAAAAAAAAAAAGTATCGGTATTCGGTATCGGCGAGTACTTGAAAAAAAAGTATCTGTACTTGTACTCGGTCCTGAAAAAGTGGTATCGGGACAACCCTAATCAGTTCTAACGCTGCAATTTCCTCTAATAATTTTACCCTTTTTTCTTTTCTCTTTTTTTTCTCCCCTGCCCCGATGGAGATCAGGAGTCCCCTAACATATGCTTTATGCGTTTCCCACAAAGTTGGTGGGATAATGTCTCCTGTGTCGTTAGCCTTGAAAAAAAAATCGATTTCCTCCTGAAGTTTATCGCAGACATGTGGAATCTCAAGAAGATTTTCATTTAATTTCCAAGAGAATGGTTGCCTTTGCTCTTCTGGAACTCTGATCTTCATCGTGACCGGGGAGTGATCCGATATCGATGTAATCTCAATTCTAGATTCTACTACTTGGTCTAATAAACTATGATCAATCATAATGTAATCCAGTCTTGTGTACATCCCGT
This sequence comes from Aquarana catesbeiana, assembly GCF_042186555.1. Classification (NCBI taxonomy): domain Eukaryota; kingdom Metazoa; phylum Chordata; class Amphibia; order Anura; family Ranidae; genus Aquarana; species Aquarana catesbeiana. The sequence continues at coordinate 965,157,949 of NC_133324.1, forward strand.
GCACAGGGGAGAAGAAGGTGTAATCTTTTACCTTTGGATGCTGTAACCGCCATACATCCATGAGATGATATTGGTGCAGCCTTTTCCAGATCCTTCTTAACTGCACCTTCCTTGTCCCCTGTGCCCGGGACGTGCTATCTACTGTGGGTTCTAGGCAAAAATTAAAATCCCCCGCCAACACCACCTCCCCTTCTCTAAACTCTATCAATTTCACCAGAACTTGCTCTAAAAAGACAGTTGGATTTCTATTAGGACAGTACACATTTACTACCGTTAACATTTTATTCCCCAAATTGCCCTTAAGGAAAAGAAATCGCCCTTCTGGGTCCATTACCCTGTCAACCAAGGAAAATTTAGACATTTTGGAAAAACCAATTGCTACTCCCTTGGCTCTCCTAATAGGAGTATCGCTATAATACCAGAGGGGCACACTTGGGGAGTAAAGCCTGATATTTGAATCTTGGGTCAGGTGGGTCTCCTGGAGAAATATTATGTCTGCTTGGTAGTCTTGTAGTTCTTTCAAAATTTTGTGCCTTTTACTCGGCGAGTTCAGGTCCTTCACATTATAGGATATGAACTTTAAATCTAGCATTATATTTCTGCTAACAGTTAGCCATGTTCATCGGTCAGCCAGTCGACAGCTGTCAGTTCCCCTGCAGGTTTAACTACCCCCCTAACCCCCCCTTCCCTCCCCCCACCCCCAGGCCTTACTACGGCCTTAAGCCCGCCAGTCGGGGGCATAATTCCCACACAAGAAAAAGACAATTCCATAGCTCATGTCACCAACCAGTCTGCTGACCAACCAAATTAACCTGTCTAACCGTATGTTAAAAGCAGGGGTTTAGTTAGCACACATTTGCAAACGCATGTGAAAGCTGCAAGGCCTCGTCAAGGCACCCTGTATTACTTGCAGTCCTAACACTACAAAATTTATAAGTGTCTCCACAGTGGAAGCACATGCATTGAATGGATAGGTGTGAGACAGGTGAGCCAGGAGGCCGCCCTAGCCCCCTTAAAGGGACAGGAGAACACTGGACACCCAGCAAGAGCACAATGGCAGCAAAGGTGTCCAGTGTCCCCGACCCACATATACTAACAGTAACAAAATAATGGCCACCGCCCACACCCATAACTGGCCTTCACAGTAAGGAGCACATGGAGGGCATATACATACAAGAAAAAGACAATTCCATAGCTCAACTCACCAACCAGTCTGCTGACCAACCAAATTAACCTGTCTAACCGTATGTTAAAAGCAGGGGTTTAGTTAGCACACATTTGCAAACGCATGTGAAAGCTGCAAGGCCTCGTCAAGGCACCCTGTATTACTTGCAGTCCTAACACTACAAAATTTATAATTGTCTCCACAGTGGAAGCACATGCATTGAATGGATAGGTGTGAGACAGGTGAGCCAGGAGGCCGCCCTAGCCCCCTTAAAAGGGACAGGGGGCATAATTCCCGACTGCGACCTTAAACTAATTTTTATGGGGGTGAGACTCCGAAGGCAGCTACAGATGTCCCGCTTGCCTCCAGGAACGGAGGCATTGGGGACGGGAGTACCAGAGGCAAACCTCCCCGCCCTGTGGCACACCCCCCCAACCCCAAGAACCCAAGGTGTAAAAAAAAAACCCCTTTACCTTTTACCTCCCTCCACCTCACCGTACCCTTTTAATTATGGACACATGACCTTCCCCCTTTCCCTAGGGACTCTTCCTTCCTATGAGACTAGAAGAGGGAAGAGGGGAAGAAAGAGAGAGAAAAAAAAAAAAAAAAAAAACCCGCAGCCTCCCCTCCCTAGTCCCTCCTCCCATTTGATAAACATAGTCCTTCGTTGTCCCCTTGAAAGGATCTACTCTAATGCCATGTCCGGAGTGGGTATACCCAACTTATCACAGAAGTCCTTTGCCTCTTCTGGGAACCTCATCCTCAAGGATCTGCCTTCCTTCATCACCAACAGGGATGTTGGGAACCCCCAACTGTATTTGATATCGGCCCTTCTAAGTTGCTCAAGCAGCGGTCTCAGTTGCCTTCTCCGTGCCAAGGTACCCGCTGACAGATCTGTGAAAATCTGCAGATCCTTATCTTCAAATGGCACCGCGGGGACACCCCGCAGGTTGTTCCATATCTTCTCTTTTACTTCAAATGAGTGGAATTTTACAATTACATCTCGGGGAATATCTGCCCTTAAGTTGGGGGGTTTCCTAATCCTATGTACCCTATCGATCCTTAGAGTTGCTTCCTCATCTAGGCCCAATATAGGGTTAAAAATTTTTCTCATCTTAGCCAACAGGTCCTCGTTCTTTTGTTCAGGGAGCGACCTGATGCGCAAATTCTGGCGGCGGCTTTGGTTCTCCAATTCTTCCAACTTATATGTCAGCATGCGATAGTCGCTTTTCGCTATACTCAGCTGCGATTCAAGCTCCCGGATCTCTTTAGCATGTTTACCCGTTAGTACTTCCACCTCCTCTACTCTCTGCCACAGATGGCCCAGGTCTGTCCTCACGTTAGAAATCTCGATCTTAATAGCGGTTTCAAGATTTGAAAACATCTCCTTCATTTCTATCTTGGTGGGAAGTTGGTCCGTATTTTTTTGACCCTCCATCCTACTAGTACTTGAGGCACCTTCACATTCCAGATCTTCTCTTGGCCTCTCCCCCTGTACCCCCTTTTGCTTCAGTTGGTCTTTTTTTTTTTTCCTTCGTCCCCCCTTGCTTCGTATCTGTACTGGGGCTTTTTACACTTGTCTCCTTTAGATATTTTTGAATTGAACTTGAATTTAAGCTCTCCCTTGGGGTCTTGGGTTCAGTAAATTTTTGGGTGCGACTTCTCATGCTCATATCAGTCTCTTATTTCCTGCAACTTATAGGACACCTAGTTCCTGTTGTCTTCTAAAATGGCTCAAGGAGGACTAATAGCTTCCAGGTACTTTTATACTTAAATATGTAATAATTAGCTATAGTCCTGTTTTCCTCAATACCACCTCAGAGGATCGATATTTCGGGGACTCACGCTACGGACCGTGTTTTTAGGGCCCTCAGGCTATATTCCAGCAAAGGGATCATGAAGACTCTTCCTTGGGTATCCAGTCCCCTTCAAGTTTTTCCTTCCTTCCTCCCGTCCCCTCCTTCCTTCCCCTCTTGTCCACTTTCTTAATGTTAAAGTCCTTACAATCTTTGCAACTTCTATATGCAAATCTTCTCATGAAAACAGAAAAAAGATAACAGGTATATGAAGCTGGCTCATAACTTTTGAGAGTGTCTTCTTATTGCTCTGTAGTGTGCTCACCAGGTCTCCTGCAGTCCTGAGCTGTTGCTCTCCTGTTTTCCTGTGCTCTGCTCTCCTGCTGGACTCCGTTGCAGCTTAGAGGGGATCGCTTAGGGGAAAGCACCGAGCTCCGGATTGGAGGGGGGAGTAGCAGCTGATCCTGGGGGCACTGGATTGTCGCTCCGTGCCGCTGACCAAGTATCGGCGTGTCAGTGAGCGCGGGGTTCCTCTCTTACTTTGCGTCCTCCCGGACTGCCGATTGATCAGCGGGCTCACGTCTCCGACTTCTGCAGGAAGGGGAGGGGGGCTTCCACACCGTTGAGGCTGGGTACTCCAGGGGGGAACCCGTGCGTCCTTCAAGCCTCTAGCTCTGGGGCGGCATCGGCTTCATACCGCACGCCGCTCCTCAAATTCTCGGGCGTCCAGCCTGCCTCCTCTCCCTCACACCTGTGCTGCCGACCGGCCCCTCCCCCTGCTCCTACGTCTCACGTCTGCATCGTCAGAAATGAATCATTCTTGATACACCATGCTAAAAACTTCTGCTCCCACAAAGAAGTGTGTGTTTAAAAGTCAATATTTTATTGGATATAGAGTAGAAAGACAAGTGTGAAACCATGTCCACATGTTCCAACCAAGGGCTCGCATATATGATCTGTAGCACCCTCCTTGTCTGCTAGTTGTTTCATAGATTTAGTTGGCTCCTATTGCCAGGGCTAATTGTGTTAGGAGCTGTGCAGTGTCTCGCAGGTTGCTGGCCTGTTACTTCCCCATGTCTTCTGGAGCGTTCCAGCACATGGTGGGAGGGATAGCAGGGCTATCAGTCAGAATGTTCATCTCCAGCCAAGCCCTGAGATTGGCTCAGTAGGTGGAGGGGAAACCCATAAATACTGAGGCCTGGCAACTTGGGGTGCAGAGTCCAACCAACTGAAGGAGATTCCTGTGCTGGGGGCTCTGCCCCTGGAGCAAAGAGAAGAGTAAATGACAGCCCCTGGAGACCAGTCCAGACTTAAAAGGTCTGAGCTAGGCTTAGCCGATGACCCACAAGAGCAGGAGAGTCAGCCTGAGCCAGTGTGGAGGAGGGAGAATTAGGAGCTCTGCAGTCAGGAAGCTCCATGTGTGGGACTGAGTGAGTACTTACTTCAGTCATCCTTTAAAGAAGTGTCCGTTTAGTGCAATACCTCAACAAAGTAAGGTCCAGGGGCATCTGAGAGTTATGCAAATTAACCAGTGGCATACCACTTCTCATTCACCGTAGTTCAACCAGTTGCAGTGCTACTTCTACTACAACCACTCATGCTACTATTACTTCCACCACTAGAGGAAATACTTGACATTGTATCCCACAGCTGAGCAATATAGCTTTCATCCTCTATAGAGTAACCAGAAGTTTAGTAGTCAATTTTGTACAAAGGTTTACAGTTTTTCTTCAGTTTGAAGTATCCCATTCTCCAGTCTCTATCCAAGTTCATCATCCCCTAAATAAAACATTAAAAACACCTAAACAGATCATTGAACCCGAGGAAGAGTACAGACATGACAATGGGGTTAATTTACTAAATATGGAGAGTGCAAAATTTGGTGCAGCTTTTCATGGTCGCCAATCAGCTTCTAACTTCAGCTTGTTCAATTAACCACTTCAGCCCGGAAGATTTTCCCCCCTCAATGACCAGACCATTTTTTGCAATATGGCACAACTTTGCTTTAACTAAAAATTGTGCGGTCGTGCAACACTGTACCCAAACAAAACTGACGTCTTTTCCCACAAATGGCTTTCTTTTGGTGGCATTTTATCACCTTTGGAGTTTTAATTTTTTGCGCTATAAAACAAAAAAAGCGTAAATTTTGAAAAAAAAAACAAAACAAAAACTTTTTGCTACAATAAAAATACTGTACCCCCAATACTACCCTTTGGACTTTGTTCCACACTGGCCATCTCTACATCTGGACCCCTCCCAATCGCCTAGTTTAAAAGCCCCTCTAACTTTTCGGCCAACTTCTCTCCCAGCCGAGCTGCACCCTCCCCATTTTAGGTGCAGTTCGTCCCTGGTAACGGACTTAAAAGTCGTCCCAGTTCTCCAGGAACCAGAACCCCTCCTTCCTACACCAGCTCCTCAGCCACCTGTTTACTTCCCTAATCTCCCTCTGCCTTTCTGGTGTGGCTCAAGGTACCAGTAGCATTTCTGAGAATACGACCTTGGAGGTCCTTATTCCTCAAATTTAGCTCCCAAGTCCCTAAAATAGTTTAGGACACTTCCATCTTCCTCTGACCTGGTCACTGGTGCCAACGTGCACCATGGCAGCCAGGCCTTCCGCAGCCCCTCCCAGTAATCTGTCCACCAGATCGGTGATGTGCCGAACCCGAGCGCCCGGTAGACAGTTTGACACTCCAGGTCTTTGTGACAGATTGCCCTATGTTCTGAGAATTTAGTTCCCTACCACCAGAATCTGTCTTTCCTTTCCCTTGGCTTCACCCCCAACCTCATTGGAGGAGCCATTCCCCTGACAGCTAGGGGCCTTACTCTGTTCCAGCAATGCTGGTCCCTGACTGGTTTCACCAATGTCACGCAACAGGAGTACTTATTGGGATGTTTGAGCCTGGGAGCGGCCTCCCTGACGCTTTCCCCTCTACCTGTCCTGACGGTCACCCATCTACTCTGATGCCTGCACCCCTTTATCTCCACCCGCCTCTGTGATGGCACCTGCCTGGTACAATCCCAACTCTCCTTTTAGTATGGAGAGTCTTCTCAGTTTTGACAGGTTCATCCCCAGATTCAGAACCTGGGCTTCCAGGGAAACAACGCGCTTACATTTTACACAGCAGTTTTCGCCCTCGATCAGATGATCAAGGAACGCATACATGCCACAAGATGTACACCGAGTCGCATCAACACACCCGCTGGGCATCATACCCACTAAATTTATTGGGGATTATACCCTGTCCAAATTAACTAACTAGCTTCCACACAATAATTGTACACAGCTCAGATAAACTCCTCTGCAAATTCAAATTTCGCACCAACGCAACATCACCACCTGCTGGTAGACCTGGATCAAAACCAGTGTGCTGCCAGAGCAAATTTTATTTTTTTCCCCCACATGTAAAAAAATCCTATTTTTTTTAGTAATATAATGAAATCCCTAGAACATTACATATTTTCTGAAAGCAGCCCTGTAGAAGAATAAAATATGTAACAAAAATTAGCAACCATCACCATATTTGCACAACTGTTTATTAAAACGCAAATTTTCACAAAAAAAAAAAAAAAAAAAAAAGGGGGTGCAAAACCACACCATTTAAAACCCATTTTTGGGACCTTTTAGTTAAGCTTACTCTCTCGATCTTCACTCCTCCTGCCCACCTCCCCCCCCCTTTTTTGTTAACTATTCTACAGTTTAACATGTACTGTACTTATGTTATTGTAAGTTTATTCTGTTGTCTGTATGACCCAAAAATTTCTGAATTATTCAAAAACACACTGCTTTCATTTTCTAACTATAATGTTTTATTTTCTTATGAAAATTTCAATAACAAAAAATACAATAAAAAAATTTTGTGTTAAAAATATAAAAATATGAGGTTGTAGCGAGTAAATATATACCAAAACACTCCATGTCTTAAAATTGCAAAGTTTTTTGCACAGAGCACCCCCGATCTTCTGGAGTCCCCCCCCTGCCGGCACTCCTGGTTCCTCCGCTTCATCGGATGCCCCCCACAGAAAGCAGCTTTCCATGGGGGCATCCATGCAGGCTTGTTCCCGAGTCCTGCTGCTGCATCCATTAACACAGACAGACAGTGGGACATGGCCCTGCCACCCCCCCCAATCCTGTGTCACAGCTTTTGATTGACAGCAGCGGGAGCAAATGGCTCCTGCTGCTATCAATCTGTCCAATGAGGGGAGAGACAGTGGCTGAAGCCGCTGAGCTCATTCACCTTGCTGGATCAGATCGGGCTCAGGTAAGAAAAAACAAAAAAAAAAAAAAAAACAAAAAAAAAACAAAAAAAAAAAAAAAAAAAGGGGGGGGGGGGGGGGGGCGCTGCAGCACAGAAGTTTTTTTTTCACCTTAATGCATAATGAAAAATCTTAAGGTTTCACAACCACTTTACCTCAAGAAAACCACACATTTAATTAGAAATACAAACCAATGGAAAAGCTAAAAAAGCTTAAATACCGAGCAGCAAATGATGCAACAGATGAGTTTTCTAATAAACATGCCAAAGCAAAAAAAAAAAAAAAAAATTTATAATAAAAAGCCACCATCAACTGTTAATTGTGGAGATCACCAAATTGCTCAATCACTGAAGATGTCCACACAGAAACCACCGACCTTCCACAGTAAGGAAAACCGATCTTTCTATCCCTGCGTCCTTTGCAAAAAGTGAATCTCTGCAGGGAATGTGTTCAAATAATACATTTGCCCAGATGTCTTCATAGTAACATGCTCTGAAGAAACTTGGGTCATGAGTGAAACGTGTCAGTATGACGTCTGATGTGAGGGCACGGACAAGCCACCACTCAGACCACTCCCTCTGTGCCGGCTCGCCTCTGAGGTCCCGCAAGGACCTGCCAGACCTCCACTTATACCCCCAGCTGCCTGACAGTTTTACACACTGTATAGCGTGCACAAGAGACACATGGACTTTGGAGGAAAGTGTCCCCCCCCCCCACCTTCTAAGGCTCAAACCCAGCCTAAGACAGCTGTAACAACTACCCTGAATCAAGGATCTGGACAAGGTGCATCTCGGACGCATGGAGAAGTTGAGATTTTCCAAAACTCATTTGGAGCCATTTAAAAACTTAGTATCCAGTAGCTTGTCCTCAGGTGCTTGTGATAACTGGGTAACCTATGTACGATACCGAAGGGGGATGTATCTACTCTAACTCGCTGTTAAAACCGAAGTGGACTATGCTATTAAGGATACTACCCTGCATGTTAAGTGGACACCACTAACCATTTTAGCTACTGGACGGAAGTCCACAGTATTGACTATACACTTATCAGCATTTTGCTAGGGCCACTAAATGGACTGTTCTGCTCCCGTCATGCTTATCCCCAACTTGTGTTTGGAATAGGACCCAACACAGAGACCCAGCTGTGCATGACAATAGAGGAGGTTGTATGTCTGTGGTGGCCACCTGTGTCCTTAGACAACTGTCTAATTTTATATGCATGTGGTGGAGGTTTGGTTTCTTTATTCATTGATAAAACGTCACTATGTGGATTTTTTCACTAAAGTAATTTTTTATTTGTGAATACTGATAGCTCCTCTTGAATTAGATTAGGCATACAAAAAAGTGGTTATATAGGATAGGCTGCGCTGCTTAATAAGTGAACGTGATCATGATGAGTTAATATGACCATGCCAAAAACATCAATAAACAACAATAAATATAAACTGAAATAAAATACAAACAAAGCAGATAAATGTTTGCTGACAAACAGTATAGGCTTGAGTCCCACAAACTGCACGATTCCAGTAGTAGAAATAACATAGATGGAAACTCAGAATCAAGGACCAGGTAATGTTAATAAGTCCATACAGTCAGACAACAGTCCTTATTGGAAAAAAACAACTTTTCTGATAAAGGGAGAAAGCACCAATCTTCAAACAGAGTGAGGCATGCAAAAAACGGTCTCCCTGGGGAGCGTGATGTTATAGGAAGTTCCTCCACCTCAGACAAAACTGCCCCTTACCGGATGGGAGGAGCGGCGTGCTGATGTCACCACCACACCACGCTGATCCCGGAAGATACGGGCAGCAGCTGCGAGCCGGACGGCTTATATTGTTTTTAGATGCGTTTTTTAAAGCGGGGGTTTACCCACACCGCCAAAAAAAAATAAAAAAATATTAAAAGCCAGCAGCTACAAATACTGCAGCTGCTGACTTTTAATACATTGCCACTTACCTGTCCCAGGGTCCAGCGATGTCGGCAGGGGACGCCGAGAACCCGCTCGGTCCTCGGCAGCTGCCGCCGCCATCCTAGGTGTGGGTATCAGGAAGTGAAGCGTTGCGGCTTCACTTCCTGGTTCCCTACTGCGCATGTCGCGCTGCGCGTCCCTAGTGGTCCCCGCTCTCTTCTGGGAGCTGTGTGTTCCCAGCAGACAGCGCGGTGGGGACGGGAAGAGGCATAGACTCCCATGGGAGTCTATGCCGGAAGTGGGTGAAAATACCTGTCTTAGACCGGTATCTGCACCCCCCTCCCCCCCTGAAAGGTGCCAAATGTGACACCGGAGGGTTCCAAAAAGCGGAAGTTCCATTTTTGTGTGGAACTCTGCTTTAACCAGTCACACTAAGTGCATTTCTTATTATCTTTTTTATACAATAAATTAAAACTGTATCACGCTATGGAGCATCTCTTTTCATATCTGTTTTTGGGATCTGAGCGTTACTACCCCAATCCAGTGGAATTCCTGAGCGGGGACCTGTGAGACACTTCACAACAGAGACCCAGTGGCTGGGGGACACAGCCACTTGCTCGCACGATCTCTGTGACAGGAGATCTGTCGATCCGGTAAGGGGCAGTTTTGTCTGAGGTGGAGTTTCCATCTATGTTATTTCTACTACTGGAATTGTGCAGTTTGTGGGACTCAAGCCTATACGGTTTGTCAGCAAACATTTATCTGCTTTGTATGTATTTTATTTCAATTTATATTTATTGTTGTTCACTACTAGGATGTTTTTGGTATGGTCATATTAACTCATCATGATCACGTTTACTTATTAAGCAGCGCAGCCTATCCTATATAGCTATTGAGGTGGGGGTTGTCTCACATTTGTGGTTGCAGCAGCATATAATTTTTTGTGTTTTTCATAGACGCACCATTTGAAGGTTAATTTGAGGGATAGCGCAGTATTTTTTTTGATACAAAAAAGTGGGGAAAGAAAAAAGGTTTCCCAAATAATTCTGAGGAACACACCTATATGGTTGATTATATCCAATCCCTGAGGTGACGGAACATTATGACTACTATTGGGACTACTCTACTCGGTGGTGGCTGGTGAAGTTTTAGAATGGGGGGGGCGCCAGACCCCGCCCTTCCTTTTTGACCCCTCCCACTTAGTGAAAATGGGCATGGTTTCAATGAAATAGTGGGCGTGGCTCGCATCTGAGATGAACGAGGGAGAGAGGGAGAGAGGGATGGAGGGACAGTAGGCCCAGATTCAACACAATAGCAACATGTGTGTTCTAGAAAGTTTAACAATCAGCAGATACAGATATTCCAAACACCTGGTGTTAGCACTTCAATCATCCCAGCACCATGGTTTTTATGGTGTCAGGATGATTGAAGTGCTTTATTTCTCTTATTACATTGTAATATAAAATTAAATCATTCAACTCACCATAATGAAGAATCAGTGGGAGCCCTGAGTGTGTCACTAGCCACGTCACCTGCCACCAGGTGCCCCCAGAGGAGTCCCTCCTTACATGCAGCCTGCCTGTTTCCCACCAAATAAAGCAGCCTGCCTGTGTCCTACCAAATAAAGCAGCCTGCCTGTGTCCCATCAAACCCCCCGTTCTCTGTGGGAACACAGCGACACTTACCTTGCTGACTGTGTTCTCTCCTGCGGTGTCTCTTCCAGCGGTGATGGAGGGGTCCACTCCTTTCATACTTCCTGTTCTCTTTCCCGGGCGCAATGGGAGAAAGAAAAACAGGAAGTGACATCAAACTCAGAAGTCAAACCGCCCGGCCGTATTAATAGAGACTACGAGCGCCGGGCGGGAGCTACTCGGCGCTTCGGAAAGCGCCGCAAGGTGGGATAAATGCCAGCAAATGAAACGCTGTGTCTGCAATCTCGTGATTGCATAGACGTGGCGCTTCCCATAGTGCACTGTGTCCAGCGTCCAAACACAGTGCACAAAAAAAATAAATACAAAAGAAGGTCCTTAAGGGCCAGCTTTAAAAAAAAAAAAAAAAACTTTCTTCTTGACTTTTTTTTGGTGTCTGCCTGGAGAGGGGGTGGCGCCCATGCGCCCCCTATGGACAGGCCGCCACTGATTCTACTGTAAAAGTCCCCACTCTAGTCTTCTACTCCGGTGTAGCTGTGTTGTCCTTTTTTTACATTTTTTGTTTTGTTTGTTCATAGTAACATTGACTGGGGGGGGGTCAGGTTTTAGGGTTAAAGTGGCTCCAGACCAGCCAAAATTTAAGCTTTCATCCACATAGCCTTTACAATCCCATTTGTAGAGAAAAAAAAAATATAATTAAAAAGTAAAAAAAAAAAAAAAGGCAATTTAGGCATCATAGCATTAAAATTTCCTTTATCGAAGTGACTATATTTACAAGTATGCATATATGTGTCAAACAAAAACAGCCTGGGACAAGTCCATGCAGAAAGGAAGAGGAAATTTGTGATTAAAATAACGGATGTGACAACATACAAATTAACCAGTTTTAGCACAGACTTGTGTTACCCAGCCTGAAACTTGAGTCACCAACCCAAGAACAGGTACGTAGTTCAGAATTTTTGTGTGCAAAACCAAAAAGTCCAAAAAGTCTTAAAAATCAAAAAACACTTGTTCTAGGCTAGCCCCACAAAGTAATGAAACGGGCATAACAGCCAGGAGTCTAGCATTTGCAGACTGAAATGGAAAATTTGCGAAAGGTTTTACTACAAAAATCTCCCTATACCTCCCGCAGAAAGAAGATGGGCCGTTTTGTACATTGAGGGATGTCATAACATTCCAGTGTTCACTCAGTTTCCTCCTTAAAGCGGGAGGTTGACACAAAAATGGAATCTCCGCTTTTCGGAATCCTTCGCCCCCTCCGGTGTCACATTTGGCACCTTTCAGGGGGGAGGGGGTGAAAATACTTGTTTAATACAGGTATTTGCACCCACTTCCGCGGGAGTCACACCCCTTTCCCCCCCCCACTGTCTCCTGGGAAACACACAGGTCCCAGGAGACAGCAGGGGCCAGTTAGGACACGAAGCGCGGCTCGCACATGTGCAGTAGGGAACCAAGAAGTGAAGCTGCAACGCTTCACTTCCTGATTACCTCACCGAGGATGGCGGCGGCAGCAGCCGAGAGCCGAGTGATTGATCGGCTTCAGACATCGCTGGACCCTGGACAGGTAAATGTCCACATTTATTAAAAGTCAGCAGCTGCAGTATTTGTAGCTGCTGACTTTTAAACACTCCTAACTCAAAAAAGGCCATCTCTATAGCTACTCCCCCAAAAGCCTCAAGCTGGGAGTCAGGTATCCAAACTTCAGGGGAGGTCCTTCCAATCCCAACCTGGTTAGCAACGGATATTAAAATTGGTTGACATAGAAGGCATTTTAAAATATCAAAAAAGTAAACAGAATAAATAACCCTCTCAACAAGCTACTTCAACACAATATTATATCATCTTCTCATTTGAGAAGACCCTGAGCTCTCCTAAACACCTCAAAATTTAAGGAAGGAAAGACATCTACTTTGTAGATCAAAAATGTGGAGACAGTGGCAAACAGGGGATTAAAAATTAGAGACACTTAATAGTCTTGCGAAGCATTAAAAGTGTCTAAAATGTAAGTTACAATATAAAAAGGTCTTCACAATGGAGCAAGAACATAATCCTGGTACAAGCAGGGAAGGCCAGTAGTCCCATTTCGAAGACGTCTTAGACTCAAAAGTTAGCAGAATTGATTTCCAAGCTGCATTCCATGAGGAACAGGCTGTTGAAACATGTAGTTGTACATTGGTGGCAACTCAGACATATAACCTGGAAATGGCATCTCCTGATGTGAAAAAAATCCAACATGAGGGACGATGTGTTGTGGCTCGTGACCTTGTTTACCAAGCCCCTTCATAACCTGACGCCTCTCCTTCTGACGGCGTTTACAGAACCACACACGGACCACCTGTAGAACAAAGAAAGTTTAGGCAAAATATGATGGCACAGACACCTGAAAACATGAAGACAATAGTTTGTAGATCTGCTAGATTTCCAAAAGTATTGGGACACCTGCTTTTACATGAACTTCAATGTCATCCCAGTCTTTAGCTGGCCACACATTATACAATTTTCTTTAGGATTTACCTCCAATTATGTACTGCAAGGTCCTGCCTGATTGCATACAAATTGAAAGTGTTTAGGTTTGACCTCATATTATATGGTATTGGTAAAGGAACATTGTACAAGAAAATTGTATAATGTATGGCCAGCCTTAGCCTGTAGGTTTAAATATTGAGTTGGCCCACCCTTTGTAGCTATAACAGCTACAGCTCTTCTGGGAAGGCCGTCCACAAGGTTTAGGAGCGTGTCTGTGGGAATGTTTGATCATTCTTCCAGAAGCACATTTGTGAGGTCAGGCACTGATGTTGGACGAGAAGGCCTGGCTTGTAGTCTCCACTCCAATTCATTCCAAAGGTGATCCAGCAGGTTGAGGTCAGGACTGTGCAGGCCAGTCAAGCTCCTCCTTTATGGACCTTGCTTTGTGCACTGGTGAGCAGACATGTTGGAACAGGAAGGGGCCCTCCCCAACTTGTTCCCACAAAGTTGGGAGCATGAAATTCTCCAAAATGTCTTGGTATGCTCATGCCTTAAGGAGTTCCCTTTACTGGAACTAACAACCCCTGACCCATGAAAAAACAACCCCACACCATAAACCCCCCCACCAAAGGATTTGTTTGGGGTGGATGAACTTGACTTGCCTGCACAGATTCCTGACCTCAAACACCTTTGGAACGAATTAGAGCAGGGACTGCGAGCCAGGCCATCTCATCCAACATCAGCACCTGACCTCACAAAACATGCTTCTGGAAGAATGGTCAACCATTCCCATAGACACACTCCTAAAAACTTTGACGACAACCTTTCCAGAAGAGTTGAAGTGGTTACATCTGCAAAGGGTGGGCCAAAAAAAACGAGTCTGCACACACACACACACACTATGAAAAAAAAAAAAAAAAAAAAAAAGAATCATCCTGGTGTTGGCCAGCACCTGCCACTGTAGTTAGCAACCAGTTCTTAAGTTAGATATATGGTGGTGTAGGCACAATCTTGGAGTAGCAAGCAAAAATGAGTGCTCACTCCTCTAGTTCACCCACAGGGTTGCATCTGTCAGGGAAACATAAGGGCTGCCCACTGCTTTCCTCTTTTACTAGTTCCTGTACCAGATCAGTGACTCAAGTACGGAAGTCAGGACACTTAGTAGCTAGGGGGAAAAGATAAAACTTATAATTCATTGCCTTCTTGTCTAGGTGACAACAACCACCAAGACCTAGACACAAGCACTCTTTGGGCCTTGCTCTTTTCTTTACTGAATGTTGGACTCCCTCCCAACCTTAAGTGCCCAGCTACTATTTTGTCTGGGTCTTCACTGGAATTCTTCCAGCTTGGTGTCCTTGTGAGGTCAGCTATGCCCAGCACAGTTTCTAGGCTCAAACACGTGTTAGAGGGGCTTTGCAGTTGACTAGACGTTGGTGTCAAAAGCACAAGTCCCTGCCACCCTCCTGTTCTTGCTAGAACACCGTCTCTCCTGCTGAGGTCAAACCCGCTACCATATTGTACCCCACGCCATCCCAAGAAAGGAATGTCCACGTTAAAGTTCCTGCATTTTACTGATGGTTATGCCATTTTCTGACTTCCGTCACATCGACATTCCGGAGTCCTTGACAATACATTGTCACATTTAGTGGATGGTGCACAGAAGTCCCATGTGAAAGCATATGCAGTCATCTCCTTCTACAATCCCTCCTTCCACCAAAAGGGGATTCATACTCACAGGACTGGGTTCTCTGCACTCACCTCCTCCATAGGTACACTTCTCCTGGGACCCTCCAGTGATATAGCCCCACTCAAGGAATTCTTGGCCTTGACCAACCCGCCCCAGCCCCACCTCCATAAGTCAGGAAGTCTACAGCCGGCTGTTCTGGGTGCAGTCTACTTCTCCCAGGCCTCCACGTGCTGGTAGGGCGTTTGGCTCCCATGTCCCATGGCTCCTCCCAACCTGGCTTATAACTGGCCATCGATTCACCCATGACATCACTGCAGGAGGACTCTTAAAAGTAATTCCAGGCTTTTTTTTTTGTTTAAGTCAGCAGCTACAAAAAGTTTGACTGCTGACTTTTAACATCCACTTGCCTGTCCCACAGTCCAGCAATGTGGCCGCACAGAGCCCCGCTCATCTACCCCTCTCCGCCTCTATTGAATCTGGGCACTGTCCGATTGGACAGGCAATATTCTGGGACCTGTGACGTGTCCCAGAAGATTGCTGAGAGGGAGGGGCTGGCTAGGGGAGAGGAGTCGCCGCCTAGATGGCCTGTACTCAGAAGCAGAAAGTTGGACAGGAAGTCCCACTGAAAACCAAGCACCCGCACCCACTGCCGCCCCCCCCCCCCCCCCCCAAAACAAACATAAAAAAAAAAAATTGAAATGCCAAATGTGGCATGTAAGGGGGCGAGGAGCGCTTAAAGCAGAAGTTCACTTTTGGGTGGAACTCAGCTTTAACTAAAGAGGCCTAGCACCTGAAGACACTGTCTGCTGTAAGCAGACACTATTCTGACACAGCCACCTAGTGGTATACTAGCCAACTGCACCTGTCAACGCATCAACCCTCATTATAAAAAGGCAAACTACAGGGTGGACAATCCCATTATGAAAATACTTACATCCTTCTTCATATGCAGTGCCTCAGCAATCTGTTCCAATTCCTGGGAACCTGGTTTGTTGTGTTTCATAAAATAAGCCTCCAGGCGGTCTTTCGCAATGCCGTGGATCCCTGTCCTTCGTTTCATCTTCCAGGACCGAGCCAGCGCCTGTCCCTCACCGAACAGCTAAAAGGACCAAAAATAAATTGCCAAGCATTGCTTCGGAGGCACCAGTCAAGAAAGCAAACAATGGACTGACAAGAAATATGCTACAAGTGCTAAGATAAAGATTTGTCAAATGAAATCAAAATCTCAACTGGAGAAGTGTTCTCACATTAGAGGAAAAAATTAAAAAATCACAAATTTCTCTCCTAAACCCCCCCAAACATCTAGTCCTCCTTCCAGAACCCAAGCCCCTTTAAACACCACAAAAGGTACCCAGTATACTTAGGCTTTGGCTTTACCTAAATCCCAAGAGGTGTAAACTGGAGTAGTCAATTTTAAACCTACATTTTTTTTTTTTTTTTTTATATCAAAAAAGGGACCCTTATGAAAAAATACCACTGAAATCACCATTTGGGACCTAAAAAACGCAGACCAGACTTGCAGCTAGTAAAGTCAACCAATTAAGCCACTGGATCAGCCTGGGGAGTGAGCAGTGGCAGTCTCTATAGTCGCTTACCGAACACTTTTCAGAAGCAAACAAAAAAAAAAAAAGAAAACAAAGTTACTTACCGGTAACATTCTCTCTCCACCCCCAAGAGTCTCAGAACAGCACCTTTGAGAGACCTTAGCTCCTCCCTTCTCAGGAAACACCGCCTCCAGAGCTTTAAGCCACTCCTTCCCTCCAGCCTGTCAGTTTTTCCGCAAAAACCTCTGGCCAGTCTAGGGAGACACAAGAACACATACCAACCTTCATACTCCCGATGCTCTCACGTCCTAGTGGCAATTTATTATTTGGGTGGGCACCGGTGCTGTCCTGAAAGACTCTTGGAAAAAACGTTATCGGTAAGCAACTTCGATTTTCCCTCTTTCGTCTTTCAGGACAGCACCTTTGAGAGGATAAGTGAGCACTTACCCTAGGGTGGGACTACTGCTTGCAGGACTTTACGCCCGAAGGCCTGGTCCTGGGCAGACAATAAATCCAGCCTGTAATGCTTAACGAAAGTCTTAAAACTTGAACACATTGCTGCTCTGCAGATATGTTCGGGTGTAGCACCAGCCCACTCTGCCTGTGACGTTGCCATGGCCCTAGTGGAATGGGCTCAAATACCTTCCGGGACCTCCACCCCTTTTGCCATATAGGCCTGACTGATGGCCAACTTCAGCCACCTGGCTATCATATGTCTAGAGGCTTTGGACCTCTTCCTAGCCCCTGAAAAGGAAACAAAAAAAAGAAATTGGATCTCTTAAACTGTTCCGTAATTGCCAAGTACTTTAGTACACATCTCCCAACCTGTGGAAAACATGGCCCTGTTCCCCCACAGGATTTGAACAAAAAGTGGGCAAACAGATTTCCTGATTCCTATGAAATTTAGAAGCCACCTTTGGCAAAAAAGGCCGGGTCGGTCTTAAAAATGATCCGATAAGATTTGAAGGAAAGGTGCCCTCCTCAAGAGGGCTTTTAGCTCACTAACCCTCATTGCGGTAGTGATTTCTACAAAAAAAAAAAAAAAAAACCCACACACGTCTTGAGATTTAAAAATGTCACTGAACAAGACTCAATAGGCTCTAAAGGATCCCCTGTAAGAGCCTGCAACACCAGGGAGAAATCCCATATAGGAAAAGGATGGGAGCTGACTGGTCTCTGCCTACTTAAAGCTTTAAAGAACCTGGATATCCAGGGGGTTCACTGCTAGTTGTTCTAGGAACACACTTAGAGCAGAAACCTGTCCTTTAAGAGTACTGAGGGCCAGTCCCTTATCTGCTCTACTTTGTAAGAACTCCAGAACTGCTAAGAATTGAACTTCTTCCAGACCTTTAAATGGATATTGCACGTCTCTCCTTTCCTACAGAAGAGTAGCTACCAACCTTTCGGGGAACTCCTTACTTCTCAGCATTTCCTCCTCAGTAGCCAGGCTGCCAGATTCCACCTGAGGACAGCAGATTGGGCCTTGATAGAGGAGGTCATCTTGGACCAGCAATATCCAAGGCGGTTCCACCACCAGATCTTTTAGGACAGAAAACCATGGCCTCCTAGGCCAGTGTGGCGCTATCAGGGTCGTGTCCCCTGACTGGAATTTCCCCAGGACTGCAGGCAACAGTACAGGAGAAGGGGGGCAATCCGGAGGAAGCAGTGTCTTCACGGAAAAGATGGAATCCAAGCAAAAATCTTCTGTATGAGATTTATCGATTGAGAGGCTTCATGTGTTCAGGATGAGCCTGAACCTGCGGGCTTCCAAACCACGAAGACATGAGGATAGAACCCTCTCCCCAGGTGAGACCCGCAATACTACCTCCCGCTGTTCGTTCCTCTAGTGAGGAAAGCAGTGACGCCCCCTTTTCCGCACACTTTGACAGATCTGTAACTAGAAGCCTGTGTGTGGGGGTGACTTGGGAATTCCAGTCTGTACCCCCTCCTTACAATTCCTAGGATGAACAGATTGGTAACTGACTCCCACTGTGGGAGCCTTCCTCCCACCGGGGGTTAACCTGTCATTGGGACTTTCGGGGCTGTTCAGGACAGGAGGGGAAAAAAAAAAAAAAAAAAAAATCGCTCCCCCGCGCCCTCTGCCCTTGGTCCAAACTTTTTTCTGAGATTCCGCCCTCGGAAAACTAAACTTTTGCAGGCGAGTTTTTTTTTTTTTTTTTTTTTTTTTTTTTTAGACTGTTCCCCCCCCATTTCCTCTTTAAGGAAAGGGCCTTCTTTTTAATCGGCCGTCCAATCAAGGACAGCCTCCAAGTCCGGACCAAACAGTAAATCCCCCGTGAAAGGGACTCCCAAAGCTTGACTTTAGATGCATTGTCCCCTTGTGAGGTTTTTAACCAGAACGCTCTCCTGACTGAATTGGCCAGGGCGGAGGATCTAGCAGACATGCGGACCGACTCTGCTGAGGAATCCGCAATGTACGTGACACCCTTTAAAAAGCATGGGGAAGACCCTCCTCTTCTGTTCTCCAAGACCTTTGTACATTTGATCATGGAGAAACAGTGACTCTCCTCCTTGATACCTAGAGTGGTGTGGATGGCTCCCAAGAGCGCTTCCACTAAGGAGAGTTTGTAATCGGGAGGTTCTGGTGGACTCGCCATCCACATTCGGTCTGACTCCCTTGAGGAGTCAGAGGATGCACTGTCAAGATCATCCTCTAATGCCCCTCGGGTGCCCCCAGGTAACCCTTCACTGACGGAGAGACCTGCTGATAGACCAGGTGCGACTTCTTGCTGCGCTGGCAGAGGATTAGATGGGTGTTGCGGGGGCTGAAAACAGCGTTTTAAAAGACTGGAAGGTGCTGGAAAGCTCCTTAACGGACCCTGCCTAGTCAAAACCCTGCTCTGCAGAATGTTCCTTAACCAACCCCTCAATGCATTCCCTAAACAGAAAATATGTGAAGGCGCCCTTAGCGCTGATCTGAGTAAATAAAAATGGATCATATAACAAGGGTGTGTGAATAAAGACCAGCAGCAAAACCTAAAAAAGTGTTCACAATACACAAAAAAAAAAAAAAAAAAAAAAAAGGGGGAGGATAAAGTGATCTCGCACGGTCCTATTTAAAAAATAATAATTCACACAAAAACAGTAAAACATTTCCTCAATGTGTGAATAATTAAAGTGCTGATGAAAACTCAATGTGGATATTACAATGTAAAACATAGAAAAAAAAAGTAATAAAAATGAAGATGAAAATAAAGTGCAAAGTAAAATAACTCCAAGGGGATATGCACTCTAATAAGTCCCTACAGCTATAATAGTAAACTGTAAGGAGGTGAAATCATAGGTTAATGGATGGGGCAATGAGAAAAATAGTCCTTTCAAAAGGCTGAAGTTCAAAAATAATGGTATAAAAAAGGTGACCAAGTGCAGAGATGGTAAAATGAGGCAAGTAAAGTTCCTGGGCAACTCCACCAGTGGTCTCCTAGTGGCAGTGGTCTCTCAGAACTCTCACCTCGTGTATATGAAGAAATCAGCACCAGATTTCTTTGGTGAGTGGGTATTTATGCAGCATCCAGGTAGAACCCAGTCAGATTCTCATACACAAACCATGGCCCTACGCGTTACATCACGTCTCGTGACTTCATCTCAATCTGGTTCCCTAGATGATCTCACGAGACATGACATAACGCGTAGGGCATGGCCGTAAGCAGACATATACAGGAAACATGAGAAGGCGCTGTGAACGCCGATTCTTCTGTTTATTTGCCCATTTAATTGTTTTTAAATGTAAGAGTCCATTTCTCAGTGTTTTAATAAATGAAACCCCAGATTATTTTAACATGCTACACTATTGGAAACTTTTCTCTCTTCTCGATATCATTGCAATACACCGAAGTCTATTAGGACACAGATATGGAAATATACAGAGAGAGAGAAGCCGCTAGAGCCGTGGTTTGCGTATGAGAATGTGACTGAGTTCTACCTGGATGCTGCATAAATACCCACTCACCAGGAGAGATCTGTTGATGCCGATTTCTTCATATACATGAGTTCTGAGAGACCACCGGTGGAGTTGCCCAGGAACTTTTCTTCTTTTACCATCTATGCTCTTAGCCACCTTTTGTATACCCTCATTTTTGAGCTTCAGCCTTTTGGAAGGACTATTTTTGTCATTGCCCCATCCATTAACCTGTGATTTCACCTCCTTACAGTTTACTACTATTATAGCTGTAGGGACTTAGAGTGCATATCCCCTTGGAGTTATTTCACTTTGCACTTAATTTTCATCTTTATTTTTATTTCTATTTCTATTACTTTTTGCTGCATTTTACATCGTAATATCCACAATGAGTTTATCAGCACTTTAATTATTCACACATTGAGGAAATGTTTACTGTTTTTGTGTGATTTTATAGGACCGCGCGAGATCACTTTATTATCCATTCCCTACACAGAACCTTGGGCCAAGAATCCCCCATAGTACTCCTACACGATGGGCACTTTCTCTTGGGATTGTGTGGGGACCTAAACTTTTCAGTGGACCCGCTCTGAAATGACAAAAACCCAGACACAGCCATTAGAATCTGCCAGCGCACAAACAAATAAATCCAAACCGACACCAGGAGTGCACCCCCCCCCCCCCCCCAGGACCGACCACCACCAGGGTCCCAGAAGTACACCTCCTCCCCTCTGACCACTAAAGAGGGGGGTTCACTCGTGGAGCTGACAGAAAGATGGTAAGGGACCACCCCCCCCAGGGTTCCACTTACCTTAGAGTGGCAGGTGATGGCGTCACCTAGCGCCAATCGGGAAGTGTCTGTCTGACATCCCTTCAGGCCAGAAAAACAACGTGGTCAAGCGGAAGTGCCCGCCCTGCCATCACCCGCCATCCAGCCCAGCCTCGAGCTCCACACTGGCCGCCAAAGAGCGCGGGGAATGCCGTACCATCCACAAGGCACCGGAAAGCGAGAGCCCTGGCCTCCATCTTCCCCAAGGGAGGATAGGGTGCGTTACCGCACTATGCAGAAAACGGCCTCCCCAGCCCAGCTGCTGTGCTTGAGAGATCTCTGTCTCTTCCAGGAGAACACTGGCCTCAGCTTCCCCAGCTGAAAATTGGCCCTGGTTTCTACCAGTGTCTCCCCTCCAGAGGAAACACTGAAACTGACGGGCTGGAGGGAAGGAGTGGCATAAAGCTCTGGTGGAGGTGGTGTTCACTAGAAGGGAGGAGCCGAGGTCTCAAAAGGTGCTGTCCTGAGAGACTAAAGAGGGAAAAATGGCTGCTCACGCCAATTTCTGTACCCTACAAACTTTAGGAGTGGTTTCATGTCCAGCTTACCACATCAAGGCTTTCTTCTTTTTCAACTTCTTCCAGCCAGCGATGTAGAAAGGGTTTAAGCCGACACATAGTCTTGTAGTTTAGCTGGGCTGATTCAAATTTACAGAGCGTTGCTAGGCTAAGCTTCTTTCCTGTGGGGGGGGGGGGCGGGGAGAGAAAAAAAAAAAAAAAAGTCACTATAAAAATTCTACAGACGGGACAAATGTTTCTAGTTGACACCAGCAAAACAGAGAACTACAAGGGAAAATCAACCCTTAAGGGTTAGACCGTCATTAAGCGTTCATTGTTATAGGTGTCCCTCTTGGGAAAATCTTATCTTAAGAATTTTTGTTCGAATTTCACACCATTAGTGGCCTGCGGCAACGGCCGATTTTCGTACGGCAATCAAATTAGAGTAATCGGACATGTTGGAAATTTTTTGAAAAACCAAAAACGGATTTTCTAATCAATGATGGGAGAATCGTGCGAGAAATATACATCGAAAAAGAAATGCACATGTGCAAGTTTAAAAAAAAGATTCCCAGCCACGGAAATTCTTTTCTGTAGAAACAGGAGGTGAAATTGAAGGCTTGGTTGGCCGAATTTTGAAATCAATTGTGGATCACAAGATGCACAAGTTTTGATTTTCAAAAGAAAATTATTTCGAAATTCGACCATGTATGGCCAGCCTTAGATGTCTGTTCATGAAACAGAGAAAAGCTGAGTTCCCGATGACCACAGTGGATCTCTCAGGAGTGCCAGTTTAGTGGAGAACATGTTCTTCACTTCTCATCACAGGACACACCCTTCTGTCATTGAGATGGCCGGTTTAATGAAGGTCTGAAGATCTCACTGGCCATCTCTGTAAAATATCTTCATCCCAGATTCTCCAGCCTAGAGCTGGAGAATCTGGGTGAGAAGCTGCTGTGATGTGTGGAAGAGGCTTCTTTCTTCACAACATCAGCGAGCTTAAAACTGGATATAAATAAGGCACCCCTATCACACGGGCGCCTCCATTGGGATGGATGCCGCTTGCTCAGTGGGGGATCGCTTCACTGATCCCAGGTCTGTGGTCACTCACTGTGTAGAATGGAGACGGACCCAGTCTCGCTCTCTATGGGGAGATCAGGTGAAAACAGACTGTCCATTTGCATCTGATAGACCAAAAAAACGCACTAATGTATGGTCTTTTAGTACCTATTCAAATCTGAGCAATGCAGAATTGCGCAATTCTTTCCACAATGCAGCTGCAGGCATCAACCCGGTATCCTTTTTTTGTAGAGCCAACGGTCGGCTTTGTGATAACTGATGCAGCCGCTCAGCTGTATAAGCGTCACCCCCTCCCTCCCACGGCTTGCTTGTGCCATCGGCAGGCCCAAGCGATAAGCCAGAACGTCCACCGGCTGGCTGGAGACCCAAACAAGGCCGGAATCGGCTTTGATCGGGTCTTGGATCTAGAAACCCAAAAGTGACGTCAATTCTGGTTTACTGGAGTCTTAAAAAAAGGCGGGAGGGGGGAGGAGGGAGAGGTTGGTCGGTCAAGAGTGCTTACCATACCAAAACTTCACGGCATCGCAAACATTTGCTTGTGTAAACCCCATATTCAACCGCTTCTGCCTCAGGTCCCTGGCAAACTGCTCCATTTCCATCTCTTTTAGCATTTCCTAAAAAGAGATAAAAAGCAATGTAGTCATTTCCCCCCTGCCCTATTTTAGGCTTTTACTGATACTCACATCTGAAGACACCCCCCCCCCCCCAATGGGTGCATATGAGCCTACAGAACCTAGAAACCACGATCAGTGGCATCATAATGTGAAAAGCTCTGGCTTCTGCAGATTAGAGTTGCCACGTCATCCCTTTAAACCCAAACACATATGAATTAAACAAGTTCTGAGGCTCACTGAATGCAGATAAGGCACCAAGTAAGTTTAATTGCCACCTTAAAGTCGCCAGAGAACCTGCGTAATCCATAGGTGTTCGGTTTTAAAAGGGATGAGGTGGCAACCCTACTGCAGATGCCTCCTATAGCTGCAGGAAGGAACCACTCCTGAAACCTGTAAGGGGGGCTGCAAATGGAGCATGCATGGGTGTAACATAAAAACATGGTCAAAAAGGATGAAAAAAAAACTACTACTAAATGCAGCCACCACATCTGCAACGCTATCAATTTTGATTTTAAATATTCAAAATAATGGGGCTCATATATCCATTTGTGTGTCATTGCCAATCTTGCCTTCTTAAAATGCTAGTTGCCTGGCTGTCATGTTGATCCATTTTCAATGTTTTAGATCACAGCCAGGTAACAAGTACACAGAAAAGGAACTTTGACTTTCCTGATTTATATTGCTGACCTAGTTCAAGTCTATACAAGTACTGAATATAGGAGACTAAAGATAGCAGGCTCTTATTGGTTTTTGCATGCACCTAAATAGTTACAGCACCAGGTGGGGGGATAGAAGAAATTCAATTTAATATGGATTAGAAAGACCTTCAGCCCTGGTTCACATTGGTTCGATTTGACATGTCAAATCGGCAGCAATTGCATAGTCCTAATCGGTGCGATGCCACACCGATTTACAAAAAATTGTTTCTGTACTACTTTTTGCGATTTTGAGGTGTGATTTCCATTGACATCTGTGCAGAAACCTGCACAGATGTCTGTGGAATTGCAGCCAAAATCAGGACGGACATGCAGGAGTGAAATCGTGCGAGTTCAGCTGAAATCGCACGGCTTCATTCCCACAGCTCAGTGTGAACCTGGGCTCAAGGCCAGCTAAAAATCGAAAGACTTTGGCATTCTAGTTGAGCACAAGCCATGGCCACTCACCAGCGTGTCCTCCAAGTCGTCAGACAAAATCTTCTCCTGTGTCACCACGCTGGTCACGGTCTGGCTGGCAAGTGAGTCGCTCTCTTCGGCCACCTCTTGGGTGGGGGTGCTGCTGCAGCGGCTACTCTCCACGTTAACTGCCTCGGTCTCCACCGGCAAGTTGAGACTCAGGTCGGGCGGTGTTGGATGCACTTCGGAGCCTGGAATGTTGGAGGTTTTCTGGGTCTGGCTGGAAAAATTGGGGCTCCCTGGCCAGGAGGCTGGAGTCCAGTCATGGGGGTGAGACTGATGAACTGGGGGACTCTCCTCCTCTACTGATCCATCAGAATCCTCACTCTCCTCGATCTTCCTGCACTCCACCATGCAGGGGGTCTCCCCGTTTAGCTGATGACTTGGAGGTGCACAGAGATTGAGGTGACCAGGGGGCTCCAGCTGAGCGTGGTTCCAAGCCATAAACTGAGCCTGGTGCTCCCCCAGATCCCCACTATCTGTCCTCACAGCCGGGGAGAAAAAGGCCTGGAAGGGGTGGTAGTAACTCTCAAAGCCCTCTTGGATGATACCATGGTTCATGGTCCCCCCAAGCACTGAAAGGTCTTTGATCTACAAGTTAAGTAAAAGGTTCAAATGCCTGATAAAGCACTGGAGAGGCTAGGCCTACTAAATAAAAAAAAAAAAAAAAACTCCTTGTCCAGAGGCCCTTTAAGAGCTGAAGAAGCTTGGATGGAACCTTGACCACACCTCAGCTGTTCTTTCCAATGTGTCTATGAAGATAGCTCTTCCAACCTGGAAGGCCATTAAATTAAATTGGCCTATTTACTCTAGAGGTGGATATCCCAGCCCCACCCCTCAATCAATGGTTATGTTAATTGATCCCATCATTCATTGGTTCCTCTACAGCAAATAACCCCCACTGTCCGCCCACCAGGGTGAATTGACTATCTTATTTCTACATGGATCTGCCCCATGAAAAAAATATTCAAGGTAGAAGTGTAGTTGTGGGGGCATCATGGCTGCTAATCACAAAGGTGATGCAAATATGCATAAATATAATGGATTGCTGAAGGTCAGCAGGAATCTCCATATTAAATGCTCAGCAGGCATTTCTTGGACAACATTGATTGCAATGATACAAGGAGAGGAGAATCTGTCCAATATCTTCCCAGCTATTTGGGATCATAAACTAAATCGCCTGTCCCTGTAATAAGGCCCCTTTCACACTAAGGAGTTTTTCAAGCAAGAAAAATGCTTCCCTTTAAAATCAATGAGTGCTTTCACACTGTGGCGGGGCGGGGCAAAAAACAATCCCGCTTGCAGCATCTTTGGGGTGCTAAAAAAAAAAAAAAACAAACACCAAAAATGCTCCTTTCCTTTGAAATTGTTGGGAAGTGCCTCAAAAACACCCTACAGCGTTTTTGGTGCAATTTTTGAGCGACGTGTCCTTTAACCACTTGACGCCCAAGGTACGTACATGGATGTTCTTGGGTTTCAGTGGTTATACCGGGATGGTTGGTGCACCTACAGGCATCATCCTGGTGTCATTCTTTGCAGCCGCCAATTGTCTTTCATGCAGACGTGATCCGAGTGGCTTATTAGCCACTCAGTCACTTCTGCCAGTGGCGGAAAGGGGGTCCCACCCGCAGCCGCCTCTCTCATCCAATTGCGGTGGAGATGGCTGCCCTGTACAGAGAGAGAGGTACCGACGTCATTCCCCTCTCTCTGTAACCCCGGAAACGACAAGTTATGTTGTCACTTACGGTTTCGGCTCTTTGTTTACCTGGCCGTCGGCGGCCAGCAAAGCAGCCGGACTGATCCGTGTCTGATCAGCTGAATGGGAGGCCAGAGGAGAGTTGAGGTCTAATAGAGCATTACATCTCTCCATAAAGAGGACCTGTCATGGCCCATGTTGTCACAAGGGATGTTGTTTATCCCTTGTGTTAGCAATAAAGTTGGTACAAAAAAGTGTAAAAAAAAAAAAAAAAAAAAAAAAAAGTATAAAATAAATAATAAAAAAAAAATCGTTTAAGCGCCACCTATCCCGCCGTGCTTACGCGCATACTAACCATAGGTACCATACTGACGAGTCCAGGATTCCTGTGTAACTACAAGAGCCCAAAGGTGGTTCATATGCGTGTTTTGACTGCACTTAGATGCAAAGTCACACGCTCTGAGGTGAGCATTAAATACCTAAGGGGAGCACCAGAGTGAGGAACACCACCGCATGTTCTGGATTTTATAAATCGCATGAACTTCATTACATCTGGATAGACTCTTTTTGGATACCATACACTTGCACAGGAGCACTTCTTCGAACAACCCAGCAATGCAATATTGACAAACTATATAATACTGGATGCTATGCACATGAGCACTTTTTTATGCATTAGTGGGTTACTGATAATCTATACAGGATCCTAAAAGTGGGAATTTCACTTTTTTTTGCACAGTAGCACTTTATATTAATTATCATCATTGTTTATGCTTTTGTATACACATCTTTTATATATTTTTATATTTAATATATGTGTTCATTTATTGCACTATTGTCACTTTCCACTGTTAGGAAAGACATTTATTTTCACAATTGGAGGTTTTTATATGTTTCTTTTTACACTGGTATAGTGTATGACTTTGGAAAGCGCAGCACATATATTTATTTATCCACGTTTGCATGATATATGAAGCATGTTTAACGCTTGCAGCTGATTTTTGATAATTAAGGCATTTTGGATTAGTGGAGGCTCACAGGACGCTTTATATTTAAACGTCTCAAAAGTGCTGCAAAAGCGCTCAGCGTTTTACCGGCAGTTTTGAAGCGAACCAATGTGAAAGGGGGTCTAAGGCACAAAATGTCATGTCCCATGGCTATAGTGTATATACAGATGATTGCTATCTCATATACCATATTTTTCACTCCATAAGGCGCACCTGACCATAAGACACACCTAGGTTTTAGGGGAGGAAAAAAATTATTCTGAACCAAATGGCTGTGGGTCCTGCTGGGAGCTGGCCATGGCCAACTCCCAGCAGGACCTACAGGCCAGTGGCCAGTAGGACCCATAGACCATGGCCAGTGGCCAGTAGGACCCATAGACCATGGCCAGTGGCCAATAGGACCCATAGACCATGGCCAGTGGCCAGTAGGACTCATAGACCATGGCCAGTAGGACTCATAGACCATGGCCAGTGGCCAGTAGGACACACAGACCAGCAGGCCCCACAGACCATAGCCAGTTGCCAGCAGGACCCACAGACCCTGGCCAGCTCCCATCAGGGAGCGTTTGCATGATATATGAAGCATGTTTAACGCTTGCAGCTGATTTTTGATAATTAAGGCATTTTGGATTAGTGGAGGCTCACAGGACGCTTTATATTTAAACGTCTCAAAAGTGCTGCAAAAGCGCTCAGCGTTTTACCGGCAGTTTTGAAGCGAACCAATGTGAAAGGGGGTCTAAGGCACAAAATGTCATGTCCCATGGCTATAGTGTATATACAGATGATTGCTATCTCATATACCATATTTTTCACTCCATAAGGCGCACCTGACCATAAGACACACCTAGGTTTTAGGGGAGGAAAAAAATTATTCTGAACCAAATGGCTGTGGGTCCTGCTGGGAGCTGGCCATGGCCAACTCCCAGCAGGACCTACAGGCCAGTGGCCAGTAGGACCCATAGACCATGGCCAGTGGCCAGTAGGACCCATAGACCATGACCAGTGGCCAGTAGGACCCATAGACCATGGCCAGTGGCCAGTAGGACTCATAGACCATGGCCAGTAGGACTCATAGACCATGGCCAGTGGCCAGTAGGACACACAGACCAGCAGGCCCCACAGACCATAGCCAGTTGCCAGCAGGACCCACAGACCCTGGCCAGCTCCCATCAGGACCCATAGTGTTGAGGGATATTTTGAGTTTACTGGGTGGACACTGGGTCAGAGTAAATGGGGTGTATGGTGGGGAGATAGATGGAATGTGGGGGTCAGCTGGCCCTGGGGATGTCAGGGTCTCTCACCTAAGTGATAGCAGCTGCTAGTGCCAGCTCAGCAGGTCCTTGCATGGCCTCCTCCAGTCCCGGGGGGGAGGGGGTGATGCTCCTCTTTCGGGGTCAAGCAAAATTGCAGCCCGAGCCAGTCACATTGGTCCCAATTCCTGAATCCCTGGTGCACCCGGCCTCCAAGATCCCGGGAAGTTGTAGTTCCCTGGCTGTGCTGCGCTGTTTCTCCACCAACCGGGAGCTTAAGCGTGCTCGGAGTGGACTTCAACTCCCAGAATGCAACAGCGTCGGCTAGTTGGCAACGGGTCAATATTTGCTGCATAAGACGCACAGACATTTCCCCCCATTTTCTTGGGGGGGGAGTGCGTCCGATGGAGTGAAAAATACGGTATATACAGAATATTACTATGATCTATATACAATATATTACTATGATGTATATATAATAGATTGCACTGATGTATATACAATACAGTACTATGAGGTACATATAATAGATTTCTATGGTGTTTATACAAATGATTACTATGATATAAAAACAATAGGTTACTAGAATGTGATTGCTATGGCGTCCTTACAAATGATTGCTATGGTCTATAAAAAAATATTTTACTTTGTGACGCCGCACCGTTTCCCAAAAGTAGTTCCTGTACTACTTTTGGCGACTTTCAGGGGGGCGATTTGAATAGACATCCGTGCAGAAAACCCGCACCGATGTCAAATTGCCCCCCGAAGTCAGAATGCACTGCCGGTTTGAAATCGTGTGAGTTCAAGCTGAACTAAAAATGATTTCTAGTCCTCATTCAGTGTGAACCTGGGCTTGGGTAGGATTAAAAAACAAGGTCGGCGTTGCATCGTTTCGGTCGGCTCTATTGCCAGCAACAGCAGCCGATTTGGCAAATCAAATCACATGTCAAATCGCATCAATGTTAACCTGGGCTTAAAGCAGATTTTTTTTTTTGAGCTGCAGTGTACCCTAAGTTGAATTCCGAATCTTAATTGATGCGATTTGGATCCGACATTACAGGAAGATTACCCAGCTATTCCCTGAAGTTGCCTCAAAGTCAGATTGCTATAATCTTTGTATATGGACTATAGACTGAAGGACCTATGAATAAACGGTTGTAGGACAAATCATCTGAGTTTCCATTATTTTTTATGGGGAAATTGGCTTTGCTAGACGAGTGCTTTGGATTACAAGCACATTTCCGGAAGGAATTTTGCTCACAATCCAAGGTATTACTGTAGTTGATTTTGTAATTTCAGTAGTTATTTCTACACTATTTCACAAAACCTATTGATCATTGGATAGGTCATTATTTAAGACCCCATAGGGGGGTTACACCATTGTTGTTATAGTGGAAGAAAGGTAGCGCCTCACAATTCTGTTTGCGAATGGTGCATATACAATAGATTGCTACAATGTATATACAATATGTTACTATGTTGTATATACACACAATAGATTACTACGGTGTATCTACCATATAATACAACGTTTTCCCTGACGCAGGCTCTGTAGTGATGCCAGTGGTGGCCAGGCAATTAGTATTTTCAAAAAACAGGTCATCATTGCCAGCCCTGTCTGTTCTATTTCTAGGATTGTTTCCCTGTTGCAATGGCTGGCATTGCTGGCCTTCTCCCAAAAAAAAAAAAAAAAAAATGCTAGTTGCTTGGCTGCATCTGGATCAACGACCTAGACAGGCGTCTAGAAATAGAATTTAGTCCCCTTTCAAACCAAATCTGACTTTGAAATTATGCGACTTCACTTGAAATGCACGATTAAGCCCTCATGCACACAGGCTGTTAAAAAAACGTTATGAAAACGCCAGTATCTTTGCAGTGATTTTTTTTTTAACTTTTTTCAGCATTTTTCAGCGTTTTTGCAATAGTGTTTTTTAGCGTTTTTGAGCGTTTTTCCCCGTTAGCGTTTTTGAGCGTTTTTTTTTTTTCAAATTTTTTTTTTTTTTTTTTCAATGGATCAAAAATGCTAAAAAACGTTGGTGAATGACGTTTTTGAGCGTTTTTGAGCGTTTTTCAGCGTTAGAGCGTTTTTACAGCTGAAAAACGTCTGTCAGAACTCACTGGTCCTGGGTTTTTTTTACAGCTTAAAAACGCCTATGCCACTTGCAGCTCAAAAACGCCTAGGTGGGCATGAAGCCATAGACTAACATAGACAGGCCTTTTTAAGCTGCAAAAAAAGCTCAAAAAAGCAGCTGTAAAAACGTCCGTGTGCATGAGGACTTAAAAGCCGCAGATCGGTGCGACTTGGATGACATTTGTTTGACTTAATGCAGAGATGTCAATGTTCTGTCCACCAGGTGTTTTATACTGGTTATTTGTACCTGTGTTGTTAAATTTACATACAAAATGTGTAATTTACTTAAGACAATCATATGTGGTGTGCAGGCTCCATCTAGAGTTCCTTTTTGGTATTGCTGCAGTTCTGTTTCTTTGTTTATTTGTTTGTGTAACTAAGGAAGTTGTCAGCAAGCAGGGAATTCTGGGTAGAATCTTGGCAGGAAGTGAACCAGCCACCATTCTGTGAGAAGACATTCAGGAAACAACACATGTATTTCTCTATCTATCGCCATCACCCCTTAGAGAACTTAAAAAGTAAGTTTTTACTATCCCATTTTGTACTGTATATTGTTGTTTATGCAATATTATACCTATTGAGGTCTATTTCTGTTATTTTGTAGTTTCACCTGGCTTGTTCTAATAAAACTGAGATCAAAGAAATATGGTATCTACGGTTATTGGGATAAGTAGGTTTAGCTATCTGTTCCTTGAGACAAAACAGTTAATGCAAGCGGCACCTGAAATTGCCAAAAATAGTGCAGGGACTACTTTTTTTTTCAAGTCGGTGCAGAACACCAATTTCAACAGCTCCATTTCTAACAATGGGGTGCAACTTGTCATGCGATTTGGACCTGTCAGATTGCATGACAAGTCACACCGGTGTGAATGGGGGCTTAGAGAAAATTGGGAGTCCTCATGTCTACAAGGGGTTCTGATTGGATTTTGGAACTAAAGGCCTGGTGATTTTACAAGAGCAATTTTGATTGTTTCCCAGGACATTTGGCTGCTCAGCTGATGGATATCAGGCAATGGAGTGGAAGACCAGCTGATGGGAATCAGGCAATGGAGTGGAAGACCAGCTGATGGGAATCAGGCAATGGAGTGGAAGACCAGCTGATGGGAATCAGGCAATGGAGTGGAAGACCAGCTGATGGGAATCAGGCAATGGAGTGGAAGGCCATTAAAGTTCCACCACTTTGTAGATGTAAGGGTCTCCATTCACCTCACAATCTGACCATACAATCAAGTTTAGATTTACCAAAACTACACTATATTGCCAAAAGTATTGGGACACCTGCCTTTACATGCACTATGACACCCCAGTCTTAGTCCGTAGGGTTCAATATTGAGTTGGCCCACCCTTTGCAGCTATAACAGCTTCAACTCTTCTGGGAAAACTGTCCACAAGGTTTAGGCATGTTTGACCATTCTTCCAGAAGCACATTTGTGTGGTTAGGCACGGATATTGGACTGAAGGCCTGGCTTACAGTCTCTGCTCTAATTCATCCCAAAGGTGTTATATTGGGTCGAGGTCAGGACTCTGTGCAGGTCAGTCAAGTTCCTCCACCCCAAAATCACTCATCCATGTCTTTTATGGACCTTGCTTTTGAGCACTGGTCCAAATCATTTGGTGGAGGGGGGACTATGGTGTGGGGTTGTTTTTTCAGGGGTTGGGCTTGGCCCCTTAGTTCATGTGAAGGGAACTCTTAAGGTGTCGGCATACTGAGAGAATTTGGACAATTTCATGCTCCCAACTTTGTGGGAACAGTTTGGGGATGGCCCTTTCCTGTTTCAACATGACTGCACACCAGCACACAAAGCAAGGTCCACAGTCATGTTGGAACAGGAAAGGGCCATCCCCAAACTGTCTTGGTATGCTGACGCCTTAAGAAATCCCTTCACATGAACTAAGGGGCCAAGCCAAACCCCTGAAAAAAACAACCCCACACCATAATCCCCCCTCCACCAAATGATTTGGACCAGTGCCCAAAGCAAGGTCCATAAAAGACATGGATGAGCGAGTTTGGGGTGGAGGAACTTGACTGACCTGCACAGAGTCCTGACATTGACCCAATAGAACACCTTTGGGATGAATTAGAGCGGAGACTGCAAGCCAGGTCTTCTCATCCAACATCACTGCCTGGTCTCACAAATGTGCTTCTGGGAGAATGGTCAAACATTCCCATAGACTTACTCCCGAACCTTGTGGACAGCCTTTCCAGAAGAGTTGAAGCTGTTATAGCTGCAAAGGGTGGGCCAACTCAATATTGAACCCTACGGACTAAGACTGGGGATGCCATTAAAGTTCATGTGTGTGTAAAGGCAGGCATCCCAATACTTTAGATAATTTAGTGCTGTTGAAGTCCTGACTGTAATTGATGAAGATGTGGCTGCTTCTCTAAATCCTCTCCACCTTGGCCCAGTGCCATCATAGCTGAGGGAGGTTTTGCCATTGATGATCTCCAGAACCTACCTCTAGCAGTTTGCCTCTTTTTTGGGGGACTGTCATATGCTTTACACCTGGAATACCCTAAAGCCAAGAAAAAACATTTTCAACTTCATTCAAAGAGTGATTGCTTGGCCTGGAGGAGAACAAACTTCCACGAAAACTGCAAAATCTTAAGCATTTCCTGTTACGTTATAATGTAAATAATTATATAAGGGGGCGTTTGGCTTTAGGTCTCCTGTGTTCACAAAAGTGGATTCATTTCCTGTTTATTATGGCACTCCTTTCAGATTGGCAGCACCCTTGTCTGAAACGGGGACTACCAGTAAATTTAGCTTTACTGGGTTTGTAGTTAACCTCGCTGATTTGTAGCCTTTGTGATCATCAGGTTTTTCTGTCTTTTGCCAGTAGGTATCACTGGTACCTTTGGCATTAGTATGATGAACTGCAGTGAAACTGAGTTATGAATATGCATACCTCTCTCAACCAATCAGTAGGAGTTTCAGGGCCATGAGCCTGCTGGGAGAGTATATTTGGGGAGGCCATGTGATCAGGGGCCTCCCACCCAACCCAGACCTTGCTCTGGTGTGGAAGTGTGAGGAACAGCTGTTCTGGGTTGGCCTAAGGCCTAGCCATGTGCTTGAGTCTCTGCCAGAGAGAGCCTGCTTGTCATCTGGAGGGATGGAGGCCTGAGATGAAGCACCAAAAATTGTAGTACAGATGGCTGGTTACATCTTGAAGGCTCTTTTTCTGTACTGCTGTCTACCTTTCTATTTTTGTGTAAGGAGTCTGCGGCTTTATTTAACTTGGGGTGTCCCGTGCCCTACCCCTCTCTCCCTGAATTGTTTGTGGTGAGAAAAAAAAACTCACTTTTGTTCAGCATAAAAGCGACTGGCGCCCATTTTTCTACATTGTCCACCACCCACCATTCCTCGCAACCTGAGCCCTGAGGTGAAATGTCAGTCCACCCTGTCTCTGGCAGTCGCCACCACTTCTCTGGAAGTCAGGGAAAACGCTACTGGTATATCACCAAGTTGTGTCCACTGTCAGTTTGTTCATTCATAGATGTGTGAGATCAATTTCCAGAGTCATTAAAGCAGAACTCCAGGCAAAACCTTTTTTTTTTCATGTCCTTGTTGCTGATCTCCCACCTTCACCGAATATGCCATCCATCTTCTTAGCTCAGTAGTTACTCTGCAATAGCCTGATGATTTTAAAATAAAACTTTTACTGCCCATCGGTTTCCTGTCTGTAAGACCGGTGGCTGCTGTTCCTCCTAATCCCCAGCCACCGGTCTTGGCGCGCCCCATTTGTAGTTTTATCCAGCAAGCAGAGATGTACTTCGTCCCTGCTTGCTGTAGTGGGCAGACGGAACTCAGAGACCATTGGTCTGTACCACCCATTTGGAGATGGTGTCCTCCTCCTCCCCTGCCAATACCTTCCAAAGCTGTATCACCACCACCCCCCCCCCACCCCCGTTGGCCACCAGCCATTTGTCACTGCTGCATGGGAATCACAAGAATCATGAGGAGAGCAGATCGGATTACACAGAGCAGAGATCCCCTCCCTCTATACCAGTGTTTCTCAACTTAAGTCCTGAAGGGGCCCCAACAGGTCATGTTTTCAGGCTTTCCCTCAGATGGAACGGCTGTGGTAAATACTAAGGTAGTGAAACTGATCAAAACACCTGTGCAAAATAATGGAACGCCTGAAAACATGACCTGTTGGGGCACCTTAAGGACTGAAGCTGAGAAACACTGCTCTATACAGCAGGTATATGAAACACCAGCCGATGTCAAACAAAGTCCCGCCTCCTGGACTGGCTCCAAGGATAGACAGCACACTGGTCCAGGAGGCGGGACAAATATCTGTAGGAGGGGTTTCCACCATCCCTGCAAATCTTCATTTTTTTAGGTCTTCTTTTCAATCTGATGTGTATTATATGTGACGTTACATATCACAGAGAGCGGTATTGTGGCAATGTTGAAGTTTGAGATTTCCATACATTAGAGGTTTCCACCATTATCTTGTTATTGATTAGTAAGTTAGCGCTTACCCTTTTATTGGTATTTTCTCATGCTGATGTAAAGCAGCACAACTCGGTGCTCTCTCTGTGTTGTGGCTAGGGATGTGCTCCTATACACCATACAAGCATTGATAGCTGTTGGTAAGATCTCAAAGCTGGAGGAGGAGGAATATTTATAATACTGAATTACGGGCATGTGCCTACAGTTCAGTAATGATTAAATAAAGCATGTAGGGAGCAATATGTTTATCTCCTGTTGAGGCTGGAGGGGGAGAGGTTACATGTGAAGGTAGCAGCCACAGCCAGTAACAGAAAGCCTAGAGGTGGGAGAATTCGATATTTAACTTTTTCGCCATCAGGTCCGCACGTCATACGGACCTAGCAGCGGCGGGGGGGTGGTGGTGGTGTATCGCACACAATCCGGGATTGTGTGTGAAACTGACAGGCAGACTCCTGCCTGTCTGGTGAGAGTGGTCGGGCGGCTCCGCTGCCGCCCGATTGCTCTCACACACTCCCGGTACCGGCGCTCTGCCATGCTTATAAGATAGGAAGAAATTCTGGACAGCCGCACTCCAAAAATTGCCTTTTATTCAAAAAACAGGATCAAAAATACATGCCACAGCAGAACGGACAGAAAAGTTTACATGTTTCACACTATAAACAGTGCTTAATCATAGCTATGATTAAGCACTGTTTATTGCCAGCACCTGTGGGTTCTAAACTGGAGGAGAGGTCTTATCCCATTTTTGACTGACCTACCTGGCGCGGTGATATTCCCTTCTCTGCTCCGCCATGCTTACCGGGCTCCGCTTACCCATCGGAGGGCCCAAAACTCCATAGCGGGTAGAGGGGGAGGAGAAGAGTGGACACACATCTGCTCTCCACCTCTTCTTCTTGTGATCCGGAAAGCGACGTCTCTGACATCACGTCCGGGTCAAGCCCTCGGTGTCCCCGGCTCACTTTGCTGGGAAAGAATGTTTTGCAATGCAATCTGCATTGCAAAACATTCAGGGGAGACATGGGGGGGGGAGGGGGGTGTCTTTTAGACCCTGCATATCTCAATAAAGAGAACCTGTCGCCTAAAAATCATCACATCGGGGACTGTTTGTCCCTTATGTGATGGAAAAAAAAATTGAGGGCCCCACCCCCACATAAACGCATGTGTCGGGCGCCTACGCGTGAAAACGTCAATTGCAATACACGTTACATATCGCCGCGTACGCTGGAGTGAGAGCAATAATTCTAAACACAAGACCTCCTCCGTAACTCTAAACTGATGACCTATAGGGGGCTTTTGAAGCATCGCCTATAGAAAATATAGGGTACTGAAGTTTGTTGCCATTTCATGGGTGCACATAAATTTAAGGTTTGGCATGTTGGATATCTATTTACTCGGTGCAACCTTGTCTTTTATATTTTACAAAAATTTGGGTTATTTATTGTGTTTGCTTGCCTTAAGATTGACGTTAGTGTGTTTTCCCAAGGCGTCTTACAGGACAGCACCTAAGAGATAGCGACTCTTCCCACCGGAACCAGGAAACACCTTCTTCCTCCAAACTTTAAAGGGAGGCGCCTCCCTACCATACCTCAGGTTTTGTGTTTCCTCCGGCCCGGAGGGAACAACGTTTGGGAGGGGAGTCAAGGTCTCTCAGGTGCTCCTGGGAGACGGGGCTTCCTTCTCTTTTTTTCCTAATTCAGAGCCTTACCCTTTGGGCTATCTTCTGCACCACGAATTTTCACCAAGGTGATGGCAGAGGCACTAGCTCCACTTCGTCTTCAAGGAATCGCAGTAATTCCTTATTTAGACGATCTGCTATTTTTCGCCCCCTCAAGAGAGGAATTACAGAGATCCTGGGATCACAATTTGGAATCTCTAGAATCAGAAGTAAAAATTCCAACCCAGGTGAAGAGGTCACTATGGTGGTGGAAGAGGTAGGATATCCTATCGGAGGGGTTAGTCTGGGCCTTTCCAATCGGAAAAAGGCTGACAACCGATGCCAGTTCCTGAGGATGGGGGGCCCACCTAGAAAAGGGTTTCATTTAGGAAAACTGGTCCAGGAAGGAGGCGACAAAGTCCTCAAACTGGAGAGAGCTCAAGACGATCTACTTGGCTCTGAAGTCATGGGCTGCCAGAGGTGGACCTGTTTGCCTCAAAGGAGAATGCCCTGGTTCCGCAATTTTTTTCCCTATACAGTCATGACTGGTCACTAGGGATAGATGCTCTGGCGTATCCATGGAAATTCCATCTTTGCTACTATTTCCCCCCCCATTCCAGTTAATTCCCTTAATATTAAGGAAAATTCAGAAGGAAATGGTACCAGTCATCCTAATCTCGCCCTTTTGGCCAGGAAGGGCCTGGTTTTCAACCGTTCTGAGAATCGCGGTCAAGCCTTATTGGCATCTGCCCCTCAGGCACGATTTACTATTACAAGGTCCCGTAAATCATCCAGAGGTAGCCACTTTGGCGCTCACAGCTTGGTATCTGAAGGAGTAGTTACTAAAAAGCAAGGGCTTTTCCAACCGGTTGATTTCAACACTATTATCAAGTAGGAAAAAGGTGACTAGGGACATTTATTCCAAGGTCTGGAGGGTTTATAATACATGGTGTAATTCATCTGCCCAGGACCCAGGGAGTCTTGTTAGCATTCTTGAATTCTTACAGGATGGAGCCGACAAGGGACTAGCAGTTAGTACCTTGAGGGTGCAGGTTGCTGCGCTAGCAGTGTTCTTAGAAAGATCTGTGGCCTCAAATCCGTTGGTAACCAGATATTTTGGATCTCTTACAAGATCCAGACCAGCACCGCTTAAGTTTTTTCCTAAATGGGATCTGTCAATAGTCCTTCAGTCTCTAACAAAGTGTCCCTTTGAACCGTTAGAAGAAGCGCCACTCCGATATCTCACTTTTAAGTCTGTGTTTCTGATTGCCATGGTCTCTGCACGCAGGATCAGTGAGCGTAACCCTTTTATCAATTAAGGAACCCTATTTGTCTATCTTTCCTGATAGGGTTATACTTAGGACAGAACAAAAATTCTTACCAAAGATAGCTTCAGTACAGAATCATGTTCAGGACATTATACTTCCAACCTTCTGCCCCAACCCAGCAGGGGAGAAGGAGACTAGTTTCCACATGTTGGATGTCAGAAGGACTTTGTTATGCTATTTGGAAAGAACAAAGTCCTTTTAGACTTCAGATTCACTGTTTGTGCTTTTCTCAGGCAACAGGAAAGGTTGCCAGGTGTCTACGCTTTCTTTAGCAAGGTAGCTGAAACTATCCATTTCAGAGGCTTATTCTCATGCAGGTGTCTCTCCACCAGCAGGAATTTGTGTGCACTCAACAAGAGCACTAGCAGCCACTTGGGCAGAGAGAGCTGGTGCCACCCCTGAACAAATTTGCAAGGCGGCAACATGGTCGAGTTTTCACACATTCGTGAAACATTACAGGCTGGACCTCACATCTGCTAATGATCAGGCGTTTGGCAGAAAGGTCCTGCAAGCTGTTGTCCCGCCCTAAGGGGGTAAGTCTCTGTTATCCTCTCAGGTGCTGTCTTGAAAGACGCCTTGGGAAAAACCAAGTTAGACTTACCGGTAACTTGTTTTCCAGAAGTCTTTCAGGACAGCAACATCCCACCCTATTGTATTTAATATACTATGCAGTGACTAACGTATGTGTTTATGTGTTCCAGCCGGGGCTGGAGGTCTTCTCTACTACAACTGAGGTATGGTAGGGAGGCGCCTCC
Source organism: Aquarana catesbeiana (assembly GCF_042186555.1). Taxonomy (NCBI): domain Eukaryota; kingdom Metazoa; phylum Chordata; class Amphibia; order Anura; family Ranidae; genus Aquarana; species Aquarana catesbeiana. The sequence continues at coordinate 965,196,808 of NC_133324.1, forward strand.
CTTTAAAGTTTGGAGGAAGAAGGTGTTTCCTGGTTCCGGTGGGAGGAATCGCTATCTCTCAGGTGCTGTCCTGAAAGACTTCTGGAAAACAAGTTACCGGTAAGTCTAACTTGTGTTTTTTTTACTGAAATTTTGCATTTCCTAGACCTTTGCGGTAATAACGTGTGACGTAAAAAAAATTGCAACTACCACTATTTTATTCTCTAGGCCAGTGATGGAGAAACTTGGCACCCCAGATGTTTTGGAACTATATTTCCCAGGATGCTCAACTACATTTCAGTGTGTAGGATGACAAATGTAGTTCCAAAACATCTGGGGTGCCAAGGTTCACCATCACTGCTCTACGGTGTCTGCTTTCAGAAAATATAATATGTGTTGGTTTTGTGTAATCTTCAAGCCTAAAATGATTTTTTTTTTTAACCACTTGCCTACAGGGCACTTAAACCCCCTTCCTGCCCAGGCCATTTTTCAGCGCTGTCACACTTTGACAATTGCGCGGTCATTTCTTCACACAAATAGAGCTTTCTTTTGGTGGTATTTAATCACTGCTGATTTTTTTTTTTTTGTAAAAAATACGTTTTGTAAAAAAAAAATGTTTTACTTATTTTCTGTCAGTAAATTTTGTAACTAAGTATTTTTTCTCATTTACTGATGTGCGCTGATGAGGTGGCACTGATAAGGTGGTACTTGGTGCCACCTAATCAGTGCTCATAAGTGCCACCTCATCAATGCCCACCAGTTCAGATTATCAGTGCCCATGATGAGGAGGCAACTAATATGACGCACTTATGGGCAGCACTGATAGCCAGCACTGACTGGCATTGGTAATGGACACTGATTGGTGGCACAGTTGGCACTATATTGCCTGATTACATGTGTAGATGTCCCCCTGCGTGGAGATGCTGCTGATCGGCTCTCCTCGCCACACACTCTGTCAGTGTGAGGTGAGGAGCGTTGATTACCGGCATCTCCGTGTTTACATGTGATAGGCTGTGATTGGACACAGCCAATCACATGATTAAAGAGCCGCGGACGCGGCTCTTTACAGAGATCGGGGTCGCGCCGCGTCCCAGCAACAGAGCGGTCGTCATATGATGGCATCCCATAACGAGAGCCGCACCGGCCCGCCGTCAACTAGTTAAAGATGTGTTCAAAAACGGCCCTGGCAGTGAAAGGGTTAAATGTAGACTACGTAGAACGAAGGCTTTACCGTTTCTAAGATTATCATCTGTCTGTGTGGCTGAGAATGAGGAGATGTGATCTATGTTGAAGTGGGCGAGTTCATATTGAACATGTACAGGCCTAGTGCACCCTCCTACATTCACTGCAAGTCCCAAAATCTTATGGGAAGTGTAGTTCCATTTTCCTGCAGAGAGAGGATATGATCCCTGCTGTAACACCTCCTCCTTGGCAGAGCAGAAGCTGTAATCTTTTGAATTAGAGAGAGGACTTCTTGAGGCAGGGGCTGTGTGATATTTAAGGGACTCAGAGCTAGCAGGGTCTCTAAGGGGGGGCATCACCTGGGGGAGGTCTATGCTGCAAATCTAAAGGGGGGGGTGAGTCTATGCTGCTAATATAAAGGAACACTAATCTAATGGGGGTCACTCTGTAAGGAGGAGCACTGATCAGTGGCGTCACTACTACCTACCCATTAGATCATTTTTCCCGTAACGTCTTTCAGGACAGCACCTTGACCGGAAACACACCTCCACCAAACTTTAAAAAGGAGGCTCCTTCCCACCCATCATCAGTTTGTGTTTCCTCCGGCGGGAACACATGTGGGAGTTTGGAGCTCTCAAGGTTCTGTCCTGAGAGAACAGGCTTCCTACTCCACTATTTTTTCCTACCTCAAGAGAGCCGATTCCTCCCATTTTCCACAGGCTTATGGGTGCCAGGTGGATGGGCTCCTTCTCCCTCGTCAGAGCCGGGACTGCTCCAGGTATCGCTGCTCCCGGGCGTCAGGCATTTGTTTTTTCTTCCCTGACGCCGCCGCCATCTTGGGAAGGGCAGTCAGAGGACTGCATCCGCTGGATGTGAGGTATCCGGAAGTGGGGGCGGCATCCAAGGAGCAGGCGCCAGGCGTCATTTCCACCGGAAGCACGGAGGGAGGAATAGGTCTGGTGCCTATTTCCGGTTTCGGTCTGGCGCACAGGTGCTATTGGAGTCCAGAACCGGTGTTTTCGCCACAAGCATCACGCTGCTGCCTCAGCATGGATTCAGGAACCGCAGCTAGTGGAACAGGCACCAGCAAGGCCCAGGTAAGGAGCAGACTGTAGTTTCTGCTCAGCTTTACTGTGGGGTCTCTCTCTAGCCCACTTCTCTCTAAATGTTAGTGAAGTTTGAGGGTATTTTCTCCCCTCGTCTTTCAGGACAGCACCTGGAGAGAGCGCAGCTCTACCCACTTTTCCCAGGAAACACTGCAGTCAGTTTTTTCTTTAAAGACCGGACACTTCCACCATGGCCTCAGTTGTAGTGTTTCCTCCGCCATGGTGGAAGCGCTGCAGGGAACCAGGGGTGTGCTGCGCTGTCTCCAGGTGGAAAGAGTTGGGGGCATACCGGTATGTTGATGATCTGTTTGTTTCACAGGCCAGCCCAGCTTCCTCCCTTGACGTGCAGGGGTTGCTCCGGCATCCTCCCCTCTTCATATCCGGCGAGGGTTAGGCTGCTGGGGGTCCCGCTCCTTCAGACCGGCGGCTAGCTAGGGAGGAGCGGCGTCTCCTCTTCATCCCCATAGCTCAGCCTTCGGGGTTCCGGTGGCTAGCGCGTCACTACGGCCGGGGGCGAGACCTCTCTAGCGGCGCGGCTTCCGGTTCTGGCCGCTGGAACGCAGGAGGGGAGGGCAGGTCTCCGACGGCTGACGTCATTTCCGGCCCTCGCAGCGGTGAGCGGACCGGGAAACTTTAAAAACAAGCACCAAACGCCATTGCAAATCCTGCAGCATGGAGGAGGAACAATCGGTGGTGGCAGGAGCCACACAGGTCAGCCAGGCCCAGGTAAGTGGGGACAGCGGTCTCTGTAACTTACCCTAAGGGCATGTGTTTGTTCCCTCTTTGTTGTTAGAATTTTAAAAGAGCCTGCAACACTCTTCCTGTGTATTGAAGCAGGAAGTAAGTGTGTTTAAATATTGTGAAGTGAATCTGTGGGGGGATTTACTGGCTGAGTGAAGTAGAGGGGTTAAAGTGTTAGCTCCTCCATTTTTTCAGCATGCTGTTTTGTTTGTAGGAGTTAAAATACGGTTTATCTGCTTATGTATTTTCAGAAGGCAAAAGAAAAGACCAAACATTCTTCTGTTTCTGTTAAAAGAAAATGCCCATCTTGTAAAAATGTGCTTAAAGAGTCTTGGGCAAAAGTGTTATGCAAAGAATGTATTACAGACTTAGGTGCATTAGGAGTGGTTTCCTCTTTACTGAGCTCTTTTAGAAAGGATTTGGCTGATACTTTTGAGTCATTTAAGTCTTACCTTGACAAACGTCCAGCTGCAGGTAGCAGCTCAGTGCCTCGTTCCCAGTCCTCTGTTTCTGCATACAGAGGGGACAGTGACTCGGAGGAGGAAAAACGTAGCGTGGCTACGGAATCTGAAGAAGAAGCAGAGGAAGAGAAAGAATCTTCTTCTTCTCGATATAAATTGTCTCTAGAGGAGGTGGATGATCTGCTAAAAACCATCCACACTACTCTAAATATTACAGAGGACAAAGCCCTGCTGTCATTACATGACAAAATGTTTCAAGGCATGGGTGAAGTGAAACACAGGGTGTTTCTGGTGCACAAGTTTCTGTCAGAAACAATTAAAAGAGAATGGAAGGACCCAGAGAGGGCCCCCTTCTTTTCTAGATCCCTCAAACGCAGGTTTCCTTTTGAGGAAGATAGCACACAGGTCTGGAACAAAAAGCCTAGACTAGATGCGGCCTTCTCTCAAGTGTCGAGAAACACCGACTTGGCGTTCGAGGACATGGGTATCCTCAAGGATCCCATGGATAAAAGGGCTGACTCCCTGCTGAAGAAAGCTTGGGACTCTACCCTGGCAAATCTAAAGCCAGCTATGGCCTCAACTGTAGTGGCCAGAAACCTAGAGCATTGGCTGGAACAACTAAAGGCTCATATCGAGGCAGGTACCCCTTGTAAGGATCTTTTGGAGACATTACCAGTGCTACTGAAAGCAGTTGGATATATAGCAGATGCTTCAGCTGAATCAGTTAGGATGTCAGCCAGATCCTCTGCTCTAATTAATTCAACGCGTAGAGCCCTATGGGTCAAGGCTTAGACCAGGGATACAGCCTCAAAGACCAAGTTGTGTGGTCTACCCTTTGAAGGGGATTTGGTTTTTGGCCCAGGTCTAGAAGCCATACTAGAGAGAATGGCTGACAAGAAGAAGGCCTTCCCCATTAAGAAAAAGGTGATCCCTCAGGGCAGTAAAAATTTTCGTCCTTTTCGGAAAACCTCAGATACAAAGGAGACAGGCTATAAGAGGCCTTGGAGGTCTCAGAGAGGCAGGGGCAAGTCAGGAGTGCTATTTCGCCCCCCTACCCCAAATACAAAGAGCTAGTGACTGTCCTCTGACTGTGGGAGCAAGGTTACGGACCTTCTTCCCACAGTGGCAGAGGATAACAGACAGTCCGTTTATCCTCAAGACTATATTGGAGGGTTACGGACTGGAGTTCGCCAAACCCCCTCTGGTTCGGTTTTATATAACTCAGGCTCCTAGAGACACAGAAAAGCTTACAGCAACGTCGGCAATTCTACAGGAACTAATGCAACAAAGGGTGATAAATGTTCCCCCCAAAGAAGTGAAACCTTCAGGCAAGTTCAGACTAATCCTGAACCTGAAGATTCTCAACAGAGTGGTCAGGTACAAGAAGTTCAAAATGGATACGATTTTTTCGGTAAAGGGTCTTCTGACCCCGAACTGCTTTATGGTATCCATAGACCTGAGAGATGCATATCTCCATGTGCCTATAGCCCCCAGCATCACAAAAGCACCTCAGATTTGCAATCAGGATGGAAGGGTCTATCATACATCTTCAATTCAGAGCTCTTCCTTTCGGACTGTCATCCTCTCCGAGGATATTCACGAAGATTCTGGCAGAGGCCTTAGCCCCTCTCAGAATAGAGGGAATCTCGATTGTCCCATATCAAGACGATCTTCTATTATTTGCCAAAACAAGGCACATATTAGAGAAGGATCTACTAAGGACAAAGAGTCATCTGGAGAGCCTGGGTTGGTTAAACGCGGAAAAATCGAACATGATTCCAGCACAGACAATAACGTTTCTAGGTTACACTATCGATTCCATACAGGAGAGAATCTTCCTTCCCGAGGAAAAGATAGTAAAACTTCAGCATGCTGTAAAAAAGACCCAGACAAACCTGACGATTTCTATCAGGGCAGCGATGTCCGTTTTGGGGCTCCTTACTGCATCAATACCAGCAGTATAGTGGGCACGTTTACATGCAAGGGATCTTCAACAGACAATTTTGAAAAATTGGTCCTATGGAGAGTCCCTAGAAAAGACGATAATAATATCCCCCCGAGTTCAGAGGAAGCTCTGGTGGTGGAGGAGTCACTCCAATCTGGACAGGGGCCTGCTCTGGTGTTTTCCCCAGGAGAGGAGATTAACAACGGATGCGAGTTCCTGGGGTTGGGGCGCCCACCTGGAAGGACAGATGGCTCAGGGGAATTGGACGAACAGGGAGGCCAGGAGATACTCCAATTGGAGGGAACTAAGGGCTATTCTCTTAAGACTATGGGCTTTCGAGAAAATAGTCCAGAGTCACCATGTTCAAGTGACATCGGACAATGCCACAGCAGTGGCATATGTTACAAGGCAGGGTGGCACGAGAAGCAAGGTCTTGTTAGCCTTGTCCGTTCAGATGCTATCTTGGGCAAAAAACTTAAAGTCCCTAACAGCGGTACACTTAAAAGGGGACTAGTAGCCGACCTTCTAAGCAGAGAAAGGATACTAGAGGCAGAGTGGAGTCTAAACAAGGAGATATTCCAAAAATTAACAGAAAAATGGGGAGCTCCTCAGATAGACCTGTTCGCATCCCACAAGAATTCAAAGGTGAAGGCCTATTACTCGCTAAACAGGCAAGATCAGGCGAAAGGATTGGATGCGCTGGCACAACCATGGAACTTCCACCTGTGCTACGCCTTTCCCCCCTTTCAAATGATCCCTTTGGTTTTAAAGAAGCTACAAACAGAGACCACAAGTATGATTCTAGTGGCTCCTTTTTGGCCCATGAGGCCCTGGTTTGCAACCATACAGAGGATGGCAGTGGAACCACATTGGTTTCTTCCACTTCGAAAAGATCTATTAGCCCAGGGACCCCTCCAGCATCCAAATATCGACCAGCTCAAGCTGACGGGGTGGTTACTGAAGAGCAGCTTCTAAAAAGAAGGGGCTTCTCAGATAAGCTGATGTCAACCTTGTTAAGTAGCCGAAAGAAGGTTACCAGGGGTATTTATTTTAAGACATGGAAGCGGTTTAATTCCTGGTGCTTGACTAAAAGATGTTCACCACAGGAATTACCCTCAATATTAGAGTTTCTCAATGAGGGTATGGAGATGGGACTGGCAGCCAGTACTCTGAAAGTCCAGGTAGCTGCCTTGTCGGTGTTTCTTGAGAGAAAGTTATCTCGAGCCATTTATAGTTAGATTCTTCAAAGCATTGGCCAGGCTTAGGCCAGTACCTTTCAAATCTTTTCCTAAATGGGATTTTATCACTGGTGCTACAAGGGTTGATTAAAACACCTTTTGAGCCCCCAAAGGAAGCGACTTTAAAAATATGGACGCTCAAGCTAGTTCTTTTGGTAGCAATTACCTCAGCCAGAAGTATAAGCGAGCTGCAAGCTCTATCTATAATAGAACCTTTTTGCTTTATATTTCCAGACCGGGTAGTGCCGAAAACTGACCTGGGTTTCTTACCAAAAGTTGCAACCTTTTTTCATAGGGCACAAGAGATAGTTTTACACACCATCCAACTCTAAAGAGGAGGCTTTTCATACTCTGGATGTGAGAAGATGTTTACTGCATTATTACTGCATTATTTAGAGAGATTCTCTTTTTATTTTTTCTGGACCGCGGAAGGGTCATTGTGCTTCCAAAAGCACTATAGGCAGATGGCTAAGAATGGCGATCAGTGAAGCCTATAAAGTTTCAGGGGCTGATCCTCCCACAGGGGTAATAGCCCATTCAACAAGGGCAATAGCAACGTCCTGGGCGGAAAGAGCAGGGGCATCCCCGGGTCGGATCTGTAAAGCGGCCACGTGGACAAGCTTCTCCACCTTCATCCGCCACTACAGGTTGGACTTGCTATCAGCAGCGGAACAATCGTTTGGCAGGAAGGTCCTGCAGGCGGTGGTCCCACCCTAGAGTAAGTACTCTTTTATCATCTCCAGGTGCTGTCCTGAAAGACGAGGGGAGAAAAACCCTAGTTAGACTTACCGGTAACGGTATTTCTATGAGTCTTTCAGGACAGCACCGATGACCCGCCCTAATGGTTTTGTAACATGTGGTGTTATTGCTATGTTCTGCTTATCTAATTTCAGCATGGCTGGAGGTACTCTGTGAACAACTGAGGCCATGGTGGAAGTGTCCGGTTTTTAAAGAAAAAACTGACTGCAGTGTTTCCTGGGAAAAGTGGGTGGAGCTGCGCTCTCTCCAGGTGCTGTTCTGAAAGACTCGTAGAAATACCGTTACCGGTAAGTCTAACTAGGGTTTTTTTCCCCCTGGTGGCAGAGGGGCCTGTCAGGGCACATGAGTCTGGCAGCTTTTCTCACTGTGCACCTGTGGTGAGCATCTTGAGTAATCAAGCTGACTCTAAAAGATGGTTTGTCTTTTTCTCTCTCTTTTTCTCTTATCATGGCAGGCCAAGAGCTCTGATCCTGGGATTAGAAAGAAATGTCCTCCATGCAAAATTAAGTTAAATGAAACCTGGAAAAAGGCTTTGTCAAACATGTATTGACTCCTTGGTGAGGGAAGAAACCACTTCCGCATGCAGTGATCTAATCGCATCTGCTAAAAAGGAATTGGATGCTACCATTCAATCCTTCAGATCCTCACTCGCTAATCCATCTGCAAGTCAGCCCACTACCTCACAGTCCTCTCAAAGCTCACTGTTAGTCCCGGCAGTGGAGGCAGAAATGGGTCCTCTGAACCAGGAAGGGCTTTCCCCATCTCATTCTAATGAATCGGATGAGGATGGTGATGAGCTGGAAAATACGCCTAGAGGAAGAGCATAAGGAAATGTCTTTACACGACAAGATGTATGCAGGGTTTTAGCGAGTCTAAGTTCCGTACCTTTCCAGTCCACGCAGTGATTTCTGAAACAAACAGAAAGGAATGGGCTGACCCTGATAGGAAACCATTTTTCTCTAGGGCTTATAAGAGAAGGTTCCCTTTTGATGAAGACCCAGCGGCTTAGAAGGAACTGTACTGTTGACAGTGACTTCAAACATCAGGCGGACTAACTTAGAATACCCCCGTTGAAGGAGTAGTTTCCTAAGTCACTTCTTCGGAAGGCTTATAACAAAGCCTGTGATCAACCTCGAAACACACTGCTCTATAAGAATAAAAACAAAGTAGAAGAGTACTCAATGGTTAAATTTATCACACAATATTCGCATCAACAGTACCAATTGCGCAATGTGTTACAACAACATTGGCATATTTTATATGATGACCCCATTGTGGGCAAATACGTTAGTGACCACCCTGAGATTGTGTTCAAAAGGCCTCCTTCCCTACATGATAAACTAGAAGTCATTTTGTCCCTTTACAGGAACACAGGACCAAACAAATGGGCATGCACATATGTGGTCATTGTCCTTTCTGTCCTTGGGTGTCCACAGGTCAGAGATTCCAACTACCGAATGGAGAGATGTTTCGCCCACATTTTTAGACTGACTGCAATACTCAGGGAATAGTATACCTGATGACTTAAATGTGGGGTCTTTTATGTTGGCAAGACTATCCGCCATTTTTGGCAAAGGATACGAGATCACGTCTATTATTCAACTAATGGCAAGATGCTTAGCCCTATCAGCAGACATCTTGATCTATGTCATAGATTTGACACTTCTGTTGCGACTTTTATTGCTCTGGCAGTAATCCCACAGGACCCTAGGGGTGGCAACTGGGATAGGAGGATACTCCAACATGAGGCAAAGTGGATTGAACGCTTGAATGCCACACATTGGCCAGGTATCAATGAAGTATAATCCTATAAATCTTTCCTTTGATAACGACTTCATGTCGGCTCTTAAAAGAGATTTTTACATAATATAAATCTCTGTATCACTATAGTGAATGTTTAGTATAGAGACATACCATCAACCCACTTTGTTCTCTCTTTTAGTTGGATGATCCTCCTGCCCCTGCTCCTATTCCTGTGGTTTGTATTTGGTAGGCACTACCGAATACGCACAAATCGAGAGAATCTCGGATGTCCAGATGTCATTCGTATTCATATTGTCCTGCATTGTTCTGAATTTCCAGTTATAGTCACATTGTCTGTCATAAATTGTCTGTAGATTCATTATATATTACTAATGTGTCTGTTTTTTAGTATCTATGTACTATGAGAGGGCGCCACTCCCTCTCATGGTTATTTTTACTGTGTATGTGTGTTTATTTGGCCCTGCGTTTCGGGCCTATAATGAGGACATGGGGGTTGTCAGCCTGTGGACCCTGCCGGCCTGCAGGTGGACTCAGTCAAATATGCGGCCGGGTAGCCGCATTCCACCCCGTCTAGGGGTTGGATTTTGCGGCTTCAGGTTCAGACTTTGGTTTTTCCCTCTGGTTGTCACGGACCTTCTGGTTGTGTGCTTTAACATCTTTAGGTTAGTTCCATCTACCTTCTATAGCGTTTTTACGCTGTCACCTTGGAGGTACCACTAGGGGGAGCTCCCAGCTCTGTTATCTCCAGGACTGCGCTCCTTCCACACGTCCGCGTCTATGGCAGCTGCGCATGCGCGGAGCGTGGTGGATGCACACGCAGCCTGCTCGGCCGAGTCAGGTGTTGCATCTGATGCACACCTGATTGGGGCGTGTACTTAAGGCTATCAGTTTAGCCTTCTACCACGCCACCTCCGCTCAGGGCACTCTGGTGCCTGGGTGTCACCTACATTATGATAAGCTGTCTGGTAAGATTTCTTTGTTTTTTTCTTTCCTGGCTCTATTTTTAGCCATGGTACATTTTTTATAACCCGGTGACTGGCCACACTGAGTCCTGTGTTTGCCCCTATAGATGGCCTGCGTCTTACCGCTGCTTGGATGTATACTTATATAATCTCAGTCTAACCTCGCCTGCTATGTTTGTATCTGTGGTTGGTCTATAAGGGAACAGCTTGTGACCGCTGTTCACAGGTCCTGCTCAGCTGTTTGTATCACTTAGAATTGAGACCATTGACTACCTAATGCAACTTGGCTTTTTAAAGCCGAGTGTGATTGCATATGCTTCCCATTTATCTGCAAAATTCTAGTTCGTTTTGAGGTATGCTCAACTAGACAGGCTTGTTCAGCATTACTAGTCTCTACACTCCTTCCAGTGTTTATTTACCTTCTTATTTTGCCTTTCCCTTTTCCTTCCCCTCCTTTCCCCTTCTCTGTTTTTCTCCCCCCCCCCTCCCTTTTTCTCCCTCTTATTTTTCCTTCCCTTTCCTCCTCCCTCCCCTCCCTGTCTCCCCCCCCCCTTTTTTTTTCTTTTCCTTTTTCCCCTTTCCCTTCCTGTTTTTTCCTCCCTCTCCCCCTCTTCTCTCTTTCCCTGTCTCCCTACCACTACCTTCTCTGTTTTCGTTCTGGTCTTTTTTTTCTCTTCTTTTTTTCTTTCCTTTTCTCTTTTCCAGTTCTTTGTTTCACACATGGAATTCGGCCCCAATTTTACCACACGTTTCGCCTCACTTGGTATTACCTAATTTCTTCTTGTCAGCCGGGATTCTTTATTCTATCACCTTCCCGGGAGTTACTGTTGTTATGACCCTGTTACCAGACACGTCCCCGCATGTGATTGCTTGTCACCTTATGCTGGCTGGCTGCTAGGTCCATTGGCTAGCCCCCTATTGGTGCTCACGGATACTGACTGGGACGCGTTACTAATATGGTTTCAAATGTATAGTAACTGTATGTACTTTGGTGTTTGAATCATCTGTGAAAGGAAAAGAGAGAGGACAAACAGGCTCCTGAAGAAGCATTCAATTGCGAAACATGTAGAGTTATATTAGTTTGATGTCTCTTATGCCTAATAGAGGGTGGTGGATTTTTTTCCCCCGTCTCAAGGGTTATCCCTCTATATGCTTTGATGTATATGTGAGAGAGTATTAGTCATTGCTTTGCAATACACTGCAATGTTTTAAAATATGTATGTTTTTGATTTTTTGTATTTCTTGTATAATAAAATATTTGTATTTAATTTTATGATTGGTGCCTACAAAGTCCATTTTTCCCACACCCTTTGGTGTATCGTTGAGAATTCGGCTAGAAGGGCTTTGTGGGTAAAAACCTGGTCAGGAGATTCGGCCTCTAAAATGAAGCCGTACGGCCTACCCTTTGAGGGGGATCTGGTATTCAGCCCCGATCTTGACGCTGTTCTAGACAGAACAGCAGATAAGAAAAAACATTTCCGGCCAAAAAGAAAGTTGCACCGCAACCTAAAAGATTATTTTTGTCCTTTTTTTCTCAGACCCGGGACTCAAAGGAAACAGGACAAAAAGAGACCTTAAAGGTCACAAACGGGTCGAGGGAAGTCTGGAGTGTTGTTTCGTCCCCCCAGCCAACTCGCAAAGACCCAGTGACTGTCCCGACTGTGGGAGGAAGGTTTCAGTCCTTTCTTCCAGTAGGAGCGGGCGACATCCAGTGCGTTTGTTCTCAAAGTAATTTCGGAGGGTTACGCACTGGAGATCTTGGAAAACCCGCTGTCTCGATTATATGTGACGCAGCTCCCCAGAGATCAAGAGAAGTCTGTGGCGATGACATCGCTCTTACAGGAATTCCTTCAATAGAAGGTAATCATCCCAGTACCCCTGGAAGAGGAAGAAATAGTGTGTTATTCACATGTTTTTCTAGTGAAGAAGCCATTGGGAAAATTCAGGTTTATACTGAATTTAAATATCCCAAACAGGTCCATCCGATAGAAAAAATCTCGTATGGACACAATTTATTTGGTGAGGAAGCTCCTTCCCTCAGGGTGCTTTCTAGCCTCCATAGATCTCAGGGACGCATACCTGCATGTTCCCATAATACCGACGTCACAGAGATATCTGCGTCTGGCAATCTGAGCAGGGGGAGTAGTGTCACACTTTCAATTCAGGGCTTTCCCGTTCGGTCTCTCTGCTTCCCCAAGGATCTTCACGAAGATCATGGCAGAAGCATTGGCACCACTCAGGTTGAAAGGGGTATCTATAGTACCATATCTGGACGACCTTCTTTTGTTTGCCAGCTCAGGTGACCTACTATGCAGGGAATTGAAAAAGGGCACAGAGCAGTTTGTAGAAGCTGGGTTGGATTTTGAACAAAGAAAAATCAAACCTAATTCCTTCTCAGGTGATCATTTTCCATAGGTTATCAACTCCGTACAGGAGAAGATTTTCCTCCCAGAGGAAAAGATGGTAAAGGTACAGGCAGCAGTAAAGAAAGTACAGACAAATCTGTCTGTTACAGTTTGAGCAGCCATGTCCACACTGGGGCTTCTTACAGTCTCTATCCCAGCTGTTCAGTGGGCCCCCCTCCATGCGGCGATTCTACAGAGTTGGGCCTACAGAGATTCTTTGGAGAAAGAGATCAGGATCCCATCCCCAGTAAAAAGAAAGTTATGGTGGTGGAGAATGCAAACAAATTTGAGCAAGGGTTTGCTCTGGCCCTTTCCCGCAGCAAAGATCTTAACAACGAATGCAAGCTCCTGGGGGTGGGGTGCAGGCAGATGATCAGGGGCCAACACATACAGGTATTGTCAGACAACACCACAGTGGTGGCTTACATCTCAAGACGGGGGCACAGGAGCAGGTGTCTTCCAGATTTGGCCCTACAGACTCTGACTTGGGCAGAGGACAACATGGCATCCCTAACAGCAGTACATCTGAAGGGCAATCTAAACCAGATAGCTGACTTTTTAAGCAGAAGAAGGGGGCTAGAGTCCGAATGAAGCCTAAGTCAGGAGGTCTTTCAGCGAATGGTGGACAAATGGGGAATTCCTCAGATAGACCTTTTGCATCACAAACAAATGCAAAGGTTCCGGACTACTATTCTTGGAACATGCAGGACCAAGCAGAAGGTCTGGATGCACTGGCGCAGTGCTGGACCTTTCATTTGTGTTACACTTTTCCCCCTGTACAAATGACCCCCTTAGTGCTCAGAAAGCTACAGGGAGAGAAGACAACCCTAATTTTAGTGGCCCCGTATTGGCCCAAAAAGTCTCGGTTTTCAGTCCTACTAAAATTGGCGGTAGCGTCCCATTGGTTGCTTCCGTTCCAAAGGGACCTGCTGACTCAGGGTCCCCTGCTGCATCCCAACGTAGGTCACCTCAAGCTGGCAACTTGGTTACTGAGGAGCAAATCCTGAGGAGTAAGGGTTTGTCTGATAGTTTAATTTGTACCCTGTTAAATAGCAGGAAGAGGGTCACAAGGGCCATTTTCTTTTAAAACCTGGAAATGCTTCAATTTCTGGTGTGTTTCAAAAAATTACTCTGCGCAGGAGAACTTTTCTGTTCTGGAGTTTCTACAGATGGAATAGAGAAGGGTTTGGCAATTATCATCTTGAAAGTTCAGGTAGCTGCACTATCAGTTTTTTTTAGAGAGGTTATCTCTAGACCCTCGGATCATTATGTTTTTCAAGGCACTAGCTAGATTTTGTTTGGGAGCAGTGCTGAAATCACAAAAAGTGCTCTGGTCTGGCCAGCCAAATGGTCCGGGGCTTAAGTGGTTAAGGCTGGGTTCACACTGCTGTGCAAATCACAGGCAATGTCTGTGCTATGCGAATTCAGCCATACAAGATTGCATGGCTGAATTTGCATCGCATTCGGCCCAAAGTCGTGCAGAACCCTTTTTTTGGTCCGCACTAGAATCGGATCGCATGGGTGTTCACACAGAGGATCCAGAGGAATGCAAAAACCCAGCAAAGCATGATCCAATTTTCTCCCGCAGGGAAAAAACATCTGGTGACATGGCATTTTATTTATTGTTTTAGCTTTCATAGGTTGGGGTGTCTTCTTATTGATGAGAACAAATGTCCAATTTTCTACATTTATGCCAGATACACACGATCGGAAATTCGGCCAGCAAAAGACAGATGAGAGCTTTTGGTCGGAAAAGGCGTCTGTGTGTGTGCTCCATTGGACTTTTGCTAGCCGAATTTCCGGCAGCAAAAGATTGAAAGCATGTTCTCAATTTTTCTGACAAAAAGTTTCTATCAGGAAATGCCGTTCATGTGTATGCAATTCCGACGCGCAAAAAAAACGCACGCTCAGAATCAAGTACGAGACGGAGCCGATCAGTCTAGTAAAACGACCGTTCGTAATGGAGATGGCACACCACAATTTAAAAAAAATGTGTGGGGGTCCCCTTAAATTCCATACCAGGCCCTTCAGGTCTGGTATGGATATTAAGGGGAACTCTGCGCCAAAATTAAAAAAGAATGGCGTGGGTGTCCCCCTCAAAATTCATACCAGACCGTTATCTGAGTACGCAACCTGGCAGACCACAGGAAAAGAGGCAGGATGAGAGAGCACCCCCCCTCCTGAACCGTATTAGGCCACATGCCCTCAACATTGGGAGGGTGCTTTATGGTAGCCCCCCAAAGCACCTTGTCCCCATGTTGATGGGAAGAAGGGCCTCATCCCCACAACCCTTGCCTGGTGGTTGTGGGGGTCTGCGGGGGCTTATCGGAATCTGGAAGCCCCCTTTAACAAGGGGACCCCCAAATCCGCCCCCCCCGTGTGAATTGTAATGGGGTACCCCTACCATTTCACAAAAAAAGTGTCAAAAAGGTTGAAAAAACACAAGAGACAGTTTTTGACAAGTCCTTTATTAATTTCTTCTTCTTTACGCTTCTTCTTCCACCTTCTTTCTTCTGGTCTTCCTTCAGTGTTCTTCTTCTCCATCTTTTAAAGGGTGTTCCACGGCTATCGAATTTGCCGCAAACACCCCAAATTGTTCGCTGTTCGGCGGACTGGCGAACAGCCAATGTTCGACCCGAACATAAAGTCCATCCCTAATAAGTGTTCCTCATGCCACCAATTAGGGCCTTCAAATAGGGGATGTTGGCCGTGGGGATCATCGGCTTCACAAATTCCACTAATTGATCCAGCGCTGCCTTCCTCTTTGGTTTATTGTTATAAAAGGGGTGGTTTACCTGCCACAGACAGGGCAGCTCCCTGTACATATCAATATGGGCATAAAGTCCTCGTCATTGAATAGATCCATTTTCTCTGCAAGACACAACACAAGACAAACCCTAATGTCAGGCTAAACTCTCCTAATCTTTACCCAATATAGGCTTCAATCTATAAGCAGTATAGGCCACTCATGCACCAACTTAAAATTGTACCTTCGTTATAACGATTGGCGCTTCCGCTACACCTTCCTCCGCTCACAGATTGTACGTATGACGCACGCATGTTATGCTTTATATACAATGCTTTTTTATACAATGCGCATGTGTGAAACGTGGCAGGTACTTAATAGCAGTAATGAGGAGGAAAGCCCGGAGCAAGAAACGTTCCGATCTAGGAGGAGATTTAAGGCCTCAAATATGTCCTTTGAAGAGATGGAGATGGTGGACATATTGAAAGGGCCGACTATGACGGGAAGTATGGACCTTACCTAAACCCAAATGTGAGAAAGGCCAAGATCATGACTAAAGTTGTGAAGAGTCTGCACCGGAATTTTGGGGTAGGATGATCCAAGGAGCAATTGAGGAAACGCTGGTCGGACCTCAAATTAAGGGAGCAGGATCAGTACGGAGGGATCAAGAAAGTGCTTCTAAAAAGTAAGTAGTTGTCATGTGTTCCTATCAGGGGTGCAACGGATCATCACCGATCCGTGATCCGAATGGGCCAACCTGTTCGGATCGGCACACCCGCGATCCGCGGAGCGCTCCATGGCCTCGGGTTTTAGGAAAGGCCGCGGCTTCAGCCTAGCTCCGGAGCCACGGCCATCTTGGTACACCGGGCGGCGCTGAGCTGCGTGCTGACGTCATCACCCCGCCCCGACTCGTGGGTCCGGCGGCTGGCTTGGCGGCTTCTCTTAACTGTAAGGTAAGACTAACAGCACTGTAATGTATACAGTGGGGGACATGTGGCGATTTTACAGTGGGGGAGATTGTAATATATCCACGTCATCTCCCCCACTGTAATATCCACAGTGGGGGAGATGACGTGGATATTACAGCAGTGGGGGAGATTGTGGATGACTGGATATTACAGTGGGGACTATATGGTGGTGGAATTTTCACAGGTTTTTGAAAATTCAATTAATTGCATTTTGCACATTTATCCAAATTGACTTAGATTATCCATATATTTTTCTAATTATTTTTAATATTTTTGGTGTTCTTGTCAATTCATGTGTTTACGTCGTTCACTATTGTAATATTACGTTTAGCGCAATCCTATTTTTTCTATATTTTTTCACTGTATTGGGGTTTTGCAGAAGGATTGCTGCTTCCACTGAGTCTTAGGCGATCTTTCCTTTTTTCCAGGTGAGCTTCCCTGACTGGCGAGTTGGGCGAATGACCTGCCCACTGTTTTGTCCTCCCCTGGAACGTCCTCCAGGCTACCGAAGCGCTTCCACATCCTGCCTCTACTTTGGGGAAGGAATCAGTCCACACACACAGTGTGGTCATGGTGAGTGGAGGAACGGAGGAGCTTGAACGCCCCATGTCATTTAAATCCCCTGTATGGGAGCATTTTGGCTTCCCTGTCAAATATGATGATGAAGGAAAGAGGTTAGTGGATAAAATCGTGACGGTGTGTAGGCACTGTGACACAAGAAAGCCATATGACACTGGAAACACATCAAGCATGGCTACGCATTTGAAGCGACATCACCCCGGTGTATCACTGACAGGAGTGAAACTGAAAACGAAAGCTACTCAACAACCGCTTATCACCGTGGCATATACGCAGCCCCTTGTTGCACAATCAGACCGGGCTAAAGCCATCACAAAAGCTATCGGTGTGTTTATAGGTGCAGACCTGAGGCCATATTTGGTTGTGCAAAACGAGGGCTTTAAACACATGCTGAAAGTGCTTGAGCCACGTTACAACATTCCGTCGCGCACCCACTTCAGCGACAAGATTGTGCCAGATCTTTATGAGCAGGAGAAGAAAAAAAGTTGTGGATTAACTATCCCGAGCATCCTCTGTTGCGCTCACGACAGACGGGTGGACATCCAGGGGAACACAGAGCTATGTGACGATAACCGTTCACTTCATCACAGCAGACTGGGAGATGAGAAGTCCGGTGCTGCAGACACGTCCCCTCTACGAGAGTCACACAAGCACTCATCTTGCGCAGGTACTGACTCAAGCAGTGGAGGAATGGAAGATGAAGAGGCCCAGTACTAATATCCCAGCCACAACTGATAGTGCCAAAAATCAAATAAATGCAGTGAATGAGGCAGGACTGGACCCACATATAGGGTGCTTTGCACATGTAGTGAATTTGGCATCACAGAAGGGAATCTTAGTCAATAGGATGGACCGCCTCCTTGGGAGGATCAGGAAGGTGGTTTCCTACTTCCACCGAAGCACAACAGCTGCTCATGTGCTTAAGACAAAGCAAGAAATGCTAAAGCTGCCTACTCATAAGCTCATACATGATGTCCCAACAAGGTGGAACCCCACTTATGATATGATGGAGCGTTATCTGGAGCAGCAGGCAGCTATATACTCTGCATTGACCGACAAAACCCTGAAGAAAAATGTCAGACATCATTACCCTATCTGATGATGATGTGAGAGTGGCAGAGGAGGTCCTCCAGGTGCTTAAACCCCTCAAAATGTTACATCTCTGCTGAGCACTGAAAGTTCACCATCTGTGTCAATGATCCTGCTGCTTAAAACAAGGATTCTACAATCCATGGCTCCAAGTGTGGAAGACAGCACCATCACTCGAGATGTCAAGACTGGCATTACAGAGGACCTGCAGCACAGATACACTTCACCCCCTACTCTACAGGACTACCTTCACAGATCTACTGCCCTGGATCCGAGGTTCAAGTCCCTGTCTATCATGGACCCTGCCCTACGCCAGAGGACATACAGTGACCTCACCACTGAGATTGTGAGCAGTCTGAGGACTGAAGACTGATGAGGTAAAGAAAAAGAATATTATTTAAAAAAATGATAAATTTAAAATCTAAATACATTTTTTATTTTCGCAATAAAGGCTTTTTTTAAATATTTTCATGTTTCATAGACATGAAAAATGTGGCAATAATATTGCCACATTTTTCATGTCTGTGAAACATGAAAATAAATAATAGGTTAGGTTTAATTAATCAACAATTTTTTTTCTGCAGGGTCAAGATGCAGAGCCAACAGGAGCAAACTTGGACTCAACATCTCCTCCACAAAAGAAGTCGGCGATGGCAGAGCTTTTTGGAGAGACCTTTGCCAGCAAAGACAACAAGACTCTTGCTGACATCATCAAAGAGGAGGTGGCATCCTACCTAGCAGCAAGCGGCATTACAGTGGATGGTGATCCGCTGACATGGTGGAAAAGCAATATGTGTAGATAGCATCTTGCCATCGTGGCAATATGAGGGTATCTCGCTGTGCTAGGCTCTTCAGTTCCTTCCGAGAGAGTGTTCTCAACAGCAGGGGACTGCAACGAGGTCCACACTCTCCCCAGACAATGTAGACATCCTTGTCTTTTTTAAAAATAATTTGAAATTATAAGCTCAGGAATGCTTTGCTTTCTTTCATTTATTCTTCTTTGATGGTGTGGACATACTAGGCTTTCACTATCCATGTTTCAAGGAAGATGATGTGCCTTCTTATGTTGCACTTTAAGTTATTTTGGGCTCATTGCCCATCAGTCCATGTTTAAAGGAAGGAGATATGCCTTTTTTTATGTTGCACTTTAAGTTGTTTTTCATTGTGTTAAAAAGAAGATATTATGCCTTGTGCACTTTAACTTGATTTTATATTTTCAAGTAATGTAAAAGTGTTAATAAACAAAAAGACAAAAAACTTAAACTTATGTTTCTTTGTCTTGTCTTTCTTTTTTTTTTGTTGATCCGAAAATGATCCGATCCGTGACTCTGATCCGAGGAACGATCCGAACCGTGAGTTTTTTGATCCGTTGCACCCCTAGTTCCTATTATTATTATTACTTGCATGCTGCTCTGTGCGCTCTTCTTTACTGTTGTACAGTTTAAAATGGCTACTTTCATGTTCCCGGGCACAGTAATCAGTCGTAGTAAACATTGTTCATTTGCCAATTAAATACAAAGTTTTTTCCATATACAGGGTTAACTACCTTTGGTCATGATAATTTGTATAAAAAGAAGTTTAGGACATTGTTGTCTAGATGTGTTTGAAACTAGAATGAATTGCAAACTTGATTCAGTGTAATGTAAGGAGAGGACACTCAGCAGCTATTTACACATCTGGACTCTGGAGTACTAGTGTGGGACACCAGAGCACATTTTTTTAGGGTGACCCACACAGGTGCTCCAGTGGATACTAGGGGTGTCTCCATGTGTGAAACTTGTCCAAAGTACGCTATGTTGGAGTGTTTATGTACGCTATGTCGGAACTGCGCTGTCACACATTTATGCATGTCTTATTTAGGTCTATGTACATACATATATTTTTTGTGTACTTTTTTGTTTTTGCAAATGTGTGAGCAGAGTACCTTGTGGTTACACGAATTTATGGTTTAACACTTTTTTAGCACTCCCAACTACTCAAGTTTGTTCCATTGTTGCTTCTTCACCTGCTATGGAGGGTTTTAGCATCCAATACCTACCTTTTCTTTTCAGTTATTTTTATGAGTTCGTGCTGATTTTTATTGGCATGACAGTTTTGTCTACTTATATTTTTCTTTATGCATTTTGGTTAGGTTAACAATGGATGTTTTCTCTCCTCTTTTTGCAGGTGTAGGTTTTTATAATAGGATCAGTATTGTTTTAATCACGCTGAGAGGGTGGGTTTGCTATGCAGCGCGGTGATTGGTTGTTTTACCGGCATGCATACCCCGCCCCCCCTCTTTTACTTTTTCACATTTCTATTTATACCACACTACTACTATCCTTCTCTAGCTACAAATAAGCATCCAAATGATGTGAAACGCGTTAGCAGTCTACCACCCTGTATGTCTCTGCAATTGACTATTGTTGGATTTTATTGAAATAAAGATGTCCTTATCCCAGAGTGCAGCTATCCAGGATTTCTTTCTACCTCACTGCAAACCCGCAAAGCCAGCACCTGTAACCAGTACTTACTAGGGCGGTGTCATTCCAGAGCAAGAGTGTTTGTGAGCTGCATTTCCTTTTTCCCTCCGCATTTGGGAAAGTCCCAAAGATGGGCAAAGTGGGATCCAACAGTCTGCCATTCTTGTGGCATTGATGGAAACTGGAGTCCAAACAAAAATAAAAAAATTTGCACATAAACATTGCAAGCAGATTAGGCACAAACATTCTTGGCCAACATCAGTATTACATTGATTTTAATGCGTATTTAAAGACAAAAAAATAAGGTCCACTTATCAGATTCCTCAACCCCTCTGATGGCCCATTGTCATAATTTTAGGGGTGAGAGGGTTCTAAATGATTTTGTGAGCCCAAAGAAAGCATCTGACACTCTGCATGAATTTAAGGACAACAATAACATTTGTACACATTATAGGGGGTGTTTAGGGTAAAGCAGTACAATGGAGCTGACAAAATACATTGTTTAAGTGACTAGGCTAGGTGTGTATGGGCCCAGGACAGCATGCTGGGGAGGTTAGTGAAGGCAAATATGCATGTAGGCCAAAAAAGGAGCGTTAAAAGATTCAAGCATGCATGAGGACAAAGGGGACATTCACAGCATATTAAAATCATGGTAATTAGGGAATGATGAAAGAAATACAAAACATTAGCACACATTAAATATATATAATGTGATTTTAAAGGATAAAACTTACCCTAATATAGTCCTTCTGCAGGACCTGTACGATGGCAGAACAGGTCTCTGGAATAATGATCTCCAGAGCCTGGGGGGGAGATGCCTGTAGAGAACTTGAGGTCCTGTAGACTTCTCCCCGTGGCCAAGTAACACAAGGTGGCAACTAGCCTATGCTCGGGAGTGATGGCTTGCCGCATGCTGGTGTCCTGCCTGCTAATATACAGCAAAGCCAACAGACAGTGAAAAACTGGATCTGTCATCCTGAGAAAACTCCTGAAATCATCAGGGTTATTCTCCCGGATCTCACAAAGCAAAGGCATATGAGAGAATTGGTCATGCTGGAGTAACCAATTCTTGGTCCATGAACTCCTCCCCACCCTGTTCATGGACTGGGCTTGGGTCAAAGGAAGAACCCCAACACCAAGCTCCTGCACAGCACGAACTCTACAATGAGTATGTAACTGCAACATGGCTTCAAAACGGTCTGATGGTCAGAACAAACTAACAGAACAGAAAGGCCTGTGAAGAGTACGCTGAAAATCAGAAACGAGAGGACAAGAACACACTGAAAAACAGATACGAACTGACTACACGCACTGAAAACCAGATACAAACACACAAGCACAAACTGAACAGCAGTAAAAAGATCGGAAATAAGCACGAGTCTGAAAAGCGCGAATTGTCTCTCCCCAAACTTCTAGTAACACGAGATTAGCAGAAGGAGCCCAAAGGGTGGCACGCTGGGTATTGAACTTCCTTTTTCTAGTCCCGCCATATGTGTTGTATGTCACTGCGTTCTTGAAGGTCGGAATTTGGTGTGATCGTGTGTGTATGCAAGACAGCTTGAGCGAAACCCCATCGGAATTCCGTCGGAAAACACATCAGAGCTTCTTCCAACCAAAATTCCGATCATGGCATTATAGGTAAAGTTGATCCAGGGAAAATCTGATTGCTACAGCAGGGGAAAAATTTCTTCCTGATTCCACGAGAGGCAAATTGGATCATGCTTTACTGGGGTTTTTTCACCTTCCTCTGGATCAACTGTGGGTGAAGGATTGTGTATATGGGATTGTTTATTATAATTTTTTTTGGTTGAACTAGATGGACTTGTGTCTTTTTTTCAACCTGACTATGTAACAATTACAACTTCTAACTCTGCCATAGTTCGCTTACTCTGTGTGAAATAAATGCAGCTTACTACAATCCATGCTCATAAATGCATGAATGTGGGTTTGGGGTGGTAGGGTTCTGAAGCGTGCGGATTGTATGTCTTGCCTCATTATTAGTATGCATCTTTTCTCATCAACTAGAGCCTGAAAATGTTTTATGTTATGTTGTAGCAAGGTCCCAGGCCTCCTTTAGTCTAATGAGAACCTCCAGAGCTAGGGACAGCTGACATCCTGTGAGATAGATTTATGGGCACCAGACACTTCTTGAATGCAAAGAGATTTATTTTCTCTTGAACAGAACTGTGGGAGAGAGGGTTTAGGGCCAGGACACCCTTAGGTAGTTGCAATGTTGGCAGACTCCGAAACTCTACAGGTAGACAGCCATGCAGGGAAAGGCACCCGGCAGGGCACCACATCTGTATGTGTAGGAGTGCTGTCTCCTATGGCAACAGTGTTAGAACAGTTTCTAACACAAATTATAACATCCTTGTAGACACTCTGCCCACTGAGCTCCCAGTCTCTCTCATGAGACTTGCTGATTCACTGACACTGAATCCCCTGAGCTCTTCTAATCTTCTTACTTTAGTATCTTCCTCAAGCATCACCCTCGCCTCTCTGCTGGGTCCCTGGCTTGGCAATTTAGATACTCCTCAAGTGTCACCCCACTGGCTGGCACCTGCTGAAGTTTCCCGATTCCCGGTTGGTGAGAATACTGCTCCGGTACTTGCTCCATCTACTCACTGTGGTCCCTGATAATAAGGTGGATGGTCCCTTATGGGCGACAGCTTCCCCTCTACCTCCGACCATGACAGGTTCTCCAGCCGGCAGAACCGTCACTTCTGGTAGGATTGCAAGCCGCAATCCCAACCCTACACTGCTCTCTTGCTTCTGGATAGGCCCTCAGACAGCCTAGCAGCCAGATGTGCCCAGAATAGGCCCAAACTCCGGCCTAGCAGCCTAACACACATCCACTCAGACAGCCGTCCAGATGGCACCGACCCCGATCACCTGACTCCACCCAAATATATAATTTCTCCCAGCAGGCAAAGGGATATAAGAAGATCCCCTGCCCTTTGGCTGAGATACCCCATATACTCCTAATCTGTCCTTGCTTTGCCCTTGTCTTATGAAGGATGGATATGCTGTACCTTGGTGTGTGGGAAGATATATATTGATAAGTCCACCACTTTGCCAGTAACTTGCAAACATATGAGTAGTTACTCCCCCTGTGCACTGGGTGGGTCTCTAGATTTAACTACTCATATGTTTGCAAGTTACTGGCAAAGTGGTGGACTTATCAATATATATCTTCCCACATACCAAGGTACAGCATATCCTTCTAAACCTGGCTGATAGCACTGCTTCAAAATTCAGCGCAGCAGAGGCAGCTCAAAAAGGAATTTAGCTGCTCATTGGATTTCTGGCAGGATCAAAATGTATTTTTCTGCACGGAGAAAAATCAAGAGCCCCACCCAGTGCACAGGAGGAGTAACTACTCATATATATATATATATATATACAAGTTACACCCAACCATGGACCAGGCAGGGGTCTTGTTCATCAACTGGAGATAGTCCAGATGTATCTAGAAAAGTAAAGAAATCTTGTTAGAGCAAAAATATAGAAATGATCTGGGAAATGCAAGTATGAAAATAGAATTCATAGTGACAAACAGCTTGTTGTCATCTCTGAAGTACAACCTCTCTATAGAATAAATGAATATCCTGCAGTAAATAAGGATATACTCATAAATAAAATACTATTAATAAGAAGATTACAGGCACTGGCCGTATAGAGGTGTTTTGTAATATATAAAATAGCTCTAGAATAGACAATTTTAGTTAATAAAATATACAAAGGGACAGAGAACTACATCAACCAATAAGTAACCGTCCTTGGCTTGTCTGTTCTAGATATTTAAAATTTGAACTCCGGTTCCTATGAGTAATACACTACAATACCTACATAAAAACACTAGACTTACCGCACTAAACTCAAATAAATATGGCATTGCCAAGAACAATTATGTATCTGTCAACCATTTCAAATATTTCATAGAAAAATGCTAAGACCATAAGCTGTTAACATTGTTAGCTAGAAGGACTTTTGTATCGATCTCTTTGATTCTAGTTTCACTTTAATACAACTGCAAAGCTCAACAGAAAGAGGGGCACATAACACAGAGTATGCAGGTATAAAACACCCCCAGCCATGCCTTCAATAGTTTAGAGGTTTGATTATTTGTTAGATCTCAAGATCTGAAGAAGCGGGACAACTGAGGAGAACAGAGGGATTTAGTTACAAAAAAGGGGGCGATCCCTATAAATGAGGGAATATTAGGAGCTAGGCATTGAAAAAGGAAGCCATAACATAATATCAAATTAAAATCAGTGGTGGATATTGTGCTGCAATAAGAAATGACTACATACTACACAGAACTTCTAGCGAGTCATGGCCATACAAATTTTAATTGAGGACTATCACAAAATGCATATAGAATCTTATGACCCCTTTATTCCCTCAAGAAATTCACATACCTGAGAAAACTGACCGAATGTGAGGTTCCTTCAGAAGTGCCATCAATTCACCTTCATTCGATATCTACCTCTGCACCAACATGTAGAGAGAACTCCTCATCATATATGATCAGCGCTTCTTCCATGCTATCCTTCTGCGGCTCTGAAGTCATCTCCGACTGAGATCCAGAAGTATCTATAATCAGAGGAGAAGAAGTGGAGCTCAGAGATGATGTGATGGAAACGTCGCTCTTGGAACTGTTCAGATATGAAGCTTCACACAAGGATTTGTCAGAATGTTTGAAAGAACTGTTTTCAATGGGCTCCTCATCCTTTTTTGGGGTTTCTCCTTTCCAGATTTCACCCATGTATTTTAGGACTTCTGCACTCTGACTTCTTTTAGTAGAGTCAATGGCCAACAGATCAAAAAACATCCTTCGTATCCCAGTGGAAACTTCTCTCCATGTTTCTGGAGGATTATCCACCTCAAAATTCTTCTGCCAGACAACAAAACTTTTAAATTCTTCATCATCAGGGAGGGTGTCCTGCCATGGAAACTTCCCCGTGAGCAGAACATAGATGGTGACACCAAACGCCCACACATCAAGGCTGCCATCTACAGCCAGTCCATCTGGAGGGGCAATTTGGTACATCTCTGGAGCTCTGTAGGGTTTGCTGCCACACTTGGATCTAATCACTGTCCCTGTGACCTTAGCCAGGCCAAAGTCTGAGAGTTTAACGGAATGGCACTCCTGATCAAACACTAAAACATTGTCTGGCTTCACATCGAGGTGTACTAGTCCTTTCTCCACTATGTATTCCAGAGCATTGGAGATCTGAACAGTGCATCTCTTTACCACATCTTCTGGAATTCCCACCTAAAAAGAGAAAATAAAATAACTAAGACGTCTGTTAACAAAAAAAATACTTTATATGTTAAATACAATAGAGAGAATATAAGAAGAAATTCAGAATACGTATCCAGAAACAGTTAAGGAAAAGTATGGTTATACATATACCTTAAGTTTTAGACTAGAGATGGATTATATTGCCATATGTACAGTATGTATATACCTGCCCCATATCCACTTTCATCAACTGTCCCGGGGACCAGCATCATTCAGACAAAGTGATAGAGTTGTCAGAACAAAAAGTTAAGTGTAAATCCTCCAACATTGACACCTGTACTAACATTGACACCTGTACTAATGTCAACCAAGAGAGCTTCCTCTCACTTCCTGTTACAATCTCTAGCACAGAAATTGAAGGGAAATTTCCCTAAAAGGACTGGAAGGAGGTGTAACTGTTAACTCCTCATACTTTATGGCCAAATAAGTTTTTCCAAGTTTTGTATAGTTACTTATATCTTAACATACTTACATTTGGTACAATCAGAGAGAGCAGATCACCAAGAGGTGCCAGTTCCTGGGTAAAAACGAAGCAGTTGAAGGTGGTGAAGATGATCTCACAGCATCCAATGATGTTGGGATGAGAAGAAAGTAGGAACGAAATGGTGAACTCCCGTAGGAAAGACTCCCGGCTGGTTCTACTTTTCGCCATAACTTTCAACGCCATTCTTCGACCTGTGAAAAAAAAAAATCAAGTTAGATTAAAAATAGAGTTTTTAGCTGGCAATTTTTTATGTTCATTTGAAAATCTCAAACATTGTAATAAGATCTGCTGCTTCCGAGTTGAGAATGTATTATGCTGCATTTACAGCTAAACTTCAGCTTTACCAGCAATCAACAGACAGTTGTACAGGAACCTCTTCTGTACTGAAATTTCTTACACATTGTGAGAATTGCAGTGTGTGTGAAAATGTAGTATTAGAAGCTTCAGCAAGCCAGACAGAGCCAACCTCATTTCCTGGCTGGAAGACGTTTAGCATCATTAGCACCATATCCTCCCCAACCTGACTGTTCCTAAAGCTGGCCATACACCTATAGATTATCTGCAGATTTTCTATGGTTAGATGGAAAAAGTGCAACAGATTTCTCCATGTTCGCTAAACTGTGTGGATGGAGGAATCTCCCACTTTTTCCATCTAACCATAGAAAATCTGCAGATAATCTATAGGTGTATGGCCAGCTTAACTCATTCCTTTTTGTTCATTGGATTTCTGTTTGCTTTAGTTTCTTTGTTTTACAAAAAGGTTCCTGCACTACTTTTGGTCTGACTTTGGTATGACTTGCAGTGATGTCTGTCACATGCAAGTCGTGCTAAAGTCACGCTGGGGTCCGACTTGGAAGTTGTGGGCAGTGTGAACCCGGGCTAAATCATTAGAATCAGCACCAGATGTGATCTTGGACAATCTGCATACAAATACAGCCTGTCTAGGTATTGACGTTCCTCCAGACAGATATGTACCCATCAAGACATTTTGATATTTGCATAACTGATCCCAGGAGTCAGCCCAATGCTTAGTTCCCTAAATAATTTTACCAACATGAATTCATATTTTAAGCTTTCTTAAATAAATATTTGTAGAAGGTGTTGAAATTGTGATTATATTAATTCACTGACCTGTTTTCCTGTGGTTTGCCAGGAATACTTTTCCAAAGCCTCCTTCTCCGAGTTCCTTCACAATGATGAAGTGCTCCCGTATGTCCACCTGATGTAGTCTTTGTGAATGGAAGGAGACCATTCTGTCCAAAACACGTATCACATCATGGGCATTGGAGGCCATTGTGTCCTGGAGAGCAAAAAAAGAGAACTTATTACATAATTCAAAAATGTGTTTTCTGTTTAAGAAAAACTATAAACATTTGTCAGATATAATTAATGTCACCTGTAGTTATATGACTATAAATACGAAATGCTCAATAGACCTTCACATCTATATGAATAAAAAAAAGGGGAAAAGGTTTGGACACTAAAGTGAGAGCTCAAACACAATTAAAATGTTTGGAGTACAGCTTGGTGGCTATATATATATATATATATATATATATATATATATATATATATATATATATACACACATATACACACGCCTTACTCATAGAGCCTTTGTCACAACTGATTAGATTGGCCCGGAGGCATATTCAACATTTCTTATGGACTATCGGAGTCCCTCTGTTCTAGTCTTTCTGAGATCCATTATTGATTGTTTTGTTCAAGTTCAACCAATTGTACATGATCTTTCTTTTATTAATGTTCATAATGTACTTACCCCATTTGAATGTTTGTATTTATACTGTCATATTCCTGATAATTTCAATAAAAACATTGAACGAGAAACGTAGATCTTAAAGATTAAAAAAAACAGGCAATTCATATACAAGACCACCAAATACAAAGCCCTGCTAAATAAAATATGTCTGTGCGCAAAAAACCCTTTTCAGGAACCTTAAAAAACATTTTCAAGGCATTTTCCTGCTCAATGTCATCTTTGTGTTCTCAGCAAAACCTCATAGTATCAGACTGACAGACTTCATGAAATGAATTAAAGGGAATGATCATTATGTAGTACTCTGGTTTTGGTGAGAGGGAATCTTTCATAGCAAAGAATTCAACACTATTCAGTCAATTGTGTTTTTGTACAGATTGGAATATACTTGTAATAGGAGATTTATATATACAGTTATACTATACATTACTTGGCTACCCAAACATGTATTTCCCTTTGTATTACATTGCACACATTACTGCCCCAACATTTATTACATATCCTGTATTATAAACAATTTTTTCATCAGACAGATCATGGCAAGCATCCAATGGCTATCCAATCTTCTGTATACATTGTCTTACATATTATCCTGAACTGAACCTCCACCCATTGTCCCTTTTATCAGTTGTCCATATACAGGTTTTTATATATTTATTAGATAAACCTCCACAGTGTTATCAGAATGTTCATTAAATAATAAATATCCATTGATTGTTAGATGGAAGTGACCTTACCTTAAATGTGGTGAAAGATTCAGCTGTGAAAATATCAAATCAGTTTCGGTATTCAGTATTCGGTTCCACCGCAGATCAGCTCCGGACAACGTCACCAAAATTTCAGCTGTGCTGCAACAGATGAGTCTCCAGATACCAGAATCTCTGAAAGAGTAGAGTCACTGATCAGTGGGAGAGGCCCCTTTTTACAAGGGAGATGGGCGGGGAAGACAAAGAAGGAAGGCTTTCCATTGGCTGGCTTCGAATGGAAATGTTGTGTGAACAGCCTCGGATTGTTGTTGCCGATTTGCATATAAACAGGTTTTCTAGAAAATAGGTGATTGGATTAAATATACTAAAACCCAAATACTTTGAAACTTTACATTTTAAAAATGAATCTTTCCACCATATTAAACCATAAAATGGGAAATATGATTCTAGCCTAATTAAAAAATTGGAGTACTAACCAGACAATTAATGTTTTATTTATTTATTTTTTCAATGTTACATTGGCATTTGGTTTTTGATGGTTCTATTATATTTTTCTCTTATTAGGTCTTATTTCCAGTAACATTGTATGGCAATGGGTTTAGTTTAAAAAAAGACTTAATTGAAAATATAACAAAATAAAATGGTTATAAAATGTAATCCACAGAAAAAAAAATTAGAATTAGAATTAAAAGAACGTCAGGATAGAAATATTGGAGCTGCCATGTCTGGGCTTTTTTTTTTTTTTAGATATCTACAAACATCCTGATCATTTCTTCAAAACTTTTTTTTTCAACGGAAACCTTAATCTTAGTATTATAAATGGGAAGCCAATGATAAATTTCTCAATTGGCCAAAACTAGCCCTTCCTTTACTGACAGAAAATTTTAGTTCCCAAGAGAAGACAAATTTGTCTAGATCAACCTCTCAACCAGATCTCTATGGAACCCTAAAGTTTTCCACTTAATGATTAGAAAAACAAATGAACTTTCTTAGAACAATTTTTTTTTCAAAATTATACACTTCTATGGCCAGATTTAGACTATGAATTCTCTCTGAGATCGGATATCTCTAGTGATATAATTTGATGAAGTTTATTGATTTTTTGGGTAACATAATTAATGGTCACTTTGTCAGGACACTAGGCTGAGAGTTTTTAGCACAGCAGATAAAATATGTACATTGTGTTTAGTTAGTGGGTGTTAGAAGAACTCAAAGGGGGCTAATCCATCACCACTTTTTAATATTTAGATATTCTGTATAATAAAAGAGTATATTGGATAATAGTTTCATTTAAAACGGGGAGGTTATACTGAGTGAGCAAATTATAGAATAATTTGTTTTGTTTCTTTTTTGCTCAACTTACTTCAGTATCTTGGTTTTGTGTTTTTTGTTGATGGCAAAAAAAGGCACAGAAAGATTTTTTTTATATGAAGAGGCAGAAAAAGCTTGCACTTGAGGCTTAAAAAAAACTAACATTTTTTATTAATATTTAGATTTTGTCTCACCTAAATCCATTGTATTTTGCAGGCAATTAAAACTAGGAGTTACATGATTAGTTTTTGAGGGAATTTAAATATTTTAAGCATTGTTATTTCTGGAAAAGTGGACATTTATAGAAGTGACTTCCAACTGTCACAAGTAGATAAGTGTTTTGGTCTTTCTTTGCATTGTTACAAATGTTCTAGGGTATAGGCATTGTATGTGTGGTCAATGAATCAGTTAAAGATTTATTTAATTTTTTTTTAAATATGTTATATCTAGCATACTTTATTTCTTATCAGTTGAGATTGACTTTTGAGGTGCATTACCCCTTCTAACCTTTTGTGTGTTGTATTGGGTGTGGTAGTCAATAGGAACAGTTAACATTGGCAGTGCTATGCTAATGTCTTTCCTGGGGGTTCCACTTGTACTATTGTTTCTTGTACACACCGTATCCCATCACTATTATTTCCTGTGCCCCCTTGTCTATTGTTTTTTTGGGTGTAGGCTCAAACTATTCATGGAAGATAACATTGTTATTATAAAATATTGTCTCTCAGTCCTGTGCATTGGTGATCAAATTGATATCCTAAAGAGGAGGTAGAATACCCAGCTGAGGTGTGGCTGCCGATACTGTTTCCATCATAATAACCATGTCTATTGAAACCAACCTCCATTGTTGCTACTAGTCGTGCCCAACAGTGGCACTTAAGGAATGCAAAATTTACATGATTATCTCAGTACAGGGAGGGGCAAAACTACTTGGCACCTTTTAGCATCAAGTGAAAAACCTTCCCAATAAATAATAGTCTTGTGCGGGGGGGGGGGGGATTTAATTAATTGTAAAATATTCACTTTTGGGATGTAGGGTCTCTCAATGCACAATGAAATTCAGCTTTTATTAAATCACTACTAATGCAGCCCCCATTGACAAAGTCTGTAAGGATTATTATATTTAAAATGGTGTTAAACCCAAAAATTAAAATAAAATCAAAAATCAGCAGAAAATGGTGCACCAGTTGTATGAAATCAAAGTGTTTCCATCTATATTATTAGAAACAGTAATTAATTTTATTATTTCTATCTAATAACACAATTTGATTCAAATCATGAATGTTTTATAAAACACGTAATCGATGTACCGACAAAAGGAATTAGGAAGAGGATGTTGGCCACCAATGATATCCTTTATAGAATGGCGGTGTGGGAGAAGACCCATGGGCAGGACGGACCAGTGGCTGAGTGTAAGACCATTAAAGAAGAAGCTTGTTACTACAACAAAGTAAACTTATTATACTAAATACATTTCATTAGTGTTGGTGGTGTATTGGGGGGGTCTGCTTTATATTTTCCCGGAGTCCAACTTTAATCTCAAAGTGGTCTATTTATAAAGGATCCGTATCTGTATTTTACTGCATTTATTTTCAAAGAGAATTCATTCTATGTGTAATGCGGCAAGTGGGCAAATCTTGGAAATTAAATGTGATAGGTGAATCTTGTATGTTCCAGGAATCTCTCTATTATATTCTATGCCACTTTTGAAAAGTGACTCTTGATTGAAAATGATGGGCGATTCCTTTTTGTTGGATGAATCCTCCTTAAATTTCAATGTGAAGGGCACATTTGTTTGTTACTGAAATCCTTATACTGTATATTGTATGTTGAAGATTAATTTTTACCTTTTTTCAAAACAGAAAATGTACCACATAAGCAAATCCTAAGAGAATCCTCTGAAAACAAATGCCATATAATACAGACGAACAAATGTCCAGCAAAACTTGCCAACAAATAGACTCTTAAAGGGAAAAGTTCATATTTTATCAAATGTATTTTTGTTGTTAACTTAATTACAGTTTTACTAAGAAGTTCAAGTGAAGAAACAATATCTGAAATGTAATTTGATCTATTTTAATAATATTGAAATAGAGGTCTACATTGTAGCATTGCTTTGTAGGCATGCACAGTTTGCTTAAAAAGTTTTTTTTTTTTAACACATTTGTAGCAAAGATGATGAAGAATCCAATTATAAAATTTAAAACTTGGAGACTTTTCATTTATTTACAGAAGAGAAAAAAGCTTTTTACAGGATGAAACTGACCATCCCCTCAGAGACTGACCTGTACATTCATATGGTAATAAGGAGGCCAGTGGTGTAATCATAACCAAAAGCAGTCTGTGGGGTTCATTTACTAAAAGCAAATCCAATTTGCACTACAAGTGCACTTGTAAGTGCAGTTACTGTAGATCTGAGGGGAAGCTCTGAAATGAGGGGAAGCTCTGCTGGTTTTATCATCCAATCACGTGCAAGCAAAAATGTTTTTTTATTTTCCTTGCATGTCCCCCTCAGATCTACAACAACTGCACTTCCAACTGTACTTGCAGTGCAAAGTGGTTTTACCTTTAGTAAATAAACCCCTATGTGCCTGCTATGGGGCTCTGGAATAGGAGGAGGCCCTATAGGGAGGTTCTGAAGGAAACTAAACTGTGAAGTTTCCAGTATAGAAGGTCTGAAGTCAGACCTCAAGATCATCACTGGTCAACGATCCCCCTCTGTGTGCTGTATGAGAGTCATTTGCTGATCTGTCTTAGCAGTGTAGATTTATTTTTCTCAGAATTCTGCTACAGACTGACATTGACCCTGTATACCTACACGATCAACACGAACATCACACAACCGCCGGACCTCTTCTTGACCCCGATCACCACTGACACGACTAAAACCATTATGAGAAACCTTCGAGACAGCACATCAACAAATGACATCATTCCCACGAAACTCCTGAAAGAGTGCTCCGATATCCTGGCTCCCACTATAAAATTCAATCTAATTAAATTTGATAGAAAGATTCCTGGAACATACAGGATTCACCTATTATAGTCTATGCCACTTCTGAAAAGTGACTTTTGATTAAAAATGATGGGCGATTGCTTTTTGTTGGATGACTAAGGTGAATACTCAAATTTCAATTTGAAGGGCACATTTATTTGTTACTGAAATCCTTATACTGTATATGGTATGTTGAAGATTCATTTTTACCTTTTTTGAAAACAGGATTTGCTCATGTGGTACATTTTCCAAGAGAATCCTCTGAAAACAAATGCCATATAATACAGACAAACGAATGTCCAGCAAAACTTGCCAACAAATAGACTCTTAAATTTGATAAAATATTAACTTTTCCCTTTATTTTTGTTAGTAAAATCCTAAATAAGTTAACAAGAAGTTCAAGTGAAGAAACAATATGCAAAACGTAATTTGATTTATTTTGTTAATAATGAAATAGAGGTCTACGTTGTAGCATTGCTTTGTAGGCATGCACACACAGTTTGCTTACATTGTTTACATTTTTTTTTTCATTTACACCATTTGTAGCAAAGATGATGAAGAATCCAATTATAAATTTACAACTTGAACACTTTTAATCTACTTAGAGAAAAGAAAAACACTTTTTACAGGATGAAACTGGATACAAATAACCCAGAAGCTACTGATAAAACCACCAGCCACAGCTCCCTCTTACAGCAGAAACACTGTCTTTATTGCAACAGTAGGTTGCCAGACTCTCCCTACATGCCCGGTCGTGATACACTAGCAAGGGTGAATATAGCGAAGGGGGGACCGGGTAGATACAAAGAGCATGTATACCACTGAACAAGTTATTAATTGTGCAATGGTTGAAGGATTCAGAGCTCCCCTGGTCAGCAGGTGCACTAGGTTATCCGGCCCTATTAGCCCAGCTGCTAGAAATCTGAAGTTGCTCCAAGATGCTTAAAAGCTGACCTAAATTTCAAAGATGGGCAGGGACCAAGCTTCTTTATAGCACAGTAGGGGTTCCCTTGCGACAGATCCTCTTGGGGGTTGCTTGCTATGGGTAACTTTTCATAAGCTCCAACCCCCCACTCCACCTTTACACTGCGGTTATATTATAGTGCAGGAGGGAAGAAAAACCTCTTTGTTTTGGGTTACAGTCCACTCAGTGGCAGATGTAAAGGTGATTTACCATAAATCGCTTCCTATTTCCTTCAATTGAGGTTTTTTGGTGCAAACCTATGCAAGAACTACATGATTACTTGTTTAAGGCCTGCAGGTAGCTATTTACCTCCAGGCTAAATTGGTAACCCTCTCTTCTAGAGGCTGTCTTAAATTGGTCTCTAGGGCTGGGCTCGTTGAGACTTTAGTTGCTGATCAGCCCCACCTGTGTATGAGCTGGCTAGCATTTGCTCAGTCTACGGAGGTAAGGTAGGACAACAGCTACTATAGTAAGGTGTCCAACCATTTTAGGATTTGTTCCTTCACTGCTTGTGAAGGGTTAGTATCTACAGCCCAGGCTATGCCTATGAAATAATTTGCCCCTGTTTGGTTATTTCATAAAAGGATACACCATGACTTCTTGGCTGCACACCAGTAGACCTCAGTAGTGAAGGTTTGTCCTTGCTGGGATGTTTTTATGGCACAGCAGAAATACACATTGAGATTGGTGACATCTCTGCTCATAAGGGGTATATTGCTGTACATCAGAAATGCACTGTACTGAAGCTTGTTTGGTGTTCTTTATATCCACGGCTACAGATCAGAAAAATACAACAGTGAAGGTGGTCTGTACAATCTGGTTTTGTGCCGCACGGCAGAAATGTACATCATTGAGTCTGGTGACATCTCTGCTCATAATTGTTATTTTGCTGCACATCAGACATACACACGATTGAGGTCTGTCTGGGGTTTTGTGTTCTGTATTACTGCCTTATTTGGTTGCTTATCAGAAAGGCAGCAGTGAAGATTTATGGTCCTGATTTGTTGGGCTCCATAGCAGAAATACAAAATTGAACTTGTGCCAGGGGTAGTACATATACTGCCTTTGAATCGGCACAACGCCACTTTTTGGTGCTGCACCGATTACCAAACAGTGCTATTAACAGCAATGGCTGCCAATTTTAGGCATGCGATTTGACATGTTGAGTCACATGCCAAATCACTTGTATATGTCTGATGTGCAACAACAATTCTGAATAGAGATAGCATATTCAAGATTGAAGGTTGTCTGTCCTTTTATGTCTTACATATACTGCCTTATTGGCTGCATATCAGTACACAGCAGTGACGGTTGCGTGCCTTTTTATGATTTGTTTTTGCTGCTCAGCAGGGAGACACATTTGTAGATGGTGGCATCTCTGCTTAGTATTGGTATATTGCTACACATCAGACATACACAAAGATTAAAGATTGTTTGTGTCCTATATTTACTGCCTTATCGTCTGTATAGCAGAAAGGCACAGCAGTGAGTGGTGTTTCTCATTGATCTTCCTTGCTGCTTCTTAGGGATACACAGCAGGGGGTTGTTGGCTGCACTCCTCCAGAGGAGTCACAGCATTGGGGACCCCTCGCTTGTTCGACCTGAAAATTGCTATTTTTTTTCCCTGCGACCTGTGTAATCTTGAGGTCTGTGGATCCAGAAAGCAGGGACTGCTGCAACCTAGAGTCAAACAGTCACGAATGGTACCCATTGGAAGTCATAGTGTAGGACTTCTCATGCATCTTGAAGTCCCATGTCGCAGGCTGGGTCGCACGGGTGTGGGAGTCCTAAGCTTATCTGTCCCTGCGTTTTGCCCCTCCGCCCGGCCCAGCCCACCCAAGTGCAGTATCGATCGATCACTGTCACTTAAACACTAAATGCATAACTGCAGCGTTCGCAGAGTCAGGCCTGATCTCTGCGATCGCTAACAGTTTTTTTGGTAGCGTTTTGGTGAACTGGCAAGCACCAGTGGCCTAGTACACCCCGGTCGTAGTCAAACCAGCACTGCAGTAACACTTGGTGACGTGGCGAGTCCCATAAGTGCAGTTCAAGCTGGTGAGGTGGCAATCACAAGTAGTGTCCCGCTGCCACCAAGAAGAAGACAAACACAGGCCCGTCGTGCCCATAATGCCCTTCCTGCTGCATTCGCCAATCCTAATTGGGAACCCACCACTTCTGCAGCGCCCGTACTTCCCCCATTCACATCCCCAATCAAATGCAGTCGGCTGCATGAGAGGCATTTTCTTTATGTCCTCCCGAGTACTCCTACCCAGCGAACCCCCCCCCAAAAAAGATGTGTCTGCAGCAAGCGCGGATATAGGCATGACACCCGCTATTATTATCCCTCCTGTCCTGACAATCCTGGTTTTTGCTTTGGTGAATGTTTTGAACGCTACCATTCACTAGTTGAGTATTAGCGTAGGGTACAGCATTGCATAGACTAGGCACACTTTCACAGGGTCTCCCAAGATGCCATCGCATTTTGAGAGACCCGAACCTGGAACCGGTTACAGTTATAAAAGTAACAGTTACAAAAAATGTGTAAAAAAAACAAAAAAAAAAAAACAAAAATATAAAATAAAAAATAATAGTTGTCGTTTTATTGTTCTCTCTCTCTCTATTGTTCTGCTCTTTTTTACTGTATTCTATTCTGCAATGTTTTATTGTTATTATGTTTTATCATGTTTGCTTTTCAGGTATGTAATTATTTATACTTTACCGTTTACTGTGTTTTATTGTTAACCATTTTTTTGTCTTCAGGTACGCCATTCACGACTTTGAGTGGTTATACCAGAATTATGCTTGCAGGTTTAGGTATCATCTTGGTATCATTCTTTTCAGCCAGCAGTCGGCTTTCATGTAAAAGCAATCCTAGTGGCTAATTAGCCTCTAGACTGCTTTTACAAGCAGTGGGAGAGAATGCCCCCCCCCCCACCGTCTTCCGTGTTTTTTCTCTGGCTCTCCTGTCTCAACAGGGAACCTGAGAATGCAGCCGGTGATTCAGCCAGCTGACCATAGAGCTGATCAGAGACCAGAGTGGCTCCAAACATCTCTATGGCCTAAGAAACCGGAAGCTACAAGCATTTTATGACTTAGATTTCGCCGGATGTAAACAGCGCCATTGGGAAATTGGGGAAGCATTTTATCACACCGATCTTGGTGTGGTCAGATGCTTTGAGGGCAGAGGAGAAATCTAGGGTCTAATAGACCCAAATTTTTTCAAAAAAGAGTACCTGTCACTACCTATTGCTATCATAGGGGATATTTACATTCCCTGAGATAACAATAAAAATGATTTAAAAAAAAAAAAAAATGAAAGGAACAGTTTAAAAATAAGATAAAGACCTTGCGCTAAGGCGAACGCAAGCGTCGGTCTGGTGTCAAATGTAAACAGCAATTGCACCATGCATGTGAGGTATCACCGCAACGGTCAGATCGAGGGCAGTAATTTTAGCAGTAGACCTCCTCTGTAAATCTAAAGTGGTAACCTGTAAAGGCTTTTAAAGGTAAAAATGTATTTATTTTGTTGCCACTGCACGTTTGTGCACAATTTTAAAGCATGTCATGTTTGGTATCCATGTACTCAGCCTAAGATCATCTTTTATATTTCATCAAACATTTGGGCAATATAGTGTGTTTTAGTGCATTCAAATTTTAAAAAGTGTGTTTTTTCCCCAAAAAATGCGTTTGAAAAAATCGCTGCGCAAATACTGTGTGAAAAAAAAAGAAACCCCCACCATTTTAATCTGTAGGGCATTTGCTTTAAAAAAATATATAATGTTTGGGGGTTCAAAGTAATTTTCTTGCAAAAAAAAATAATTTTTTCATGTAATCAAAAAGTGTCAGAAAGGGCTTTGTCTTCAAGTGGTTAGAAGAGTGGGTGATGTGTGACATAAGCTTCTAAATGTTGTGCATAAAATGCCAGGACAGTTCAAAACCCCCCCAAATGACCCCCTTTTGGAAAGTAGACACCCCAAGCTATTTGCTGAGAGGCATGTCGAGTCCATGGAATATTTTATATTGTGAGACAAGTTGCAGGAAAGAGACTTTTTTTTTTTTTGCACAAAGTTGTCACTAAATGATATATTGCTCAAACATGCCATGGGGATATGTGAAATTACACCCCAAAATACATTCTGTTGCTTCTCCTGAGTATGGGGATACCACATGTGTGGGACTTTTTGGGAGCCTAGCCGTGTACAGGACCCCGAAAACCAAGCACCGCCTTCAGGCTTTCTAAGGGTGTAAATTTTTGATTTCACTCCTCACTGCCTATCACAGTTTTGGACGCCATGGAATGCCCAGGTGGCACAAACCCCCCCAAATGACCCCATTTTGGAAAGTAGACACCCTAAGCTATTTGCTGAGCGGTATAGTGAGTATTTTGCAGACCTCACTTTTTGTCACAAAGTTTTGAAAATTAAAAAAAGAAAAAAAACATTTTTTTTCTTGTTTTTCTTCATTTTCAGAAACAAATGAGAGCTGCAAAATACTCACCATGCCTCTCAGCAAATGGCTTGGGGTGTCTACTTTCCAAAATGGGATCATTTGGGGGGGGGGGGTTGTGCCACCTGGGCATTCCATGGCCTCCGAAACTGTGATAGGCAGTGAAGAGTGAAATCAAAAATTTACACCCTTAGAAATCCTGAAGGCGGTGATTGGTTTTCGGGGCCCCGTACGCGGCTAGGCTCCTAAAAAGTCCCACACATGTGGTATCCCCATACTCTGGAATTGCATCCCAAAATACATTTAGCTGCTTCTCCTCATATGCCCATGGCCTGTGTGAGCAATATATCATTTAGTGACAACTTTGTGCAAAAAAAAAAAATAAAAATGTGTCACTTTCCCGCAACTTGTGTCAAAATATAAAATATTCCATGGACTCAATATGCCACTCAGAAAATAGTTTGGGGTGTCTACTTTCCAAAATGGGGTCATTTGGGGGGGTTTGTGCCATCTGGGCATTTTATGGCCTTAAACTGTGATAGGTAGTGAGGAGTAAAATCAAAAATGTACGCCCTTAGAAATCCTGAAGGCAGTGATTGGTTTTCGGGGCCCCGTACGCGGCTAGGCTCCCAAAAAGTCCCACACATGGGGTATCCCCATACTCAGGAGAAGCAGCTAAATGTATTTTGGGGTGCAATTCCACATATTCCCATGGCCTGTGTAAGCAATATATCATTTAGTGACAACTTTTGGTAATTTTTTTTTTTTTTTTGTCATTATTCAATCACTTGGGACAAAAAAAAAAATGAATATTCAATGGGCTCAACATGCCTCTCAGCAAATTCCTTGGGGTGTCTACTTTCCAAAATGGGGTCACTTGTGGGGGTTTTGTACTGCCCTGCCATTTTAGCACCTCAAGAAATGACATAGGCAGTCATAAACTAAAAGCTGTGTAAATTCCAGGAATTGTACCCTAGTTTGTATGCGCTATAACTTTTGCGCAAACCAATAAATATACACTTGACATTTTTTTTACCAAAGACATGTGGCCGAATACATTTTGGCCTAAATGTATGACTAAAATTGAGTTTATTGGATTTTTTTAGAACAAAAAGTAGAAAATATTTTTTTTTTTAAATTTTCGGTCTTTTTCCATGTATAGCGCAAAAAAAAAAAAAAAACGGCAGAGGTGATCAAATACCATCAAAAGAAAGCTCAATTTGTGGGAAGAAAAGGACGCAAATTTCGTTTGGGTACAGCATTGCATGACCGCGCAATTAGCAGTTAAAGCGACGCAGTGCCAAATTGGAAAAAGTGCTCTGGTCAGGAAGGGGGTAAATCCTTCCGGGGCTGAAGTGGTTAAAGTGCATAGCGCACATTGGTAAGTGTCTGTGTTCCCAAACGCACACCGAAAACAAACAATGGCTCTCTGCGGGTGGGGGGGGGGGGAATATAGAGAAGACTGCAAGAGACAGAACAAAAAGAGGTGAGCACTTGAGTTTGAAAGTGCATAGCGCAGGTCGGGAACACAGACACTTACCAAATGCACACAACAAACAACAACATCCCCCAAAAAAGGTAAGGGCCACATTTGGCCCAGAGAAAGGCATAAAACGAGTGGAGAACCAAAATAAACTGCAGTCATTTGTATGACATCAAATGCATCAGCTACTGGCAAATAAGGCGACTTAAATGCACACACCCAAGAACTTGGCTCAAACAATCATTCGCAGTTTTAGGACTCCAAACTTGGAGCGACTTTAGTGTGAGCCAACTTGGATGCAATTTTGGCTTTGCCCAGTGAAAATGGACAACTGTTGGCCAACCAGGCATGTACTGGCCATCGGGAATACCGGGAGTTTCCTGGTGGGCCGATGGCTCAGTGGGATGTTTTTTATGCAGAGTTCGGCGGGAGCGCGGCTAGAGTTGCCACTCATCCCTTTAAACCCAAACACATATGAATTACACAGGTCCTGTGGCTGATTAAGGTAGTAATTCAACTCACTTGGTGCCTTATCTGCATTAAAATTTGCCTCACTGTTTTATGAAACACATATTATCCAGATTACTTTACAGCATAGGTTGTATTGATTGTTGGTTAGGAGTAGTGCGGCACATTTATATACAATTGTTTTTTCACATTGTGGGGAAGTGTGGGAAGTGCAGGCAGCTTTTTCAGTTTTTAGTTTATGCTAGTTTATAGTTTTTTGGCAGCTCACGAGGTCTCACCCATTTCTTATCTGCACATACTGAGACCCCCAGGAAGGAACATGCAGGAGACCCCCTCCTCTCAGTGATCATCCCCCTTTGTTTCTCTGAATGCTGCTTACCTTACAATAGTAAACTAAGTAGTTAGTACACCCACGGGTGCCATTCACACTGAAGTCACAGCGCCACCTGTTGATGCTATATAGCAATATACCTGCGTGTGAAAAACCCCTAGCAAGGATTCAGTGATCACAGACGAGGGAAGGGTAAGAACCCCACTGGGATAGTTACCTCCCCGCTTTATGTGTCTTTACACACTGAAACCTGCAGTCACAGCTTGTTGCTATTAGACTAGGCTGCAGTGGCATGGTGTTTTGAACCACTCTGGCAGGTGTTTACAGCCTGTTGCATTAGCTGAATGGACTATGTATATTCATGTGTGCCTTTGATTCCTGCATGGATGTCAGTGTTGATGTTTTTTGTGAAGGAACCCATCTCACTCATACGACCCTGGTGCCACATCAGTGAGATTTATACATTTTTATAGTCTTGTGCAATTATCAATAAAGCTGTATTTTTCATTGATCAATTCCGTTGTGACTCTCCCATTGATTGCAGTCCTGGAACTGCTTTGGTCCCAACCCCCCTTTTTCTTTCACTAGATGCTATATAGCACTTTTTGAGTTCAGAGGAATTCAGCTCTTCACGACTGATTCATCAGCACTATTTGCACCTTTATTTATTACATGGACGATCATTGAATTGTTTATGCATTGTGTACTTTTACACATTAATACTTGAAGGTTATATACTTTATTCACTTTAGTCACTATATTGACACCTTTTGCACTTTATTTGACCACTATCCTTTTATGTGTTCACACATTGATGCATTGTGTACCTTTATTTGTTATTACCTGAAGGTCTCATAGCATGTGCATTTTTTAAGTTATTTTTATCTTTGATTAGCACTTTATTCATTTATTTATTTTGGAGCGTGACACCATCTATTGGTTTTTATATAAAATTTGTACTGTGGGTAGTGTTTGACCCTCACGGTGTCTGCTGCACCTAGATTGATTTTCATTAAATTTTCCATAGTAGTGCGGGAATATCTATTATTCCATGTCATTGCAGACTTGTTGTCTCGTCAACAGACGGGCAGATTTCGGGAATTAGTTCCAGATGCAGACCAGATCGGACTTGTTGTATCCTTTGGATTTATGGAGGCCGATTTGATACATGTGAAGGTTGCTATTTGAAATTCATTGGCTCCCTCTACATGGGCATGTTATGAATCTGCGTGGAATCTTTGGTGTTCTTTTTTGTAATATTGCAATGTGTCAAATGACTGCGTTACAGAAGATTTAGTATTGTCATTCTTACTTTTTTTTAATGGCTAGTAGAAACTCTTATTCTCATATTGTGAAGACAGGAGTGCCTTTTTTTTCTGTAAAACAAGCTTTAAAGGGCTATTGTAAAAATCACAGCTTACCTGATAAAGAGATTGACAATTACTGGAGATCTATTACGCAAGATATGCTCTACTACTGCGGTAGTGCGTTTTTCACCATTTGAATCGTTATTGTTTATACGGTCTTTTTGCTTATGTTTCTATGGAGCTTTTAGGATCTCTGAGCTGCTTCCTCCTAATCAAACTGCTGGTTCGGGTCTTCTGCTTTCTTTTGTGGTTTTGCATTCCGGAGTTCTTCACATGTTGTTACACAAGAGAAAAATTGATCAACTTGGTCGTGGCCGTTGGGTTACCGCCCACATCAGACTCAGAATTACTTGGTGTTGCAGCCACCTGCCGATAAGCACTTCTTTATTCATGTGGATAGTTATCCTTTGACGATTTATCAATTTAATGCTGTTTTGAACAGATGTCTCTGTAGTTTAAAGCTTGACCATGTTCCAATTTCCTCACACTTTTTCCATATTGGTGCTGCTACTAATTTAGGGTTTTCAGAATCTATTAAAAATATTGGTAGGTAGAAATCTAAATGCTACAGTTCTTATGTGTGTCCAAATGTTTATTTGAATTTCAGATTCTCCATTCATTACTTATATGTAAGAATGTCCGATCATCTATTAGGCTCATAGAAGAGCTGAATTTCACTGTTATGGTCCGAATTTAGTTTTGTTTTACCTACATCTCACTTTGCCATATACTGGTACGGGCATCGTGGATTAAAATGGACTGAGTTACGTAAAGTGTTATGTTTATTGTATTTACGATGGCCTGTTCCAAACGTTATTATCTTCCATTTGTCTGGAAACAACCTTGGTCTCTGCAAGACTTTAGACATAATCTCCTGTATTAAATCTGATCTGATGTGCATTCATAATGTACTTCCTGATGTGTCCTGTGTCTTGGTCTTCTCGAAGATTATTCCTCGTTTAGGTTGGCTTTCTCCCAAATGGAAGCATTTTGAAAAAAAATCGTAAGAATGTTAATAGCACGGTGGCTAAGTTTATGCCAGTTTTGAATGGAATATCTTACAGACATGTGAATTTGGAGGGTGGTATTCTAGGATTTTACTGTCCTGACGGAATCCACTTGTCAGATATTGCACTGGAAATCGTGAATA
Source organism: Aquarana catesbeiana (assembly GCF_042186555.1). Taxonomy (NCBI): domain Eukaryota; kingdom Metazoa; phylum Chordata; class Amphibia; order Anura; family Ranidae; genus Aquarana; species Aquarana catesbeiana. Next base: position 965,239,985 of record NC_133324.1, read on the forward strand.
TGAATTTCCAGTCATGTGTGGAGTTGGCCGTGGGCCGGTTAAGGTGCCGTGCTTGTTATACATACATAAGCTCTGCGTGTGGGACTTTAAGCCAGAGGTCGTCAACCCCCAGACCGAGGCCCAAACCCGGGCCACGAGGTGAAGGACACTGTCCGGAGCCGTACCGCCTCTATAGCCGGGCCACAAAGGAAACTGTCAGTGGTGCAGCTGCCCGAGCAGGGAGATGACATCATCTTTCTGCGCTACGCTGTTCCGCCCTAACATACAGGGCTGCAAAGGCTGCGCTACACAGAGGTGCGGCTGATGAGAGAGAGAGAGAATGATGTCATCTCTCACCGCCCACCTTCGCTATGTACTGGCTCAATATTTTCCTGCAATCAAACGGTTTCCCCTCACTTTCCTGTGCTGAGACCAAAAGTACAATGTACTCTGCACAGCAGAGGGACTTTTATATTTTTAATACTATTTAAATACTGGGGCATTTAATAATATTTTTACAGTGGGACTTTTATAATAAAATCAATTAGTGACAATCAGTTACGCTTTGGTGGCAGGTGACAGTGGCAATCCACATCTGGTGAGCCCCTTTAGTGCTTTACAATAATTGTGCGAGTCTCTCTCTCTCTATATATATATATGATAGATAGATATTAAATACAGTACTTTATGGCCATACATATACGCTTTAAATGAGTCTTTAGTTATCCTTCTCTTCCCCCCATTGTACTTAACATTTATTATGTTTTTGAACTTCTTCTAGGTGGTAATTCCGGAAGACGCAGTAAAGGTATGTGCTGTGCTGATCTTCAGTGCTCTGGAATTCTTATCGGAGATAGGACTTGTACACATGGACCTCAAGCCAGAAAATACTCTGGTGTTTGACCAGGAATGCTATTGTGTTAAGATCACGGACTTTAGTCTCACTAAGGTCACAGGGACAGTGATTATAGCAAGGTGTGGAAGCAAATCCTACATGGGCCCCAGAGTTTAACCTGACCATTTCAGATGGACTGGTTTTAGATGGCAGCCTTGACGTGTGGGTGTTTGGTGTCATCATCTACTGCCTACTCACAGAAGAGTTTCCATGGCAGTTGCTTGATGATGAAACATATAAAACGTATGTTGACTGGCAAAATGATTTCCATGAGGTTAATCCTCCAGAAACATGGAAAAAGGTTCCTGCTGGGATACAAAGAATGTTTATTGATCTTTTGGCAATTGATCGTACCAAAAGAAGTAAAACTTGGGAAGTCTTGAAATACCTGAGCGAAAGCTGGAAAGAAGAAACTCCAGTGTTGACTTTAATACAAGAGGAGGGCGATTCCATTGAAAGGATTTCTTCAGTCCTGTCTGAGGCAACATAGTCTTCCCACCTGAACACGTCACAGAGCAGTGTTTCCCTCTCATCAATCAGCTCCTTGTCTTACCTTCTGACCACAAACACTTCTGGATCTCAGTCTGAGGTCATTCCAGACCCACAGAAGAACAACATGTCAGAGGCACCGATTATGTTCGATGATGAATTTGACTTTTTTTTTTGCTCTCCAGGACACTATGGCCTCTATTGCTCATGATGTGTAACATCTTCTGGATAGGATGGTCTCCTATTCACAAGGACTGCAGATGGTAGACTTACAAGAGTACTTCCTCATTGTGAAGGAACTTGGAAAAGATATTTTGGAAAAGTATTCTTGGCAAACGACAATAAAACAGCTCAGTAAAATGTTCTTTCTTGAAGAAGCTTATGTTGATTGGGCGAAGCATGTTGGCTGTCCCGACATCACGTGAGTAACGTTGAGTTATTACTTTGCTCATGCTCCTTGAGTACAGCAGCATCCATCTTTATTGAGGCATGCCGAGACACTGGCTTGCAGCTGAATCAGGACGAGTGGCCATCACTCATATTCCTGAGTGAGACCCAAGCTACAACTCATGGACTTCATGTCTACCTGAAGTGAGACACAGATTTAACAAAATTTTCTATTTTTTTTTTGCTCTTTGGGACACTATGGCCTCTATTGCTCATGATGTGTACTATCTTTTGGATAGAATGGTCTCCTTCTATTAACAAGGGCTACAGAAGATAGACTTACACGAGTACTTCCTCATTGTGAAGGAACTTGGAAAAGGTGGATTTGGAAAAGTATTTTTGGCAAAAGACAAAAAAATGGGTCAATAAAATAATCTAACCACCAAAATATTCATGGCCTGCTTCCAGTGACACAAATCCTCAGCCTCACTGTCTTGACCACATCCATGCCCATCAATGACCCAGAAGATGGGGGAAGCACTGGGTGGTCCTGGTGGCCGACTCCAATGGCTGTTACGATGACAGACATCAGGCTGACATGTGCTACGCTTATCAAATTGTCAAGCAGAACGGCATCCCTGAAGGAACTGAACAAGACCATTCAGTACATGTATGACAAAAAGATGGTTCTATACATTGAGGCCTGTGAATCGGGCTCCATGATGAATCGCCTCTCCAACAACATTAACGTTTTCCCCACCACAGCTGCCAATCCTACAAAGTTTGCTTACGCCTGTTATGGCAAGGCGCGAGACATACTTTGGCGATCTTTACAATATCAAATGGATGGAGGACTCAGCGATGGAGAAACTGTTCAAGGAGACAGTACACAGTTTATACTGGTCAAGCAACACACCAATACCAGGTATGTGATGCAGTATGGAAACTAGACTATTTCCAAGATGAAGGTGAGCCAGTTCCAGGGTAGCACTAAAACAGTGGTCCCTCACATGACCCTGGAGCCAGTATACAATTATTAAGGCCTGGGATGTACGGACCAGGATCAAGGCCTCACAAGAGGCCACAGCCTTGATCAAGGAATCAGTGAAGAAGCTTGTTCCTGTGGTGACAGAGTCTGATGAGTTGGCAGAAGAGATTCTCATGGATCAGCCTGAAAATAATGATTGATCGAGTTACCCCGCAGCAGCCAAGCACTTCCAGAACCAGTGCTTTAACTGGGCCAACTCCCTGTATGCATACTTCATGAGACAGTTGTACACTCTGTGAATCTGGATACTCACTAGAAAGCATCACATGCTATGATTGTCTGCCAAAATCTGCACTGACACAGCTGGCGACACAGTCTTCCAGTAGAAGGGGGCATGGGTGATGATTATCCCTCTCTGAAGCTGCTGCCTCAAACCTAATCTCTACCCTAATGCCCCGTACACACGATCGGACATTGATCGGACATTCCGACAGCAAAACCCATGGATTTTTTCCGACAGATGTTGGCTCAAACTTGTTTTGCGTACACACGGTCGCACAAAGTTGTCAGAATTTCCGATCGCCAAGAACACGGTGATGTACACCACGTACGACGAGACTAGAAAAGGCCAGTTCAGAACCAAGCGTGCCATCCTTTGGGCTCCTTTTGCTAATCTCGTGTTAGTAAAAGTTTGGTGAGAGACGATTCGCGCTTTTTCAGACTTGTGGTTTTCAGATCATTTTCTGCTGTTCAGTTTGTGCTTGTGGGTTTGTATCTGCTCTTCAGTGCATGCAGCAAGTGACGCGTGACTCTTGCCATTCTGTTCTTGTTCGTTACTGTTTTTCAGGTCACTCTTCACAGGTCTTGCTGTTCTTTAGTGCGTTCTGTTACTTCGTTCTGAGCAGCTGACCGTTTTCTAGCCATGTTGCATATACGTACTCCTCGTAGAGTTCGTGCTGTGTGGGGGCTTGGTGTTGGGGTCCTGACCTTGACACAAGTCCAGTCCATGAACAGGGTGGGGAGGAGTTCATGGACCAAGAATTGGTTGCTCCAGCGTGAACAGTTCCGTCATATGCCTTTGCTCCGTGAGAATAATCCTGATGATTTCAGGAACTTTCTCACTATGACGGACCCTGTATTTCACCGTTTGTTGGCTTTGCTGACCTCTTATATCAGCAAGCAGGATACCTGCGGTAGTATGTGTGACATAGCTGAGTGCATGGTGTCCATTATGGAGCCTCATATCTCCTAGATCAAAAGATAATTAATCTCCCTCAATATTGGAGGAGGTGGAAATCATTTAAACATAATTTTTGGTCACCTACTGAGTAGAAGACGGATGTATTGGATGTACTCTGGGACTTGTACAAGCTTTATATCCTATGTGAACGTAAAAATTTTTAGAAGACTGCTGCCTTTTTTCTATAGCTCTATAACTGCTTGATATATCTGCACAAATGCATGGGATTTTTTTTTTTTTTTTTTTGGGGGGGAGGGGGGGGTTTCTTTTCTCCATTTTACTATTTGTCACATGTAATAAAATGTGGGTTTTGCAGTTGTTCTGTAGCAGGCATGTATAGTGGACATAATGATTGAACTAAAGATTAGGGATGAGCTTCGAGTTAGAGTCGAACTTATGTTCGACTCGAACATTGGCTGTTCGCCGAACAGCGAACAATTTGGGGTGTTCGCGGCAAATTCGAATGCCGCGGAACACCCTTTAAAAGTCTATGGGAGAAATCAAAAGTGATCATTTTAAAGGCTAATATGTAAGTTATTGTCATAAAAAGTGTTTGGGAACCTGGGTCCTGCCCCAGGGGACATGGATCAATGCCCCTGTCTGTGATTAAAATCACTGCTCCTGAAAAAACGGCCGACAGGGGCATGGCGCAGACATCATGGCTCTTTCCTGAGTGGCTTTGTCACGAGTGATGCGCAGTTTCACCGATGCAGTTATCAATTCTGATCATGTCTTCTCTGCTCTTTTACAGGTAATTGTCTCCTATCTCCTATCCAACTGTACATCCCTACTGAACTGACTTTGCTGAGTCTGCTATTAATATTTTTGGTAATTGTCTCCTGCTGCCATATCTTTAAACTTCCATATTTACTGCTAGCTCTATAACAAACACACTGCAATAGCAATATTACTGGTGATTGATTCTCAACTCCATGTGGCTTGAGTGATCAAGAGAGGTAATTAGCTTTACGACCCTAGCCTGTGTCTGTAGCTGGCCTGGCCCTGGCCATCTCCTCCCCATATTCAGGTGTCTCACATCAGACCCAATAATGACCAACTGAGAAATGCATCCCAGGTTAGTCTCTCTATAAATTTATGGCAGCTTATGGGGTGGTGCAGACATCATGGCTTTGTCACTAGTGATGCGCAGTTTCACCGATGCAGTTTAACGAAAGCAGGATAACTAAAGCTGCATAAACAACAGGAACTCTTCTCCACTCTGCAAGACAACAAGCAAACCACCTTTGAAATTTATTTTATATTAGGTTAGTTTCCCACTCTCTATCCACTAACATGCTCCTTATTCTCTTCCTTCTCACATTGGTGTCTTCTATCCTCAAACTATCTTTACTCTACCCCTCCTCTCTTCCCTGCAGCATGCACATATCACCCTCTCCCTACTATGGCACCCATCATCTCCTGCAGTTGCTGCACCCACATGCTGACATAAACACCAGGGCCACTAGACACGTGCGCTCATGCACATCCCACTCCCACCTTGCCTTCCTCACCCTCCTCCTTCTAGTCTCAGGTGACATTTCTCCTAATCCTGGTCCGCCATTTTCCAAATGCAAGCCACATATCCAATACCCCTCCCCCTCTGGCAACCACCGCAATCCACTCAGTTTAATTTCTATCCCCCTGCTTCCTCAAAGCACCCCACCAATCTCATGTGCCCTTTGGAACGCCCGCTCCATCTGTAACAAGCTAACATCTGTACATGACCTCTTCATCTCTCATGGCTTGAACATACTCGCCATAACAGAAACCTGGCTGCAAAATTTTGACTCAGCTTCTCCTGGTGCCCTCTCCCATGGTGGTCTCCATTGGACTCACTCCTCCAGACCCAACAGACAGAAAGGAGGTGGAGTTGGCTTCCTTCTGTCCCCACAAAGCAGCTTCCAAGTCCTTACTGTCCCTCCCTCTCTATCCCTCTCTTCTTTCGAGATGCACTGTATTCGTCTGTTTTCTCCCATTTCTCTGAGGATTGCAGCAATTTATAGGCCTCCAGTATCACGCTTCATTGATGACTTTGCTGCCTGGCTACCCTACTTTCTCTCCTCTGAAATACCCACCATTATTCTTGCTGACTTTAACATTCCTGTCAATGTTAACAGCCCAACTACAGCTAAACTTCTCAACTTAACCTCATCTTTTGACCTAACCCAAAGGACACATACTTCCACTCACTCCAATGGTAATACCCTTGACCTTGTATTCTCCCATCTCTGCAACCCTGGCAACCTCACCAACACCCCCTTTCCTCTATCTGATCACAACCTCATTACTTTCACTGTATCCTTGCCTCCAACCACCCATCCCTCCAAGCAGCAAACAATTACTTGTAGAAACCTTCGCCACCTTAACCCTTCTCTTCTCTATTCTGCTACTGACCACCTATATGACATAATCTCTCCCCTGTCCTGTCCTGGCCACTTCTGTCTACAACAGTTCACTCTCATCATCACTAGATGCACTTGCTCCTCTAACCACACGCAGAATTAGGCCCCGACCGTTACAACCTTGGCAAACTGACAACACTAGAAATCTCAAGAGACATTGCCGTGCTCTTTAACGACTGTGGCGTAAAACCAAATGCAAGACTTCACCCTATATAAATCTGCCCTTCTAAAATAAAATTCATGCCTCCATGCTGCCAAACAAGCCTACTTTGTCTCTCTTATTAATTCCTTGTCATCCAGTCCCCGTCGGCTCTTCTCAATCTTTAACTCTCTGCTTCGTCCACCACCCCCTCTACCCACTAACTCACTCACTGCCCAAGAGATTGCCAATCACTTCAAAGACAAGATCAATGCAATTCGTGAGGACATCTCCACTGTGCGTACGTCTTCCCCAACCATCTTACCTTGCCCAGCAGCACATTCAACACTCTCCTCTTTTGAATTGGCTACTACGGAAGAGGTTACAAAAATTTTCTCGGATGCTCACCTGTTAACAGACGTCTTAGTTATTTTATTTTCTCTTTTTAGGTGGGAATTCCAGAAGATGTAGTAAAGAGATGTGCTGTTCAGATCTCCAATGCTCTGCAATTCATAGTGGAGAAAGGACTAGTACACCTCGATGTGAAGCCAGACAATGTTTTAGTGTTTGATCAGGAGTGCCATTCCATTAAGCTCTCAGACTTTGGCCTGGCTAAGGTCACAGGGACAGTGATTAGATCCAAGTGTGGCAGCAAACCCTACAGAGCTCCAGAGATGTATGGAATTGCCCCTCCAGATGGACTGGCTGTAGATGGCAGCCTTGATGTGTGGGCGTTTGGTGTCACCATCTACGTTCTGCTCATGGGGTGTTTCCATGGTAGGACACCCTCCCTGACGATGAAGAATTTAAAAGTTTTTTTGTCTGGCTGAAGAATTTTCAGGTGGATAATCCTCCTGAAGCGTGGAGAGAAGTTCCCACTGGGATACGAAGGATGTTTATTGATCTGTTGGCCATTGACTCTACTAAAAGAAGTCAGAGTGCAGAAGTCCTAAAATACATGGATGCAATCTGGAAAGAAGAACCCCCATAAAATGATGAGGATCCCATTGAAAGCAGTTCTTTCAAACATTCTTTTTTTTGAACCAAAACTTTAGTTGGTGCAGCAAATAATCATACAGGTATATAGCAAACATTGACAGGGCCAAATACAGTAACAATCTGTCAAAAACATACTATACATATCTTCAAATGTGACCATATATGTTGTAATGCACCATTACATAATTGTTAAAGCAAACTTTTAGCACTTGCTTTAGCAAAGTCCTGATTTGCAGGTTGTCCAACCAAGTATTTAACATAACAAAACTGAAATGTTTAACTGTTTTCGCCTCCCTTCTCCCCCAACCCCTCCTCTCCATTTACTTTTCACATTTTTAGAGTTTCAATAGTCTATCCATTACTAGCTGTGGGGGTGCAAGAGCGGGATCAGCCAGCCATGGCTGCCAGATAGTTTCAAATTTGGTTACGGCATTCCTACGACGATAAGCCAGTTGTTCCCTAATGAGGAGTGAGTTTACATATACAATCCATTGTTTCCCTCTAGGTACAGTAGGTGCCATCCAGTGTCTAGCGATAAGCTTTCTAGCTAGGTATATTAGTCTAGTAATCATAATGTACATTTCCCTCTGACAAATCTTCTCATCAATTGCTCCCAATAGACATAACACAGGGGTGGAGGGCACCAGTACCTGTGCCAGCCGGGAGATATTCTGTGTGACCCCAGCCCAATACCTGTTGAGCTTTGGACATCGTCACAGCATGTGAATGAAATCATCCTGCTGTGTTTTACATTTTGGACATAGGGGTGAATCCCTCAGGCCCCATGTATATAGTTTAATTGGCGTTCTATGCAGAATAAACAGTTGCAATAGCCTATGGTAGGCCGAGATAGAAACCATAGGGATTGACTCCAATGCCATGTCCCATTGATCACCATCTCTCCAATGTATGTGACTCCACATGAGTACACTATTATTAGGGAAACTGTAGTAACCCCCATACCAGTGTTGACAGAAGAGTTTATCATTAAGAGTACCCCTGATGTCCCAGATCCTATACCATACATACCCCATTTTGATATCAAAATGTATACCCTGTCAGTAAACATTCAATCTGCATGAAAGGAAAGATACCCATATAATTCAAATTAGTAATAATATGGTGAAGATAAGGAAAAGGTTGAATTCACTTTTACATGATGGGGGAATCCAGCATAGTCACCACTAGGACCTGGGTGGAAATGGGAATAAAACGTCTCTTCATATTGCAGTGTGGATTACTGTTCTTTATGACGGGCATGGTGATAGATCTTGGCCGACTTCTAATATGGGAGAGGGAGAAACCTAAATCACTAATGGAGATTAAACAGTTACTCACTTGAGTGTGGCCTCGTCTCATCTGTTGCCTTATGAGGAGTTAATGGATAATCTCCATTAGCAACTGGGATATTTTATATCTATAAATTGTTTTTTTTGTTTTTTTAATTAAGGGTTAATATAGTTATCTGTACACATGTACAGGAGTAGCAAGCTTTAGTTTGAGAACCAAATTAATTTAATTTAATTTCTTTTTGATATGCAGGAATGTTAGGTGTGTGATATGGGAGATGCTCTGCTATTTACCCATCGTAAATTCAGATGCCAGAAAGACATTTCTGAGTTAAATACTTTATTGGAGACCTGACGGGCCGATGTAATTTAGCTAGATAAAGCCTTGTAGTCCACTTTGTTAACCAACCCTTTTGTCCACTTCAAAGAGACGTTTGATATGCAGAGAATATGGCCATCTGTTCAGGAATGGACAATTTGCCCCGGCTATGAACTTGCTCCATTCAAGAGAAGGTGATGACCTGCTCTTTCATTAATCTTCAAATTAATTTTCTCCCCAAGAGAGGAGGCGCTAGTGAGGGGCTGAGCTATGCTAGATTAAGGGGATGGGAGAATTGTCCAATTCTCAATGAGATACGCCCAGAGCGAGAAGAGGGGTAACATTGTTCCACCAATAAGGGTGGTCCTGTGCAAGTCAATGAGAGATGGGCTTTATTATTTTAAGGTTCACACAGGGAAGGCCGGAATCATGTGTCTGCAGTGGGCCCATACACAACACCATCACTGGTAAATATCAGGACATCTCTTACCACTTAGAAAGGTATACCTGCTTGTCCTATTTGTTATATATATACCTTGTATCCTTTTATTTAACCTAAGATTGTCTTCCTTTGTATAGGCTATAGATTGCTGTGTATGAGTTTAGACTTTCGTATTACTTACCAATAACATTCTGTTATTGTGTTAGAGCTTTCACTTGTGGTCAAAGAACTCTCATATAACCCAAATCATATCTGAGAGATAGTAATCTCAAAATATAATTTCCGGGTAACAGTTCATTGTTACTGCTGCATGAAAGAATCATTTCACATTAAACAACAATTATGTATTAAGCTTATGTGACCCACTAAAGCTGGGGGGGGGGGCTAGTTTGTTATACTAACACATACATACTAACAGAAAATTCTATCAGTAGTCAAAAGTGTTTTGTTTTTTTTCTGGGGGGGGGGGGGGTGTGATCTTCTGCCTACAACTAAAAAAAGTGAAAATAGATCATTTAAACCAAATCTTCTTTCAATTATAGAGATTGTATTAATTTGATATTAAAATGTTTAACAAATTAATGTATTTAAAAATAAAATTTAAAAAATAAAATGATCATCTTTGTTGAATTTAGAAATTCTAAAAGCCAAGTCTTTTCCATTAAAATTAATGTAAATGTTATAAAAATTATATTTTTAAATTGAAAATCTGGACAGTTTGTGCACAATGGAAAATTCTGTTTAAGAACACAAGATTACCCATTGTTCATCTGCTTTAAGAATTAAAAGAGCTATATAGATATAGATAAATAACTCATTACAGAAGGTTTAAAAATTCCAAAAGACGCAGTAAAGGTGTGTGCTGTGCAGATCTCCAGTGCTCTGGAATTCATATCGGAGAAAGGACTTGTACACATGGACCTCAAGCCATAAAATGCTCTGGTGTTTGACTAGGACTTCCATTGTGTTAAGATCACAGACTTTGGCCTCACTAAGGTCACAGGGGCAGTGATTAGAGCAAGGTGTGGAAGCAAATCCTACATGGCCCCAGAGACGTTTAACCTGACCATTTCAGATGGATTGGCTGTAGATGGCAGCCTTGATGTGTGGGTGTTTGGTGTCATCATCTACTGCCTACTCACAGAAGAGTTTCCATGGCAAGTGGCCATGCTTGATGATGAAGCATATAAAAAGTATGTTGACTGGCACAATGATTTCCAGGAAGTTAATCCTCCAGAAGCATGGAACAAGGTTCCTGCTGGGATACAAAGAATGTTTATTGATCTTTTTGGCAATTTTATATGCCGTCCCTTTGACATGTATATGCAATGTATTCATGAGGTCAATACCATGTATTTGTGTATACATATTAAAAACTTTTTCTAGTATGTGCAACATTGTTATGTATTGTCAGACTCCATATGCCAATTAAATATACTTTCTAATTATCTCACCCCCATAAATCAATAGCCTCATTTAAAGTTCCACCTTCCTTTTTCTTGTACCTGAATCAGGGATGGAGGCACAGACCATGTGCTTCATTTAAAGTCCCAAACTCCCCCTCTATTATTCTTTTGCAAATATAAGGCCAACATGTTGGATTACGCACTTTCAGCTGCGGCCTGAAAAACACATATCGTAGCGAGCACACTAATGATGCAAAAGATTAATGATGATCTGACTATCAACATGAATTCTCATTTAGTTTTTGCCTTGTCTATGGCCTGCTTAAAGCAGATCTTCACTGGATCTGAGCACCACAATTCAAACACACTATGCAATTCATTTTTAAATATTCAAAAGAAAAAAAAAAAAACTCTCCCATCCATCCATGTCTCCATTTGCAGACATCAGGCTGACATGTGTCACACTTATCAAAATTGTCAAGAAGAAAGGCATCCCTGAAGGAACTGAACAAGACCAGACAATTCAGTACAAAAAAATGGTTCTATACATTGAGGCCTGTGAATTGGGGTCCATGATGAATTCCCTCCCCAACAACATTAAGGTTTACGCCACCACAAACATCTGCCAACCCTACAGAGTCCGCTTAGGCCTGTTATGGCAAGGAGCGAGACATACTTTAGCAATCTTTACAGCATCAGCTGGATGGAGGACTCTGACATGGAGAAACAGTTCAAGGAGACACTACACAGTTTATACTGCTCAAGCAACACGCCAATACCAGTCATGTGATGCAGTATGCAAACTGGACTATTTTCAAGATGAAGGTGAGCCAGTTCCAGGGTAGCACTAAAAAAGTGGCCCCTCACATGACCCTGGAGCCAGTATACAATTATTAAGGCCCGGGATGTACGGACCAGGATCAAGGCCTCACAAGAGGCCACAGCCTTGATCAAGGAATTAGTGAAGAAGCTTGTTTCTATGGTGACAGAGTCTGATGAGTTGGCAGAAGAGATTCTCACTGATCAGACTTAAAATGATGATTGATCGTGTTACCCCGCAGCAACTGAGCACTTCAAGAACCAGTGCTTTAACTGGCACAACTCCCTGTATTCATACTCCATAAGACAGTTGTATACTCTGTGAATCTGGATACTCACTAGAGAGCATCACATGCTATGATTAATGTCTGCCAAAATCTGCACTGACACAAAGTCTTCCAGTAGAAGGGGTAGGAATAGGGTAATACGGCGCTCTCAGGTTACAACAATCAAGTATCTAAAATCATGAAGCAATGTAACAATGGTTTACGGATAGTGTTTTGCCACTGTATGGTGAACAGTGACACAACACAGTTAGTTATAGTTAAAAACGATATATAAAAAATGATATAAAAACAGTTAGAACCAGATGTAAGAATACGAAGGAAATAAATCTGTCATTTACCCAATTTTCTACTTGAAGCACATGAATTGATCCAAAGAGCTCCGGATGATGGTATCATCACCAAATCAGAAGTTGCCTTTCTCAAGCATGACTTCTACAAAAGACCTTATTTCTACCACCTCCAGAAAGTGGATAAAGATTCCAACAACCCTCCGGGCAGGTCAATAGTGGCAGCTATGGAGAGTGTCACCAGTTATTTCTCCATCTACCTAGACCACTTCCTGCAACCCATAGTCTGCAAGTGTATTTTGTGGCTATAACATGCCCACACTGAAGATAGCCGCCATCCAAGCCCGAGGAAGGGACACGCATGTCCCGAATGCGAGCACCTCCCACTGACCCGACCCGGAAGTGACATCCGCTACACCGAGTAGTGTCAACCACCAATCCTCTCTCCTATTCACCGGACAGCACAGTGTACCAGCGGTGTGACTGGCATAGGATCGGATCCAGGAGACATAGCCACCGCCACATCTCACGGACACCCCCCCACTCTCACCCGGCCATCGGGAGCAGATGATCATTCATGGCTATTCTTTCTTCATTATTGTGAGTGTTTTTAAAACCTTTTTATCGATTAAACCAGCCTGTATACTGCATTTAGAGGGCACTGTTCTTTTTCGTTTCTTCATTCCAGTAGAAGGACTTTCCGACAACAAAATCGTGGAATTTTGTTCGAGGGGGGGGGTTGGCTGGCTCCAACTTGTCTTGCATACACATGGTTACACAATTATGAACGTAGTGACGTACAACAAGCTGATAAAAAGGAAGTTCAATAGTCATGTGCCACCCTTCAGGCTCCTTCTGATAATCTGGTGTTTATCTCGTGTTAGAAGTTTGATGAGTGATGATTTGCGCTTTTCAGGCTCGTGCTTGTCAGTTTGTTTCTGCTTTTCAGGTTGTGCTTGTCGGTTCTTATCTGTTTTTCAGTGCGTTCTATTTATAGTTCGCTTCTGATTTTCAGTGCGTGCTTGTTCGGTCGTTTCTGATTTTCAGTGCGTTGGTACTATGGCCGGTACATAGATGACAGTCATCATATGGAGCTGCCCCCCCACAGCTAATAGATCATTTTCTTAATCACTGCAAGACCACATTAGGGTTATTCTTTACCCATGTTCTAGCCCAAGACTCCTTACTTGAGCCCCAAACTTCCATGGGCATAATCCCACGTCGCTCTCCTCACAGCTCTTCATTGGATAGATTGATGAAAGCACAGCCATTGGCTCCCATTGCTGTCAATCAAATCCAATGATGCGGCCGCCGGGACCGAGTCATACACTCTGCGGCTATGTACATCGGGTGCATGACACAGGAGCGCGCCCGCAAGGTAACCCCTTGGGAGAGAGCTTCCCAGAGGGTGTTATCTATTGTGGGGAGGAGCTGCGAGCGCCACCTTGAGACTCCAGAAGAGGAGGATCTGGGACACTCTGTGCAAAATGAACTGCACAGTGGAGGCAAGTATGGTATGTTTGTTTGTTATTTTATTTTTTTTTAAACGTGAACCTATAGTATTACTTTGAGTTTACACATGTAGCAGACCTTGCTGCCCCTCTGAAAAGCATTATGGGGTGGATCATGTGCCAGAAATCTAACACTCCCCTTGATTGTGCTCTTAACCAAAAACTGTCAAACTATCCAATGGGCTGGTGTCTTAACTGTTCACATGTGCAGCATCATGGCAGATGTTGAATAAACAGAGGCAAAGATGGCAGCTTCCTTGGCTGAAACGGATCGGGAAGTTTACTTACACTTTACTCCTTGTGTATTCAGATAATGTTTGTTTTGTTTCCCTGTACAAGAGATAAGATGAGTTTCATATGTTGGGTAACATTTCGCCATATTTGTGTCCATTGACTAATTTTGTATTTTTTTTCCCCGACAGTGTTTTAAATGAAGATATAGTGAAGACTTTATGCACAGCAGAGGAATGGTCCATCAGAACATCAAGTTGGACAGTATTCTTTTGATGGACATTGAATGTAATAAAGTGAAAGTGGCAGATTTTGGACTGACGATCCTCCGGGGATCACAAGCAACCTTTATGTTCTGGTTTATACCGTACACAGCTCCGAAACTCTGCAGCCTACAACAAGGGGAACAGTTGCTTCTGCACTCAAGCATTGACGTCTGGGCCTTTGGAGTCATGATTTTCACAGCCATAACCGGGTCCTTCCCCTGGAACGCAGGGGCTCATGACCACATGTATCAGTATTTTTTTATTCCCAGTCTGATCCGGTCCTGTATTGCTGGCATTGAGGACTCACTGTGATGCTTCTAGAGAGGTTTCCATGTGTTTGAATCTCTCTAGCTGCAGAAACAGCAGCCAATAAGTGTGGTGAGTGTGCAATTTTACTGTTGGTGACGGTTCATCTGTCTGGACACGATCACTGGGATGGTGGCTTCCACTACACATTGTTTTTTGATCTGCAGAATATAACATCCTCTATGGATTATCTTCTATTATCAAACAATATTTTATACTAGGACTGTTATCCATCTGTATTTTGAACGATGTGACATTTTATCTCCGGGCGCTACACCTTTTCCCTCATCTATATTTTAAAGTTGGCTATACTACTTCTGTGTCAGCTGGCGGGATCATGTTTCCTTTGTATTATTGTTGACACACAGTGCTGAAATTCTTACTTTTTATCTATGGCACCCTTTATGTCCTGGTTTATACCGTACACAGCTCCGGAACTGTGAAACTTACAAAAAGGAACATTTACTGCAGCACCCAGGAATTGACGTCTGGTTCTTTGGTGTCATGGTATTCACAGCTATGACCAGGTCCTTCCCCTGGAAAGAAGCAGGGGGTCACAGCCACATGTAAAATCAGAGCTTGCTTGGTGGCAAATGAAGAAGGACCTGACCTTGGCACCAGGAAAGTGGTGACAGTTCTCCATTGAAACCAGGCAAATGTTCTGGGACATGTTGGGCATTTTAAAATATGTCCACCTACCATGGAAAGCGGAAATGCCTCCACAGAATCTTTCCAGGAATACGGTAGTACGTGTGACATAACTGAGTGCATGGTGTCCATTATGGAGCCTCATCAAGTGCTGCCTTGTGTCTTCTAGATCAAAAGATAGTCTCCCTCAATATTGGAGGAGGTGGGACTCATTAAAACACCCTTTTGGTCACCTATTGAGATGGATGTGTTGGATGTACTCTGGCACTTGTACAAGCTTTATGTCCTACATGAACGCAAGACATTTTAGAAGACTGCTGACTTTTTTTCTGTAACTCTATAACTGCTAGATATATCTACACAAATGTGTTGTTTTTTTTTTTGTTTTTTTCTGGGTTTACTTTTCTCTTGTGTGGAACAGAACAAAACAGAACAGGTGGCTGTTTGCTGATGCTGAGACTTAGTTTCTTGCTGCAGAGAGAAGAGAGAAGGAACACCAGTGGCCGGGAGCCCTAGGCAGCTGCCTAGTTTGCCTATTGGTAGCAACGACCCTTGCTCTCACCTTCTCTCTTGCACTCTCTCACCTTCTTGCTTTCACCTTCTCAATTCAATTAAGCTTTATTGGCAGGACCAAATACATTTAGAGCATTGCCAAAGCAGTTGAGTTTGTATGGGGGTAATATATAAGGGGATGGGGTGAGTCCCTGTAAGGGATTTTTAAGTCCACAGTTTTTCATGTCCCTCTCAGTCTGACACGCTGTCACATCTCTCTCTCGCCTTCTCCCCTGCCCTCTCGCTTTCTCTTTTTACCTTGCCCCATCGCTCTCACCCTCTCCTTCTCCCCTGCCCTCTCTCTTTCTCTTTTTACCTTGCCCCATCACTCTCACGCTCTCCTTCTCCCCTGCCCCATCGCTCTCACACTCTCCTTCTCCCCTTCTCTCTCTCGCCCCTCGCTCTCTCAGTTATTCTTGCCCTCTCTTGCTCAAACCCTCAAGTTTAACATTTAGCTCTCTGCGCAAAATACGTTGTTTTGGATTAGAATACATTAATAAAAACTTAACTGGTCAGTTTTTTTTTAAGAGTCCAAAGAGAACAATGTCAACTGCAAAACCTCAAGAGAATAGAGCATTTAGACTGCCTGTGCCTAAATATGAAGATCAAAGGAGGTCAAACCCTGTAGAGGACTCCACAGCATCATTGCTGCATTCAAATGTAGAATCACATCAGAAGGAACACCAATGGCCGGGAGCCCTAGACAACAGGGCACCCTAGGCGGCTGCCTAGTTTGCCTAGTGGTAGCACCGGCCCTGGGTACAAAATCATTGAGGGAGGGCATAAGCTTAAGAATGAACTTCAGGGGGGGAACTCATGTGGAAATTTAAGCCCTGAAAAGGATAGAGACTTTATTATTAATGTGACTTACAGTGATCATTCAATGACCATAGCTTCAAAACATAATTAGAATCAAATGGACACCATAACCGGCTGTGGGGTTTTATCTGGAGTAAAAAGCCTCTTCTCTGACCATTTGGTAGCATAATAATGTCACTTCAAAAGGAGGTGTGAAGGGAACAGGAAGAACTTGGTCCTAAAATGGTAGCTGGTGTCCTAGCTTATGGAGAGCCCCCACCCCCATTGGCTCAATGTAGCAGTTTTAGCATATGGAAGGGAGGTGAGGGGGGGTATATAAGTGTGTGTGTGTTTATATATATATTTTTTTTAATAATCTCTATATCTATATCAGAATACACACTGCTGGCTCTCTTTTAGCTCTGTTTGGCTCCCGGCAAGCATTGTAACATGAGATCTGTAGATCTATGTGTCCTATTTTCATTACTGTATTATTTTATTTCTCTTTTCTATTCTGTAACTTTTCCTGTCCTATGATTTGTCTTAATACTTTGATAACATTCCATTGTAACAACATATCTTTTTTTTGTATTAATTATCTTTGTCCACTGGCAATGTTTTGGATCAGACTAATCGTCTGGTGAATATCTGCCCCTGTCCTAATTAGGCCTAGATGATTTAGTGCATGCATGAGAAGAACCACACTGAGACCGTGCTCAGATTGATGATACTCTCTCTTTACTGCTATTGGGTGCATGGGGGTTATATAGGTGGGCGGGGAGCGTCCTGGGCAAGTGCATCATAAGCAAAGCGTTATCTAGATACTCGTAGCTTCTGATTGGTCATGTCCATGCAAGGTGAACGTCCTCCAGGATCTGGGAGTCATCATGTTGGGTGCATAAGTGGTGAACCACAAAGAGAATTGTTCTATTCTCAAAGTGTTGCCAACATCCCAAATATTTATTGTAAAAGGACCCTAGAAAGGGACACAAGTAACCCCCCCGATACAGTGGGACTTTATGGGCGAACAAAAAGAAAATCATATAATTTATTTAGAAATGGTTAAAATAAAGTGTGATGACAAACATGACAACAGTTTATACAGTGCGTTTTATGTGAAACAACAAAAAGAAGTTTACACACGATACATTATTTACAAATTCAAAATGAGCGTAAAATTTCCTTCATTAGCCCGACATGTTTCAGAAAAATTATTCCTTCCTCAGAGGCGTTTTTTTTAGGAGAAGGTATAAATACATTTGACATTGAATTTCACAAGTAGCTGGGACGTTGTTGGTCCTGAGAGGCAACATTTGCCTCTCAGGACCAACAACGTCCCAGCTACTTGTGAAATTCACACATCGGCTGAAAGGTTTTTCCTGTGGCTGCGCCGTGGTGGTCGTCCTGTGGGGACCTTTGTGAGGGCTGTTCTGAGCCCAGACGGGGTTCATCGTTTGATGGACAAAACAGCGGCAAACTTATTTTTCGATGCAAAGTTGGTTTTAAAAATATTCCTCTACAATTCCATGTAATATGTATTTATACCTTCTCCTAAAAATGCCTCTGAGGAAGGGATAATTTTCCTGAAACATGTCAGGCTAATGGAGGAAATTTACGCTCATTTAGAATTTGTAAATAATGTATCATGTGTAAACTTTTTTGTTGTTTCACATAAAATGCACTGTATAAACTGTTGTCATGTTGGGTCATCACACATGTTTAACCATTTCTAAATTAATGATATTTTATGATATAGGATTTTCTTTTTGTTCGCCCATAAAGTCCCACTGTACCGGTGTCCCTTTCTCATGTTGGGTGTAGCTCCGGATGGAGGCGCCGTTTTTAGTTACACATTCTTCACCCAATGGGAGGGGGAGCTGTAGGAGAGGCTGTAACACTGAAATCAGCTGTTGCTGTGGAAGAGAGCTGGCTGGCATGCAGGCTGAGCCAGGGATGCAAAGAGTTAATGATAAGAGTCTGCTGCTGTACTGAAACATGATATAGTGGAACCTCGGATTATGAGCATAATCCGTTCCAGGAGTATGCTCATAATCCAAAAGACTCGCATATCAAAGCGAGTTTTCCCATTGAAGTCAATGGAAACAAAAATGTTCTGCATTGACTTCAATGGGATGCAATACCGCATAAGGCCAGAGGCGGGGGGTGCCGGAGAGCCTCAGAAACGGACGAAAAGGCCCAAGGACACTTTGGCAAATCTTGGATAGGAATTCTTTCCGAGGTTTTCTCAAGGTCAGCCGTGCTGTACATTTTTTGTATATTCTATACTTATAGCTATCTGGTGCATCCCCATACCCCACCCTATGTGCTGGTTTCCGGCTGTCTCTGCGCTTGTTCTTGTGGTCACCCTCTCCCTTTGGAGAGGTGGTGGGTCTGCTGCTTTTTTCTACTGGCATGGGCTAGCGTTGAGACCCTTTATAGCACCATTTGTGGTGAGTTCATATATTCTGTCTATATGGTTATGCATAAGTGTATGTATTACAACAATTGTACATCTAATCACCAATATTTGAACCTAATTGAAGTTTATTTCTCTAACCAGAAATACATAAATTTCCTGAAGAAGTGAAATAATAACAAAACTATAGTCGCAAAACATGTTGAGCAAATTTTAAATTACTAAGGATCTTTGAGAACAGTTAATGCTATATCTTAGTGTGGGCCTCTTCGATACAAATAGTATAGCCCCACAGGAAGTATACAAGTGGTATTCCCCATGGGTCAAGTGTTTTTTTTTTTTTTCTATGTCTAAAATATGGGTTTTTATAAATGTATACTGTATATGTCTGGAATTTCTATGAATAAAATTTTGCTATTTTTCTATACGTGCCATTAAAATCAATTTTTCCTTATCTTTTCATTCAATTGTTTAGGATGTGGCACATGTATATATTCGGGGGGTTTGATTGCCACCCCAGGGCATAGCAATCAATCCTTTTTCAGTTTCATACTGTACCACTCGTGCTGAATCAAAGTACAACACAGCACATTCAAGAACCCAGATTGTGATTGAGGACACATACAGTGTTCTAATGAGTTATTTCTGCTGCACAATTCCTCCCTAGTTCCCATCTAAAAAAATGGGCCTAATGTCTCTCCAAGGACACCCAAAATAAAAAGGAGCCTAACGTCTTCCAAAGTCACCCATTTTAATTTTAAAACTCAGTAAATTTTTTAAGTATTTGGGTTTCAGCATGTTTAATCTCATCACCTGTTCTTGAGAAAACCTGTTTATATGCAAACCAGCAAGAACAATGCAGAGTAATTTAAGCAACATTTACATTAAATTCAGCCAATAGAAAGCCTTCATTCTCTGCCTTCCCCGCCCATCTCCCTTGTATAAAGCGGGTCTCTCCCTCCTCTGATCAGTGACTCTACTTCCAGAGATTCCGGTATACTCATCTACTACAGCACAGCTGGAGATTTGGTGACATTGTCTGGTGTTGATCTGCAGAGGAACCGAATATTCAGAGAAACAAATCCGACTTCATCACAGCTGAATCCCCCCCACATTAAGGCAAGGTCACTTTCATCTAACCAATCAATGGATCTTTATTATTTGATGAACATTCTGATAATAATCCTGCAGAGGTTTATAGGGTCTATGGAATACATTTATAAAAACCTAAAAAAAGAAAAAGTGACAAAAGGGGGCAATGAGTGAAGGTTCAGTAATACAGAGGGAAAAATATTTGTTTGGGAGGCCAAGTAATGTATATATATTTTTTTAAATCTTCTATTACAAACATATTCCAATCTGTAGCTAAAGAAATGACTGAATAGTGTTCAATTCTTTGCTATGAAAGACTCCCTCTGACCAAAAACAGGAGTACAACATTTTACATGATGATCTCACTTCAATTCATTTAATTTCTGTCAGTCTGATGCTATGATGCCTGAGAACATAAAGATGACATTAGGCATAAAATGCCTTTGGGTTTTATTTTAAGGTTCCTGAAAATAGATGTGACAATTGAGTGTTGGATGTTATGACATCACTCTTGGTTATTTTGGATCACTCTGGGACTTCACAGTTTTGGGGAGAATGTTTTAGTGAAGAGACACTAATATCTTCTGATGGCCTTTAGCATGGCATCTGATGTCTTGTACTGGGTACAAAAAGGCGAGGAAACCAACCATTCTCTATATTTTACATGATAGTTCTGATTAAAATGACACTTCTTACCTGGCTGAGCTCTGTGTTCATACTCCTGTCTTTTTTGTAATGAAAACTGGAAAGTGGACATAGCTGGTTGGCAACAAGAAAGCAGAGAGTAAAGCTGGCCATACACCATACAATTTTCCTGTTCAATTTTCTTTAGATTTACCTTCAACTATGTAGTACAAGGGCCTGCCTGATTGCATCCAAATTGAAAGTGTTTAGGTTTGACCTCCTATTATATGGTTTTGGTAAATCTAAAGGAAAGTTGAACAGGAAAATTGAATAGTGTATGGCCAGCCTATCTCTTGTAGTTCATCCTTATGGAATGTTTGGTCTTTTCATGGAAGTATCTGCCAGAAATATTGGGCTTACCAAGATGCTTCTGGCAGCAGATGCACCTTTCCATCAATGCTGGCAAAAAAGTTTATTATATCTCCTTCCTGAAGGACTTGAGCAAAATATTAGTCTTTTGACCCCCAGTTAATAAGAGGACCCCTACAAACACACAACAGAACTGTTAACTATTGTATATATCCTGGTACCTGGTATAGCAATACATAAATAGGTCTTGTATTTTCCATTAGCTTTTGTACTTGATTAAGTTATGCTATTGCATAATAACTTTGTTTATAAATAGATTGCTGGCTTTCCAGATTCAGATCCTTTAAATGTACTTAATACATTTCTGTTGTGTTCAAGCTCTATATTTAGTGGCCAAACCTTATTCCCGAGACATATACATATTAGATATGGAGGTCTATTGAGCATTTCATAATTATATGTAAATAACTAAGTGTAACAGTATTCATATTTAACAACATTTCTATCATCTCTTCAAAGGTTTTCTAATAATTTAACACATTTTATTAAATTTTGCTCTCCCGGACACCATGACCTCCATTGCTCATAATGTGGAACATCTTCTGGATAGAATGGTCTCCTATCCACAAGCACTACAGAAAATAGACTTCCAGGAGTACTTCCTCATTGTGAAAGAACTTGGAAAAGGTGGATTTGGAAATGTATTATTGGCAAAACAGCAAGAAAACAGGTCAGTAAAACAACCCAACCACCATTTCAATATCTAAAAATATTTATGTATATCCATTAAAAGTTTATTCTGCAGGATAGACTATTTCCAGTTTTCATTCATTGTAGACTTATGCTAAAATAAAAAGGAGCAGTAAAGTAGAATCCCTGTGCAAAACTCTTAAGAAGAATAATAGTAAGTATATGATTTGAACAATTATGGCCCAATAATGTAATTTAGTACATGATTACCAAAGGACTGGATTTGAAGCCAGATAATGTTTCAGTTTTTGCCCTGGACTGCCATTCCATCAAGCTCACAGACTTTGGCCTTGCTAAGGTCCACAGGGACAGTGATTAGAGTTAAGTGTGGCACTGTGTTGTACATGGCTCCAGAAAAGTGCAAAGTTGACACTTCAGATGGCCTGGTTGTGGAAGGCAGCCTTGATGTTTTCGGGTGTTTGGAGTAGTCATCTATTGTCTACTTACAGGGGAGCTTCCATGGGAGGATGCCATTCTGGACTATGAAAAATGTAAACATTTTGTTGACTGGCAAAACAACTTCCAGATGGATAATCCTCCTGAAGCATTGACCAAAGTTGCCTCTGGGATACAAAGGATATTCAGTGATTTTTTTTTGGACAATTTACTATAATTAAAGAAGTCAAACTACGCAAGTGCTGAAATACATGAGGAAAAACTGTAAAGTAGAATGCCCAGACAAAACAAGAGGGTAAGGATCCCATAAAAAGTTATTATGGTGTGCAATCTGATGAACCCTTGTGTGAGGCTTCCCACCTAAACTCCTCGCAGAGCAGTGATTCCATCATGTCAACTTGCAGCTCCGCGACTGGCCGTTTGACCATAGAGGTCTCTAAATCCCAGTCTGAGACGACTCCAGGGACACAGAAGGACAACATGGTAGAGGGTATAATCATGTTTGATGAGGAGTTTTCTTTACATGCTGATGCAGAAGTAGATATTGGATTAATGAGATGTAGTAGGTGATGGAGCACCTGAAAGAACATCACATATGGTCAACCTTCTCAGGTATGCAGCTTTTTGGCGAAAATAAAGGGGTCATAAGATTCTATATGTATTTTTAGTAGTGTGTAGTCATTACACTTTGCACTACCATATCCCTCCACTGATTTTATTTTTACTATAGGTATGGCATCTCAATCCACAGCACAGCTCCCAACTGTTCTCATTTAGAGGGATTACCCCTTTTTTGGAACAAAATCCTTCTGTCCTGCTCAGTTGTCATTCTTCAGATGTTAAATTTCTCTATAAAAAATGTACTAATTAATTACCTTGAATTTGTTACACACTAACTTTCATCCAATCTCTAAGTTGTTGCAAGCATGGCAGCAGTGTGTTCTATGCCAACATACTTTGTGCTATGTGCCCTTCCCTTTCATTTCAGAGAGTTGGGAGGTATGCCAATGATGGAACCCTTGTTAGCAACTCTCAGATTGGTGGGGTTAAGCCTTGTAGTTACAAGTATTAAAGTGAAATCGGAATTAAAGAGGCAGATATAAAATGGCCTTCTAGTGAACAATGGTAATAGCAGGACTATACCTCTTAAAATATTTAATAGCAAAATGCTAATAGATTGGGCAACTTCCTGATAAAATGGATCTGTCAAATTATTACATGTTTAGTGCAGCAACTCATAGGAACTGTTTTTTTATTTTTATTTTATTTTTTTACCAATCTATAGTAGTGAATCACTTGAAGGAGGATTACTTTTCAGTTGGTGTAGATCTCTATCCCTTTTATTGCTTTATTGACCAAGAATGGTCGATTCTATGGCTATTTTCCAAATTACACAAACTATCTAGCAAGTGTCAGTAACATAATATAATTTATTAGCATTTCATATATTAACATTACAGAATAACTGAATACCCTGCAGAGAATAAATTAACATCCTGCAGTAAAGAGAGAAGTAGTCCTTTCAGAACCGACCACGTGTTTATCTGTAACCTTATTTAAACATATTAGCACACAAAACATGCACAAATAAAGTCCCTTGTATTCACAAGGAAACATAGAATATCTAAGGTATAGTTACCAACAAAGGATGTATGTAGACACTCTCCAGACCAGAATTCCTCTAAAAGTCTACCAGATGATCCCGTACCTTCTGTGTAGCACAGGCTCCCAGGGAGAATACTCCACTCCTATGTGACTAACAAGGAGCCGCGCTCAAAGGGCAACCAACGAAACCAACAAAATATTTTAATCATTTATTTGTATAAGCACTGTTGTCAATTTTTCAATAAAAATCATTTAATACTACTCTTCTAATGACTGTAACTTTGCTGTGGAAAAACCCCACTGGGGGAGATTTTCCCATTCTGTATTTACCATCTATTATGTCTTTTCATTTTTTTTCTAGGTGGGAAATCCAGAAGACACAGTAAAGAGGTGTGCTGTGCAGACCTCTGTGCTCTGGAATTCATATTGGAGAAAGGACTTGTACACATGGATCTCAAGCCAGAAAATGTTCTGGTGTTTGACCAAGACAGACATTGTGTTAAGATCACAGACTTTGGCCTCACTAAAGTCACAGGGACATTTATTAGAGCAAGGTGTGGAAGCAAATCCTACATGGCCCCAGAGAAGTGTAACATGACTATTTCAGATGGACTGGCTGTAGATGGCAGCCTTGACATGTGGGCATTTGGTGTTGTCATCTACTGCCTACTCGCAGAAGAGTTTCCTTGGCGGGTGGCCATGCTTGATGATGAAGGATACAAACAATATGTTGACTGGCAAAATTATTTCCAGGAGGTTAATCCTCCAGCTGTGTCTATAATGTATACAACTATTGATATGTATGTTTATGTTCTGTCTGAGCACAGATACCGAGTCAGTTACAAAGCAAGCAAGCCCTGAAGAAGTGGTTACATATTGCATAGAAGTAGCCAACTTGTTTTGCGGTATATTTCTTTTTGACATGTTGTATACACACCATTTATTTTTATTTTTTTATATATAGGGAGGTGTGTGTTCCAATATATTTTCCTTTAGTGTTATCATGACAGTATCTGCCAGAAATATGATTTTGGCAGCAGATATGCTGGTCAAAGGTTATTACATTCCCTTCCTAAAGAACTCCTGAGCACAAAATTAGTCTTTTGACTCCAAGTTACAAAGAGGGTCCCCACACACAACTGAACTGGTAACTACTGGATATATCCTGCCACTTATTTATGTATTGCTATATGTCCTAGCTTTTATATTCATTTTTGTAATTGAAGTTATACCATTGCATGATCATTTTCGTTTTCATTTAGGG
Source organism: Aquarana catesbeiana (assembly GCF_042186555.1). Classification (NCBI taxonomy): domain Eukaryota; kingdom Metazoa; phylum Chordata; class Amphibia; order Anura; family Ranidae; genus Aquarana; species Aquarana catesbeiana. The sequence goes on from NC_133324.1 coordinate 965,265,180, forward strand.
TCCTTTAAAATGTAATTAATTTCTGTTGTATTCAAGTTCTATATTTAGTGGCCAAACCTTATTCCTGAGACATACATATAGATGTGGGGGTTTATTGAGCATGTATTTGTTAGATGTAAATAATTGAGGGTAATAGTAAATCATATTTGACAAATTTCTATAGTTTCTCTTCAAAGATTTGTTTTCTGACTAATTTAACAAATTTTCTTTTCTTTTTTTTTGCTCTCCAGGACACTATGGCCTCTATTGCTCATGATGTGTAATATCTTCTGGATAGAATGGTCTCCTATTCACAAGGACTGCAGACGATAGACTTACAAGAGTACTTCCTCATTGTGAAGGAACTTGGAAAAGATATTTTGGAAAAGTATTCTTGGCAAACGACAATAAAACTGGTCAGTAAACTGTTCTTCCCTGAAGAAGCTCATGCTGATTGGGCGAAGCATGTTGGCTGTCCCGACACCACGTGAGTGACGTTGAGACGTCACCTCTGATGTTACTTTGCACATGCTCCTTGAGTTCCACGAGTACTGCAACATCCATCTTTATTGAGGCATGCCGAGACACTGGTTTGCAGCTGAATCAGGACGAGTGGCCATCACTCATATTCCCGAGTGAGACCTGAGCTACAACTCAGACTTCATATCTACCTGATGTGAGACACGGATTTAACAAAATTTCTATTTTTTTTTTTTTTGGCTCTTCGGGACACTATGGCCTCTATTGCTCATGATGTGTACCATCTTCTGCATAGAATGGTCTCCTATTAAAAAGGACTACAGAAGATAGACTTACAGGAGTATTTCCTCATTGTGAAAGAACTTGGAAAAGGTGGATTTGGAAAAGTATTTTTGGCAAAAGACAATAAAATGGGTCAAAAAAATAATCTAACCACCATTTCAATTTACTCTAATATATAAATATATATATATATATATATATATATATATATATATATATATATATATATATATATATATATACACATACATACATATACACATTACATACACACACACACACACACATTTGTTCTGCAAGATTATAGACTTTTTCCAAGAGGTCACTAATTGTAGACTTATGCCTCGTACACACGGTCGCATTTTCCGATGGAAAATGTCTGATCGGAGCGTGTTGTTGGAAATTCCATCCATGTGTGAGCTCCATCGGACATTTTCCATCGGAATTTCCGACACACAAAGTTGGAGAGCAGGAGATAAAATTTTCCGACAACAAAATCCGTTGTCGGAAATTCCGATCGTGTGTACACAAATCCGACGAAGTGCCACGCATGCTCAGAATAAATAAAGAGATGAAAGCTATTGGCCACTGCCCCATTTATAGTCCCGACGTACGTGTTTTACGTCACCACGTTTAGAACGATCGGATTTTCCGACAACTCTGTGCGACCGTGTGTAGACAAAACAAGTTTGAGCCAACATCCGTCAGAAAAAATCCTAGGATTTTGTTGTCAGAATGTCCGTACAAAGTCCAACCGTGTGTACGCCCCATTACTCTGAAATAAGAGCAGTAAAGTAGAATCTCTGATCAACACTCTTAATAATAAGCATAATAGCAGGTATATACTTTGAACAAATATGGCCTAATAATGGAATTTATTACAACATTACCAAAGGACTGGTGCACATGGATTTGAAGCAAGATATTGTTTCGGTGTTTGACCTGGACTGCCATTCCATCAAGCTCACAGACTTTGGCCTTGCTAAGGTGAAAGGGACAGTGATTAGGAGGTGTGGCACCGTGTCCTACATGGCTCCAGAAATGTGCGAAGCTGAGCCTTCAGATGGTCTGGTTGTGGATGGCAGCCTTGATGAGTGGGCATTTGGAGCTTCCATGGGAAGCATAGTATTCTGGACTATGAAAAATATAAGACCCCTTTCACAATGAGGCACTTTTTATGCGTTTTAGTGATAAAAAAAGCACCTGAAAAGTGCTTTAAAAATGCTCCCCATGCATATAAACGGATGCTTTCACACTGAGGTGTTGCGCTGGCAGGGCATTGAGAAAAGTCCTGTGAGGAAATCAGGTTTTTAGATTTGCCCATCAATGAATCAGAAGAGGGGTCATTGGGTCCCATTGATGACATCAATTTCATGGCCTGCTTCCAGTGACACAAATCCTCAGCCTCGCTGTCTTGACCACCATCCATGCCCATCAATGACCCAGAAGATGGGGGGAAGCACTGGGTGGTCCTGGTGGCCGGCTCCAATGGCTGTTATGATGACAGACATCAGGCTGACATGTGCCACGCTTATCAGATTGTCAAGAAGAATGGCATCCCTGAAAAACTGAACAAGACCATTCAGTACATTTATGACAACAAGAAGTACAAAAAAATGGTTCTATACATCAAGGCCTGTGAATCATGCTCCATGATGAATCACCTCCCCAACAACATTGATGTTTACCCCACCACAGCCACCAACCCTACAAAGTCCGCTTACGCCTGTTATGGCAAAGAGCGAGACATACTTTGACGATCTTTACAGCATCAGCTGTATGGAGGACTCAGACATGGAGAAACTGTTCAAGGAGACACTAAAAAGTTTATACTGGTCAAGCAACACATCAATACCAGGTATGTGATGCAGTATGGAAACTGGACTATTTCCAAGATGAAGGTGAGCCAGTTCCAGGGTAGCACTAAAACAGTGGCCCCTCACATGACCCTGGAGACAGTATACAATTATTAGGGCCCGGGATGTACGGATCAGGATCAAGGCCTCACAAGAGCGCACAGCCTTGATCAAGGAATCAGTAAAGAAGCTTGTTCCTGGGGTGACAGAGTCTGATGAGTTGGCAGAAGAGATTCTCACCGATCAGACTGAAAATAATGATTGATCGTGTTACCCCGCAGCAGCCGAGCACTTCAAGAACCAGTGCTTTAACTGGCACAACTCCCTGTATGCATACTTTATGAGACAGTTGTACACTCTGTAAATCTGGATACTCACTAGAAAGCATGACATGCTATGATTAATGTCTGCCAAAATCTGCACTGACACAGCTGGCGACACAAAGACTTCCAGTAAAAGGGGGCATGGGTGATGATGAACCCTCTCTGAGATTTGCCCCCTCTGAAGCTGCTGCCTCAAACCTAATCTCTACTCTAATGCCCCGTACACACGGTCGGACATTGATCGGACATTCCGACAACAAAATCCTAGGATTTTTTTTCCGACGGATGTTGGCTTAAACTTGTTTTACGTACACACGGTCGCACAAAGTTGTCGGAATTTCCGATCGCCAAGAACACGGTCACGTACACCACGTACGACGAGACTTTAAAAGGCCATTTCAGAACCAAGCGCGGCACCCTTTGGGCTCCTTTTGCTAATCTCGTGTTAGTAAAAGTTTGGTGAGAGACGATTTGCGCTTTTTCAGACTCGTGGTTTTCAGATCGTTTTCTGCTGTTCAGTTTGTGCTTGTGGGTTTGTATCTGGTCTTCAGTGCATGCAGTCAGTTCGTATTGCATTATTCAGTGCGTTCTTGTCCGCTCGTTGCGGTTTTTCAGGTCGCTCTTCACAGGCCTTGCTGTTCTTCAGTGCGTTCTGTTACTTCGTTCTGAGCAGCCGACCGTTTTCTAGCCATGTTGCGTATACGTACTCCTCGTAGAGTTCGTGCTGTGTGGGGGCTTGGTGCTGAGCTCTGATGAAGAAGGGACGTGCCCTTCGAAACACGTTAGCTGGTAGTGATGTTTGTATGTTCCTCTAAGACCTCTGGAAGGTTTTGCTCATCATTATAACCGCTTGCTGCTAGTCGGTGCTGGATTTATATTGCACCCTGTTCCACAACTGCTTGTGAGTAATTTCTTTTATCATTTTATTTAATAAATATTTTACAAAAGATAATGCACATGGCCGGTGCGCCCCTCTCTCTATTTCTTTGCTTGGTGTTGGGGTCCTGACCTTGACACAAATCCAGTCCATGAACAAGGTGGGGAGGAGTTCATGGACCAATGCCTTTGCTCCGTGAGAATAATCCTGATGATTTCAGGAACTTTCTCCGGATGATGGACCCCGTATTTCACCGTTTGTTGGCTTCGCTGACCCCCTATATCAGCAGGCAGGATACCTGCATGAGGCAAGCCATCAATCCGGAGCAGAGGCTCGTCGCCACCCTGCGGTACTTGGCGACGGGGAGAAGCCTGCAGGACTTGAAGTTCTCGACAGGCATCTCCCCCCAGGCTCTGGGAATCATTCATTATCCCAGAGGCCTGTTCTGCCATCATACAGGTCCTGCAGAAGGAGTATATTAAAGTAAGACTTTTAGCCTTTAATATCACATTTTATTGTATTTAATGTTTGCTAATGTATTGTATTTCTTTCCTCATTCCCTAATTACCTTGATTGGAATATGCTGTGAATGTCCCCTTTCTTCTCATGCATGCTGGATTTTTATCTAATTTTTTTTGTCCTTCATGCATATTTGCCTTCACTTACCTCCCCAGCATGCTCTCCTGCCCCTATATTCACCTCATGTAGTCACTTAATGTATTTTATCAGCTCCATAGTAGTGCTTTACCCAAAACACCCCCTAAAATGTTTAGAAATGTGATTTGTGCTTTAAATTCAGGCAGAGTGCCAGAGGCTTTTTTTCGGTGTCCCCAAATCATTTGGAACCCTCCCTCCCCCCAACTGCTAAGTCAGCTGATACCAATTCTCGATCTATCCTCAATCATCTATCTGCTGACTTTGCCAAACCCATACACACTATACCCATCTCTTTAGTGGTCAGATGTATGGATGAATTCCCCAAAGCATGTAGTGCAAGGGACTGCCTGTATACTTTCAAATGGTACTGTTTCAAGTTTCTGTATACTATTATTATCTTGATAGGTAATAGCAGAATGTCCAAATGTGCTAAAATGTGTACAGTGTGCTCGTTTTTTAAAACGTCCATGTGCATGAGGCCTTATCCTCATGCTCCAACAAAATGATGTCCCTCATTATCAAAAAATACAAGACCACCATTACACAAATAGACAGAGAACTGGAACCCCTCTACACCAAACTTTCCACTCTTAAGGCCCATGCCCAATACGACCAACAAACTAAAGAATCAATGAGCATCTCTAACGTTTCAATCGAGACATTCTAATAAAAAAAGAAAACAAGTTACTCAGGGACTCTAAGGCCTTTCAGGAACAAAAAGCCTATCACTGGAAAAATCCCAATTCTAGGAATAGACTCTACCCTAAATCTAAATACAATACTCAGGATCCAGGTCTTTCTGATGCATCCTTAGTATCATCTACTTCCTCCCGCAAATCCTCTAATCACAACAAGTCAAGGAAAACTAAGAGAAATTCACGAGGCAACAGTTCCCAGGAAAAGTCACACAAAATACGTATAACAGAACCCATGCTAGGTAGACAGGATACAACCACACCCAATAGTTCCCCCACCCCTACCTCCAGTTTTCAATATGAGACTAACACCCTGCTTCCTAGGATTTTATCATCAGGTATCAAGGCACCGCCACTCCAAGCCCATAAATGACAATCACACTGGTGGGCCTCCCTCGAACTCCGAACCCTTATGACATATGGATCAGGTAATGACTTCACACCCTTCTATCGTTGAATCTACTACTGAGAACCTCAATGTCATCAACCTGTCATCTTACGTGTTATCGGACACACAGACACAAGTTTTAGCCAAGGGGTTAAGCTTCTGTCCCAACTAGGACTTGGACCAATTTGAGGTCATTAAAGACATTCAACTTTTCGCCAGAAAACTCATACTCAAACAGATGTACACCAAACACCTATCAAACCCGACTTTGAGCAACATGAATTAAAAGCTCTAGACACCCTGGTCGAGCTCCTCGAAGAGAGCGACACACCTGACCTCATCGATCGCATAGACCTAGAGCAGTTGCTCGGTCGCTTCGATCAAACAGACCTTCCGCCCCCTCCACCTTGTGTCCTCAAAAACAAATCTGACAAAATTTCCCAACCCTAACACAAATTCCAATGTAGCCGCTTTTGTCAAACTTACCACCAGGGACATATGTAAAATCCAGACTCCTGACCCCAGAAACGACAACTTGACGAGATCTGAGCGGGATGCCCTTCGTCTACTCAAGGACCACCCCACAATAACTATCAAGCCCTCCGACAAAGGAGGCAATATTGTGGTGATGGACAATGACACGTATTGCAAGATACCAGCAATCAGAATCGAAAGATTCCAAGGGGTGTTCTACAACTTGATTGACCACACCTACAGTGAAGGTGTCCTCAACAAGGCTGAATGGGACTTTATACGCACCCAACACCCGCGCACCCCCACATTTTACTCTCTACCTAAGGTGCACAAAAATCTTACCTGCCCCCTGGGAAGACCGATCATCTCAGGCAATGGCTCTTTCACTGAGAGACTTAGCCAATTTTTAGATGGATGTTCTCAGACTTCCCAGCTACATTCGAGACACACCGCATCTCCTACAAAACATTGATGGCCTCTGCGTCCCTCCCGAATCATTACTTGTGGCAGTGGATGTGGAGGCCTTGTACAGTTCGATACCGCACGATAAAGGCCTCTCATGTGTGCGACACATCTTTTCCCTCAATAGCCAGCACAACAACAAGACTAATGAGTTCCTACTGGCAGCACTGGAATTCATACTCACGCACAATTATTTTACATTCAATGGCTCCCACTACCTTCAGGTGCAGGGCGTTGCGATGGGGACCTCATGTGCCCCATCGTGCGCCAACCTGTACCTGGGGGAGTGGGAACACATGATACACGAATCCCCTCACCTGGCTGCATACATGGAGAATGTCGTCCTGTGGTACCGCTACATCGACGATGTTCTCCTTGTGTGGAACGGACCAACATCATTATCTCCCACCTTCCTTCATTTTGCTCTTCATGACACTATGGCCTCTATGGCTCATGATGTGTACCATCTTCTGGATAGAATGGTCTCCTATTAACAAGGACTACAGAAGATAGACTTACACGAGTACTTCCTCATTGTGAAGGAACTTGGAAAAGGTGGATTTGGAAAAAATATTTTTGGCAAAAGACAATAAAACAGGACAGTAAAATAATCTAACCACCATTTCAATTTCCTTTACAAATATTTATATATATATTCATAAAAATTTGTTCTGCAAGATTATAGACTTTTTTCAAGAGGTCACTAAGTATAGAGCAGTAAAGTAGAATCTCTGATCAACACTCTTAATAATAATAATAAGCATAATAGCAGGTATATACTTGTAATAAATTCCATTATTAGGCCATATTTGTTCAAACATTACCAAAGGACTGGTGCACATGATTTGAAGCAAGATTTTGTTTCAGTGTTTGACCTGGACCGCCATCCCATCAAGCTCACAGAATTTGGCCTTGCTAATGTGAAAGGGACAGTGATTAGGAGGTGTGGCACCGTGTCCTACATGGCTCCAGAAATGTGCGAAGCTGACCCTTCAGATGGTCTGGTTGTGAATGGCAGCCTTGATGTGTGGGTGTTTGGAGATTCCATGGGAAGGATACCATTCTGGACTATGAAAAATATAAGACCCCTTTCACACCGAGGCACTTTTTATGCGTTTTAGTGCTAAAAAAAGAGCTTTACAAACGCTCCCCATGCATCTCAATGGATGCTTTCACACTGAGGCGTTGTGCTGGCGGGGCGTTGAGAAAAGTCCTGCAAGGAAATCGGGTTTGTAGAGGTGCCCATCAATGGATCAGAAGATGGGTCATTGGGTCTTATTGATGACCTCAACTTCATGGCCTGCTTCCAGTGACACAAATCCTCAGCTCGCTGTCTTGACCACATCCATGCCCATCAATGACCCAGAAGATGGGGGAAGCACTGGGTGGTCCTGGTGGTGGCTCCAATGGCTGTTAGGACGACAGACATCAGGCTGACATGTGCCACACTTATCAAATTGTCAAGCAGAACGGCATCCCTGAAGGAACTAAACCAGACCATTCAGTACATGTATGACAACAAGAAGTACAAAAAGATGGTTCTATACATCGAGGCCAGTGAATCAGGCTCCATGATGAATCGCCTCCCCAACAACATTGACGTTTACCCCACCACAGCCGCCAACCCTACAAAGTCCGCTTACGCCTGTTATGGCAAGGAGAGAGATATACTTTGGCGATCTTTACAGCATCAGCTGGATGGAGGATTCAGAGATGGAGAAACTGTTCAAGGAGACACTACACAGTTTATACTGGTCAAGCAACACATCAATACCAGTTATGTGATGCAGTATAGAAACTGGACTATTTCCAAGATGAAGGTGAGCCAGTTCCAGGGTAGCACTAAAACAGTGGTCCCTCCCATGACCCTGGAGCCAGTATACAATTATTAAGGCCCGTGATGTACGGACCAGGATCAATGCCTCACAAGAGACCACAGCCTTGACCAAGGAATCGGTGAAGAAGCTTGTTCCTGTGGTGACAGAATCTGATGAGTTGAAAGAAGAAATTATCACTGATCAGACTTAAATAATTGGTTGTGTTACCCCGCAGCAGTCGAGCACTTCAAGAACCAGTGCTTTAACTGGCACAACTCCCTGTATGCATACTTCATGAGACAGTTGCTCTCTAGTGAGTATCCAGATTCACAGAGTGTACATCACATGCTATGATTAATGTCTGCCAAAATTATCAATCAGTGTGGGTGAGGAATCTGATAAGTGGGCCTTATATTTTAGTCTGTAAATAATACTTAAAATTAATGTTATACTGATGCTGGGCAAGAGTGTTTTTTGTGTAATGTGCTTGCAATATTATGTGCAAAAGTACTTATATTTTTTTTTTCCTTCTTTGACTCCCCAGTTTCCTTCAACGCCACAGGAATGGCAGACTGTGACATCCCATTTTGACACCTGTTGGGACTTTCCCAACTGTGGAGGAGCTATAGATGGGAAACACGATCACATCGTGCCACCACCCTATTCGGGGTCATACTATTTTAATTATAAGGGGTTTAATAGAATTGTGTTAATGGCGGTGGTGTTGGCACAATATGAATTTCTGTATGTGGAAGTGGGGAAGAATGGCCGGATGTCGGATGGAGGAGTCTTTGCCCAGGATGGAGTTCTGTACAATGTACAACGCAACAATGTGACATTTTATCTCTGGGCGCTACACCTTTTCCTTGATCTGTGTTATAAATTGGCTATACTACATGTGTCAGCTGCCGCAATTTTTTTCTTTGCGTTATTGTTGACACAGCGCAGAAATACTTAATTTTTCTCTATCGCACCCTTTATGTCCTGGTTTATACCGTACACCGCTCCGGAAATGTGCAGCCTACAACTAAGGGGAAAAGTTGCTGCTGCACCCGAGCACTGACGTCTGGGCCTTTGGGGTCATGGTATACACATCTATGACCAGGTCCTTCCCCTGGAAATAAGCGGGGGGTCATGATCTCGTGTATCAGAACTTTGCTTGGGGGCAAATGAAGAAGGATCTGAACTTAGCATCAGGAAAGTGGTGACAATTCTCCATTGAAGCCAGGCAGATGTTCTGGGACATGTTAGCCCTCAATGCCTCTCAGAGGTGTTCTGCTTTGGTCATTTTAAAATACCTCCACCTACCATGCAAAAGCAGAAATGCCTCCAGAGAATCTGTCCAGGAATACGGTAGTACGTGTGACATAGCTGAGTGCATGGTGTCCATTATGGAGCCTAATGTCTCCTAGATCCAAAGAAAATCAATCTCCCTCAAAATTGGAGGAGGTGGAAATCATTTAAACATCATTTTTGGTCACCTACTGAGTAGAAGACGGATGTATTGGATGTACTCTGGGACTTGTACAAGCTTCATATCCTACGTGAACGTAAACATTTTAGAAGACTGCTGACTTTTTTTCTGTAGCTCTATAACTGCTTGATATATCTGCACAAATGCATGGATTTTTTTTTTTTTTGGGGGGGGGTTTCTTTTCTCCATTTTACTATTTGTCACATGTAATAAAATGTGGGTTTTGCAGTTGTTCTGTAGCAGGCATGTATAGTAATTATATTATGGACATAATGATTGAACTAAAGATATTAAATCCATTGCTGCAGGATGGAGTGAGGAATCCTTGGATACTTTGATGGAACAACATTATGAGATCATCATGTCCCCCCCAGCTGCATAATGTAGTAACTTCTACTATCCTGTTACTCCTCCTGTGCATTGGGTGGCGCTCTTGTACTTCTTCACCTCTAGTTTATTGAATATTAGATAACTATGTTTTAACAGCAATACTACAACTATTATTTTACAATGTCCTATGTGACACCTTCCATCCAAAAGGGATATTGGTGTAGTTAAAACGATATATTTGAAAAATATGTTAATAAACACAAAAACAAAAAAAAAAATTTCTTTGGATTGGTGACACTGCTCCTCAATATTCTTCTCATTTTTTTCATTTTTTTCTTTTTTTCATTTTGTTGTGATATTGCTACAATATGTTGTAAACTTACTAACTTTTCCCCTTTCGTCTTTCAGGACAGCCACCATGAGAGATAGTCTCCTCCTCTTCCTCTTAGGAAACACTGCGCCAGCCCATAAATTCTCACTTCCCCCTGCCAGACCTCAGTATTAGTGTTTCCTCCGGTGGGGAGACACTGTGCAAGGAACCAGGCTTTTCAGTCAGGGGACTGTGGCTGTTATTTGTTTTTTTGAGCCTGTAAATGGGAGCAGGGGCTTCCTATGGGCATGGGGGGGACTTACCCCTCGATTCGGTGGCCACCACTTCCTAGCTGAGCGCAGCTTCAGGCTGTGGGGGTTCCCTATCGCGGTCACAGGGCTGCAGCAGGCTGGCGTCCGCCCTTCCTGTATACTTTACAGGCCGCTCTCTTTTTGGAACTAGGCGGGCCGGACGACGGGCGACGTCATTTCCGGCGGAAGGGCGGGGGCTTGCCTTTGACCCGCGGCTTCCGATTCCGGGTCGCAGGGCTGATAGGGAAGCCAGGCACAGGCTGGAGACGAGTCTGGGACGCGCACAGGCAGCGTTGGACTCGGTAGTAGCAACCACCTGCAAGTCATGTCGGAAGCGGATGCTCAACCAACGGACACTACCTCCAGCCTTCCTAAGGTAAGAGTGCCTTGGGGAAAAGTACTCTTTACCTAGGATTGTCCCTCCATGTATGGTTCCTGTCATGGGGGGGCAGATACCCTGGGTGGTCAGGGGAGGGAGGCTCAGATCCCCATAGATGAAGGAGGGTCTAGTGCACTCCCAGGGTTGTATCCTTGTTTTTAAAAAAAAAAAAAAAAAAAAAAAAAAAAAGTGACAAAAATGTTTGTTTTTCCTTTCTTGTATTTCAGAAAGCTACAGAAAAATCTAAGTCTACCCATAGCTCTAAGAGGAGGTGTGCCTCTTGCAGGGACACATTAGGGGAGGCATGGACAAAGGTCTTGTGTAGGGAGTGCATAGACTCCCTTGTTAAGGAGAGGGACTCTGAACAGGAGTCAGGACTTGCAGCCTCAGTTAAAGAGCTCTCGTCCACCTTTTCTTCATTTAAAGCCTTATTTGAAAGGTTTCAACCTCCCATTAGTCCAGCTCCCCAGGATACAACCCCGCCTCAGGCGCAGGTCTCTGCTCCTGCCCAACCTGCAACTTCAGTTAGGGCAGAGGAAGCTCCAGGGCCTTCCGGAGTGGAACTAAGACAGCCAGATAGTTCCTCCTCCGATTCCCAGGATGGTTCAGAGGGGGAGGACCAGGACGGGGAGTCCAGGAGATCCTCCAGATATAAATTATCCCTAGAGGAGGTAGAGGACCTCTTAGGGGCTATTTATACAACCCTCGGTATTCAGGAGGACAGGAAACCCCTGACCCTTCATGACCAGATGTACAGAGGCTTGGGGGAACAAAAGAGAAAGGTTTTTCCAGTTCATGAAGTACTGGTTGAAACTATCAAAAAGGAGTGGCAGGATCCCGAAAGGAAATCCTTTTTTTCTAGATCCTTAAAGAGGAGATTTCCGTTTTCGGATGATCCTACATCTATCTGGAATAAAAATCCCAAGTTAGATGCTGCTTTCTCCCAGGTTTCCAGACACACTGACCTGGCTTTTGAGGACATGGGGGCCCTGGTGGATGTCATGGATAAGAGAATAGACTCTCTCCTTAAAAAGACGTGGGATTCAACAATTGGTAACTTGAAACCTGAGTTGGCTGTCACAGTAGTGGCTCGCAATCTGGAGCACTGGCTCTCTAAGATTCAAGAGCATATTGAGGCTGGAACGGCAAAAGAAACCATTCTGTCTTCTTTCCCTACGATTCTGCGGGGTATCGCCTACATAGCTGATGCCTCGGCAGAGTCAGTACGTATGACGGCCAGATCAGCGGCTCTGGCCAATTCGGCCAGGAGAGCCCTCTGGCTAAAAACCTGGCCGGGCGATAGCGCCTCTAAAGTCAAATTGTGCGGCATACCGTTAACGGGAGACCTTCTCTTCGGCCCAGGCTTAGAGACGGTCTTAGACCGCACAGCAGACAGGAAGAAATCCTTCCCGGTTAAGCGGAAAACCCCTGCACATACAAAGAAGGGGTTTCGTCCGCAAAAGCGTAAAGAGACTCCAAAGCCGGAAGGGCAAAGGAAGTTCTGGGGTCAGAAAGGCAAGGGCAGAGGAGGGGCGATTTTTCGCCCTCCTGAACAGCCCCGTAAAAGTCAATGACTCCCCAACCATGGTGGGGGGAAGATTGGGGGCCTTCCTCCCACAGTGGGAGGCAATATCCCCCAATCGCTTTATCCTAGGGATTATAAGAAGGGGGTACCATATCGATTTCACGAATCTTCCTCCTCAGAGATTTTTGGTCACGCACCTACCCAGGTGTACGGCAAAAGCCGAGGCTCTGTTGGAAGCATTAAGAGATCTGGTAGATCAGAATGTGGTTCTAAAAGTTCCAAAAGCCGAGGAGGGAGAGGGGTTTTATTCACACATCTTCGTAGTGAAGAAACCCACAGGGAAATTCAGACTGATTCTGAATCTAAAGCCCCTGAACAAGTCAGTGACATACAGGAGATTCCGTATGGAAACAATTTTCACGGTGAGAACACTGTTGCCCCGCAACTGCTTTATGGTATCCCTGGACCTAAAGGACGCGTATCTACACGTTCCCATAGCAGAAGCCTCACAGAGGTTTCTCCGGCTAGCGGTAGATCTAGGTGGAACATCGGTACATCTACAGTTTCAGGCGCTGCCTTTCGGGCTATCCTCCTCGCCCCGCATCTTCACCAAGGTCTTGGCGGAGGTGATGGCCTTTCTTCGGCTCCAGGGAATATCAGTGATAGCATACCTGGACGACCTGCTCCTGTTTGCAGCGTGTCCACTGCAGTTAGTCAGGGATCTAGAACTTACAAGAAGAGTTCTTACAGGTCTAGGGTGGCTAATGAACTTGGAGAAATCCAGTTTGATTCCCTCCCAGCGCATTACCTACTTGGGCTACCAGTTGGACTCAACACTACTGAGAGTGTTTCTTCCAAGAGAAAAAATACTAAAGCTGGACAGGGCACTGGCTGGTCTCCAGTGCAGCAGTCGGGTCTCTATAAGAGTTCTGATGTCGGCCCTGGGTCTTTTGACCGCGACCCTCCCAGCAGTGCAATGGGCAGGTCTGCACTTTCGTCCCTTACAGTCCTTTGTCCTAAGGGTGTGGGATCACAGCCAGAGAAGTCTGGATGCCTTGGTTCAGGTCCCATCCCAAGTAAAGAGATCCCTCTGGTGGTGGAGGAGGGTCTCAAACTTGTCGCAGGGTCGTCTGTGGTTCATCCCAGTCTCTCAGGTGGTAACCACAGACGCAAGCGGCAGAGGTTGGGGGGCGCATCTGGGTTCCCTTGTAGCACAGGACACCTGGGAGGGAAACGAACTCAGAAGGTCGTCCAATTGGAAGGAGCTGAAGGCAATCGGGCTAGCACTCAGGTTCTTCAAAAAGGAGCTACAGGGCCACCATGTACAGGTGCAGTCGGACAACTCGTCCGCCGTAGCTTATGTGAACAAGCAGGGAGGCACAAAGAGCGGAGTACTGCTGGCATTGGCATCAGACATTCTGAGCTGGGCCGAGACTCACACTCTCTCACTCTCAGCAGTCTACCTGAGAGGAGAAAAGAATGTGATAGCAGACTTTCTCAGCCGAACCAAGCTGAGAGAGGGCGACTGGATCCTCAACCAGGAGGTTTTCAATCTCATCTCAGAGAAGTGGGGTCCTCCAGAGGTAGATCTGTTCGCGTCAAGAAACAGCGCGAAAACCCCTTGTTTTTTCTCCCTAAACAGAGGGGAGGGAGCACGAGGGGTCGACGCATTGATCCAGGACTGGCATTTCAGAATCTGCTATGCCTTCCCGCCCCCAGCGTTATTACCAGCAGTTCTCAGGAAGTTTCAGATGGAAAACACGTCCCTGATTCTGGTAGCACCACATTGGCCAAAGAGGGCTTGGTTCTCAGTACTCAAGCAGCTAGCGGTCGAACCTCCCTTATTCCTGCCACCTCGAGAGGATCTCCTCTCACAGGGCCCAGTCCTCTGTCCACAGGTTCACCAATGGCAGTTAGCGGCCTGGCTACTGAGGAGGGTATGCTGAGAGCTAGGGGTTTTTCTGAGAAATTAATCTCCACCCTCCTCAATAGCAGGAAGAAGGAAACACGCCAGATATATAAAAAAATCTGGGTACGTTTCAATAAATGGTGTGCAGAAGGCTCCCTTGCGGTACATAGTCCCACAGCTGTGTTGGAATTCCTTCAGTGCGGGGCAGACAGGGGTTTATCCATAAGTACCCTTAAAGGTCAGGTGTCAGCACTTAGTGCTTATTTAGAGAAACATCTGGCCACCAACCCCTGGGTGGTCAGATTCTTTAAGGCTCTGTCTAGACAAAGACCGGTTCAAGGTCCTCCCTTTCCCAAGTGGGACCTATCGTTAGTTTTGCAGGGCCTGACGGGAATCCCCTTTGAACCTTTAGAGGAATGTCTACTAAAGGATCTTACGTTAAAAACAGTTTTTTTGGTAGCAGTGACAACTGCCAGGAGAGTCAGCGAGATTGAGGCCTTATCTGTTAGACCTCCTTTTTGCGTTATTTTTTCAGATCGGATCATCTTTAAGACCGATCCAGCATTTTTACCTAAGGTTGCTTCTGGTTTCCACAGAAGTCAGGAGGTAGTTTTACCCTCATTTTGTCCCAACCCCTCGGGGGAAAGGGAATTAAAATTTCATTCTTTGGATGTAAGGAGATGTATCCTTAGATACCTAGAGCTGACCAAGATGTTTAGAAAGTCAGACTCTTTATTTGTTTTGTTTTCTGGGGCCAGAAAAGGATGCAAAGCGTCTCGACGCACTATTGCCAGATGGCTCAGAGTAGCCATTGGCCAGGCCTATACATTGGCAGGGAAAGAAATCCCAATGGGTATAAGAGCACACTCTACTAGAGCTATGGCAGCTTCGCAGGCAGAAAGGGCTGGAGCAACGCCAGAGCAAATATGCAGGGCTGCAACATGGTCCAGCTACTCCACTTTTGTAAAGCACTACAGAGTGGACCTGGTGTCGGCTAGTGAGCAAGCCTTTGGGCGAAAGGTATTGCAAGCGGTAGTCCCACCCTAAACTGGTAAGTGCTCGTTTATCCTCTCATGGTGGCTGTCCTGAAAGACGAAAGGGGAAAATTAGAGTTACGTACCGGTAACGTCTTTTCCAGTAGTCTTTCAGGACAGCCCTAGTTACCCACCCGAAATTTTTGGGGGGTCTTACAAAAGACCAGAACGCAGCATGATAATGATATGGAATAGTATGTTATTAATGTGTTCTTGTGTCTCCCCAGCTGACCGGAGGTAATCTCGGAATATACTGAGGTCTGGCAGGGGGAAGTGAGAATTTATGGGCTGGCGCAGTGTTTCCTAAGAGGAAGAGGAGGAGACTATCTCTCATGGTGGCTGTCCTGAAAGACTACTGGAAAAGACGTTACCGGTACGTAACTCTAATTTTTGGTAAAATTAACATATTAGTTTATTAACTTTATAGTAGTTATCAGGTATTGTATAGGGTTGATAGCGTGTTCCACCTCTTCCCCCTTTTTCCCGCTCCTTTTCTCCTTTGTCTACGGGGATTTCTCTCTATACTATGGCAGACTTTTGTGGTCAAGCGTGGGAAGGTTTGATGACCAAAATAGAACTATCCCATCAAACCTCTGGTATAAAGGAAGAGGACCTTGATAGGTCCTTTACTAGGCTTCAACACCTGGTAGAGAAAAAAAGTATGGATTTTCTGGCATAAGAAATATTTTGTAAAATATCTTGAACATAACATCACACCCTGGAGGTTACGCACTCAAATTTTCCCTAACCTCCAAAAATTTGATAATTTAAAATTAATGTGGGAATCTAACTTACAGACTTGCTCCTCTCGAATGATTGCCATCCTCTGCTCCCAATATGAACATGAAATTTCTGTGCTTGATGAGCAGATACAGAAGTGGGCTGTTGAACACACTTCGATAGCCACTTCTCCTGTCTTTGCCCAAAAAGAAAAGGGACGTGAAGGAAACCATTGAAAAATATACAGCCGAGATCATTAAAAGGTAAAGAATCTAAATTCCTGAGGGAATATTTGGCACATGGAGGGTGGCTCTGCCTACAAATGGAATTCCCATACACAACCCAAACACTTCCCTAGAAAGAGAACTTGCGCACCTCCAAAACGAGGAAAATATCATTCCCAACATCTCTTCCACATCCTCAGTTTCCTCTAGCCAGTCTACATCTTACCGTGATCTGAGGACAGAATAACTAAAAAGAGAAAAAGTAACCCTGATAGTCAATCCCTAGAGTCCTTTAAATGTGTGTTTGGAACAACACAGAATCGCAGACCCTCTGGTCCACAAAGGAATACACAGTCGCAATCGTTACAGCCCCCATTATGCAATACTGCGCTAAGCACTTTTGCACCATCCTTAATTACAGACTCAACGTTAGCTCCATCCGCATGCGTGGCACCGAACATTTCAAGCAAGGTGGGCACCTTGAACACTATGTTCCCTTCTTCAAACCCCTCACACTCTGATCCTAAACTAGCTCCCGTTTTTTGGGGAAAGCACAGGAGATGGACCACTGCCCATCTGCGGATGCTGTGCCCCAACAGACAGTGGAACAACACAATTTGAAATAATTAGTCTTTGCACCAATTGTCCGAGGCGGAGAGCCAGGTCCTCCAGCTGGGACTGACTTTCTGCCCGGACTCAGATGCGGATAAGTTTACTATCATCAAGGACATTCACTTATGTTTAAAACCATGTATGACAAATCCACTCAACCACTCCAAGGTCCTGGCACCAATGGTCCGGACCCAGACATCTATACCCTACAGGAACTTTGTGAGACCAATATCGAGGAATTCTCCTCGGACGGTTTGGAGGCTACAGCCCCCCCCTTCCTCTTTTAAGCTAAAATCCCGCAATTTTTCACTATTTAACAATAATCCCAATATATGGGCCTTCGTACAACAAACCACACGGGAAATTGAAAAGATCAAATGGCTTGAAACCAAATCCCATAATCTGTCTCTTAAACTAATAATAAAACCAGCCGATAAGGGTGGAAACTTGGAAATAATGGATGTTAAATTTTATGAAGCTATGTGCTTAAAGATTTTGCAAAATAGAGATTGGTACAGGCCAATTACCAAAACACTTGGAATTTCCTTTATATCAAAAACCCAAAAATTCCAACCTTCTATGCCCTCCCAAAAACTCATAAATCTTTAGTCTCACCTTAGGGCAGACCCATTGTGTCCGGGTGTGAGTGCTTAACTGAAAATGCTAGTAGTCTTATTGATCAATATCTTAACCCACATGTTATGTCACTCACTTCCTATATAAAGGACACAATGGACCTGCTTAAAAGTATTGAAGGGGCCATCCTTCCCCCAAATACATGGTTAGTGACCATCGACATAGAAAGCCTCTACAACACCATCCTGCACGAAAAAGGTTTAGCAGTCATTGAAGGTCAATTAAAGGATAGAGGCAAATTAGCCAACAACTATCTCTATATACTAGAACCTTTACACCTGTTGTTTGCTATTTCTATTTTACAGTTGGCAAACCTAAAGGGAAAAGGTGGATCCGAGAGAGCAAGACAAAATCATTCATTTGTACAGGAGTGGTGTTAGGACAGTAAATGAAATTCTTAGGCGCACAAATACCTTTGTAAAAGAACCTTTTCCCATCATCTGAACTTCTGAGACATCTGAGAGCCGGAGAAGGTTTTATCCCACCCGAAAAGATATTTCCCATTTATTGAGTAGATCCAGACAAGAAGGGCGTAATTCAGTGTTAGATCAGGAACAATTATTGGATCAGCTTAATGTATGGAAGGTAGAGACACCAGACCTCAATCATTATTGCAGGTTGAGTACAATACCAGATGATCTCAGCAATACAAAAACATTTTTATCTGCTTAGCAGACCGCATGGAGGAAAAAAAAAAAAAAATCGTGTGTTGATGTACCTTTTTGGTCCACACACAGTTTTGTTCTGCAACATATTGTTTAGGCCATGTCTTATGCGTACGCATGAGCAACCTTTTTTTCTTTATATGTGACGTACATCTGGAAGCCACATGTAATCAATTTGACATTTGGTATCACACCCCGTGAACTGCCTCATTCAAAGCCCTTATTGTCCTTGCTCTCTCTTTTTTCTCCCCTAACCTGGGATGGAGGCACTACCTTGTGCCTCATCCAAAGTCCCATTACACAAAAATAAATTTTTTGCTTTCATTGCTAGACATTTGGGATGGAAGCAGTTTACAGGTATACTTTATGTCCTGCAACACAACTGCTGCTCTAACTCTGTGAATTATGGATACATTCCGGCATAGTGTATGTGGGGTCTGATTCCCGGGCTATGTTTTGTTTCAAACCCGGAGCTGCGATGCGCTTTGTGCGGGCCCCCCCCCCACCCCCTTTGGGGATCGGGCAGCAGCTCACAGCGCATCGGCGTCACGCCTCGCTCCTCCATACAACGTCACTAGTTGACGTTACGATGGAGGTACACGCCTTTCCCATCCATCCGACCCAGCTGGCCGTGGTGACGTCAGTCATGGGCGGGTCTCCACCGCCCAGGCTGTAGTCCCGCCTCACGCATTGTCGGCTTTTACGTGACGTTGGCGGTCACTGCCGACGCAGGCGGCATGCATATTTAGGCGCCTTTTCTCCCTCGGATGCAGCCTTCACTCCCGCACACGTGCAGACGCCATAGCTCCAGGAAGCTCTTGTCTCAAGCACATTAAGGTAACACTTAGTGGTTCCTTTTTTGTTAGTACTCTACTTTTTATACTTTTGTTGTCAACAACATTGGCTTCTCTCAATGGACTTTTCATCCATTGTAGATATACATCCATGATGATTTTGATTTTGTTTTTTTGTTGGAAGTGATGGTCTGTGTTCTGGGGATGATGCCTGTGTATGCCTGTCCTGCGTTGGGTCCTTGGCCGCCTCAGCTCCGGGGGAGAACAAACCTTTGTTAGCCTGGTGCCTACCCTACGATACACCTTAGTCAGGTACTTAGTATAAGTATCCAGAAATCGACTTACTGTCCTTTCTGGTTGCTCTTAGCTCATTGGTTGATGTTTTCATACTTTGTCACTTACAGATACCCCACTGCATCTGCCCCTGAAGAAGTGTTATTCACAGAAACGCGTCGGGCAACATGGATGCAGCTACTCTTATTTTAATAGGATTTCATCCAGATCAATGTTTTTAGGAAATTGTATATTTGTACGTACCTTTTATATCATGCTGGCATGTACCTCCCAGTTTTGTATTTGTACCATCTTTATGTAATCTGATAATCTTGATTCGCTGCCCAGATGTCATGTTATCTGTTGTACAAGCATGTATTTATGTAGGTTCTGTTTAGCGTGTATGCGCATGCAACCTTCTATGCTCATATTGTGTTATGTATTTCTGGACGCCTATGCAATAAATTGACCCTTTTATCTCAACTCCATTCTGTCAGCTGCCTCATTTAAAGTCCCAATGTCCTCCCTGCTTATTTCCCCCGTTATTAAAGAATGGTCAGAAGAGGAGAAGCGTCACACCGCGAGAGCCTCCCTCAATGCCATCATGGATGTGGAGCGGCCCGAAAAGAAGATGATGAAGAGAAGAAGATGAAGAGGAAGAGGAAAAGATGAAGAAAAAGATGGAGAAAAGCGTCACACAGCGGGAGCCTCCCTCCATGCCATCATGGATGCGGTGCGGCCTGAGGAGAAGGAGATAAGAAGACGCCGCGGAGGAGATGCCGGACGAGAACACCGGAGGAAGAACCAGAAGAGGAAGAAGATGGAGGAAGAAACCGAAGGAAGATAGAAGATAGTTTTTGACAATTTCTTTATTTAAATGCTTCTGTCATTTTTAACATTGACAGTTTTTTTGTGAAATGGTAGGGGTACTTTTGTACCCCCTTACCATTTCACACAGGGGGGAGGGCCAGGATCTGGGGGTCCCCTTGTTAAAAGGGAGCTTCCAGATTCCGATAAGCCCCCCGCTCGCAGACCCCCACAACCACCGGGCAAGGGTTGTGGGGATGAGGCCCTTGTCCCCATCAACATGGGGGCAAGGTGTTTTGGGGGGCTACCCCAAAGCACCCTCCCAATGTTGAGGGCATGTGGCCTGCTATGGTTCAGGAGGGGGGGCGCTCTCTCGTCCCCCCCTCTTTTCCTGCGGCCTGTCAGGTTGCGTGCTTGGATAAGGGTCTGGTATAGATTTTTGGGGGGACCCCACGCCGTTTTTTTTTTTAAATTTTGGTTCGCGGTTCCCCTGTCGTTTTTATCAATGAACTTTTATGTGTATTGTCGGACTGGCAATTCATTAATAGCCGCGAGTAGTTTTAATTTTTTTTCCTTTGAAATGTCATTTTGCTGTCAGACTGTTCTAAACACGGGAAACATGCACCCCTTTACAGGCAAACTATAGACACCCCCCAGGCACGATATTTAAAGGAATATTACACTTTTATTGTTTCACTTTAAGCATTATTAAAATCACTGCTCCCGAAAAAATGGCCGCTTTTAAAACTTTTTTTTGCATTGATCCTTGTCCCCTGGGGCGGGACCCGGGTCCCCAAACACTTTTTATGACAATACCATGCATATAAGCCTTTAAAATTAGCACTTTTGATTTCTCCCTTAGACTTTAAAAGGGTGTTCCTTGGCATTCAAATTGTTCGACTTGATTTGAGTTTGACTCAAACTCGAAGCTCATCCCTACTAAGGGACACATGCACAATTGTCTCGGGTCATAGATTTTTTTCTCCAGAGACATGTGCATGTGCAAACTGACTATTAATAAATACTCAAATACATATCTGCAGTCCGTATTGCTTCACTGCTAGTATAACGGTTACTCGTTCTTTTGTTCTTCGTTTTTACATCGGGCTAGTGTCAGTTGGCCAGGTCACTTTTACCTACATATATAATTTTGAGGAGTATTTTTATCCTTGAAGGTCGGAAAGGTTCCCAATTCTGATACCTACTTACACAAAAACAGTATATATATATATATATATATATATATATATATATATATATATATATATATATATATATATATATATATATATATATATATATATATATATATATATATATATATATATATATATATATTACCACTTAGGAATACACATTTTTAAGTGTATGCTTCTGCTGGGTGTTTATTCATTAAAAAACATGATAACAAACGGACAGTTTTTTTTTATCTCTTTGACATATGAATGATTTTACCTATGAGCACATCAGAACCCCACTTAGGGGAGGCAGCAACCTTTACGTTTTACCGTGTAGGCCCATCCTAAGTGCAGGTTTATTTCCTTATTTGATTTTTGCCTTAATTGTTACACTACCGAAGCTGGGGAAAGAGCCTACCTCTGCACAAAATTTCCGACCCATATCTCTTCTCAATGTGGACACAAAAATCTATGCCAAAATAATAGCCCACAGATTACTCAACCTAATGCCCCTTCTAATACAGAAGGACCAAACCAGGCTTCACAAAAGGGAGGCAGACAACTGATGCCACTCGCAGAATTATCAACATAATCCATCACGCTGAGATATCTAGAACGCCTTCTCTGCTCCTATCCTTGGATGCAGAGAAGGCGTTCGATAGGGTCCATTGGAAATATCTTGAAGCAACCCTTGGCAAATCTAGTTTTCAGGGCCCCATTCTGGCAGCAATAATGGCTCTGTATTCCTCCCCATCAGCACAGGTCTATAGTGTCGGAGATGCTGTCTAAGCTATTCTCCATCACTAATGGCAACCGACAAGGTTGTCCGCTCTCAATCATTTTTAACCTAAGGAACCCTTAGCAGAACATGTCAGATCCCAGTCTACAATATCAGGCTTCACCATTGGTACCACAGAACCCAAAATACATTTATTCGCAGACGACGTGATAATGCTGATCACAAACCCTCACTCTTCCCTGGCTTCGGTCCAATCGCTACTGAAAAGGTTTAGTACATTATCTTACTACAAAGTTAATGAACATAAATCCTACATTCTAGACCTGGGCATTGATGCAACCACTAGTAATCTACTCCAGACCCAATATCCTTACCCATGGGCGGAGGATAGTATTCCCTACCTCGGCATTAATCTCACCAAATCCACTAGAGGTCTTTTCACACACAACTACACAGACGCCAAACAGATGATGCTTACTGAAACCACAAAACTCTCCAAACATGAATTCTCATGGTCAGGCCGCCTGGCAGCCTTTAAAATGATGGTATTGCCACGGTTGCTCTACATATTTCGCACGCTTCCTATACCACTTTCATCTACCTACCTGAAATCTCTCCAATCCATCCTAAGCCAATTTGTTTGGCAAGGGCAAAAATCTAGATGTAGTCACACGAATCTTATTAAACAAAGATCTGCGGGATAGGATATCTGCGGAATGGGATACATAGACAAAGACTACTACAAAACCACCATTCTATAACAAATGAAAGAATGGATGAATACCTCACTCAATACTCTCTGGAGCGATATAGAAAATCACAAGACACCGGGCACAAACCTCGCCAACTGGTTATTTAGTACCTCTACACATAATCCTCACATTTTCCACTACTCACCCACTGTCCAAGCCTCAGTTAAAGTGTGGCGTACACTACACAATACCAAATGGTCACATGTACTGACGAAACCACTACACATTCCTTTAAACACCTTAAAGCTTCTTACTCCTGACTTAACACTCCCATCCTGGATTACTGACCGGGTAACATACACACAAGAACTTTGCGATCTAACAACCTGCAAATCCTTCTCACAAATAGGCAAAGACGTCAATGCACCCTCCAAAGACTCTCTCAGCTACTTCAGATTAAAAACTGCTTGAAGGCACACACATCTCTAGAAGGAAAACTACGCTTGAAACTATGGAACTACTTCTTTACAGAACACTCTAACACTAAAGGGACTTCCCTCATATACTCATTCTTACATGAAAAAAACATGTTCAGCAAAACCAAACCTCTCCTTGACTGGGAAACTGACCTACAGACACAATTCACGGATGCCCAATGGCAACAGGCAATCACATCTATTTACAAAGCAACAATTTGCACCTCCCTTTGGGAAATCACCCAAAAACGCTAATGAGATGGTACCTAACTCCGTCCACACTGGCCAAATTCCACAAACACACCTCACACGACTGCTGGAGAAACTGTGGCCATACGGGCACCCTCCTCCACATTCTTTGGCCTTGCCCAAATGTAACCCAGCTTTGGAAAAATGTGGAATCCATACTCCAAGATATACTCCATAGCTCGGTTACAATTACTCCACACTTAGCCATTCTTAATGTGACAATAGAAGATTTTCCCATACACCAAAGAACAATGGTTACACACGTCCTCCTAGCTACCAAACTCTTGATCACTAGAAACTGGAAATCTGACAACATTCCCTCCCTTACGGAAGTTACTAACTTAGTACAAACCCATTTCCCTTATGAAACCCTTTTGTCACGCAGCGAACAATCCCATACAAAGACACTAATTCGCTGGAACCCATGGGTCCTTTGGTACTCAAAAAAGAATTAACGATTGAAGTAAGGTTTAACAATTGAATGCCCTGTCTCTCTACTTGCCTTCCACTTGAAGCTCTTCTCCCCCCCCCTTCCCTTATCCCTCCTTGCCCCTCCTTCCTCTTGCACCCCTCCCCTCCTTACCCCACCCCTCCTCCTATCATTCCAGGTCAACTGTTCTAACCTATATTTATAATCACTTTGTTAACGATTTTTTCTCACAGAACGTTATTCATAAAATCGCTATTCAGACTATACTTACAATATCTAGTCCGTAAACTTACATTTACATGTTCATGTTCCTGTTCCTTACTATGACTTCATAACCTGTAATATGTAAAACTCAATAAAAATTTATTGGAAAAAAAAAATAGGATGGGTCATTGGGTCCTATTGATGACCTCAACTTCATGGCCTGCTTCCAGTGACAAATCCTCAGCCTCACTGTCTTGACCACATCCATGCCCATCAATGACCGAGAAGATGGGGGAAGCACTGGGTGGTCCTGGTGGCCGGCTCCAATGGCTGTTACGATGACAGACATCAGGCTGACGTGTGCCACGCTTATCAAATTGTCAAGAAGAATATCATCCCTGAAGGAACTGAACAAGACCATTCAGTACATGTATGACAACAAGAAGTACAAAAAGATGGTTCTATACATTGAGGCCTGTGAATTGGGCTCCATGATGAATCGCCTCCCCAACAACATTGACGTTTTCCCCACCACAACCCTACAAAGTTCGCTTACGCCTGTTATGGCAAGGAGAGAGACATACTTTGGTGATCTTTACAGCATCAGATGGATGGAGGACTCAGAGATGGAGAAACAGTTCAAGGAGACACTACACAGTTAATACTGGTCAAGCAACACACCAATACCAGTTATGTGATGCAGTATGGAAACTGGACTATTTCCAAGATGAAGGTGAGCCAGTTCCAGAGTAGTACTAAAACAGTGGTCCCTCACATGACCCTGGAGCCAGTATACAATTATTAAGGCCCGGGATGTACGGACCAGGATCATTGCCTCACACGAGGCCACAGCCTTGATCAAGGAATCGGTGAAGAAGCTTATTCCTGTGGTGAAAGTCTGATGAGTTGGCAGAAGAGATTCTCACCGATCAAACTGAAAATAATGATTGACCGATTTACCCCGCAGCAACTGAGCATTTCAAGAACCA
The DNA here is from genome assembly GCF_042186555.1 of Aquarana catesbeiana. Lineage (NCBI taxonomy): Eukaryota > Metazoa > Chordata > Amphibia > Anura > Ranidae > Aquarana > Aquarana catesbeiana. Next base: position 965,290,430 of record NC_133324.1, read on the forward strand.
GTTCTTTAACTGGCACAACTCTCTGTATGCATACTTCATGAGACAGTTGTACACTCTGAATCTGGATACTCACTAGAGAGCATCACATCACACGCTATGCTATTGTCTGCCAAAATCGGCACTGACACAGCTGGCGACACAAAGTCTTCCAGTAGAGGAGGGCGCATGGGTGATGGTTAACCCTGACTCTGTTAAATTGATGATAGGCAACTCCTATCCTCATATTGATTAGTGGTTCCAAATTAATAATAACTACTGCAGCAGGGAACAGACACAAAAGATACACTCAGCATCTCTCTAAATAACTGTTCTGCTTTATTATGATGCAATTGAAGGTTTTATGCACATGATTACGTAGGTATCACATTAATATTACAATTGTACGTTTATGGTAACAAGGGGCAATACATAGGCAGGCTATGTCAGAGGCACTAATTACGTTTGATAATAAATTCTCCTTACATATTGGTGCAGAGGTAGACAATGGGTAAAGAAGAATTGGTGAGTGATGGCACGTCTGAAACATTATCACATGTGGCTTTCTTGAGGATATAAATGGCAGCATGTTCCTGTGATTTATGTGCAAGCGTGGTGTGATCTGAACATTATCCCCCTGAATAACGGACAGCTGCACAGCTGTGTGTGGGGGTGGGGCAGTTGCAGTTTATTTTTTTTCTAAACTCCCTCTGCTCAGGTGTGAACGCAGCCTATAATTTTGGAACTATAAATCAGAAGGTTGAGCATGTGGCTAGGTTTTTATATATTTTATGGACCCTAAATATTTAAACGTAAACTTTAATGACATCGAAATGAATCAATTTATAATGCCATCAACTGCTTCTTCAAAAGCAAAACAAGTAAATACTTTAAAGCACGTGCACAACTTTTTCCATACTGTATTTCTTTTATGCAAGTCAACAATGATATATAGAAGAGAATGAAAAGCATAGCCCATGACATCATCGGTAAAAAGTTTTGAATCCTTGTTAAGTATCTCCAGAACTCCCACCGAATGCCACAGGCTTCTGGGGGCAGCAAAGGACTCCTTTTTATTAAAGCTATCAGTAAAGCCCAAAATGACCAAATATTGGATTTGATTGTCAAGTTGGATATTATATTTTACCTGGAGCTGTTCTGGTACTTCAACATCTGCAGAGACCAGGGATGGTCAAGAATATGACTGTGTAGGAGTGGGAGAAGAGAGTGGACTACCAATATGTCACTTCTGAGCACACAGTGTCTTTTACAATCATTGGGGTCCAGCTGCATAGACACCGATGAACCAAGTAGCAGCATTTGCTTTGACAGGAAAAGAAGAAATGAGGATCAATGTATATTTTGAGTGAGCAAAGCCAACCTTGCTGGATAAGAACACTTTTTTATCATCAGTGGGACAGAACATTTACAATGTGGAAAACGACTTAAGGAGATATCATGAGAGGTTCAGACTACCACATGTAACAAGCCAGCTCTTCAGTCCAGTATGTGAGACGTGGACAATGAAAACCTATTCTGATGTTGACAGGTAAATATCTTTTGCACACAAATCTGACTGCAGATCAGTGTTATAGAGAGAGGAGGATAACAGCACCTGTCACGCCTTTCTCCTGGTCACAGATGTTGTTCCCAAGGCAGACACAAACAATAGAATGAGATTCAGCCACACCTCAAATGATCTAGTAAAAGTATACAGCTGTCCCAAGTGAAAGGGCCCCTTTATTCATTCAGAACACACCACATATATAGAACCCTGGATAACAGGGGTAAAATAAACTGCTGAGTCTGGTGTGGTTGTACGGTGAAGTCTGGTTAGTGCAGACCAGACTGGGCTTCTCAGTCACCCTGTGCCCCTAATAGACACAGGGTAACTTAGACATAGGAGGGGCCGGGGGAGCTGGACAAGGAGTTTCCCAAACTCTCTAAGGTAAGCTGGGTGCCACAAACCTTTACGTCCCCTGCATCCGGAAGTGATCTCATAGCTGTGGTTCCTGGGTTACAGCGTGCGTTCCAGCGGCAGGAAGCGACAGCATCCACAGCCGAGCCTGTCCACCGGACACCAGCACAACTCGAACCGTCAAGGATACAGCAGCAACACTACCTATATGCTTTCTTTAACATGTACCATTGTGAGTACCACCTTTTCACATTTTGTTTAAATAAACTTTCTGGCATTCTGCACTTAGAGTGGCGCCTTGTGTTCTTATGTTGGGTGCCACAAACCCTCTGTTCAAAGTGACTCCTGTCACAGTTATCTCTCATGAATACATGCACACACTTAGGTAAGGAGCCACAGACAGCTTTCCTACCTTTTCTCAGCAGCTTAGAGGAAAAATATAATGGTAGAAATTTAGGAGCTGCCATGATTGATGACTGATGCACAGGCTGACGCATTTCGGGGGATGCACACCCTTCCTCAGAGCTTGCATAGCTCTGAGGAAGGGGGCACACCTGTTTGTTCCTTAACTGCCAGTGATTTGGTCCTCTTGATGGTGCTGGGTGGTGCCTTAATTGTGAGGCCTGAGCTACTTGGAGGATGTTTACTAGTTCAATCTCTGTAAAATCATACACATGGAATCACTGGCTGATATGGTGTTAGTGATCGATCTTAGTGACACATCTCCATCCCTTCTACCAACGGGAGTAATATAACAAAACATTTTCCCCGTAGCTCCATTCTACCTTCATTCGAAAATTCCACATTTATCTTCTGGGTTGTTGCACTGTAAGTTCGGTTTAATTCAGACACCAAAGTGTCAATTTATTGTTTTTTTTCCTTTTAGTGTGGTTTGGGGTCGTTATGTTGGAATACTGCCCTGCGGCCCAGTCTCCGAAGGGAGGGGATCATGCTCTGCTTCAGTATGTCACAGTACATGTTGGCATTCATGGTTCCCTCAATGAACTGTAGCTCTTCAGTGCCGGCAGCACTCATGCAGCCCCAGACCATGACACTCCCACCACCATGCTTGACTGTAGACAAGACACACTTGTCTTTGTACTCCTCACATGGTTGCCCCCACACACGCTTGACACCATCTGAACCAAATAAATTTATCTTGCTCTCATCAGACCACAGGACATGGTTCCAGTAATCCATGTCCTTGGTCTGCTTGTCTTCATCAAACTGTTTGTTGGCCTTCTTGTGCACCATCTTTAGAAGAGGCTTCCTTCTGGGACAACAGCCATGCAGACCAATTTTAGGCAGTGTGTGGCGTATAGTCTGAGCACTGACAGGCTGACCCCCCCACCCCTTCAACCTTTGCAGCAATGCTGGCAGCACTCATAAGTCTATTTCCCAAAGACGACCTCTGGATATGACGCTGAGCACGTGCACTCAACTTCTTTAGTGAACCATGGCAAGGCCTGTTCTGAGTGGAACCTGTCCTGTTAAACCGCTGTATGGTCTTGGCCACCGTGCTACAGCTCAGTTTCAGGGTCTTGGCAATCTTCTTATAGCCTAGGCCATCTTTATGTAGAACAAAAATTATTTTTTCAGATCCTCAGAGAGTTCTTTGCCTAGAGGCGCCATGTTAAATTTCCAGTGACCAGTATGAGAGAGTGAGAACGATAACACCAAATTTAACACACCTGCTCCCCATTCACACCTGAGACCTTGTAACACTATTGAGTCAAACGACACCATGGAGCGAAAATAGCCAATTTGGACATTTTCACTTATGGGTGAAACTCAATTTTGTTGCCAGTGGTTAAGACATTAATGGCTGTGTGTTGAGTTATTTAAATATGTGTGTGTGTGTGTGTGTGTGTGTGTGTGTGTGTGTGTGTGTGTGTGTGTGTGTGTGTGTGTGTGTGTGTGTGTGTGTGTGTGTATATATATATATATAAAATCTTAAAGAAGAGGAGGAGGAAAATGTAACTTCAGTAAGGATAATGGAGGTTTGTGTAGGTTAGGGCTGAACCATACTACTTCTACACAGAGGTGGCCTCGGCTCCAAGTCCAGCTGTCTATTAGCTCATACCGATTATAACAAGTCACTGTACCTAAGAGTCTGGCTTTGCAAAGGTTGGTAGTGTCTACGATCTAAGCTCTTTATGGTTGTGTCTTTAACCGGGAGAGGAAGACTGAACTTCCTCCCTAGTTGTCATTGATTTGTTGCCACCCAGGAGATCCATGTGCTCTTGTAGGAACTTCATGCTCCTGCTGCTCCTATGATCTAATCTCTCTCTGTAGATTTACTTTCTTATTATATGTAGCTGTGTGCTGTATAGTTCTGTCAGTGTGTACAAAGCCAGGCATTGTATTTAAAAGCCAAGTCCATCCAAAAACTAGTTCTTAGCATGTTTTTTTCTTTTATTTCCTTGAGGCTGCAGTGGTGAAGTCTTCCTGTCCGAATTCCAAATTCTGCCTCATGTCTGTGCCCAGTACCAAGCCAAAACAATATTTCCTCAACCCCATAACCCACTCATATGCATTCGCTTTAGGCTGGGTCCACACTAACGCCGCATGCAGTTCACAGCAGGGGTCTGATGTGTCCCTGTTCACCATTTCTGGTCCGATTCAAACCCAAATTTTTGTCTGAATTCGGACCTGAAAATGGGCCAAAATTTGCACCAGAGCCGCAGCGGAGATATGTAAACTGGCTCCATAGAGAACTGGTCAAAATCTCCTGCTTTTGCGAATTGAATTTGTAATAGTGTGAACCCAGCCTTAAATTTCAGAATAGGAGCGATAAGTGTGCTCTCCAGCTATAATATTAAAACCTTCATTATGGCTTTGTAGGAGGGGGAAGGGGAAAAAAAGAACACTACTGGGAGTAAAACTCACCATTGTGGGAGGGGCAGAGGCACAAATGACTGCTAGTAAATATCCATATTGTGGGAGGGGAAGAGGTACAACCTAGGGAAAGCTCACCATTGTGGGAGGGGCAGGAGGTACAACCTACTGCAGGGAAAGCTCACCATTGTGGAAGGGGCAGAGATACAACCTACTGCAGGGAAAGCTCACCATTGTGGAAGGGGCAGAGGTACAACCTACTGCAGGGAAAGCTCACCATTGTGGGAGGGGCAGAGGTACAACCTACTGCAGGGAAAGCGCAACAGTGTGGGAGGGGCAGAGGCATAACACCCGGACTGCAGACCCCTGGAGGGGCACAAGGTACTGTTTTTTCATCCAAGATGCTTCCAGTGACACTAATTATCAGCCTCACTACCCTGACCACATTCATGCCCATCAATGACCTTAATAATGTGGGGAAGCACTGGGTGATCCTGGTGGTCACCTCCAGTGGCTGGTAAAACTACAGACATCAGGCAAATTTGTGTCAAGAAAAAGGTCATCCCTGATGAGCAGATCGGGATGAAGATGTACTACAATATTGCAGAGAATGAAGAGAATCCAACAACAGGAATCATTCTAAACTGGCCCAACAGGACAGACATTTATACAGCAGTGCTGAAAAACTACACAAAAAAAGTTTGTCACTCCTGACAACTTCCTGGCGGTTCTGAGAGGTGACACAGAGGCAGCGAAGGGAAAAGGATCTGGGCAGGTGATTAAGGCTGGATTCACACCTATGCATTTTTTGTGCTTTTTGCATTTTGCAGATTTGCACTACAGTCCATTTAACATGGTTTCCTATGGAACAAGTTCTGTAGTGCAAATCTGCAAAATGCAAAAAGCACTAAAAATGCATAGGTGTGAATCCAGCCTAAGAGTGGACTTAACCATATCTTTATCTTATTCCCTGATCACAGATCTCTGGGTCTGCTGGCCTTTCCCTGTGATGACCTCAACGTTGAGTAACTTTACCAAATTCTACCTCATTTATGTGCCCAGTACCAAGGCAAAACATGGCATCCCCTCAACCTTTAACTCACTCAAATACATTCACTTTAATTTTAGAATAGAGCGATAAATGTGCTCTCCAGCTATAATAAAACCTTCATTATGGCCTTGTAAATGCACACTACTATGTGGAAATCTAACCCTAGTTGGAGGGGAAGAGACACAAAATACTGGGAGTAAATCTCACCATTGTAGGAGGGGCAGAGGCATAACACTCAGACTGCTAGAGGGGAGCAGGGTACTGTTACTTCATCCAAGATGCTTCCAGTGACACTAATCCTCAGCCTCGCTGTCCTGGCCACCATGACCATCCATGCCCATCAATTACCTAGGTAATGGGGGAAAGCAATGGGTGATCCTGGTGGCTGGCTCCTATGGTTGGTAAAACTACAGACATCAGGCTGACGTGTGCAAGCTTATCAAATTGTCAAGAAGAACGGCATCCCTGAAGAGCAGATTGGGGTGATGATGTACTACGATATTGCAGATAATGAAGAGAATCCAACAAAAGGAATCATTCTAAACTGGCCCAACATGGTAGTCAATTCTTAGGATAGCGAGGGCAATTTGTTACAAAAAGACCTGAAGCACCAAACTGTATGTTGTCTACCGGGCGCTCGGGTTTGGCACATCACGGATTTGGTGGACAGATTACCGGGAGAGGCTGGGCAAGACCCAGCTGTCATGGTGCATGTTGGCACTAATGACAAAGTCAGAGGCAGATGTGTCGTAAAAAACAATTTTAGGGACCTAGGAGCTAAATTGAGGAATAGGACCTCCAAGGTAGTGTTCTCATAAATACTACCAGAACCTCGAGCCACACCAGAAATACAGCGGAAAATTAGGGAAGTAAAAAAGTGGCTGAGGAGCTGGTGTATAAAGGAGGGGTTCGGGTTCCTGGAGAACTGGGTCGACTTCTCAGTCGGTTACCAACTCTTTAGCAGGGACAGACTGCACCTTAATGGGGAACGTGCAGCTCGGCTGGGAGAGAGGTTGGCTAAAAAGTTAGAGGGACTTTTAAACTAGGCAATGGGGGGAGGGTCCAGATGTATGTAGCAAATGTGGAACAAATTTCAGACCCTCAACCCGAATTAAGTATAGCAACAAGTCTTATTTGCAACCTCAGGACACCCAATAAGGAGATAGTATGTGTCCAGACAAAACTATGTGGCTTGTTCACTAATGCCAGGAGTCTGGCGGACAAGCTGGGAGAACTAGAGCTACCGTTTTACAGTTTTTGTGTCCTTCAAAAGATGGATAACTTTACAGTAACTAAAGACTTACATTAATTTGCGAGAAACTTGACATATAAATATATCTTCGATAAGGACAATGGACAAATAGGAGTAAGGGAGGAGGATATATATAAGGGCTTTTAGGTCTAGGACTTCATGACACTTAAGACCCTTATCCAACCATTAGACGAGAATGAGAGCTTAGATGGAGTCGAATCTACAGCTCCTTCCCCTTCAGATGAGAAATAGGAGGTGGAACCTACACCACTTAAATTCAAAGCTAAATCCCCAAAAATTCCCCCAACTTCAGACTTGCCCAGCTGTGTGGGCATTTCTTAACCACTTCAATATCCGTCCAGAGACATATGACGTCTACAGATGGGATCTCCCATCCTGGGTGGACTTCATGACAGCCTGGGCTTCCCAGATGCCTAGGGGGCACGCAAGCCTGCCGCGTTGTTTGGGACCCGGTGCGTGTGCCCGGCGGCTGCAATGTCCGCCGGGCACCCGCGATTGCCCGTTAACCCAGGCCGGACCGTGGATCTGTGTGTGTAAACACACAGATTCACGTCCTGTCAGTTGAGAGGAGAGCAATCTGTGCTCCCAGTACAGCGGAACACTGATCGGTCTACTCCCCTTGTACGTCCCCGCCCCAACAGTTAGAAACACTCCCTTAGGAAACATATTTAACCCCTTGTGTCCCCCTAGTGGTTAACCCCTTCACTGCCTGTCACATTTACACAGTCATAAATGCAATTTTATAGCATTGATCGTTGTATAAATGTGAATGGTCCCAAAAATGTGTCAAAAGTGTCCGATGTGTCCGCCATGTCGCAGTCACGAAAAAAAAAAAAATCGCGATCGCCGCTATTACTAGTAAAAAAAATAAATCTTTTTTTTTTTTAAATGCCATAAATCTATCACGTATTTTGTAGACGCTATAACTTTTGCGCAAACCAATCAATATACGCTTATTGCGATTTTTTTTACCAAAAATATGTAGAAGAATACGTATCGACCGAAACAGAGGAAAAAATTATTTAAAAAAAAAAAAAAAAATTGGGATATTATAGCAAAAAGTAAAAAATAGTGTGTTTTTTTCAAAATTGTCGCTCCTCTTTTGTTTATAGCGCAAAAAATAAAAACCTTCTATTTGTGGGGAAAAAAGGGACGTCAATTTTTTTGGGTACACATCGCACGACCGCGCAATTGTCATTTAAAGTGCGACAGCGCTGAAAACTAAAAATTGGCCTGGGAAGGAAGGGGGTGAAAATGCCCTGTATTGAACCGGTTAAACAAACCTTAAAGTTGAAAATGTTTCCTTCCCACGTCCCAGTATAAGTATAATCTCACACAAACGGCCCTCTCCAATATTACTCAGAACAATCAGATTATCGTAAAACCGTCCGACAAAGGTGGTAATGTGGTCGTGATGGACAAGGACCAAATACATTCAGATGTGTGAAAAATTCCTGAATATTAAGGAGTGGTATCAGCAAGTCTCTATAGAGCAGTTAACCAAATCTAGGTCCCAGTATAAAGCAATAATGGCTCAGGCATATCAACAGGCCCTTATTGACAAGGATCTTTACACGCCCACCTTTTATGCCCTTCCTAAGGTCCACAAGAATCTTATCAATCCTCCCGGATGCCCGATAATCTCAGGTATAGGATGTCATACTGAAACAGCTAGTAAGTATGTGTATGTACAATCAATTACAGCCCCATGTTGCGTGTCTACAATGGTACCTAAAAGATACCTTGGAACTACTTAAGGTGATTGAGGGTCTTATTGTCCCTCCGGGAGCTATTCTAGTTGCGACTGATATTGAGGCCCTCTATTCTAGTATTCCCCACCAAAAAGGGTATTGAGGTTATCTGAACTTTCCTACGGGAACAGGACAGGAACAACTGGAAACTCTGCAAATTCATAGCTACTTTGCTAGAGCATATCCTTACTACTAATATTTTTCTTTTTAATGGTTCCTCCTACCTCCAGGTACAGGGAGTTGCAATAGGGACATCCTGTGTCCCATCATATGCCAACCTGTACCTGGAGGGGGTGGGAAAGAACCCTGTTTTCAGATTACGGTGCGTCGATATATCTCCGCCACATATTACTTTGGCAAAGGTATATCAACAACGTACTCATCATCTGGACAGGTACCATGGCTGAGCTTTCTGATTTCATGACATATATCTTGGTTAATCAATTCAATTTGAAGTTTACCATGCAGTCGGACATGCATAATATTCCATTTCTGGATTTGCCATTATTTCTTAATCCTGATGGCTCTATGTATTAGTAGTTTGTACTGTAAGGTAAGGTGTGTAGGTTGAGGATGTGGCTAGGTTTTTATATTTTATGGACCCTAAATATTTAAACGTAAACTTTAATGACATCGAAAAAGTGAATCAATTTATAATGCCAAGTAAATACTTAAAGCAAATGCGCAACTTTTTCCATACTGTATTTTTTTTATGCAAGTCAACAATGATATATAGACAAGAATGAAAACCCATAAACTCATAACCCATGACATCATCGGTAAAAGTTTTGAATCCTTGATAAGTATCTCCAGAACTCCCACAGAATGCCACAGGCTTCTGGGGGCAGCAAATGACTCCTTTCTTAAAGCTATCGGTAAAGCCCAAAATGACCAAATATTGGATTTGAGTGTCAAGCTAGATATTATATTTTATCTGGGAAGCTGTTCTGGTACTTCATCAACTGCGAGACCAAGGGTGGTCAAGAATATGACTGTGTAGTAGTGGGAGAAAAGAGTGGACCACCAGTAGGTCACTTCCGAGCACACAGTGTCTTTTACAATCATTGGGGTCCAACTGTATAGACACCGATGAACCAAGTAGCAGCATTTGCTTTGACAGGAAAAGAAGAAATGAGGATCAATGTATATTTTGAGTGAGCAAATCAAACCCTGCTGGATAAGACTCTGCAGAGAACCACTTACAACTTTGTGTTTTTAGGTAGGAATTCCAGAAGACGTGATAAAAAGATGTGCTGTTCAGATTCCCAATGCCCTCAAATTCATAGCAGAGAAAGGACTTGTACACATGGATTTGAAGACAGAAAATGTTTTGGTATTTGAAAAGGAATGCCAGTGTGTGAAGATCAAACTTTGGCCTTGCTAAGGTCAGAGGGACAGTGATAACATCCAGGTGTTGCAGCAAATCCTACATGGCCCTAGAAATGCATGACGTGACTATTTCAGGTGGACTGGTTGTAGATCACATCCTCGATGTGTGGGCGTTTGGTGTTATCTGCTGCCTACTGAGTTTTTTATGACAGATAGCCATCCTTGATGATGAAGGATTTAAGCCTTTGGTTGACTGGCAAAACAATTTAAAGATGGATAACCCTCCTGAAGCATGGAGAAAGCTTCCCACTGGGATACAAAGGATGTTTATTGAGCTTTTGGCTATTGATTACACCAAAAGAAGTCAAAGTACCAAAGTCCTTAAATACACGAGTGAAAGTTGGAAAGAAGAGAATCCCATTAAAAGATATTTGTCTGCACAGTCTGAGGAACCATTGGCTTCCCACCTGAACACATCACAGAGCACTGTTTTCATCACATCAACTCTCAGCTCCTTGTCATCTTCCCTTTTCCGATGACTAACACTTCTGGATCTCAATCTGAGATGATTGAGATGAGCCAGATTCACAGGAGGACAACATGTCAGAGGCACAAATTATGTTTAATGATGAATTATCCTTACATATTGGTGTCAAGTTGGATATATTATCTGGGAAGCTGTTCTGGTACTTCAACATCTGCAGAGACCAGGGGTGAAGTCAAGAATATGACTGTGCAGGAATGGTAAAAGAGTAGAGAGTGGACCACCAATATGTTACTTCCGAGCACACAGTGCCTTGTAGAATCATTGGGGTCCAGCTGCATAAATATTAATGAACAAAGTAGCAGCATTTGCATTGACAGAAAATGAAGAAATGAGGTTCAAGGTATATTTTGAGTGAGCAAAGCCAACCTTTCTGGATAAGGCTCTGCAGAGAACACATTTCTTTTATCATTATTGGGACAGAACATTTACAATGTGTAAAATGACTTAAGGAGACATCATGAGGAGGTTCAGACTACCATGTAACAAGTCAAGTCATCAGTCCAGTATGTGAGACGTGAACAATGTAAGAATATTCTGATGTTGACAAGTGCTTGTTTGGTAAATATCTTTTGCACACAAATCTGACAGCAGATCAGCATTATAAAAGGAAGATAAAGGGGCACCTGTCACGCCTCTCTCCCAATCAAACACGTTGCTGTGAGCAATAAAACCAGCATCCAAGCAAAAAACCTCAGGAACCTAAAGAACCAGCATGTGTTTTAATGCAACCCTGAAGAAAACTAGACATCCCACCAGGATCAAGAGATTAGGAAAAATTACTAAATAAAAAGTGGAACGCATTTCCTGAGAGCTACATTTCAAGATGTACAAAGAAATATTTGGAATCACCAATGTTCTGGTCAGGGTTTTTGATTTTTAAAGCTTGCACAAGACCAATGATTTGGTTGTTTGTTGTCTTCCTGTCACTGGTCGATCCTAGAAATTATTTTGCCTTCCTCCCTCTAGCTTGTTGGGAAAAATATTTTTCACAATATATCAGAGGGACACAGACAGAACATGTTCTCCACCCTCTGGCTTGTTGGGAAAAGCTTTTATTTAATGTGCCAGAGAGACATGACGATACATGTTGTACCCCCGCTGTCTGATTTGGGCCCATTATAAAGTGGTAGTCAAGTCATTTAAAAAAAAAATGAATAGCTGCCTTTCAGTCTCTTTAATGTGGCCCTGTACTCACCCTCAAATGGAAGGCCGGTATCGCTGAAATTTTACTAGTCTGGGAGATTGTAGCCATGCTTCCAGCCTCTGTTGACAATGAAGTGGAAGTTCTTCTGGATGGAATGGTCTCCTATTCACAAGGACTACAGCAGGTATATGTGCAGAACTAATTCCTCACAGTGAAGGAACTTGAAAAGGGTGGCTATGGAAGCAGTATGCTTGGCAAATGATGGGAAAGTTGGTCAGTGATTAAAATATTGTCTAAAAATATTTATGTATATCTTTGTAAATGTGATTTTCCCAAGAGCTCACTAATTGTAGACTTACGCTAAACCAAACACACTTAATGAAGAATAGCAGGTATGTGCAGTCAAAGAATAAGGCCCAATGCCAGAATTGCATCTCTATACTTAGAAAATGTATAAAACATTAACACACATGTGTAAGATTATTTAGGGGAACTAAGCAGCGGGTATATTCTTGGATGGGGTTATGAAAATATCAAAATGTCTTGATGGGTACCTATCTGTCTGGAGGAGTGGGCATTCATAGACAGGCTGTATTTGCATTCATACCACCCTAGATAATCACATGCTGAGTGATGCTAAGACTATAAGAAAATATTAACAAAAAAAAAAAAAGAGATCCAATGGATATAAGGAACCAACTTGGAGCAGTCAGTCTGGGAAGTATATAATGCTAACAATGACCAAGTTATACCATTGAATGAAAATTTTCTTGTTTACAAATAGATTGCTGGGTTTCCATTTAGGGTCCTTTAAAATGTAATTAATTTCTGTTGTGTTCAAGTTCTATATTTAGTGGCCAAACCTTATTCCTGAGACATGTACATATAGATGTGAGGTCTATTGAGCATTTGATTATATGTAAATAATTGAGGGTAATAGCATTCATATTTGACACATTTCTATAGTTTCTCTTCAAAGATTTGTTTTCTGACTGATTTAACAAATTTTCTTTTTTTTTTTTTGCTCTCCAGGACACTATGGCCTCTATTGCTCATGATGTGTAACATGTTCTGGATAGAATGGTCTCCTAGTCACAAGGACTGCAGACAATAGACTTACATGAATACTTCCTCATTGTGAAAGAACTTTGAAAAGACATTTTGGAAAAGTATTCTTGGCAAACGTCAATAAAACAGGCCAATAAAATGTTCTTCCCTGAAGAAGCTCATGCTGATTGGGTGAAGCATGTTGGCTGTTCCGACACCACGTGAGTGATGTTCAGACGTCACCTCTGATGTTACTTTGCACATGCTCCTTGAGTTCTATGAGTACTGCGGCATCCATCTTTATTGAGGCACGCCGAGATACTGGCTTGGAGCTGAATCAGGACAAACGGCCATCACTCATATTCCCGAGTGAGACCTGAGCTACAACTCATGGACTTCTTGTCTACCTGATGTGAGACACAAATTTAACAAATTTTCTATTTTTTTTGCTCTTCGGGACACTATGGCCTCCATTTCTCATGATGTGTACCATCTTCTGGATAGAATGGTCTCCTATTAACAAGGACTACAGAAGATAGACTTACAGGAGTACTTCCTCATTGTGAAGGAACTTGGAAAAGGTGGATTTGGAAAAGTATTTTTGGCAAAAGATAAAATGGGTCAATAAAATAATCTAACCACCATTTCAATTTCCTCTACATAAAAAAATATAACAAAATGTATAGATAGATATCTCTATCTATATATCCATAAAAATTTGTTCTGCAAGATTATAGACTTTTTCCGAGAGGTCACTAATTGTAGACTTACTCTAATAAGAGCAGTAAGGCTGGATTCACACCTATGCAGTTTTAGTGCTTATTGCATTTTGCAGATCTGCACTAGAGTCTATTTACCATGGTTTCCTATGGAACACGATCGGTAGTGCAAATCTGCAAAATGAAAAAAGCACAAAAAATGCGTAGGTGTGAATCCAGCCTAAAGTAGAATCCCTGATCAACACTCTTAATAATAATAATAAGCATAATAGCAGGTATATACTTTGAACAATGGACATGCACATGGATTTTGAGCAAGATATTGTTTCAGTGTTTGACCTGGACTGCCATCCCATCAAGCTCACAGACTTTGGCTTTGCTAAGTTGAAAGGGACAGTGATTAGGAGGTGTCCTACATTGCTCCAGAAAAGTGGGAACCTGACCCTTCAGATGGTCTGATTGTGGATGGCAGTCTTGATGTGTGGGCCTTTGGAGCTTCCATGGGAAGGATACCATTCTGGACTATGAAAAATATAAGACCCCTTTCACACTGAGCCACTTTTTATGCGTTTTAGTGCTAAAAAAAAGCACCTGAAAAGTGCTTTAAAAACGCTCCCCATGCATCTCAACAGATGCTTTCACACTGAGGCATTGTGCTGGCGGGGCGTTAAGAAAACTCCTGCAAGAAAAACAGGTTTGTAGAGGTGCCCATCAATGGATCAGAAGATGTGTCATTGGGTCCCATTAATGACCTCAACTTCATGGCCTCAACTTCATGGCCTGCTTCCAGTGACACAAATCCTCAGCCTCGCTGTCTTGACCACATCCATGCCCATCAATGACCCAGAAGATGAGGGGAAGCACTGCGTGGTCCTGGTGACGGCTCCAATGGCTGTTATGACAGACATCAGGCTGTCATGTCCCACCCTTATCAAATTATCAAGCAGAACGGCATCCCTGAAGGAACTGAACAAGACCATTCAGTACATGTATGACAACAAGAAATATAAAAAGATGGTTCTATACATCGAGGCCAGTGAATCAGGCTCCATGATGAATCGCCTCCCCAACAACATTGGTGTTTACCCCACCACAGCCGCCAACCCTACTAAGTCTGCTTACGCCTGTTATGGCAAAGAGAGAGACATACTTTGGCAATCTTTACAGCATCAGCTGGATGGAGGATTCAGAGATGGAGAAACTGTTCAAGGAGACACTACACAGTTTATACTGGTCAAGCAACACACCGATACCAGGTATGTGATACAGTATGGAAACTGGACTATTTCCAAGATGAAGGTGAGCCAGTTCCAGGGTAGCACTAAAACAGTGGTCCCTCACATGACCCTGGAGCCAGTATACAATTATTAAGGCCCGGGATGTACGGACCAGGATCAATGCCTCACAAGAAACCACAGCCTTGATCAAGGAATCGGTAAAGAAGCTTGTTCCTGTGGTGACAGAGTGATGAGTTGGCAGAAGAAATTATCACTGATCAGACATAAAATAATGATTGGTTGTGTTACCCCGCAGCAGTCGAGCACTTCAAGAACCAGTGCTTTAACTGGCACAACTCCCTGCATGCATACTTCAGGAGACAGTTTTACACTCTGTGAATCTGGATACTCACTAGAGAGCATCACATGCTATGATTAATGTATGCCAAAATCTGCACTGACACAGCTGGCTACACAAAGACTTCCAGGGGAATGGGTGATGATTAATCCTCTCTGAAGCTGCTGCCTCAAACCTAATCTCTACTCTTATGCCCCGTACACCTGGTCGGATTTTCTGATGGAAAATGTGTGCTAGGACCTTATTGGTCGGAAATTCCTACCGTGTGTGGGCTCCATCACACATTTTCCATCGGAATTTCCAACACACAAAGTTTGAGAGCTTGCTATAAAATTTTCCGACAACTAAATCCGTTGTCAGAAATTCCGATCGTGTGTACACAAATCCGACGGACAAAAGTGCCACGCATGCTCAGAATAAATTAAGAGACAAAAGCTATTGGCTACTGCCCCATTTATAGTCCCGACGTACATGCTTTACGTCACTGCGTTCAGAACGATCAGATTTTCCGATCACTTTGTGTGACCGTGTGTATGCAAAACAAGTTTGAGCCAACATCCGTCGGAAAAAATCCATGGACTTTGTTGTCGGAATGTCCGACCGTGTGTACAGGGCATAAGACTGTTTATTCAGCATCACAAATCTTCAGTACAAACCCCAGCCTTCACACTTACATGGCCAAGTCCATCTAAGTCGGTTTGAAACCCAACCACGACACTACCTGCCTTTGTAATAGATATTTTATGCCTACCATGATTTTTACCTTCAGATTACACTTTTCTACATACTTGTTTTTAAATGTAAGTTTTTGAGGCTTGATGCCCTATTTATCTTTGACGTGGTGTACATTATTCCACTCATTTCTAACAACACTGTGCGTGACACATATATATATATATATTTTTAGCTCTTCCCTTTTTTCCTGACCAACTACTCCTAACCTATACTATATTCGATTGCCAGGTCATTCGTAAGCCCCCTGCAGTCAGATACGGTGCAGCCTGATTTGCCTCCAGCTGGGGGGTTCCCTGCCGGGCCTACCTCGGGTGGTCGGTTTCCAGGTATGTCCCTGTGTGCGTGGAGGTCTTGTTAGGTTGCGCCCCCCCCCCCCCCCGGGACACAGTCCAGCCATCTATCCCAACTTCTACTATATGTTCGCCCTTTAATTTTCTTTGTTCAATTGTTTACTTGATTTTTTGTATTTCTGTACATAGATCCTCATCATTGCTACAGGCTCATATTATTCCCTGATGAAGCCAATGTTTTGGCGAAACATGTAGGAACTGAGCTTTTGTCTTGAAGGCCGTTTCCATCTGGCCCACCTTACTGCATTTGATGTTGTACAATTTATGTAAACTGCACCCAAATTTTATCTACATGTTATTTTGTATGTGTTTAAATTTTGTATAATAAAGTAATTCTGCAATTTTATTCTTAACATTCTACGTTCATATTTGTTCCCTGGCACCGCTATAATCCCTCTGGTCACTCCCCTTATGATTTATTCAAAATGTTTTTGGGATGAGGTGCCGTATCCTATGTAACCTACCTAGCCATACCTTCATTTTATCTTCAGATTACATTATTGTCATTATTAATAATGTGACAGTGAACTTTTGACATATAGTTTGGCTTAAAAAGTTTCAGAACACTGCCTAGACATTCTGAGAAAAAGGACACCATAAAACAGCTCTGGAATTATATCTAGAGGAGCTCTCTGACAAAAGTCTCTTTTCCGGCCATTTGGTAGTATAAGTTAGGGACTAAGTGGAATGTCACTTCAAAGGGTTCAATTGAGGTGAGGGGGGAAGGAAGGCAGCTGGGACTGTTTTTTATGACAATTGATGACCTCCAGCTGACCAAGTATCTTGAGATTTTGCCTAAGAGTGCCATCTGTTGACTGAAAATGCAAAATCTTAAGATTACTAAAATCTATTGAAAGGTGTGGCTTTACCTGGGTTGGTGGGTATAGGGGCTGTCTTCTACAATAGTATATAACTAAAAAGTAAAAGAACATAAGGTTGTCTGTGTTACGTATCTCCATTATTTTATCTGTAGCTTCCTCTTTCTGGAGAACTTATCTGCTTGGGCACCCATAAGAAGAAGGCCAACAAAGATATTGCGTCACTGGCAGAAAGAATCGCATTACTAGAATCCCAACATAAGCATCTCACACAGAAGCCACCTCTTTGGAACTGCTAGAAACTAGGGAACAATTAAATTCTGTGCTTAATCAGTAAGCGAATTGTATTCTTTATTTTAGGAAAGGCTTCTATTATGAGCATAAAGACAAATGTGGCAAATTCCTCGCAAAAGCGCTTAAAGAAATAACCCACGCTCAATCTATTCTATCCATTAAAAATACAGAAGGTCGAAAACTACACAAGACAGATCACATCGCATCACAATTTCACACCTTCTATACAAAGCTATATAATCTGCCCTTGCCTCACAAACCCCCAGATTGCCCACTTTAACCCCGTCTGACTGTGAATCTCCAGAATCACCTATCACAGAGGACAAGCTTTTATTGGCTATTAAGGCTCTCAAGACGGGTAAGAGCCCAGGCCCTGATGGGTTTATGGCCCATTATTATAAAACTTTTACTGGCATTTTAAAGGCTCCCCTCCTCCGCGCCCTCAACCACCTCAAGACCTCACCAACCACATCCACTACCTTCACGTCAGCACATGTCGCACTGCTTCCCAAGCCGGTTAAAAATCCTACAGACTGCTCAATTTATAAGACAATTTCGCTATTGAACCTGGACCTAAAACTTCTGGCCAAAATTCTGGCCACTAGGCCAACATCCCTTCTTCCCAATCTTATTGGGCTAGAATAGGTGGGATTTATGCTGGGAAGGGAAACACTTGACAGTGTCATAAAGGCTCTCAACCTGATCCCTTGCGTGCACACACACAGAACATCGAGGGCCTTCTCCTGTCGACTGACGCGGAGAAGGCCTTCGATCGTGTGGCCTTGGATTACCTATTTGCCACCTGCAGACACATTGGTCTAGGATCGCACATGATGGCATGGATAGCGGCTTTGTACCACAAACCACAGGCGAGGCTTAAAATAAATGGTACCCTCTCAGAGGCTGTAGATATCAACAATGGCACGAGGCAAGGCTGCCCCATATCCCCTCATTTATTTTGTCTCTAGAAACCTTTATTCGCTTAATTAATGCAAACACAGACATAAGAGGCTTCCAGATAAGTGATCGCACCTATAAAGTAGCTGCATATGCAGACGACCTCCTATTCTTTCTATCACAGCCACACCTTTCAATCCCAAATTTGATCAAAGCCTTTAAACTTTATGGATACATATCCAATATGAAAATAAACTACACCAAGTTGGAAGCCGTAAATCTTACGCTACCACATGACTTACTCGTTAGAGCAAATACTTCCTGCTCGTTTAATGGATACAGTCATCCATCACATACTTGGACATAAAACTTATGGACAACTTAGTAGATAAACCCTTTTCGTGGTTTGGCAGGGCTGCCATCCTTAAGATGGTAATACTGCCTAGAATTTTATACTATTTCCATACCCTGCCCATACCAATCCCCTGCCGATTCTTCAAACGACTCAAGGCTATCATGCGCATGGACAGGGAAAAACCACACATAAAACTTGACACACTTACTAAATCAAAAGAGGGGGTATAGGACTTCCTGACTTCAAACTTTACCATTTCGGGATACACTTAGCCAGAATCCTGGATTGGAATTGTCACAGGGAGCAGAAAGACTGGGTCACCTTGGAGGAGGCATCGTCTACACTGCACCTGAGATTCCCCCCCTGGATTTCTTGGAACAAAGTGCCGTACAATTTGCAACATCAACCACTTATAGGAGCGACATTGAAAACGTTTCACGAGATGACAAGACGCTTCAAACTGTCTACACCCCCAGGTCCTCTTACACCCATCACCCATAATCCAGACCAACAAGTGCCCCTTTTAGTAACACACTGTGTTGACGCTGGAAAGTTAAAATCCTTTGCCTCTCTGAAGCAAGATTTGAGCTCCCCAAACTGTTTCTCATACTGGACTTATCGCCAAGTACACAACTTTATTCACACATCTCCGGCTAAACAACAGCTAACCAGACACACCACCCCCTTTGAATATGTCTGCCTCTCTGGAACCCCCCCGATAGCCAAATCTGTATTCTTGGCTTCGGGGGGACAGAGATAGGGAGACCCATGGAGCACGAGCACAGTAGGAAAAAGCTCTTGAAGCAAACCTTACCGATAAACAATGGTGTCAAGCCCCAATTGTTGCACACAAATGTTCCATTGGTACACAATGGACTACAAGAAATGTCTTATAAGCTACTAACACATTGGTATGCCACACCGTTTAGGTTAAAAAAAAATGGTACCCACTGTCCTCGGACTCCTGTTGGAGATGTGAGCAAGCACAGAGTACATTACTGCACATCTGGTGGGACTGTCCCCTACTGCGGCCCTTTTGGAATAAGGTGTGTGAACTGATTACACTCATCACAGACACAAAAATCCCTCTCTCACCCATGTGTATATCGCATATTGCGGAGTACTCCATGAGACGTTACAAAGACGTCACCAAAAAGTCTTTTGACGAGACACCTGCTAAATGCAGCAAATATCCTGATTCCCAGGTGCTGGAAATCGAAGGATATTCCTTCCATCCCCGAATGGCTCCACTCCGTAGGAGATATATACCACATGGGAGAGACTGTAGCGATTGCTAGGGAATCCTTTGAAAAATTCAACAAGCTATGGTCTCCCTGGGTAGTGTTCCGGTACTCTGACCAATATATACAACTTGATACTGGTTGAAAACATCACTCCAGCTTGGATCACTACTAACACCTCTAGTAGGTTGGAACACTGATTGAACGCTCACCACTGTATAAGATTGATGTCACTGTTTCTTTTATAGGCACTAATGACTTTCATACCCACTCTATTGATAAATGCGTCTTTTAGGCTCTCTCCCCATGGACCCTTACTTTTTCCCACCCCCCCCTCCCCTTTATGTGTAGCTCATCGTACCGGCCCTGGGCTCAGATAAGCCAACAAAATTAAAGTGTCAGATCGCATGTTTTGATGTGACCTAAGGCCAGAGCCTCACAAGAGATTAACTACCTTTTTATCATATATGGCTAAGTTTTTATTATTTTGTGTCCCGTTCTTGTCTTGAAAGTTCATCATTGTTTATGCTCATTGTACTGATTTGCTGTGCTTAAGTACACTTTGAACTTTGTAAGCTGTCTTTTCTTTAAGAAAAATCTTATTGTTAAAAAAAATATGTAATTAAAAGTAACCTTAGAAACATTTTGCACTCATTTGCCATGTTTGCTCTCTTCAACTAGTAGGGTACTGATTAGTGGTCATCAGGCCCACTTCTAAGGTTTGTGTTCTTGCCGCCGCTGCCCTTGTGGGCCTCTCTTCTGGGGGTGTTGGGCCTATTTGTGGTCATACGGCTGCCCAGGGCACTGAGGGGCTTCGTCCCCAATCGTTGCCCGGTTTGCGCCATTGCCGTGTGCATTTTCTCACCCCTTGCTGTCCATCTCTCCTACTTCACTCTGTGTTCCACTGTTATGTGAAGCTTGCTCCTCCTTCCCTTTGTCTGCTCTGTTGTCGGGGGGTTGCCGGGGGGTCGCCAGGGGGTCATACCTTTGGATGCAGTGTTCGGCTGGTTCCTTCCCTCAGTGTCTGCATCCGTGGCCGCGCTCCCCCCTCCACTTGCTTCGGAGCATTATGCTTTTCTTTAAAAATAACAAACATGTCATACTTATATGCTCTGTGCAGTGGTTTTACACAGCGCAACCCAGATCCTCTTCTTAGGTCTCTCGCTGGCTCTCCTGGTCCCTCTTTCCTCCTGAGTGCCCCCACAGCAATGTGTGTCCATTCAGTCACGGACCTGAGACTTGGCCCAGCCCCCTCTCTCTCTCGATTGGCTAACTGACTTTTACTGACAGCAGCAGGAGCCAATGGTGCCACTGCTGTGTCTCAGCCAATCAGGATGGAGATTCCCAGAGAGCTGAGGCACTCATGCACAATACTGGATCGAGATGCATGAACAGGCATTGGAACACCGCGATGGTCCCGGCCGAAATGGCGGGCTGACAATAAAGCCAGCCCTTGGGCATCCATGCAGCCAAAGGCTGTAGTGAAACAAGTTCCCAGATGAATGGGGGGTAAAAACACCCAGTGTATTGGGTGAATGGTGGGCCTGTTCATGCCTCCTCTCCCCTCTGTCTCCCTTGGATGATGTGGGGTTCTCCCCCTTCTTCCTCTGGAGCCTTCCGTTGCACTTTTCCATCTGTCGATCATGTCGCAGGCAGTAGCCGCCATGTGACCAGACCGACGCTCGGACTTATGGGATATGTAGGCAAATGACACTGGCAACTGCGCATGTGCCCCGCCCGCCTGTCGTCCGCTCCTGATTAGCTGATTTATATCATGCTGATCAGGTGGGGGTTTTAAAAAGGCAGCCTTGCTCTCAGTGTGTTTTTTATCTCCTTGCTGTGGGGCCATCCTGGGGAGCTGGCTACATATGTAAAAGGTAATAGATCCAACAAACTTTTTTTCATCACAGCAAGCATCTGTCATTATATTGCCACATATGGCTATACTGGCTGAACTTTCTTGCCAACAGTCCCTTTGTTATATGTATTGACTTTCAGATCATCTACAATAACCGGTGTTACCAGAAAGACTCATTGTGGAGGTTCCAACGTTTAGCCAAGATATTGGCGGAACCTTATTTATAGGATGCATTTTTTCTAACTTAATGCGTATTAGGTAAGCCCTACTCACTATATCCAACATATTTCACTATGTCCTTCAAATCTGAAATTCATTGATATATTTATGTGTATCAATATCATTTTTCCCATACCTTTTTTTTTTTCCCCCCTCTCTTGAATCTATTTTACAGTCCTTTTGATCGCATTCATGCAATTTTTTTACATGAACTGACTGCGCTGTGAATCTCCCTTGTGCAACATTGAGTGCCTTGGTTTTGCATATAATTAGGGTATGTAATTGAGGCTTAGGTCCCTTTTGTTAAATAAAATTAAAAGAATTTTCAATACTTATATGCTATACTTCTCTTTTTAGGCGCCCTTTAATTCCCCTGTAGCCAAATACTGAGAATGGAAGTTGCACTCAGCCCAGTGTCTCGGTGGTGTCCCCCTTGCTTTTTGGAGCCCGCATGGTATGTTTTAGGTGTGTGGGGGGTGGGAAGATCGTGGGATATGGGGGGCGGCAATTTGACCACTATGCAATGCGATTGGCTTGCCTCCAGCATTACAAGATTATGTTGATCCAATAATGCATTTTTTCTTTATTATAGTGGTTTTACTCTTTGCAGTACATCTCTACATTCCCCTGATGAAGCCAATGTTTTGGCGAAACTAGTTGGGAACATAAGACTATGTTCACCCCTCAACATCTTTGGTGACGGTCATTTATTTGCACTGTGTTTTTGTTTTGTATATTTTTTGTACTCTTTCATGTAAACATTTTAGATGTTTTTGATATCAATAAAATAAATGATTTTATATAAAATATCATTCTAGTAATTTTGAATTTTGGTGGCACCACAATAATCCCATCATCCCCTGTTTCCCCCATTTTTTGAGACTGTGTAAGATTGATGTCACCGTTTCTTTTATAGGCACTATTGACTTTCATACCCGCTCTATTGATAAATCCGTCTTTTAGGCTCTCTCCCCATGGACCCTTACTTTTTCCCACCCTCCCCTTTATGTGTAGCTCATCGTACCGGCCCTGGGCTCAGATAAGCTAACAAAATTAAAGTGTCAGATCGCATGTTTTGATGTGACCTAAGGCCAGGGCCTCATAAGAGATTAACTACCTTTTTATCATATATGGCTGTTTTTATTATGCCCCTTCTCTCATACTATATTAGGACGATGGTACCCACCCACCTACTGTATTATTTTAGCTAATGAGGCAGCACCAATATAACAAGTACATATGAGAGAGACTCATCTGGGACCCCACTGGTAGGTATAACATCGAGCTCAAAGGGCTTCTGGACAGAGCACTATCGAATCAGGTCCTGTCTAAGAGCGAGCATTAATTTCTATATTCAAAGCACCCAATGATCCCGCACTTTTACCACATCCCAAAAGTACGTAAGGATATGGAGAAGCCCCCAGGCAGACTAATTATTGCGGGAATTGATAGTTTTACCAGCAATCTTGGTAGCTACATTGATTACTTTCTCCAGGGACTAGTAATAAGTCTTCCGTCATACATAAAGGACTTGGGCCATGCCCTGGAGATTCTTAGTGCATACACATGGGAAAAAAGGATACAGATCGCTGGGTGTAGCGTCTGTACACATCCATTCAGCACAAATTTGGTCTTAGCCATTGAATACTACTTGGCAGAAGCACACTTGTTTAATCCTGTGCAAGCCCAATTCAAACACAAGTGTACTGAATTTACCTTGACCCATAACTACTTTACATTTATGGCCAGTTTTTATAGGCAGGTAAAGGGCACAGCCATGGGTGCTGGGTTCGCTCCCAGTTATGCAAATTTATTCATGGGATATTGGGAGCTCAATTATATTTGGGCTAACAACCCATTTGGGAGGAACCTAGTACTGTATTCACGGTACATTGATGATGTCCTTATCATCTGGAATGGTACCGATGACGAATTAGAAGGATTTCTTGCACATTGTGCAGGGAACCCCTTCGGAATTTCATTCACGCATGTGGTAGATGAAAAGTCCTTGGTCTTTCTAGATCTAGAGTGACGGGTTGATACTGTAGCAATTTATTCAAGAACTCATTTTAAGCCGAGCGCTGGTAACTCCTATCTTCATGCCCGTAGCCACCATCATCCTAGATGGATTAAGAATGTCCCCTTTGGCCAGTTCTGTAGACTGAGGCGAACCTGTACCCTAAAAAATTACTATGAAGAAAAAAGTCTGATCCTCAGGAGTAAATGTAGCCTCCCTGGCGGTTTTCCCGAGTGTGGCTCGGGGTTAAAATTCAGGACCATTAGCGGTAACCCCGAGCCACACTCGGGATTACATCGCAGGATCCTGGTGTGGCTTTACTTACCTTGTCCCCGGGATCCTGCGATGTCCCCCGCAGTGTCCGTGGGCTCTGTCCTCCCCCGAAGCCTCTCCTTGACAGGCTCCGTTCCCTGCGAGCGCCGCGACACACGGGGGCGGAGCCTGGCGGCAAATTCAAAAAATTGTAAAAATCATAACACATACAGTACTGTAATCTTACAGATTACAGTACTGTACATACAGTACTGTAATCTTACAGATTACAGTTCTGTATGAAATGATTTCACATCCCTTTTGTCCCCAGTGCTTTGGCCCATGCACTGCATGCAGTTTTATGTTATATATACTGTTCTTTCTGCCTGGAAACTGGAGATTGTCCATAGCAACCAAAAAGTGTCCCTTTATGTCAAAAGTAGCTTTAGACCAGCTATAAAACAGCGATAGTAAATTAGAACACTTGCAGAACTGAGCGATAGTAAATCGTGGGGAAATTTATTTTATTTATTTATTTTTATTTTTTTTAATTATTTATTTTTATTAGGGTTGTCCCGATACCGATACTAGTATCGGTATCGGCACCGATACCAAGCATTTGCCCAAGTACTTGTACTCGGGCAAATGCTCCCGATGCTTCCGCCGATACCTTGACTGTCAGCGGTGATGGACGTGTGGGGGAGTTACAAGCTTCTCCCCCCGCGGCTTTCAGCTGCTTAGTGTTATACAGCGGTGATCGGTGCTTGTAATTCCCCCACACGCGATCACCGCTGACTGTCACCTCCTCCTCCTTAGTCCTCCTCCGTTCCTCTGTCCCCCTCCGCTGTCCTGCTCCATTGCTGTGTCCCCCTCCGTTCCTCTGTCCCCCCCCGCTGTCCTCCTTCTTTGCTCTGTCCCCCTCCGCTGTCCTCCTCCGTTCCTCTGTCCCCCCCCGCTGTCCTCCTCCTTTGCTCTGTCCCCCTCCGCTGTCCCCATGCGTTCCTCTGTCCCCCTCCGCTGTCCCCATGCGTTCCTCTGTCCCCCTCCGCTGTGCCCATCCGTTCCGGCTTTCCGTTGTCCCCCTCTCTCTTCGTCTGTCCCCTCCGTTCTGCTGTCTCTCTCCGCTGTGTGTATGGAGAGAGTCAGCTGACTCTTTCCATTCACATAACTGAAACATTGTAACCTCCTGTGATTACAATGTGTCAGTTTATGAATGGAGAGAAGCCGTTGTCTTCTCTCCATTCATTCTCAGTGCAGCTGACGCTGCAGAGAAAGGGACTGGGGAATCTCTATCCTCAGTCTATTTCTCTGTCTCAAGGGGGAGATATCAGAGGTCTGTTAAGACCCCTGATATCTCACCAAAGCCCCCCAACAGGGCTGATTAAAAAAAAAAAAAAAAACACACACATAGTGCAATAAAGAATAAAAAAAAAATGTAAAAAATAATAAATGTAAATGAAAAAAACCAAAACAAAAACACACACACAGACACCGTTCACTATACCCCCACCCCCACCCCAACCCCCCCCCCCTCAAAAAAAAAAAAAAAACCTGTCACGTGACATTAAAAAAAAGTATCGGTAATCGGTATCGGTGAGTACTTGAAAAAAAGTATCGGTACTTGTACTCGGTCCTAAAAAAGTGGTATCGGGACAACCCTAATTTTTATTATAAATTTGTTTTTGTGTTTCAGACTTTATTATACCCGGGATATCTACTAGGCTCTTGTTTGGACAGATTTAAGTGTGTTATTGTTAAGAATTACAGACCTACAATATAAAACGCCAAATTTCCATGCAAAATAATTGTACCGCTTTCAGCACCTAAAATCAGAAAGAATCATACCGCCAGGGAGGTTAAAGAGACGCAATCGTCACAGGAGTACAGAAATAATATTAGAGGAGGCAAAGAATGGACTACAAATGCAAATTACTTTAGAAAGGAATTTTACAATATTTAAGGAGGGTATTATATCCTGTAGCCCTCATGATGTGAAGGATGGAGTCTATACAAAAATCCTAAATATAAATGGTCACAATTTCTAGAGACTGTCCTACAATTTTACAGTGGCCAGAACATTGACTTTTTCTTGAGCGACTCAAACTTTAGTATATAGCGATGTTTCATATTTATCATTACCATTTTTGTTGAATTTTACATCATTTAACAGTCCAGAGAGTTGCCCAAAATCAATGGGATTAACATATAAACATTTTGGGATGCTACACAAGGGATTCATTTTAAAAAAAAGTTTCAAAGAGGGATCTGGGTACTGATATCCTATCATGCCTCAGTTTGGGTAGTTCGATTTGGAATTGGGTTGATATAGAGAGCCTAAATATAAGAGAACAGAATTTTGTGGGTGGATTACAGCAGATACTGCTTAAAGGGGGCAGAGTGGATTTAAACGCTCTAGCTGAAATGAAAATAGATATTCAGAACATTCACCCATTGCTGCAGATTTGCAGAACATTCAAATGTCGGTGGGTGCACTGAATAAAACCATTCAAACCAATAATGTATCCAAGTCTATAGTCTGTGGTATTATAGGAAATGTGCTGAGTGAACACCTGAGCCTAGGGCTTCAAGAAATCAAACAAGGAGAATGGCCAAGGATAATGAACTCAACTTTATTATTCAATCTTATCAAAGACAGTGGTGTTACTTGTAGGAACTTAGCCCTTGCTAATGTAAGGAGCCTGGATACTCTTTGTAATAAAGATTGTATCGGAAAGCAGGAAATACTGACTGACTATCAACATCCCTACATGGTCAACAACACCCTTACCCATATACAAGATGATCGTTCTTGGTGGGGTGGAGGTGAGAAATGGCACTAATATACTGAAAACGACTGCTACCACAAAGCAGACTCGTCGTCAATGACAACCAAGTGTGGAAAACCATGGACCCCAACTGCTGTACCAGACGTGCCCAGGCCTGGCTTTGTTCCTGTTCTTTTGAGTGGCTGGAGTACATAGAGGGCTGTGCTGCTACACACTCTGGAAACAGCCTGGTTTGATTGAAAAAATTTGAACCGGCCTGGAAGAGAATAATTCATGGAGAAGGCTCAAGGGTCTGTGCATTGGGGGTTCCCTCATTCACTTGGCAGAAACAAGTTCAGTGCCGGACACCTATCACAGGCTGGTGTGTGAACCTCACAGATGGACTGTTAACAATTGGAGAGGAAGACATCCGAGCCAATATCCAGATGAATCAAGTATCTATGATTTCTCCTTTAAGAAAATACCACCACTTATAGTTGAATTGGATATATTATTTAAGAGGGATAGAAGGAAAATTATAGAATTACAAGAACTGGTGAAGGAAAACCTCATCAGTTCTAAAAAAATTGCTAAAGAATTTCAGGAGCCTTGGTGGAGCATACCCAATAACACTCTTATTCACCCGCTATTGCGAACTCTTTCCATGATTTTTGTGTTTATTCAATTTATATGAACATGTTTTTTGTTTGGTTTATATTGTTGTGTTAGAAGAAAACTAAGAACAATCCAGAAAAATAAGGAAAGCATAGAGATGGCTTCAATCTTAAGAGCCAGGGATGTCTGAGCAGTTTGGTTGTGAATCGATTCTGATTCAAACCGATCCAAGTGGGGATATATGTAGTGTGTTTTGTATGTCTGTCTATCTCTCTCTCCAATCTATATCTCTCTCTGGTGACTCTGGGCTATGTTAAATTTAATATGCAATAATGCAAATTAGGGCAGCTTATGACTACAGCTGTTTACGGCTAGGGGTCATTGTCTGTCACTCTGAAAGACAGAAGCAGATCAAAGGCCTAGTGGAAACGGCCAATCAAATTGCTCAGCCATTCAGTGTATAGGGGATATAACATGGCGTTCAGTCTTTTCACTCTCTGTGCGATTATGAAGGCACAGGTCTAGGAAACATGGGACTCTGAAGGCTAGTATTCATTGTCATTTTTGCTCTGTTGGATTTTGTCATCTGTTGCAAGACTTTGTTCTGTGTTGGAAGTCAATAAAGTGCATCTCTCTGGAAGAATTGGGTTGCTGCAGAAGATTACTTATAACTACTAATTAAAGCGGGGTTCCACCCAAATTTCGAATATCTCTGTGCATTCTCTTCCTTGCCTAGATGCTGACATGCTGTTTAAAAAAATTTAAATCGCCGTAATTACCTTTTTTTTTTTCTATTCTTCTTTGCACTAACTGGTTCTCCTCCCGTGGGAGTAGGCGTGTTTCTAGCCTCTGCCAGACTTCGCACAGTCTCCTGGGAGCTAGTCTCAGGCTTCTCAGCATGCAGTGTGCAACACCGTCATCACTACATCTCGAGAGATTTCGGAAACGAGTGACGCCGGTCACGTGATGTGGGGGTGTCCTAAAGCGCCATTTTCAAAGAGGGCATGCTGTCAGCACATGAGGCTTCCGAGGAAAGGTTTTGTTTGCCTGGACCTGCTTTATTTTATACAGAGCATCTGAGAATATTTTAGCTTCATAAGTAATGCAGCTCTTCCTAAGCAACGTTTTGGATAGTAGATAGCAGCAGGGCATCAGCACGAGGCTAAGGCTGGAAGACAAAAAGGAGGACAAAGACACTTCACCTTTGGACCAGCTCTTTATCTTCAAAAAAGGTAACTTAGACTATTAGACTCATTCAGTGCATAATTATACATTTATTAGTATTGTGAAAAAGTGTAATGTATTTTTAATGTTAGTCATCCTGCTGCAATATTTTATTTTTTTAAATTTTTTTGTAGTTCCAACATCTTTCTTTTTATTTTTTATGTATTTTTGGTCTTTGATAAATTATTTGTTTCTTTTCTTTCTATTTATTTATGTTTAAATATATTTAGCAAATAATTTTAACTATTTATATGTGATATATTTATTGGATAACTAGTTTTGTTCCTTTACAGCTTGTCGATTGTAAAAAAAAAAAAAATAATCAATTAGAATTACAACAATGAATTATTTTTTTTTGTAGATAATATTGTAATTTGATTCGGTACGGCAAACACAATTATTTTGGTAATCGAAAATTCCATATATTTACCAGTATGTAAATTACTTTTAATATTTTTCATTATTTTAATAAATTTAGGTTTTATTTTATTTATTTTTTCATTATTATGTAACCTTGTTGTTGATATTTTTTTTATCTATAAATTTTTACTTTATTAATGCCTAAATAATGTAGAATATGTTTTTAAAATATTTTTATTACCTTTAGAGAGAAGATTTGTTATTACTCTAACTTGGACTGTTTCATTTTTTTTCTTATACATCTTTTAATTCTGGTAAATAAATAAACGTTAAACATTATTAAAAATCTGTGTAATAAACCAAAAATTAAATATGTACACACCAAAACGAACTAATATATATATATATATATATATATATATATATCTATCTACATATACACACAACTATATATAGTGTGTGTGTGTGTCTACATATGTACGTACATACATACTTATGTAACAATATTATGTGAATAATTATAAATGTATATTTTAATTTGTTTTTATTTATATTATACATCTTATTATATATTTTTATTCCATAGATTGCACAGACACAAGTGGATTTGAATTTTTCAAAGCCATGCCAGAATATACAGCTCTTCTCGTTTATTTATATTCTCCCTCTCTCCCTCTGTCGTTCGCGCTTTCTTTCTATCTTCAAGACAAGTGGATTTGATTTATTTTTAAAACTATGCATTATTATTTTATGTATAATGTTAAATTTGTTATGTTCAATTTCTGTTGATCGTGTTCTGTCTCTCTCTTCGCTCGCTCTCTCTCCTCTCTCTCTCCCTCTCAGACAAGGGTATTTGATGGATTTCAAAACCATGCATTTTTTTTATGTAAAATTTTAAATTTGTTATGTACAATTACTGTTGATCGTTGTCTTCTCTCTCTCCCTTCTCTCTCTCTCTTTTATCTCTCTCTCCCTTCGCTTTTTTTTTTTTTTTTCCTATCTCTCTCTATTCTCTTTCTCTGTCCCTCTCTCCCTTTATTTTTCTCTTTCCCTTCTCTCTCTCACCATCTCTCTCTCTATCTCTCTGACAAGTGTATTTGATTTATATCAAAACCATTATTTTTTTTTTTTTTAATGTTTGGTATTTTTTTTTTCTTTTCTTTTTTTTTTCCTATGTTTATGTTACTGAATTAACAAAAAAAAAAAAAAAACAAAAAAAAAAAGGAGGAGAAGTTGGGACTTTATATGAAGCATGCGGCCGAATAGAACAACATGAGCAGAGAATGACTGGTGGGTGTACAGAAATAATGATAGTTAGCCCAGTCACATAGTGCTATGGCATGTACATAGTAACATAACATGAACCAGTATCCTGATTATACCATTTATTAGATATAGCAATCATATCGTAACAAAAATAACATAGGTAACATGAGTGGTACATGACATTAACAACATAATAAAAGGAGAGGGCGGCCACCAGATATACATTTCTGTGTTCACGCATTATAATAAGTTCATAAAGTAATTGGTAAAGGCCAATATGGAAAAGTAAAATCATAAACATATGGTAGAATATCACTCTTGGATGAAATTGGTATTAAGGGCATCTCTATAGCTCGACGCGTTTCATGGATACCTCCAATCTTCAGGAGCAGATGCAATAATCTATAAACATAACATATGATAAGTTGGTAAAACTGGCCGATTGAACAAAGGGGAATTGCCACATACAGGGGCTAGAGAGGCAAGGAGAGCAGAAATATTGATGAATGGTAACGATGTTGAAAATATATGGCACCCGTAGACAACTTACAATTGAGCTGTGATGGCATGCGACGGCGCAATGGGCCCGGGCCCGCTGGGGAACAAGCATCCTCCCGGGAGCTGAGGCGGCACAACCCATGGACAAGAGTGAGGAAATAACGTGTGGGAGGGAGATAACTGAGGGGTGACAGCCCAATTACCTGGAAGGTAAAGAGTGTAAACAAAAAAGTAAAATAATATAAAAATAAAAATAATATAAATAATAATAAAAATGGTAAAAAAAGAGGGGTAATACTGATGTATGTTGGAAAAAAGGGGTGATAAAAGGTGGGGAAGATCACATGATAATTCATGATGGTATACCAGTAGTAACTATAGTATAGGTGTTGTAACAAAAGTAGGGTGATCTAAGTGATAAGATGTCAGATGGTGCTCCATAATAGTGCAGTAATGATAAAAAATGCACTGGCTACTAATCAAACTACCAAAAAATGTATAGGTGTATATGGGGATGGTGTAGAAGGGTGATTACCTGAATATAGCGTGAGTAACCGTGTGGCCTGACCGGTGATGCTGTAGCGGTAGACACCGCTCAACAGGGATCCAACCATTCCACACGGGGTGGAGTGTGGATACATTCACACAATTACTGGGAGGGGCTGGGGAAGACCCGGCTGTCATGGTGCACGTTGGCACCAATGACAAAGTCAGAGGCAGATGGAGTGTCCTAAAGAACGATTTTAGGGACTTAGGTGCTAAATTGAGGAAAAGGACCTCCAAGGTAGTGTTCTCAGGAATTCTACCGGTACATCGAGCCACACCAGAGAGGCAGAGGGAGATTAGGGAAGTAAACAAGTGGCTGAAGAGCTGGTGTAGTAAGGAGGGGTTTGGGTTCCTGGAGGACTGGGCCGACTTCTCAGTCGGTAACCGGTACTATAGAAGGGACGGACTGCACCTAAATGAGGAGGGTGCAGATCTGCTGGGAATGAAGATGGCCAAAAAGTTAGAGGGGTTTTTAAACTAGGCAATGGGGGGGAGGGTCCAGAGACAGTGATAGCCAGCGCGGAAGATATTCCAGAGGGTAGTATTGGGGGCATTAGTGGTAGGTTAACCAAAGCACAAAAACACAAGGTGAGTATAGTAGCAAGTCCAAGTTGCAATCTTGAAACACCCAATACGAGGACAATATGCGACCGGTCTAAACTATGTGGCATGTTCACCAATGCCAGGAGCCTGGCGGACAAGATGGGTGAACTAGAGATACTGTTGTACAAGGAGGATTTGGATTTTGTGGGAATTTCAGAGACCTGGTTCAACAGCTCTCATGATTGGCTGGCAAACATTCAAGGGTATACCCTATACTGCAAGGACAGAGAGGGTAAAAAGGGGGGAGGGGTATGCCTATATATCAAGAATAATGTACAAGTGAATGTGAGAGATGACATCACTGAGGGGGCTAGGGAGGAGGTGGAATCTTTATGGGTAGAGCTCCAAAGGGATGAAGCTAAGGGGAAAATAATACTGGGAGTATGCTATAGGCCCCCTAACCTGAGGGAGGAAGTGGAGACGGATCTCCTATCACAAATTGGATTAGCAGCAAGGATGGGAAGTGTTATCATAATGGGGGATTTTAATTATCCAGACATAGACTGGGCGGAGGGAACCGCGCATTCATTTAAGGCTCGCCAGTTCCTTAGTGTCTTGCAGGACAATTTTATGGGTCAGATGGTAGACGCACCAACTAGAAATAAAACATTACTAGATCTACTGATTACCAACAATACAGACCTGATAACAGATGTGGAAATACGGGGCAATTTAGGTAACAGCGATCACAGGTCAATTAGTTTCAGTATAAATCACACAAATAGGAGACATGAAGGGAACACAAAGACACTGAATTTCAAAAGAGCCAACTTCCCTAAACTACAAACCTTGCTAAAAGGCATAAATTGGGATAAAATATTAGGAACAAAGAATACGGAGGAGAGATGGGTTTGCTTTAAGAGCATATTAAATAAGGGCATTAGCCAATGTATCCCATTGGGTAATAAATTTAAAAGAGCGAACAAACATCCTGGATGGCTTAACTCCAATGTAAAAATGCATATAAAAGCAAAGGAGAAGGCCTTCAAAAAATACAAGGTTGAGGGATCATCCACAGCATTCAGAATTTATAAAGAATGCAATAAGAAATGTAAGGGTGCAATTAGGATGGCTAAGATAGAACATGAAAGACACATAGCGGAGGAGAGCAAAAAAAATCCCAAGAAATTCTTTAAGTATGTAAACAGTAAAAAAGGGAGGACAGACCATATTGGCCCCATAAAGAATGAGGAAGGACATCTGGTTACAAAGGATGGGGAGATGGCAAAGGTATTGAATTTATTCTTCTCCTCAGTCTTCACGAGTGGATCGGGGGGCTTCAGTAACCAAAACTGCAGTGTTTATCCTCATGACACAACACAGGAAGCACCTACATGGTTAACAGAGGACGGAATTAAAATTAGACTTGAGAAACTTAACATTAATAAATCACCGGGACCAGATGGCTTGCATCCGAGGGTACTTAGGGAACTCAGTCAGGTGATTGCCAGACCGTTGTTCCTAATTTTTACACAGTCTATTGGCTGGAATGTTACCAGCTGATTGGAGAAAAGCCAATGTAGCACCAATATTTAAAAAAGGGCCCAAAAAACATCCCTGGGAATTACAGACCAGTTAGCCTAACATCAATAGTATGTAAACTCTTGGAGGGGATGATAAGGGACTATATACAAGATTTTAGTAATAAGAATGATATCATTAGCAGTAATCAGCATGGATTCATGAAGAATCGTTCTTGCCAAACCAATCTATTAACCTTCTATGAGGAGGTGAGTTGCCTTCTAGATAAAGGAAGGCCCGTAGACGTGGTGTATCTGGATTTTGCAAAAGCATTTGACAGAGTTCCCCATAAACGTTTACTGTACAAAATAAGGTCCGTTGGCATGGACCATAGGGTGAGTACATGGATTGAAAACTGGCTACAAGGGCGTGTTCAGAGGGTGGTGATAAATGGGGAGTACTCAGAATGGTCAGGGGTGGGTAGTGGGGTTCCCCAGGGTTCTGTGCTGGGACCAATCCTATTTAATTTGTTCATAAACGACCTGGAGGATGGGATAAACAGTTCAATCTCTGTATTTGCAGACGATACTAAGCTAAGCAGGGCAATAACTTCTCCGCAGGATGTGGAAACCTTGCAAAAAGACCTGAACAAATTAATGGGGTGGGCGACTACATGGCAAATGAGGTTCAATGTAGAAAAATGTAAAATAATGCATTTGGGTGGTAAAAATATGAATGCAATCTATACACTGGGGGGAGAACCTCTGGGGGAATCTAGGATGGAAAAGGACCTGGGGGTCCTAGTGGATGATAGGCTCAGCAATGGCATGCAATGCCAAGCTGCTGCTAATAAAGCAAACAGAATATTGGCATGCATTAAAAGGGGGATCAACTGCAGAGATAAAACGATAATTCTCCCGCTCTACAAGACTCTGGTCCGGCCGCACCTGGAGTATGCTGTCCAGTTCTGGGCACCAGTCCTCAGGAGGGACGTACTGGAAATGGAGCGAGTACAAAGAAGGGCAACAAAGCTAATAAAGGGTCTGGAGGATCTTAGTTATGAGGAAAGGTTGCGAGCACTGAACTTATTCTCTCTGGAGAAGAGACTCTTGAGAGGGGATATGATTTCAATTTACAAATACTGTACTGGTGACCCCACAATAGGGATACAACTTTTTCGCAGAAGAGAGTTTAATAAGACTCGTGGCCACTCATTACAATTAGAAGAAAAGAGGTTTAACCTTAAACTACGTAGAGGGTTCTTTACTGTAAGAGCGGCAAGGATGTGGAATTCCCTTCCACAGGCGGTGGTCTCAGCGGGGAGCATTGATAGCTTCAAGAAACTATTAGATAATCACCTGAATGACCGCAATATACAGGGATATGTAATGTAATACTGACACATAATCACACACATAGGTTGGACTTGATGGACTTGTGTCTTTTTTCAACCTCACCTACTATGTAACTATGTAACTATGTAAAATCTATATATGAAATTAACGTTTTAATATCTATACATTAGTGGCAATTTTATACTCTTTATAATTAACTTATTTCCATAACTTTTTTAGATAGCGATGACAAGGAAACCAAATAATGTATACACTAACTAAATCTTTTTATATATTCAGTAGAAATGCCAGGCTGTTTTGCCAAATTTTGCACCAACTACAGTGCTTCAAAAACCAAACAAGCCAACGTAAGTTATCATGCCTTCCCTAGGGATGATCAGCAAATTAAAGTTTGGCTCGAAAATGCTGGAATGGAGCCAGGAATGATAGAAGAGTACATTCCGCTTGTCAAAGCTGACATTCGAGCTGACTATCGAATGTGTTCTGTTGACTTTGACAGTAATTGCTTCCAAATGCAGGGAACGCAAAGGAAACTAAGTCCTCTATCTATGCCAACAATTTTCAATGAATTACCAACGCAAAAAAACCCCAGGAAATAAATGGATCAGCAGACTGGAAAAAATTCGAACTGCATCTTTCATGACGCCGGGAACTTCAAAGACTTCGGTAGGAAGCAGTACATGTACATGCCAATGTCATCTAGTTACTCCTAGAACAAAGGTGACAACGAACGAAGCTGGAACACAAACTGATCCATTTGATTTTCCCGTGTCGGAATCAGAAGGCAGCTATTCAAAAAAAGCCAGTCCACTATCTCTAAGTTTGGAACATTCGTATTCTCTGAGTTCACTGACACCACCATATATGTCAACACCAGACAGTCATAAAAAAACATCTGAAGTTCAACCACTGACCCCTCTATCACCCTCATCTGTCTTGTCTACACCTTCACAAATACCTAAGAAAAGAAAGGAAATTTTTAGTCCCTATTCAGATAGTCCAGAGCTTTTTAATAAAAGACAATTGTCCCATCCTGACGACTCAAGTTTTCATGAGTCAGAATGTGAAACACCACAAAAAAAAAAGATCTTTGTTCAGTTAGTATTTGTGAAAGTATAGAGGAAAGACAAACACTTCCTCATCCTTTAAATTTGGTAAAAGAAAAAACATGTATTGTGTTTAAAAGCTGCCTTGATAAACTGCTATATGCAATGCGTTGTCCTGATCAAGACTGTTTTTCAACCATTACAAAAATAGGTAAACAAATTGTTGTAACGATGGTTTATGTCTGTCTATTCGACCTGTTCCTGTTCACATCGTTTGAAATTGTGGGAAAGTCAGCCCAAAATAAAGCATTATCCAGCCGGTAACAATTTTGATGTCTGGGGCCTTATGTGTAAGTGGAGGCAGCTATGCCAAAGTTCGCGAAATGTTCGATCTTTGCGGCATAGAGATGTTTGGAAAATCTTCCTACAACAGAGCTCAAAATGTATACATCTTTAAAGCTATTGATCACAGTTGGCAAGAGAATATTTCAAATGTGATTGATGATTTGTCTGAAAAACCTATTTTTCTTGTCGGGGATGGTCAATGCGACAGCCCTGGTTTTTCAGCAAAGTACTCCACTTACACTTTCATGGATCTCTTTTCCAAAAAAATTGTGGACTTTGAATTAGTGCAGGTGTCACAAACAACTTCATCGGTTGCTATGGAGAAGTTTGGATTCACCAAAAGTTTAGATCGCCTAATTGACAAAAATTTGGATATTCAATTTGTGGGAACAGATCGACACACTGGCATACGAAAATTATTAGCAACAAATGAAAAATATAAAAATATTAATCAATTTGACATTTGGCATTATGCCAAAAATTTAAAAAGAAAATGTATTCAAATTTCCAAAAAAAAAAAAATTAATCGTGCACTTTTGACGTGGGTTCCATCCATAATGACACATTTTTATTAGTGTAGAAGAGCTTGTCAAGGAAACGAGGCAGTTTTAAAAGAACTTTGGCAATCTGTACTACATCATGTTGTAAATGTTCATGTATGGAAAATTGGAGATGTCGAGCACAAATGCTTGCACGATGACATCAATGAGGATTCTCCCACTGTTCCCTGGTTAATCCAACAGACACCTGCATTTCATGCATTGTCCACAATTGTACTCGATCCACAATTGGAAAAGGACATGAAACATCTAACTTTTTTTGGTCAAACCGGGGTTATAGAAACATATCACAGTACGATTCTAAAATATCGTCCAAAACAAATTCATTACCGATTTGATTCAATGGAAGCCAGAACTAAAATTGGCTGCATTATGCCATAATCATAATGTGATACGCAACCCCGCTCTGACAAAAAAAAAAAAAAGATGAAAGAGGAGAAGAAATGTTGGTAGAACGGAAAAATTTGGAGTTTCCAAGAGGTAGAAAGAAGTGAATTGTGCGTAATGTATTCCAAAAAATGGACAATGAACATGCCATCCACATGCTTTCCAAGATGATTAGCATTGATGATGGAACCCTAATTACTTCTTGGAAACCCAAAAATCCCGAAATGCCAAAAAACATTGCTCCTGTAGAAAGGCCAGAAACCAGTATTGCTGTCAAGGAACATGACACGTTTTCCAACACTGGATAAAAAATAAAAAGTGAATTATCATATGTCCATATAACATATTTTTATTTATAGTGATTATAGAAAATATACATAAAAACAGCAATGTAATTTTTATTGGGTTTTAGATATGAGTTTCTTTTAAAGAGTACGATATTTTATATATTGATAATATTTTATTACATTAATAAACCTGTTGTATAAAAAATTTGATTCAGAACCTTTGTTAGAATAAAAGAAATTTTTAAAAATGTTTATTGACACTGCTAATATTATAATGTAATATAGTGGAAAAAAAATAAAATAATATTTAGAAGAAAATACTCATATTTATTTAAAACACAAAATAAATTTGTCAACATAAAAACAAATAAAAAAACCCCCAAAAATTGACATAAATCTATTCATCAAACTTTAATGAAAAGCCATCCCTGAGGCATCGTAATCGTCTGAGTAAAGAAAACCCACGTAAGAGCTGTTTAGATCTGGGAAAACCTCTCTAACCACTTTTACGGCACAAGATGGAATGACTCTTCTGTTGCCCTTCCCTAAAAACCCATAGATCCACGCTATGAATGCCCGGTATGCGCACTGAGAAATTTGTAATTTTATTTACAATTTTTCCCTTTTCGTCATTTCAGGACAGCCACAATAGAGAGATAGTCTCCTCCCCTTCCTCTGGAAACACTGCGCCAGCCCATAAATTCTCTCCTCCCCTGCCGGACCTCAGTTATTAGTGTTTCCTCCGGTGGGGAAACACTGTGCAGAGGAACCAGGCCGGGTGCAGTCAGGGAGACTGTGACCTTTCTTTTTAAAGAAACATCCCTAGGGAAGCAGGGGCTTCCAGGATAAAGAGTGGCGGTGCTTACCGCAGCTGAAGCCACCCCTTCCTTGCTGAGCGTGGCATCAGGTCATGGGGGACCCCTATCGCGTCCACAGGGCCGCAGCATGGAGACTGTCCGCTCTCCCTGTACTCTGTACAGGCCGCAAAATTTGGAACCAGCGGGCCGGACGACGGGTGACGTCATTTCCGGTGGGGGGCGGACACTTTCCCTTTGACCCGCGAATTCCGGTTCCGGGTCGCGGTGCTGATAGGGGGCCGGGCTCAGGCTGGAGTGAGTCGCTACACGTGGAGACAGTGTGAGACTCTACACAGGCAACCACCTGCAGTCATGTCTGAGGCAGATGCTGCAACTCATACGGACGCTATCTCCAGCCTTCCAAAGGTAAGAGTTCCCTGGGGAAGGGTCCTCTCTATCTAAGGATTGCTCCTCCTCATGTATGGTTCCTTACTTAGAGGGGGGGCAGACCCCCTGGGTGGTCAGGGGGTGGGGGGGTGTGCGCAGTTCCCTTAAGGTGGTTCTGGTACACTCCCAGGGTTGTTTCCACTTAAACATGCTGAATGTAATATGTGGTTTTTGTATGTAATTTCAGAAATCTACAGAAAAAACAAAGTCCACTCATGTCTCTAAAAGGAAGTGTGCCTCTTGCAGAGACAGTTTAGGGGAAGCATGGACTAAGGTTTTGTGTAAAGAATGCATAGACTCCCTGGTTAAGGAAAGGGAATCTGAACAGCAGTCTGGTTTGGCAGCTTCTGTGAAGGAGCTGTCATCCACCTTTTCATCCTTTAAAACGTTTTTTGAGACGTTTCAGCTTCCCTCTAAACCCATTCAGCAGGATACAACCCCGCCTCATGCTCAGGGCTCTGCACCTGCCAGATCTTCTAATTTAGTTATGGCAGAGGAAACGTCAGGCCCTTCCGGGTGGAGCTGTGGCAACCGGACAGTGGCACGTCTGACTCCCATGAGGAGTCAGAAGGGGAAGACCAGGACGGGGAGTCCAGGAAAATCTCCAGGTATAAATTGTCCCTGGATGAGGTGGAAGACCTCTTAGGGGCAATATATACAACCCTCGGTATACACGAGGATAAGAAACCCCTATCCCTCCATGACCTTATGTATAAGGGCTTGGGAGATCAAAAAAGAAAAGTTTTTCCAGTATATGAAGTTCTGGTGGAAACGATTAAAAAGGAGTGGCAGGATCCTGAGAGGAAACCCTTTTTTTCTAGCTCCCTTAAAAGAAGGTTCCCATTTTCAGAGGATCCAGGGTCCATTTGGAATAAAAATCCCAAATTGGACGCCGCCTTCTCTCAGGTCTCTAGACACACAGACCTGGCATTCGAGGATATGGGGGCTTTGTCGGATGTCATGGACAAGAGGATAGACTCACTTTTAAAAAAGACGTGGGATTCAACTGTGGGTAATTTAAAGCCAGAAATGGCTGTTACTGTGGTAGCCCGCAATTTAGAACATTGGCTTTTCCAGATTCAGGAGCATAGTGAAGCTGGCACAGCCAAGGAAACTATCCTAGCTTCGTTCCCCACGATTCTGCGAGGAATCGCATACATTGCAGACGCCTCGGCAGAGTCAGTCCGTATGTCGACCAGATCAGCGGCACTGGCAAATTCGGCCAGAAGAGCGCTCTGGCTGAAAACTTGGCCGGGGGACACCGCCTCTAAAGTCAAATTGTGCGGGATACCCCTGACAGGTGATCTACTCTTTGGTCCTGGGTTAGAGACAGTCTTAGACCGTACAGCGGACAAAAAGAAGTCCTTTCCGCTTAAACGGAAAGCCCCAGCTCAGGCAAGGAAGGGGTTTCGTCCGAAAAAAGGCAAGGATTCTCCCAAACGAGGGAAGAAAACTTGGGGCCAAAGAGGCAAGGGCAGAGGATGGCCAATTTTTCGCCCTCCTGAGAAAGCCCGCAAAGATCAATGACTCTCTAGGCACGGTGGGAGGAAGATTGGGTCTCCCACTGTGGAAGGAAGGCCCCCAATCGATTTATCCTGGGGGTTATAAGAAGGGGGTATCTCTTGGAATTCTCAAAGCCCCCCCCGCAAAGGTTCCTTGTTACGCAGCTTTCCACCTGCACAGCAAGGGCCGAAGCTTTGGTAGACGCCCTGAAGGAACTGGAGATTCAGAACGTAGTTCACAGAGTACCAAAGGGGCAGGAAGGAGAGGGGTTCTATTCCCACGTATTTGTAGTGAAAAAACCCTCAGGGAAATTCAGGTTGATTCTGAATTTAAAACCCTTAAACAGGTCAATTTGCTACAAAAGATTCCGCATGGAGTCAATTTTTACGGTCAGGGCCCTGCTGCCGCACAACGGTTACATGGTGTCTCTGGACCTCAGGGACGCATATTTACACGTTCCTATCGCAGAAACCTCCCAAAAGTTTCTCCGGTTAGCAATAGACCTGAAAGGTACAATACTGCATCTACAGTTTCAAGCACTGCCTTTCGGGCTATCCTCCTCGCCCCGCATATTCACAAAGGTACTGGCAGAGGCGTTGGCCTTCCTGCGACTCCAGGGGGTGTCAGTCATAGCCTATCTGGACGACCTGCTCCTATTTGCAGTATCCCCAGAACAGTTGATCAAGGACCTCGATCTTACAAAGCGGGTACTAACAGGGTTGGGGTGGCTGCTGAACTTAGAAAAGTCCAGTCTCATTCCCTCACAGCGCATTGTGTACCTGGGATACCTGCTGGACACTACGCTTTTGAGAGTTTTCCTTCCAAGGGAAAAGATTCTAAAGCTGGACAGAGCAGTTTTCTCCCTACAGTGCAACCATCTGGTGTCAAAAAGGTTCATAATGTCAACGTTAGGCCTTCTAACGTCTACTCTTCCAGCGGTGCAGTGGGCAGGATTACATTTTCATCCCCTGCAGTCATATGTACTAAGAGTATGGGACCACAGTCAGAGGGATCTAGACACCTTAGT
Organism: Aquarana catesbeiana; assembly: GCF_042186555.1. Lineage (NCBI taxonomy): Eukaryota > Metazoa > Chordata > Amphibia > Anura > Ranidae > Aquarana > Aquarana catesbeiana. Next base: position 965,331,726 of record NC_133324.1, read on the forward strand.
ACAGGTTCCCCATCAAATAAAAAGATCTCTTTGGTGGTGGAGGAAGGAAGCGAACTTGTCACAGGGACGTCTGTGGCTTATCCCAGTCCCGCAGATCGTAACCACGGACGCAAGTGGCAAAGGCTGGGGGGCACATTTGGGATCCCTTCTAGCGCAGGGCACATGGAAGGGTGACGAACTGCTAAGGTCTTCCAACTGGAAAGAGCTGAGGGCAGTAGGCCTAGCCCTCAGATTTTTCAAAAAGGAACTCCAGGGCCACCATGTACAGGTACGGTCGGACAACTCATCCACCGTGGCCTATATAAACAAGCAGGGAGGCACCAGGAGCGGAAGTCTGTTGGCCCTAGCAAAAGATATTCTAAGCTGGGCCAAGTCCAACACCCTCTCACTCTCAGCGGTTTTTTTGAGAGGGGAGAGGAATATAATCGCAGATTTCCTCAGCCGGAGGAGTCTAAAGGAAGGAGATTGGGCCCTCAACCAGGAGGTCTTCAATCTCATATCCAAGAAATGGGGACCCCCGGAAGTGGATCTTTTCGCTTCAAAAGACAACGCGAAAACCCCCTGGTTTTTCTCCCTAAATGCAGGGGAAGGAGCACTGGGGGTGGACGCATTGTCTCAGAATTGGCATTTCAGGACATGCTACGCCTTCCCTCCTCCGGTGCTGTTACCGGCGGTTCTGAGGAAGTTTCAACTAGAGAGCACCTCTCTCATTCTAGTAGCTCCACATTGGCCGAAAAGGGCATGGTTTTCAATCCTCAGTCAGTTAGCAGCGGAGCCGCCCCTTTTCCTTCCACTTCGAAAGGATCTTCTGTCGCAGGGTCCAGTCCTCTGCCCACAGGTGCAGCAGTGGAAATTAGCGGCCTGGCTACTGAGGAGGGTATATTAAGATCCAAGGGGTTTTCAGAGAGCTTAATCTCTACCCTCCTCAACAGTAGGAAAAAGGAGACACGTAGGATTTACAAAAAGGTCTGGCTCCTTTTCAACAAATGGTGCATAGAAAACTCCTTCTCAGTGCAGAGTCCCGTAGCTGTGTTGGAGTTTCTGCAGTGTGGAGCGGACAAGGGTTTATCTGTAGGTACCCTTAAAAGTCAGGTTTCAGCACTCAGTGCTTATCTGGAGAAGTCTCTGGCTACCAATCCATGGGTGGTCAGATTCTTTAAGGCACTGTCAAGACAGAGACCTACCAGGGGTCCTCCCTTTCCCGGGTGGGACCTATCTCTGGTTTTACAGAGCCTTACGGGAAATCCCTTTGAGCCATTGGACAAGTGCCTGTTAAGGGAGCTTACCCTAAAAACAGTATTTAGTAGCAGTGACAACTGCCAGGAGGGTCAGCGAAATTGAGGCGTTATCAATTAGACCTCCTTTTTGTGTTATTTTGCCAGACAGGATAGTCCTTAAGACTGATCCAGCTTTTTTGCCTAAAGTGGCGTCAGGCTTTCACAGAAGCCAGGAAATAGTCCTACCCTCGTTTTGTCCCAATCCTTCAGGTGAAAGGGAACTAAAATTTCATTTTTTAGATGTAAGGAGGTGTATCCTACAATACCTAGAGATGACTAAAACAATAAGGAAGTCTGATTCTCTATTTATTTTGTTTTCTGGGGCCAGAAAGGGTCTCAGAGCGTCCCGACGCACGATCGCCAGGTGGCTTAGATTAGCTATTGGGCAGGCATATTCTTTAGCAGGGAAGGAGATCCCTAGAGGCATAAAGGCACACTCCACCAGAGCAGTGGCAACTTCCCAGGCAGAGAAGGCTGGAGCAACGCCAGAGCAAATATGCAAGGCAGCAACCTGGTCCAGCTACTCCACTTTCGTTAGACATTACAGAGTGGACTTGGTGGCGGCAGGTGAGCAGGCTTTTGGGCGAAAAGTTCTGCAAGCTGTAGTCCCACCCTAATTGGTAAGTGCTCGATTATCCTCTCTATTGTGGCTGTCCTGAAATGACGAAAAGGGAAAATTAAATTTACGTACCGGTAACGTCTTTTCCTGTAGTCTTTCAGGACAGCCCTATTTACCCACCCTAAGCTTGTGGGGTCTTATTAAAGACCAGAACGCAATATGGTAATGATATTGATTGGTATGTTATTAATGTGTTCTTGTGTCTCCCCAGCTGGCCGGAGGTACTCTTGAAAGAACTGAGGTCCGGCAGGGGAGGAGAGAATTTATGGGCTGGCGCAGTGTTTCCAGAGGAAGGGGAGGAGACTATCTCTCTATTGTGGCTGTCCTGAAAGACTACAGGAAAAGACGTTACCGGTACGTAACTTTAATTTTTTTGATTCATTAGAGTATCATTAATCAATTTACCTATTGTTGTTGGCATCCACGACAGGTAGATCCTCCAGATGCATGGTCATGATCAGCCGAACATGTTCCTCTGTAGCAATTTGGGAGATGAACATATCATTTGTGATACATTTACTGCCCTCGAGGATACAACCTTGGACCTCAGGAATTTCTCGACAGCAAACAGATTCTATTTGTGTTGCCATTGGTATGCAACACTCACACAAACACCAGTGGGTATTGCTAATTCGGTCTTCAGGTGTCTCATGCATTTGTGAAGTAATCGAATCTTCACTTGTAATAAGCATATTAGGATTTCTTGGAAAAGCTCTGTCATGTTCAGGGGCCGGATACCTGGCCAAAAGTTGTGCAATTAACATATTTCTCTTAAAAAAAAAATTAAAAAAATAATAATTTGGTATGCCAAAAAATTTAAAAATATATACGTTATTTTACATTTTTTTATTTATATGTTAAAAAAAAAAAAATATTTATACCTAAAATTATTTTCTAATTTTAGCACAAGATTAAATAATTAAAAAAAAATTAAGAAGACTATACTTTTAACGATTATATTAAGCAATGCAAACACACACATACTAAAAAATACTAATGTGTGAATACTAATGGGTGAATTCTCAGTGCCTCTCACACTTTTATAAGGAGACCCGCCATTGGGGCGGTCAGGGGCAGGCTGGGAAGATCCATTTCCAAATGAGAGCCGGCTTTCAAATCTGGGTTGGCCCGGGTTACTAATCATACAATAGGATCATCTAAGCCATCATCTCTTCCCCACCCCGTGATCTGCTGCATTTGGGAGGCCAGAAAATATAGTTTGGCATGTGGTATCGCCAGGCCCCCCTCTATCCTTACTATATTGTAGGGTATTTAAATTGATTCTAGCTCCTTTCCGCTTCCAGATGAGATCCCGCATCTGGGTATCCACACTTTTAAACCATTTGTTAGAGATCCACATAGGAGAGTTCTGAGAGATATACAGCAATTGTGGGGCCCAGATCATTTTTATTAAGTTCACTCTCCCTACCACAGACAGGGGGAGCTTGCACCAGCTAAGGGATTTTTCCCTCTGTTTATCTAACAAGGATCCCAAATTTAATTCTAGGTAGCTAGAAGTGTCCGTAGTGTCTGCCAGAAATATAAAGGTCACCAAGCTGCTTCTGGCAGCAGATACACCACATGTTGAAGTGTCCTTCAGGAAAGGAACGTAACAAAGATAAAATGAGTCTTTTGACCCAGTTCTTGAGAGCCCCCCCCCCCCCCCCCCCCCCCCACACACACACACACACACACACACACACACACACACACACACACACACACACACACACACACACTCACACACACACACTCACACACACACTCACACACTCACACACACAATTGAACTGGAAGCTATTGGATATATCCGGCTATTTATGTAATAAATGTCTTGGTTCTTCCTTTTTGTTTTGGGTACTTGCTTAAGGTCCTTTAGCTGTACTAAATATATTTCTGTTGTGTTCAATCGCTATTTAGTGTCCAACATGTATTCTCAAATCTTATACATGTAGATATGGAGGTCTATTAGGCATTTTGTTTTTATAGTTTTTTAACTGCAGGTAACAGTATTCATATTTGATACATTTTTTAAGTTTCATGTTTTAATGTTTATCTCTCCAGGACACTATGGCCTCTGTTGACCATAATGTGGAAGTTCTTTTGAATAAAATGGTCTCCTATGCACAAGGACTACAGCAGATAGACTTTGAAGAGTACTTCCTCATTAAGGAGGAGCTTAGAAAAGGTGGATATGGAAATGTATTCTTGGTGAAGGACAAGGAAACAGGTGAGTGAATTAATCTAGCCGCCATTTCGGTATCCTCTATGAATATGTATATGGATGTAACTTCGATCGGCAAGATAAAGGCTTTTTCCAAGAGGTCACCAATTGTAGACTTACTCTAAAATAAAAGGAGCATTATAGTAGAATCACTGTGCAACACTCGTAATAAAGAATAGCAGGTAAATGCATTGAGCAAATATGGCCCAATACATACATTTACAACATCTCTATAAATAGAAAAAGGTTTTTTTGAATATTCATGTTGGAAAAATGATTTAGAGACCTATGCATTGTACTGTTTCTTAGGAGTTATGCAAAAATCAAAATGAAATATTGATCACATGTAATGTTGAGTCCAATGAATAAAAGGCAGGGAGTAGGAACAGTCAGCCTGGGGATGATACCATGCTAATGATGTTGGATGTTCTCTAGTCAGGAAATGACATGGGCTCTATCTGGAGAAGTTCCTGTACAGATGAGTGCTGGTAAGGCTGAAGTTTAGCTTTAACTGTGCATGATACATTTTCAATCTGGGAGGAGCATATCTTATAACAATGTTGGATATTGTCACGTTAAAAACATACAGAAATTACCAATTGAACATTTCTAGTTCTTGATCAAAGTTATTTCATTTTTTCACAGGTCAAAGAATGGCAATGAAAGTTATGGATAAGGACAGAACCAGTTAGTGGTCTTTTCTCTATGAATTCAGTATTTCATACTTACTGTCTCCTCACCAAAATACCATCGGATGTTTTGGCTTCTTTTCCACCATTGACTACTTTGTCTTTCCCCAGGAACTGGCACCTGTTGGAGATCTGTTCTCCATGATTTTTACAAATGTAAGTACATTAAGTTTTAGGTATGGCCATTTCTTTTTTTTTTTTAAAGATTTTAAAAAGTTAAACGAATATTTTGAATTTTCCATCACTTTATTTAAATGTCTTGGTGCCCACTGTCATTAAGACAAAGCAAATTATCCAGGGGGTGACACCTTCAACAATAAAATCTATCCCTAGCCTAAAATAAATACAATACTTTATGGCCATACATATATGCTTTAACTGAATCTTTATTCATCCTTATATTCTCCCCTATTGTTTTTAGCAGTTATTATGTTTTTGAACTTTTTCTACATGGGAATTCCAGAAAACACAGTAAAGAGATGTGCTGTGCAGATCTCCAGTGCTCTGGAATTCATATCGGAGAAAGGACTTGTACACATGGACCTCAAGCCAGAAAATGTTCTGGTGTTTGACCAGGAATGCTATTGTGTTAAGATCACGGACTTTGGCCTCACTAAGGTCGCAGTGATTAGAGCAAGGTGTGGAAGCAAATCCTACATGGCCCCAGAGTTTAACCTGACCATTTCAGATGGACTGGTTGTAGATGGCAGCCTTGACGTGTGGGTGTTTGGTGTCATCATCTACTGCCTACTCACAGAAGAGTTTCCATGGCAGGTGGCCATGCTTGATGATGAAACATATAAACAGTATGTTACCTGGCAAAATGATTTCCAGGAGGTTAATCCTCCAGAAACATGGAAAAAGGTTCCCGCTGGGATACAAAGAATGTTTACTGATCTTTTGGCAATTGATCGCACCAAAAGAAGTAAAACTTTGTTAGTCTTGAAATACCTGAGTGAAAGCTGGAAAGAAGAAACTCCAGAGTTGACTTTAATACAAGAGGAGGGTGATTCCATTGAAAGGATTTCTTCAGTCCAGTCTGAGGCAACATCGGCTTCCCACCTGAACACGTCACAGAGCAGTGTATCCATCTCATCATCAAATCAGCTCCTTGTCTTACCTTCTGACCACAAACACTTCTGGATGTCAGTCTGAGATCATTCCAGAGCCACAGAAGGACAACATGTCAGAGGCACCGATTATGTTTCATGATGAATTTTCTTTACATATTAGTGCCGAGGTAGACATTGGGTAACCAAGAATTGGTGAGTGATGGAGCGTCTGAAACAACATCACATAGGATCAACTTTTCTCAGGTATGTGACTTTCTTGGGGAATCTCTAAAGAAATTTACTCCACCACAACATTATTGATAGTGAAATAGCACATCTTTCATCCAGCCATTAAACTATTGCGAACATGGCACCGACACATTTTATGTGTACATACTTTGTTATGCATCCTTCCCTTTCATCTCAGAAAGTTGGGAGATATGCCAATGACACATATATATATCTTTTGTAAGCCATCATCCTAATGGTGGGGCTAAGCCTTGCAGTTAAGATTATTAAAGCAAAACTAGAAACAAACAGGTTGATATGAAAGGTCTTCTAGCTTACAATGGTAATAGAAGGACTCTTGTTGGATATGTTCCTATCATTTTGTGATTATTTTAAATGATTTCCATATGATATTGCCAAGAACAATTGTTACATATTTAGTGCAGTAATTCATAGGAACTTGAGTTTGGTTTTTTATCAATCTAGAAGAGCAAAACCAGTAAAGGATGGTTTCTTTTTGGATGATTTAGGTCTCTATTCTTGTTTATTGTCCTATTAACTCAGATTAGCTATTCTATGGCTATTTTCTAATTTACACAAAAACACCTATGTAGTCAGTGTCTGTAACCTTATAAATGTTTATCATTTCATATATCATTATTTACTGCAGGATATTCAGTCATTCTATAAAAGGAAGAAATCTTTCAGAACTGACCATGTGCGGTTTTTTATTATTAAATTCCATATTCATGTTTGCTGTTCAAATAATTTTCTTCATCTTGCTCCAACAATATTGCTTTATATATTTTTTAGATGACAAGTCTGGACTATCCCGAGGGGTTGAACAAGACCCCTGCCTGGTACATGGGGCATATAACTTGTACATATATGATAAGTTACCCCTCCTGTGCACTGGGTGGTGCTTTCATAGGGAGGTTGAATAAAATACAAGCAGAAAAAAAGGCGCCTCTAAGTGTAGAAGTTAAAACAGTTTAATATCCCCAGCGGGATTAAAAACACTTACACAAAAGGTAAAGAAAGCACATCATGGAAGATGGTTGAATGGTGGGTTATTCAGCATCGGAAGGGTTCACAACGGAAGGAAATCCCAAGGCTGTTTGCTGCTGACTCTGACTAGATTCAGTGTGACAACACACAGAGTATCCAGGACGCTGGGGCCGCCGGCGGAAGTGACGTAGTCCGAGACCAGGAAGAGAGGACCCGGAAATTAAGTCAGCACTGAGGGACAGCAACCAGCCTGGACCGCAAACCGGATGTGGTCATAAGAAAGGGACGCGTTTCGGAACTCTATCTGGTTCCTTTATCAACCTATGACTACCGCAATAATTATACACAATTTATGCTCTCTGGGCTGGCCATGGGCTGGGACAGGAACAAAGAAGGAGGAATAGGCAATTAAATACAGGGTTCTTACCGAGATAAATCAATGAAAATAATTAAATTAAAAAACTAGAAATATATATTAAAAAGTAAACAAATATATATATATATATATATATATATATATATATATATATATATATATATATATATATATATATATATATATATATATATATATATATATATATATATCTTGATGCTTTAACAACTCCGATTTGGTCATTAAAAGTGCAGGCAAAAGAGGAGGCATAGTTATACAAAACAGAGCTGACTGTCACCAAAGTCAGTCAGTTAGCTGCACTTATAGTGTATTGTGTATATATATATGCATCCCAGGTGTTATACACACACACCGTATTCAGTTTAGCTAGATCCGTTCCTGTTATCTTCCTACTGACAGGCAGGCTTGTCTTGTTACAGTATTGACAGCTACCTGAAGAAAATTACTGGTGTTCTTTTGATCCTATTAGTACCACAGTCAGGCAGCTAGACTATTTACAGTTAGTGGGGTGCATCCTGCTCACAGTGTTCAGCTAAAACTACAAGTTAGTCTAGTGAGACCTCTGCACAGTGTTCAGCTAAAACTACAAGTTAGTGTAGTGCGTTCTGTTCACAGTGTTCAGCTAAAAAACTACAAGTTAGTGTAGTGCGACCTCTGCACCATTTGTTGCACATTTGTTTTTATCCACCGTGATCACGCTTTTATTTGTGCATGGTCGTTTTTGTCAATAAAAACACCCTTTTTTATCTGCACCATGTGGAGGCACATTCTTTTTGTTTCCACATTTACCGCATGAGATCCAGTCCCTCCAACTGCTCCTTTCGGGAGACCGTTTGTGAAACTTCTGATGCACGCTGGGACGGTTCGGTGTGAGGACGGTTCGTTGTGAGGACCCATCCGGTTGCCGGCCGAGATCCATACAGACCACAATCCAAGGGATTGGCGATTCCTGAGCTCCCATTCCACGTCATTTGTGACAAACTGCGCATGCGATTCCCTGTCGCTGACATGGGAATCCACAGGATCTGGTAAGAAGCTTTTTTTGCACTTTCTCTGAATGACCCATTGGGACCCAGTTTCTCGGTTGGGAAGTCGCTGTATGATGCCAGGTGTTTTCTGACAACTATCAGACCATCACCACCCCTTGGAGTACTTACACCTCCTGTGCGGTTGGACATTCACATCCATCTATGGATGTTTGTGTTTCAAGGCACCTGTGGTTAATTAGTGATTTCTTTACTGTTTCACCATTATAAAGACCTATGTTCCTTTGTACATGCGCTGCATTTTTCTATAGACCTCTGCACAGTGTTTAACAGGGGCGTGTAATTACAATTTTTTAATTTGGGTGCGGGGTTCCCCTTAATATCCATACAAGACCCAAAGGGCCTGGTAATGGACTGGGGGGTACCCATGCCATTTGTCTCACTGATTTTCATCCATATTGCCAGTACCCGACATTACATTAAACCCGCAAGCAGTTTTAAATGACTTTTTTTCCTTTAAAAATGACATTTTGTGCAGGGACTGTTCTAAGCATGGGAAACACGTACCACTTTACAGGCATACTATAGACACCCCCCAGGTACGATATTTAAAGGAATATTTCACTTTTAACTTTAAGCATCATTAAAATCACTGCTCCCGAAAAAACGGCCATATCTAAAAGTTATTTTTGCATTGATACATGTCCCCTGGGGTAGGACCCGGGTCCCCAAACCCTTTTTAGGACAATACCATGCAAATTAGCCTTTAAAATTAGCACTTTTGATTTCGAACGTTCGAGTCCCATAGACGTCAATGGGGTTCTAACGTTCATGCGAATTTTCAGGCCGTTCGCAGGTTCTGGTGCGAACCGAACCGGGGGGTGTTCGGCTCATCCCTACTCATGATGTGTAACATCTTCTGGATAGAATTGTCTCCTAGTCACAAGGACTGCAGACAATAGACTTACATGAATACTTCCTCATTGTGAAGGAACTTTGAAAAGACATTTTGGAAAAGTATTCTTGGCAAAACGACAATAAAACAGGCCACTAAAATGTTCTTCCCTGGAGAAGCTCATGCTGATTGGGCGAAGCATGTTGGCTGTTCCGACACCACGTGAGTGATGTTCAGATGTCACCTCTGATGTTACTTTGCACATGCTCCTTGAGTTCCATGAGTACTGCAACATCCATCTTTATTGAAGCACGCCGAGACACTGGCTTGGAAATGAATCAGGACGAGCGGCCATCACTCATATTCCCAAGTGAGACCTGAGCTACAACTCATGGACTTCATGTCTACCTGATGTGAGACACAAATTTAACAAATTTTCTATTTTTTTTTGCTCATGATGTGTACCATCTTCTGGATAGAATGATCTCCTTCTATTAACAAGGACTACAGAAGATAGACTTACAGGAGTACTTCCTCATTGTGAAGGAACTTGGAAAAGGTGGATTTGGAAAAGTATTTTTGGCAAAAGATAATAAAATGGGTCAATAAAATAATCTAACCACCATTTCAATTTCCTCTACAAAAAAAATAAAAAAATGTGTGTGTAATATATATATATATATATTTAGCAGTAAAGTAGAATCCCTGATCAACACTCTTAATAATAATAATCATAATAGCAGGTATATACTTTGAAAAAATATGGCCTAATAATGGAATTTATTACATCATTACCAAAAGGACTAGTGCACATATCACAGATTTGGAGCAAGATATTGTTTCAGTGTTTGACCTGGACTGCCATCCCATCAAGCTCACAGACTTTGGCCTTGCTAAGGTGAAAGAGACAGTGATTAGGTGTGGCACTGTGTCCTACATGGCTCCAGAAATGTGGGAAGCTGAACCTTCAGATGGTCTGGTTGTGGATGGCAGTCTTGATGTGTGGGCTTTTGGAGCTTACATGGGAAGGATACCATTCTGGACTATGAAAAATATAAGACCCCTTTCACACTGAGGAACTTTTTATGCGTTTTAGTGCTAAAAAAAAAGCACCTGAAAAGTGCTTTAAAAACGCTCCCCATGCATCTCAACGGATGCTTTCACACTGAGGCGTTGCGCAAGCGGGGCGTTGAGAAAACTTCTGCAAGAAAAACGGGTTTGTAGAGGTGCCCATCAATGGATCAGAAGATGTGTCATTGGGTCCCATTAATGACCTCAACTTCATGGCCTGCTTCCAGTGACACGAATCCCCAGCCTTGCTGTCTTGACCACATCCATGCCCACCAATGACCCAGAAGATGGGGGGAAGCACTGGGTGGTCCTGGTGATGGCTCCAATGGCTGTTACAACGACAGACATCAGGCTGACATGTGCCACACTTATCAAATTGTCAAGCAGAACGGCATCCCTGAAGGAACTGAACAAGACCATTCAGTACATGTATGACAACAAGAAGTACAAAAAGATGGTTCTATACATCGAGGCCAGTGAATCAGGCTCCATGATGAATCGCCTCCCCAACAACATTGATGTTTACCCCACCACAGCCACCAACCCTACAAAGTCCGCTTACGCCTGTTATGGCAAGGAGAGAGACATACTTTGGCAATCTTTACAGCATCAGCTGGATGGAGGATTCAGAGATGGAGAAACTGTTCAAGGAGACACTACACAGTTTATACTGGTCAAGCAACACACCGATACCAGGTATGTGATGCAGTATAGAAACTGGACTATTTCCAAGATGAAGGTGAGCCAGTTCCAGGGTAGCACTAAAAGAGTGGTCCCTCACATGATCCTGGAGCCAGTATACAATTATTAAGGCCCGGGATGTACGGACCAGGTTCAAAGCCTCACAAGAGACCACAGCCTTGATCAAGGAATCGGTGAAGAAGCTTGTTCCTGTGGTGACAGAGTGATGAGTTGGCAGAAGAGATTATCACCAGACTTAAATGATTGGTTGTGTTACCCCGCAGCAGTCGAGCACCTCAAGAACCAGTGCTTTAACTGGCACAACTCCCTGCATGCATACTTCAAGAGACAGTTTTACACTCTGAATCTGGATACTCACTAGAGAGCATCACATGCTATGATTAATGTCTGCCAAAATCTGCACTGACACAGCTGGCGACACAAAAGACTTCCAGTAGAAGGAGGCATGGGTGATGACTATTAACCCTCTCTGAGATTTGCCCCCTCTGAAGCTGCTGCCTCAAACCTAATCTCTACTCTTATGCCCTGTACACACGGTCGGATTTTCCGACGGAAAATGTGTGGTAGGACCTTGTTGTCGGAAATTCCGACCGTGTGTAGGCTCCATCACACACTTTCCATCGTAATTTCCGACACACAAAGTTTTAGAGCTTGCTATAAAATTTTCCGACAACAAAATCCGTTGTCAGAAATTCTGATCGTGTGTACACAAATCCGACGCACAAAGTGCCACGCATGCTCAGAATAAATTAAGAGACGAAAGCTATTGGCTACTGCCTGGTTTATAGTCCCGACGTACATGCTTTACGTCACCACGTTCAGAACGATCAGATTTTCCGATCACTTTGTGTGACCGTGTGAATGCAAGACAAGTTTGAGCCAACATCCGTTGGAAAAAATCCATGGACTTTGTTGTCGGAATGTCCGACCGTGTGTACGGGGCATAAGACTGTTTATTCAGCATCACAAATCTTCAGTACAAACCCCAGCCTTCACTTACACAGCCAAGTCCATCTAAGTCCGTTCGAATCCCAACCACAGCACTACCTGCCTTTGTAATAGATATTTTATGCCTACCATGATCTTTACCTTCAGATTACATTATTGTCATTATTAATAATGTGACAGTGAACTTTTGACATACAGTTTGGCTTAAAAAGTTTCAGAACGCTGCCTGGACATTCTGAGAAAAAGGACACCATAAACCAGCTCTGGAATTGTATCTAGAGGAGCTCTCTAAAAAAAAAAAAAAAAAAAATCTCTTTTCCGGCCATTTGGTAGTATAAGTTATGGACTAAGTGGAATTCAATTGAGGTGAGGGGGGAAGGAAGGCAGCTGGGACTGTTTTTAATGACAATTGCCTTCCTTCCTCTACCCTGTTGGGAAAAATATTTTTCCTAATTTGTCAGAGGGACACGAGACAAAACATGTTGTCCTCCATCCTGAGTTGTTAGGAAAAGTTTTTCTCCAATGTGCCAGAGAGACATGACGATACATGTTGTACACCCGCTGTCTGATTTGGAGCCCATTATAAAGTGGTACTCAAGTTGTTCAGAAAAAAAAAATCTAATAGCTCACTTTCAGTCTCTCTCTTTAAAATGTACCCATGTGCTCACCCCCAAGTGGAAGGCCGGTATCGCTGAGAATTTTATTAGTCTGAGATTTTAACCATGCTTCCAGCCTCCATTGACCATGATGTGGAAGTTCTTCTGGATAGAATGGTCTCCTATCCACAAGGACTACAACAGGTACAGAACTACTTCCTCATGGTGAAGGAACTTAGAAAAGGTGGAAATGGAAGAGTATTCTTGGCAAACAAAAAGAAAACAGGTCAGTGAATGACAAAAAATTATAGATAGGCAACTCCTATCCTCATATTAATTAGTGGCTCAAAATTAATAACTACTGCAGTAGGGAACAGACACAAAATATACACTCCATCACTTTCCAAATAACTGTCCTGCTTTATTATGACGCAATTGAAGGTTTTTATACACATGATTACGTTCCCATTATTTCTTATGGTGAAATTTGCTTTGATGTACATGCTTGTAATCCAAAGCATTTGTATAAGGTTTTACTGTATTTGACTTCTCATCTCAGTCATGATGAACAGATCCAGTTTGCAGAGGTCACCTCCAGTGATGGGATAACACTCAATGTTGATATTTCTCATCAATGATTCCTCAAATGTTCTGGATTTGTGCCAAAACTTTGTCTACCTGTGATAGCAGAGCCTGGGAAATTTGGCTGGTGGGGGGAAGCTCCAGCAATAGTCTAAGTGGTCTGAGGGGAACAATAAAGCTGATCATTACACACCACCAATTATAATCGGACACTAATGGAGGGTTTGTCTTTAATTGTACAGGATAGAACAAAAAAAATATGAAAGAATAAGAACAAAGCAATGGTTGTTATCAGAGGGGTGATGTCCCCAAGTATATTCCACCTTATTGGAGCTGCTGGACACAATATAATAAGATGATGGTGAGAAGTAGAGGGGGCAGGGATTGGTGAGCAGCAGAGGGGGCTAATGAGCCAATCCCCTAGCTGAGGACTAAACCCATCACTATATGGGAAGAGCCTGTAGTGTGTATGGAGCTGAGTGTAATACTTTGTATTTACTGCTTAAAAAGGCAGATGAAACCCTATATAAACCACATGACCCATAGAGCGCTATACACACACTGGGTGGAGATTCCATTCACAATCCCAAAATATTGCCTTCAGGATCTCCTTCCAAATCCAACTTTGGTATCAGTGGCTCCCTACACAGAACACTGGACTTTCTGGATCTTCTCTTATTTCTAGAAGCTCAGAAGAGACAACCAAGTCCTACTTACTAGCTCTGTCTCCAATATAGAAATCCCCCTGTTTGCGCTCCCTGTACTCTCATACAAGTTGGTTCTCTCCCTATACTGAGATAAAAGTCATCTCTGTGCTGATATATCAATCAAGACTTTCCCTACAAGTAACTTGTATCTTGGTATAATATCCATCCCACACAGCACACCTCCCTCTCCCAACATACAAATGGTCAACTGCTTCTCCTCTCCACCAAGATATAGTCACCATTCACCCCGCCCCCTCATCACATGACCGATACCAACCAATGAATGTGCTCCAAACCCTTCCCACTCCCTAATCACGTGACCTCTCTCTCATTAGCTATTCATACTGAGCTGTAGCTCCTCCCTTTCACAGATTAACCCTTTTCTGTCATTCTCTGTCTGATGATTTATAAAATCTTGATATAAGAAAACTGACCCCCCCGCCCATATATACACCTATTGGATGGAGGAACTCATCTGGTTTTGTCTATTAGAAGAAGAAACATGGAAAACGTTACTACAGACAACTCCTCACTTTTCCTCCAATGAAAGAACTATTCTGTTTTTATATGCGATGTTAGTCAGGTTTAAAAAAACAAAAAAAAGGTTAACAAATAAAAGGGAAACAATAAATATACATATTGCTATACACACACACACAGTTGATCCAGAGGAAGGCAAAACCCAGCAAAGTATGAACCAATTTGCTGCGGGGGGGGGGGGGGGGGGACATTTTTCTGTCTAAACACCTGCTGACACTTCATTTCATGTATGGGTTTTGTCCAATTTAATTTTTTTACAATTTTGAACTCTACCATAGTTTGCTTATTCTGTGTGAATGAAATCTAACTTGCTGATAGCCACACTCATGAATGTATTTATTTATATTGGGGGGGGGGGGATTCTGAAGAGTGGGGGGTTTATGTTTTGCTTCATTACTATGCATCTTTTCTAAAAAAAATTAGACCCTGAAAAGGTTTTAACCACATGCCGACCAGTGCATGACGATGAACGTCAGAACAATGGCACAGCTGGGCAAATGGGCGTACAGATACGTCCCCTTTAAATTGCGGCATTGTGGGCATGCGTGCCCAACAAAAACTCCGCGATCATTCCTGCAGGTCCCGCGGACTCTACGTCCACCTGGGGCCTGCGATCGTGTCACGGAGCGGCAGAACGGGGAGAGGTCTATGTAAACAATTCATTTCCCCATTCTGCCTTGTGACATGACAGAGATCACTGCTCCCTGTGATTGGGAACAGTGATCTCTGTCATGTCAGTGGTAGCCCATCCCCCCCACAGTTAGAATCACTCTCTAGGACACACTTAACCCCTTGATCGCCCCCAAGTGTTTTACCTCTTCCTTGCCAGTGTCATTTATACAGTAATCAGTGCATTTTTATAGCACTAAATGACAATGGTCCAAAATGGTGTCAAAAGTCTCCGATGTGTCCGCCATAATGTCGCACTCACGATAAAAATCGCCGCCATTACTAATAAAAAATAAAATACTAAAAATGTCATAAATCCCCTATTTTGTAGACGCTATAAATTTTGCGCAAACCAATCAATAAACGCTAATTGCGATTTTTTTATACCAAAAATATGTAGAAGAATACAAATCGGCCTAAACTGAGAAAGAAATGTGTTTTTTTATAGATTTGTTTGGGGGATATTATAGCAAAAAGTTAAAAAAAATAGTGACAATTTTGAAAAAAAAAAAAAAAAGCAGTTTCTTTTTGTTTATAGCGCAAAAATAAAAACCGCAGGAGATGATCAAATACCACCAAAAGAAAGCTCTATTTGTGGGAAAAAAAAGGACGTCAATTTTGTTTGGGTGCAACGTCGCACAACTGCGCAATTGTCAGTTAAAGTGACGCAGTGCCGTATCGCTAAAAGTGCTCTGGTCAGGGAGGGGGTAAATCCTTCCGGGGCTGAAGTGGTTAATTAAATATGATATAATGTGGTGCAGTGCGGAGGGGTTTATACGTCCCCTCCAATGTGTTGCCTGGTGAATATTCACCATATTCTGTACCCAGCTTCATGCTGTGAAAGTTGTGTACAATATAAAAGGTTTAATCTTTATTAGAGTGTAAGCTCTTATGGGCAGGGCCCTTCTAACCCTCTTGTATTGTAAAGAGCTGTGCAAACCCTAAAGCCTCGTATACATGGTACGATTGTTGGCCAACTAATGCCGAGTACACACGAGCGGACTTTCCGGCATACTTGGTCCAGCGGACCAGAGTCCGCCGGACAATCTAACCGTGTGTAGGCTCCGGCGGACTTTTCCGGCAGACTTTTTCCCAAAAGCCCGCCGGACCTAGATTTGAAACATGTTTGAAATCTTTCCGTCGGACTCAGTTTGACTGTGTGCTCGTCTGTGTGCTGGTCCAACGGACTAGATAAGACGCAAGGGCAGGGTATTGCATTTCGCGCTCGCTGCAATAGGAAAAACAAATTTTCTTATTGCGGCGAACGCGGGGCATACCAGGCCCTCAGGTCTGGTATGGATTATAAAGGGAAGCCCCTACGCCGAAAAAATGGCGTGGGGTCCCCCCTAAAATCCATACCAGACCCCGATCCGAGCATGCAGCCCGGCCGGTCAGGAAAGGGGGTGGGGACGAGCGCCGGAGTTATGGCGGACTTTCAGAATGAACAGACTTGCCCACACATGGGGGGCGTGGTCACCGAGTGATGTTGACCACGTCCCCTAAAACGTCACAGTCCCAGCATGCCCAGGGACTGTGACATCATAAAGGGGTGGGGTCTCCGCCTATATAAGTCACAACGGAGCCCTCAGAGAGCAGTCCAGCCGGAGAGATCGTCGTGTTAACATCTAGAGAAGAGGGAAGAAGACAAGAAGCCCAGAAGTCCGGACCTCCGCTGGCAAGAGAGCAGCATGAAGACAGCAGAGGAGCCCCCCAAGCTGTTTAATAAATTATTTTAAAAACCTGTGTAGTGTTTTATTATTGACACTTTTTCCCTAGGGGAATGGGTACAATGTACCCCATACTCATAAGGTGGGGGGGGGGGGCCAGGATCTGGTGGCCCTCTTATTATAGAGGGCTCCCGGATTCTGATAAGCCCACAGACCCCGACAACCAACGACCAGGGTTGTTGGGAAGAGGCCCTTGTCCTCATCAACATAGGGACAAGGTGCTTTGGGGTGGGGGAGCCCCACAGGGCTCCCCCTCCCCTAAAGCACCCACCCCCCCCGTGTTGAGGACAGGCGGCCTGGTACAGTTCAGGAGGGGGGGGCACTCGCTCGTCCCCCACCCCCTTTCCTGACCGGCCGGGCTGCGTTCTCAGATCGGGGTCTGGTATGGATTTTAGGGGGGAACCCCATGTCGTTTTTTTCGGCATAGGGGCTTCCCTTTAAAATCCATACCAGACCTAAGGGCCTGGTATGCCCCGCGACGGGGCTCGCAAGGTGTCAAATCTCGCCGATAAAAGCGGCAAGATTGACTTCCTATTCTAGACCTGTCGCACGTGAGTCACGTTCCAAATGCACGGACTTGTTCATTCGGAAAGTCCGATCGTGTGTACGCGGCCTAAGTCTGAGCTTTGCCAAAAGAGCGGTGTGCCAGGATCTTGTCGTGTCACAAACAGGAATGTAGTGACGTACTACAAGGAATTTCAGCTCTGGAGAGCCATCCATTGTTTGGGCCCCTTCTGCTAATTCCGTGAGCATGTGTGTTTTTACTTTTAACGTTTGTGTGACAGATTTGTGTACTGACCATCCGAAAAACTGAAAAATCTACTAGCCTGCCAGTCAACATTTGTTGGCCGAAAGTTGAATAAAAATTGTCTAAAGCAGTGGTCACCAACCCTGTCCTCAGGGCCCACTAACAGGCCAGGTTTGTAAGATAACTGAAATCCATCACAGGAGATATCATTTGCTGCTCAGTGATTGCCGTATTCTAGTCTGCATCTCCCCCAAGGTAATACATAAAACCTGGCCTGTTAGTGGGCCCTGAGGACGGTTTTGATGATCGCTGGTCTAAAGGAGTGTACTAATGGTCAGATTTTAGGACAACAGTGTGTCAACAGACAATCCCCTGCCAACAATCGTATCGTGTGTACGAGGCTTTACTCCATAAATACCAGATCAGATTTTTACCATAAAGGAACTGAACTGACATCATTGTGGTGCTGCAGAAAGAAAATATAAAACTTGTTTTGTTTGTTGGGCAAATAAAACTTTTTTTAACCAATGTTTATATTTTTATATTTTTTATTGTAATGAATGTATTATTATCACCCATAGAAATCTGTACACCATGTAATGCTTTCACATCTGCCTTTCATTATGTACAATTGCAAGACATATAAAAATAAAAATAAAAAAAGCACACCTTTAAATTCTGTCCTGTCTAATTACATCAACAAATGAATTCAGCTGTGGTAAATGGAGGGTGTTAAGGCTTCATGAACACTGGAAGTTAAAATAACATTATAAAAACGCCAGTAGCTTTACAGTGAGTCTTGCAATGTTTATTTTAACATTTTTGCACTCGTGTTTATTAGCGTTTTTCCACATTAGCATTTTTTAGTGATTTTTAAATATATTTATTTTTTTTCACTTAAAAACCATTAAAAAATACTGGTGAGCCACGTTTATCAACGTTTATCAGCGTTTATGAGCATTTGGCATTTTTTTTGTGGTCATAAAAACGACTCCTGAACGCGATTTCATGGCGTTCAGAAAACAGCCCAAACACTCTACTGTTGATAAACATCCAAAAACGTCCATGTGTGCTATGGACACATAGGATAACATAGAGGGGAGTTTATGGGCTTTTTAAAAAAAAAAATGCCCAAACTCCCCTCTAACAGCCCATAAACTCCCAAAAACGGACGTTTATGAGCTTCAGTGTGCATGGAGCCTTAATGTCAGAAGTTCATCTTTGTAAAACAAACAAAAAAAAATAATAAGATACATGCACATCTATTTGCAGAGAAAATAATGTGCATTTAACATTTTTTTTTTCTTAACTAGGAGCCTGCAAAGCATCACACATGCGATCAGCAGACTTGAAAAGGGTGGTCCATGCGGTATGTTTAGTCAAATATAGTTTATCAGACACTGTAGATGTGGCGGTAACCCCACCCCCACACCTTAGAATTTAGTGGGTACCCCCCTATTAGAGTATGTGGCTTTATAAAATGGTAAAGCCTTATGTATCAAGGCTTTCCAAGCCGGTAGGGCCAAAGCAGTAGCTTGTTTCTGTGAAAAAAAAAAGTTTTCTAGCATAGAAGAAGAATAATGTAATTAAAGTATGGATAGATTTTGTGGGGGCCAATGAAATCAACTAAACACAACTCTATAGTACAGGTTATAACTAAAGTAGTAACCAACTGGATACACTTTGTAATTTCCAGCAAGTACTGAAGGTGTGGGGGATGTCAGGAGCTACTCCAAAAAAATGCCCCATGACAAAAAGGAATTATTTATGGACTATCTCGGTACCCAGGGAATGGACAATTAAGTACTGTTCAATGGCTCGACACTCCCAGAAGATATTAATGAAATTAGCATTGGGAAAGTAGCAATGGCAGCACGTTGAAGCATTGAGCGCTATATACTGTGGGTAGGGTTGCCACCTCATGACTGTAAACCCAAACCCATATTAATTACACAGGTTCTGTGGATGATTAAGGTGGTAATTAAACTCACTAGGAGCCTTATCTGCATTAAAATTAGCCTCAGAACCTGTGTAATTCATGTGTGTTTGAGTTTAAAGGGATGAGGTGGCAACCCTAACCTGTGGGCATCCTAGCTGGGGTCAGATAAATACTTATAATGGATCAGATGGTCCCTTAGCTAACACTAAATCTGGTAAAGGGAGCCTCCAACATATCATCCCAGTCTAGGAACATCTGCAACCCAAACATTTCTACAAGGTGTAAGAAGTTTGCTAGTTGGTATATAAATAGTAGATAGTGCCTTGGAGAGAGAGAGAGTGTCATCTCACAATAATGCATCAATGTCAGTAGATTGAAGAAGAAGCCGGTCACAACCAAACTGAGCTGGATAGGCCTAAACTGCAATAAGTGGAACCGGTGAGAGTTTCGCAGACGGACACAAGGACTTCAACCCATCAAACTGCAGCAAAGTCCTATTACTGACAACATCACAAAGTTTCCTAATACCAAACTTTGTTGGACTGAGAAGTGTGGATTCATCCAGCAAAAAGATAGGGCTGTGTGTACATTATGCTGTGAAAGTGTTGTCTGTCGTACATCTAGTGTGGTGAGACTTTCATATCAAACACGAGGCCACATTACAAGACCCGGCTAACAGTAAACACACCCTAAAGCCTCGTACACACGATCGGATTTTCACCAAGGAATTGTGCGATGACAGACCGTTTGCCATAAATCCGACTGTTAGTACGCTCCATCAGACAATTGTTGTCCAACTTCGGCCAACAAATGTTGGATGGCAGGCTTATAAATTTTCGGCGGACAGCGGTCTGTTGTCAGATTTTCATATCGTGTGTACACAAGTCCGTCACACAAAAGTCCAAACACGCATGCTCCGAATCAATGCTCACCAAACATGACATTAGCAGAAGGTGCCCAAAGGGTGGCGCTCAAGAGCTGAAATTCTACGTAGTACGTCACTATGTTTGTGTTGGCCGAAAATTGTGTTGTTTGTATACAAGACAATATCCAGCCACACGCTTTTCAGGCAAAAGCCTGGAGCTTTGTCTGCCAAGAATCCGATCGTGTGTACGAGGCTTTAGAGGAGCTGTCTCTACACACACGAAGCAAATATATTCCATCAGATAATGGGAATATATAAAAATAAAGAAATGGAGTCGACTGCAGTTTCCAAATAGTGCAATGTTGTACAAGGAAGGGAAAGCCATTTACAGGTGTAAAATATTTTAGGGCCAGTTCAAACCGCATGCCGTCCAGTGAGCTTTGAGGGCCAGTTCAAACCATGCCAACACATGAAAATGAACACGCTGGGCGTTCCTGTGCAATTCAGACCTCATGTAAGACAAACTCCAATCTGCAGCAGATGTAGAAGTGAACAACACCACAAACACAGGTCGCAAATGTATTGTGTTAGCCCGCACCTGATCACATGGTGCTTTTGTACTGCAGTGGATTATAAATTTGGCCACTATTGGCCTGTAAATGTAGGTGACCGTACAGTGTTTGGACCCTAATGTGTAAAAAAAGAACAAAGTAATGGGTTTTGGGCCCTATGGGCTGTTAATAAAACAAAGATTTTTGAAAATGTATTTGTCTGCATTTGGTTGTGTCTTGGTGATTATGTGTATGTAGTGCAAGGGACAGGTCAAAAAAAAATATTGACATACCACAACCTCTATAGGGGAGAGATATCTAAAACTTGTGCAGACAGAATCTGGTGTAGCTGTGCATAGTAACCAATCAGCTTCCAGGTTTTAGGCCAGGTTCACACTGGTACAACAAACGCTCCGACATTGAGAGCTCATGTCACATGACGTGTGACAATCATTGTTTCTCTATGAGAGCCGTCATAACTGGTCTGACACAAGTCGGTCCGACTTTGAAAGGGCTCCCTGCACTACTTTGGTCTGACTTTGATCCTACTTCAACCCATTGAATATCACTGAAGTCGGATCGCCTTCTTAACTGATCCGAATTTGACATGCTACTTGTGCTCTGATGATCTTGAAGGGGAACCCCACTCAAAAAAATAAAAATGAAAAACATGGCATGGTTTTCCCCTCCAACACCATACCAGACCCTTTGGTCCGGCAAGGATTTTAAGGGGAACCGCCAACACCAAAAAAAATGTTGCCCCCTAAATCCATACCAGACCCCTATCCAAGAACACAGCCTGAAAGGCTTAGGAAAAGGGGGTGGGGACAAGTGAGCGCCCCCTCACTCCTGAACCGTACCAGGCCAAGTGAATCCTCAGAAAACGAATCCCATATAATACAGACAATCAAATGTCCAGCAAAACTTGCAAACAAATAGAATATGAACTTTTCCCTTTAAGAGTCTATCAGATTTATTTTTGTTGTTAACTTAGTTACAATTTTACTAAGAAGTTCAAGTGAAGAAACAATATCTGAAACATCATTTGATTTATTTTATTAATAATGAAATAGAGGTCTATGTTGTAGCATTGCTTTGTAGGCATGTACACACAGTTTGCTTAAAAAGTTGTATTTTTTTATTTTTTTTTATTTAACACATTTGGAGCAAAGATGATGAAGAATCCAATTATAAATTTAAAACTTGGACACTTTTAATTTACTTACAGAAGAGAAAAAAAACTTTTTACAGGGTGAAACTGACCATCCCCCCAGAGACTGACTTGTACATTCATATGGTAATAAGGAGGCCAGTGGTGTAATTATAGCCAAAAAGCAGTCTGTGGGGTTCATTTACTAGAGGCAAATCCACTTTGCACTACAAGTGCAGTTGTTGTAGATCTGTGGGGAAGCTCTGCTGATTTTATCATCCAATCATGTGCAAGCAAAAATACTGTTTTTTATTTTCCATGCATGTCCCCCTCAGATCTACGATGACTGCACTTACAATTGTACTTGCAGTGCAAAGTAAATTTACCTTTAGTAAATAAACCCCCTATGTGCCTGCTATGGGGCTCTGGGATAGGAGGGGGCCCTATAGGGAGGTTCTGAAGGAAACTAAACTGTGAAGTTTCCAGTATAGAAGGTCTGAAGTCAGACCTCAGGATCATCACTGGTCAACGATCCCCCTCTGTGCTGTACGAGAGTCATTTGCTGATCTGTCTTAGCAGTGTAATTCTGCTACAGACTGACATTGACCCTGTATACCTAATGGAGTCACCAATCCCAGAGACGATCTTCTGCAAAAACCATGTAGGACATCTGATATCATGATGGTTATTACTACAGCTATAACTGTATCCATAGCACTCCTCCCTTGTAGAGTACTGACTATGCCGATGGCTCTCCTGCTGCCTGTCCTTGATTTAGATATACTTTGAGTTAAGATCAATGACAGAATTGTCAAAGTGTGCATTGCAAAAACTGCTACAGAACTAATAGAGGTAGCCACACACCAGTAGCTTATCATATGAAAAATCCCATCGATATCTTGAAGTCAGGGATCAATGTAGTGGAACAACAAGCAGGATCTGGAGCCAGAAGGGATGTCAGCAAAGTACGTCTAACAGAATCGCAGGAGATGATCAACATCATAGAAACTAAGGCGAAGGCAGAGATCCTCTGGGCTGAACGGCTTAAGTAGGCAGGACTGAAGAGCAGGATATCATCAACAGGTGAGTAACTGTGGAGAGATAGTAGCTGGCAATTAGCCGACAGCTGAGCGGCCAGCTCTGAGAAGGAAGGGCTGAGCCCAACCTTGACAGTTTCCTTCTCTTCTATTTTATTTACCCTCCCTATGAAACGCACATCTACAGCAACACACACTATTGTTGTTCAAGAGGAATTTCAGGAGTTGTTTATTTCACGGAGTCACCAAACATTCTAGGCTTTCATATAGGCCTTGGAGGACCTTTGTGTTCTTTTTTACATAAAAGAGATTTTCACCGGAAAATAAGTTATTTAATAAAAGACAGAGAAAGGGAAAAAGCGGAAGGAAAAGAGAATTAAAACAATATCACAATTTACTTATGAAGAAACATATTTATTTAATTATGCCCACTCCTCCAGACTGACATCCATCCATCAAGACATTTCTATATTTGCATAACTCCTCCAGTGTTGTCAGTTCAAACGGGAATTTAGACGCTCACTGAATTTCTGGCAGGATCAGCGGGTATTTGTTTCTGTACGGAGAAAATTCAAGAGCCCCACCCAGTGCACAGGAGGAGTAACTACTCATATATGTACAAGTTACATCCCCCATGTACCAGGCAGGGGTCTTGTTCAACCCCTGGGGGTAGTCCAGACTTCTTGTCTTAAAAAAAAACCAAAAACATAAAAATATTGTTAGAGCAAAATATTATTATAAATTCCATATTCATGTTTGCTGTTCACATATAATTTTCTTTAAACTGCACATGTTCAGTTCTGAAAGATTTCTTCCTTATAGAATGACTATCCTGCAGTAAATAATTATAAATGTTTAGCAATTCATGTACACATATATCAAGTTACAGACACTGACTGTATAGGTGATTTGTGTAAATTAGAAAACAGCCCTAGAATAGCTAATCTTAGTTAATAAGACAATAAACAAAAGAATAGAGCCATAAATCATCCAAAAAGAAGCCATGCTTTACTAGTTTTACTTTTCTAGATTGATAAAAACCGAACTGTTAAAAGCAAAATGTTAACAGCCTATCCAACAAGAGTCCTGCTATTACCATTGTAAATTAGAAGGCCTTTCATATCAACCTCTTTGATTATAGTGTCACTTTAATACTCCAGACTGAGCTCCACCACTCTGGGAATGGCTAAAAAAAAGTTGAACCATTGGCATACCTCTCAACCTTCTGAGATGAAAGGGAAGGACACACAACGCAAAGTATATAGACATAGAATGTGGTCATGCCATGCTTGCAATAGTTTAGAGGCTGGATGAAAGGTTTAGTGCGTTACAACAACATTCTTGGTAGTGAAATAATACAATTATATAGAGATCTGAACATCAGAAGAGGGACAACTAAAAAGAACAGAGGTATTTTGTTAAAAAAAAAGAGGGTAATCAGCCTATATGCTTTGGATGGAGATAATATGCCTTTAGTACAAAAAAAAAGTAAAATTAGTGGTGGATATGGCAGGACAAAGAGTAATGACTACACACTTAGTGCAGAACTGCTAGTGTGACATGGCCCAAATGGTTTGAACTGTGAAGTTGACTAAGGCAAAATGCACATAAAACCTAATTAGCTATGAGTTTCCTCAAATAAGTCACATACCTGAATAAATTGGGCTTATGTGGTGTTGTTTCAGATGTCCCATCACTCACCAATTCTTCTTTACCCAACATCTACCTCTGCCCCAATATGTAGGGAGAATTCGTCATCAAACATCATTAGTGCCTCTTCCATGTTGTCCTCCTGTGCCTCTGGAGACATCTCAGACTGAGATAAAGAAGTATTTGTGGTCAAAGGGGAAGAAGACATTGAGCTGAGATTAGAAGTGATGGAAACTCTGGAGCTCTGTGAAGTGTACAGATGAGAAGCCGACAAGTCCTCAGACTGTGCAGAAGAATTATTTTCAGTGGGATCTTCACCCTCTTCTCGTGTAGCTGAATCTACAGTTTCTTCTTTCCAGCTTTGACTTGTGAATTTGAGGACTTCGGTACTTTGACTCCTTTTGGAGTAATCAATTGCCAAAAGACCACTGAACATCCTTCGTATCTTAGTGGGGACTTTTCTCCATGCTTCAGGAGGGTCATCCATCTTGAAATTGTTTTGCCATTGAACAAAACATTTGTATCCTTTATCATCAAGGATGGCCACCCGCCATGGAAACTCTCCTGTAAGTAAGCAGTAAATGATAATACCAAAAGCCCACACATCGAGGCTGCCATCTACAGTCAATCCACCTGCAATGGTCACGGCACGCATCTCTGGGGCCATGTAGGATTGGCTGCCACACCTGGATGTTATCACTGTCCCTCCGACCTTAGCAAGGCCAAAGTCTGTGATCTTGATGCAATGACACTCCTTATCAAAGACCAAAATATTTTCCGGCTTCAGGTCCATGTGCACAAGTCCTTTCTCCGCCATAAATTCGAGGGCATTGGAGATTTGAACAGCGCATCTCTTCACAGCGTCCTCTGGAATTCCCACCTAAAAAGTAAATAAATAAGATCAAAATCCAATAGATAATAAATACAGTAGGGAGAATATAAAGAGACGTTCAGAATAAATATCCAGAAACAGGTAAAGTGTATGTATAGCCATACGTTTTTTTAGGTTTAGACTAGAGATTAATTATTTGTCATGTGTATGTATTTGGCATATGTGTAGGTATCTGCCTGACTTTAGCTTGTAGTTTTCAATGAACTACCATGGCGCTGTGAGCACTGTGGTGGTTCATTCATTCTTCCTGTCAGCATGTATCGGCTCCCTCGTACGAGGAAGCAGAAACACCGACAGGTCTCTGCAGGAAGCCTGCATGGCATCAGCGATCTGCTGATCACTGGTGAAATGCTTTCCAGGCTAATAAATGCAGATTTTTTTAACCTGCAAAAAATCTGCATTCATATTTTTTTCTGAAAAGGTGAACTTATCCTTTAACTCCTCATACTGTAATTCTATCTAAAACTAAGAGAAACAAATTGAGCCATACATATATCTTAATGTACTTACATGTGGTATAATCAAAGAGAACAGATCACCAACAGGCGCCAGTTCTTGGGCAAAGACGAAGTTGTACGTGGTTTTGCAGATAAAGTCACAACATCCGATGATGTTGGGATGAGACGAAAGAAAGGATGAAACACTGAACTCCCGGAGGAAAGACTCCTGACTGTTTCTGCTTCTATCCATGAACTTCAGAGCCACAGTTTGACCTGTGAAAAAAAAAAAAAAAAAGAATTTAACTTAAATCAAGAATTGGAAATATTTAGCTGATAATTTTCGAATGTTCACTCTCAAAATCCCAAGAATTATAATAAGATCTGCTGCTCCTGGATTGAGAATGTAAAATACTTCATTTAAAGCTAAACTTCAACCCTACCAGCAGACACATTTCAGTACTGGAGAGGTTGCTGTACAGTTCTTACAGTTTGCAGTAAAATCAAAGTGCATTAGAAGCTTCAGCAAGTCAGATAGAACCCACCTCATTTCCCGGCTAGAGGATGTCCAGAATCATTAGCATCACATCCTTCCCAGCCTGACTGCTCCTAGTTGGTTCCTTGTATTTATTGGATTTCTATTTTATCATATAGACTCAGCATTACATGTGGTCATTATCTAGGACTGTCTGCATGCAAACACAGCCAGTCTAGGAATGTCCACTCCTCTGGACAGATATGTACCCATCAAGACATTTTGAGATTTGCAAAACTACTCCCAAGGAGTCAGCCCAATGCTTAGTTACCTAAATAATATTATAAAATGTATAAAACAATAATCCATATTGATATTTATAGAGATGTAATAAATTCTAGAATTGGCACATATCCTCTCACTGCATATTCTGTACCTGCTATTCTTCATCATGTGTGTTGATCAGGGATTCTACTTTACTGCTCCTTTTATTTTAGGGTGAGTCTACAATTAGTGACCTCTTGGAGAAATTATTTTACAGATTACACACATAGATATACACAAATACTTGTAGAGAATATCAAAATGGTGATTAGATAAATTCACTGACCTGTTTTCCTGTCGTTTGCCATTAATACTCTTCCATACCCACCTTTTCCAAGCTCCTTCCCCAGGAGGAAGTACTTCTGTACGTCCACCTGCCGTAGTCTCTGTGCGTAGAAGGAGATCATTCCATCTAGAAGAGCTTCCACCTCATGGGCAACAGATGCCATAGTGTCCTAGAGAGCATAAAAAGATTGTTACACTAACAATTTATTGTAACCAATAACAATAAATTATTAGGCAGAAAAATAATCTTTAAAGAGAAACTATAGAAATATGTCAAATATGACAACTATTACCCTCAGTTATATGCCTATGAAATGCTCAATAGACTTCCATATCTATAGGTATATGACTCAGGAAAAAAGGTTTGGACAGTAAATCTAGAGTTTGAACACAACAACAGAAATGTTTGGAATACATTTAAAGGAACTGGATATGGAAAGACAGCAATCTACGTATATACAAGAAAATTATCAGGCAATGGTGTAACTTGATCAAGTAGAAAGGCAAAAATAATTTCCAAAAATGTACCAATACATAAATAGGAGCCAGGCTATATCCACAAGTTACCAGTTTAGTTGTGTTCAGGGGCCCTCGGTGGCCAAAAGACCCATTTGTATTCCTTCAGTAAGGAAATGTAATAAACATTGGTAAGCACTGATGGAAAAGTGTATCTGCAGCCAGCAGTCTCTTGGTGACCCCAATATGTCTGGCAGATACTGCCATGAAAAGAGTAACAATACCATAAGGATGACCTATAAGTGATAAAGTTTCTTGTTGCCAACCATCTATGCCAAGTTTCCAGTTTTGGTACATAAAGTCAAGAGAATGAACCCAGAGCTCAGCCAACTGAACCTCCACCCATTGTCCCTTTTATCAGTTGTCCATATATAGGTTTTTATACATTTATTAGATAAACCTCCACAGTGTTACCAGAATGTTCATTAAATAATAAAAAGTTCCATTGATTGTTAGATTGAAGTGACCTTACCTTAAAATGTTGTGGAGGATTCAGCTGTGAAAATATCAAATCAGTTTCGGTATTCAGTTCCACTGCAGATCAGCTCCGGACAACGTCACCAAAATTTCAGCTGTGCTGTAACAGAGGAGTCTCCAGATACCAGAATCTCTGAAAGTAGAATCACTGATCAGTGGGAGAGGCCCCTTTTTACAAGGGAGATGGGCGGGGAAGACAAAGAATGAAGGATTTCCATTGGCTGACTTCGAATGGAAATGTTGTGTGAACAGCCTCAGATTGTTGTTGCCGATTTGCATATAAAACAGGTTTTCCAAAGAATAGGTGATTGGATTAAATATACTAAAACCCAAATACTTTGACACTTTACTGAGTTTAAAAAATGAATCTTTCCACCATATTAACCATAACATGGGAAATATGATTCTAGCCTGAATAAAAAATAGAAGATTGGAGTACTAACCAGGCAATTAATGTTTTATGTATTTATTTTTTCAATGTTATATTGCCTGTTGTTTCTTGATGGTTCTATTATATTTTTCTCTTATTATTAGGTCTTATTCCCAGTAACATTGTATGCCCATGGGTTTAGTTTAAAAAAAAGACTTAATTGAAAATATAACAAAATAAATGATTGTAAAATGTAATCCACGGAAACATAATTTGAATTAGAATTAAATGAATGTCAGGATAGAAATATTGGAGCTGCCATGTCTGGGCTTTTTTTTTTTTTTTTTAGATATCTCCAAACATCCTGATCATTTCTTCAAAACTTGTTTTGTCATTATAATATTTTCCATTACTTGATATACACATGATTGTTCTAGGTCATTGACTCACCGAGTAAGGTGCCAAATCTGGAGTTTGCACCTTCAAAATAATAATAATAATAGCAAATAACTTTCAAAACTGCTTGTTCTGAATACTGTAGAATAAAACGGTGTTAGATATAATTATTCTATACACAAAGCTAGATTTTGTCATGGTGTAATGGAAACCTTAACCTTAGTATTATAAATAGTATTATAAATGGGAAGCCAATGACAAATTTCTCAATTGGCCAAAACTAGCCCTTCCTTTACTGACAGAATATTTTAGCTCCCAAGAGAAGACAAATTTGTCTAGATCAACGTCTCAACCAGATCTCCATGGAACTCTAAAGTTCTCCACTTAATCATTAGAAAATCAAATTAACTTTCTTAGAACATTTGTTTCCCAATTATTTTTTTTTTCAAAATTATACACTTCTATGGCCAGATTTAGACTAGGAATTCTCTCTGAGATCTGATATCTCTAGTGATATAATTTGGTGAAGTTTATCGATTTTTTGGGTAACATAATTAATGGCCACTTTGTCAGGACACTAGGCTGAGAGTTTTTAGCACAGCAGATAAAATATGTACATTGTGTTTAGTTAGTGGGTGTTAGAAGAACTCAAAGGGGGCTAAACCATCACCACTTGTTAATATTTAGATATCCTGTATGAAAGAGTATATTGGATAATAGTTTCATTTAAAACTGGGAGGTTATACTGAGTGGGAAAATTATAGAATAATTTGTTTTGTTTCTTTTTTGCTCAACTTACTTCAGTATCTTGGTTTTGTGTTTTTTGTTGATGGCAAAAAAAGGCACAGAAAGATTTTTTTATATAAAGAGGCAGAAAAAGCTTGTACTTGAGGCTTTTTTAAAAAAAATTTGAAAAGAATTTGTGTCACCTAAATCCATTGTATTTTGCTGGCAATTGAAACTAAGAGTTACAGGATTAGTTTTTGAGGGAATTTAAATATTTTAAGCATTGTTATTTCTGGAAAAGTGGACATTTATAGAAGTGACTTCCAACTGTCACAAGTAGATAAGTGTTTTGGTCTTTCTTTGCATTGTTACAAATGTTCTAGGGTATCGGCTTTGTATGTGTGGTCAATGAATCAGTTAAAGATTTATTGAATTTTTTTTAAAATATGTTATATCTAGCATACTTTATTTCTTATTAGTTGAGATTGATTTTTGAGGTGCATTTCCCCTTCTAACATTGTGTGTTGTATTGGGTGTGGTAGTCAATAGGAACAGTTAACATTGGCAGTGCTATGCTAATGTCTTTCCTGGGGGTTCCATCTGTACTATTATTTCTTGTACACACTGTATCCTATCACTATTATTCCCTGTGCCCCCTTGTCTATTGTTTTTTGGGTGTAGGCTCAAACTATTCAGGGAAGATAACATTGTTATTATAAAATATTGTGTCTCAGTCCTGTACATAGGTGATGAAATTGATATCCTAAAGAGGAGGTAGAATACCCAGCTGAGGTGTGGCTGTCAATACTGTTTCCATCATAATTACCATGTCTATGGAAGCCAACCTCCATTGTTGCTACTAGTCAGTGCCCAACTGTGCCACTTAGGGAATGCAAAATTTACATGATTATCTCAGTACAGGGAGGGGCAAAACTATTTATGGCACCTTTTAGCATCAAGTGAAAAACCTTCCCAATAAATAATAGTCTTGTGCGGGGGGGGGGGGGATTTAATTAATTGTAAAAATATTCACTTTTGGGATGTAGGGTCTCTCAATGCCCAATTAAATTCAGCTTTTATTAAAACACTACTAATGCAGCCCCCACATTACAAAGTCTGTAAGGATTATTATATTTAAAATGGTGTTAAACCCAAAAATTAAAATAAAATCAAAATCAGCAGAAAATGGTGCACCAGTTGTATGAAATCAAAGTGTTTCCATCTATATTATTAGAAATAGTAATTCATTTTATTATTTCTATCTAATAACACAATTTGATTCAACTCATGAATGTTTTATAAAACACGTCATCGATGTACCGACACAGGGAATTAGGAAGAGGATGTTGGCCACCAATGATATCCTTTATAGAATGGCGGTGTGGGAGAAGACCCATGGGCAGGACGGACCAGTGGCTGAGTGTAAGACCATTAAAGAAGAAGCTTGTTACTACAAGAAAGTAAACTTATTATACTAAATACATTTCATTAGTGTTGGTGGTGTATTGGGGGGGTCTACTTTATATTTTCCCGGAGTCCAACTTTAATCACAAAGTGGTCTATTTATAAAGGATCTGTATCTGTATTTTACTGCATTTATTTTCAAAGAGAATTCATTCTATGTGTAAAGCGGCAAGTGGGCAAATCTTGGAAATTAAATTTGATAGGTGAATCTTGTATGTTCCAGGAATCTCTCTATTATAGTCTATGCCACTTCTGAAAAGTGACTCTTGATTGAAAATGATGGGCGATTCCTTTTTGTTGGATGACTAAGGTGAATCCTCCTTAAATTTCAATGTGAAAGGGCACATTTGTTTGTTACTGAAATCTTTATACTGTATATTGTATGTTGAAGATTCATTTTTACCTTTTTTGAAAACAGGATTTGCTCATGTGGTACATTTTTCAAGAGAATCCTCTGAAAACAAATACCATATAATACAGACGAACGAATGTCCAGCAAAACTTGCCAACAAATAGACTCTTAAAGGGAAAAGTTCATATTTTATCAAATGTATTTTTGTTGTTAACTTAATTACAGTTTTACTAAGAAGTTCAAGTGAAGAAACAATATCTGAAATGTAATTTGATCTATTTTAATAATATTGAAATAGAGGTTTACATTGTAGCATTGCTTTGTAGGCATGCACAGTTTGCTTAAAAAGTTGTTTTTTTTTACACATTTGTAGCAAAGATGATGAAGAATCCAATTATAAATTTAAAACTTGGACACTTTTCATTTATTTACAGAAGAGAAAAAAATTTTTTACAGGGTGAAACTGACCATCCCCTCAGAGACTGACCTGTACATTCATATGGTAATAAGGAGGCCAGTGGTGTAATCATAGCCAAAAGCAGTCTGTGGGGTTCATTTACTAAAAGCAAATCCAATTTGCACTACAAGTGCACTTGTAAGTGCAGTTACTGTAGATCTGAGGGGAAGCTCTGAAATGAGGGGAAGCTCTGCTGGTTTTATTATATAATCATGTGCAGGCAAAAATGTTTTTTTATTTTCCTTGTATGTCCCCCTCAGATCTACAACTGCACTTCCAACTGTACTTGCAGTGCAAATGGTTTTACCTTTAGTAAATAAACCCCTATGTGCCTGCTATGGGGCTCTGGAATAGGAGGGGGCCCTATAGGGAGGTTCTGAAGGAAACTAACCTGTGAAGTTTCCAGTATAGAAGGTCTGAAGTCAGACCTCAGGATCATCACTGGTCATCGATCCCCCTCTGTGCTGTATGAGAGTCATTTGCTGATCTGTCTTAGCAGTGTAGATTTATTTTTCAGAATTCTGCTACAGACTGACATTGACCCTGTATACTTACACAATCAACACGAACATCACACAACCGCCGGACTTCTTCTTGACCCCGATCACCACTGACACAACTAAAACCATTATGAGAAGCCTTAGAGACAGCACATCAACAAATGACATCATTCCCACGAAACTCCTGAAAGAGTGCTCCGATATCCTGGCTCCCACTATAAACTTCTATAAACTTCAATTTAATTAAATTTGATAGATGAATCCTGTATGTTCCATGAATCTCTCTATTATATTCTATGCCACTTCTGAAAAGTGACTTTTGATTAAAAATGATGGGCGATTCCTTTTTGTTGGATGACTAAGGTGAATCCTCCTTAAATTTCAATTTGAAGGGCGCATTTGTTTGTTACTGAAATCCTTATACTGTATATGGTATGTTGAAGATTCAGCTTTCAGTGCTGTCGCAGTTTGAATGACAATTGCGCGGTCATACAGCACTGTACCCAAACAAAATTTTTATCATTTTGTTCTAGAGCTTTCTTTTGGTGGTATTTTATCACCTCTGCCGTTTTTATTTTTAGCGAAACAAATAAAAAAAAAAAAAAGACCGCAAATTTTGAAAAAAATAAAAGTTTTGCTTTTGTTTCTGTTAAAAAATATTTGTAAATAAGTAAGTTTTCTCTTTCACTGATGAGCACTGATAAGGCGGCACCAATGAGCAGGCACTGACGATGGGCACTGATGGGTTCTTATGGGTGGCAATAATGGGCACTGATACATGGCACTGATGGGCATCCCTGGTGGCAGTGGTAGGCATTGAGTGGGCACTGATTGGCAGCTGCCTGGGCACAGATTGGTATTTCCCTGGGGGTCTAGGGGGCATACCTTTTGGTCCAGTGTGGATGGCTTCCCTGGTGATCCTGGGTAGGATCCGAGGGGGGGCTGTGCTGATAAACAAACAATAAGCACAGACCCCCCCCTGTCAGGAGAGCAGCCGATCGGCTCTCCTGTACTCGCGTCTGTCAGAAGCGTGTGGGGAAAAGCCGATCACCGGCTCTTCCTATTTACATCGTGACCAGCCGTGATTGGACACAGCTAATCACGTGGTAAAGAGTCTCCGCCAGAGACTCTTTACCTAGATCAGTGTTGCGGGCTGTCAGACTAACACCCCGCAACAACGATCGCTGCTATGCGCGCCCCTGGGGGCGCGCAGCAGCTCAATATCCTATGGACATCATATGATGCCCAGTCAGGGTTTTGAAACCACTTTGCCGCCGTCATTCTGCTATATGGCGGGCGGCAAGTGGTTAAACATTTTTTGGGTGTATTTTTTTTTTTTTTTTTTAATAAAAGGAGTTGTAAATATTTGAGAGTCTTGATATCCAGGTTGCAACTTCTTTTGTAAATGATAAGGGGCACTATGGCTGCTATCTATGGGGCCCCTTTATTAATTATTTAAGGGGGTTTCCTAAATATTGATACATCTCCTACAGCCACCAGCCAGTGTTGTGGGGAAGAAGCCCTTGGTCTTATCAACTTGAGGATAAAGTGCTTTGCCCCCAGCACATCCCCCCCCTGTTGAGGGAATGGTTCGGGGGGGGTCATAAGCTCACCCCCCCTTTCCTGGCCAGTCAGGCTGAAGGCTTGGATTGAAAATAACCATAAAAACAGTCAAAGCAGCTACACCACCTGCACCATAACAGATATCAACTTTACCATATAAGTCTATTTCTAGCTAGTTGTTTAGGATGAGTGTGTGAAGTTGGAATGAATGTGGTAGCGCTACCTGTATCTTGACAATATTGTCAAATTTTAAACTAACATGGTGGAGGTGCAATTATATCTAATTATTGAAAAAAAAACAAATTCAAATTCCACAAAGTGTTTTTTTTTTCTATCACCGGCTGTTTCTCTTTGAAGATTCACTTTGGATCTTAACCACTTAAGGACGGAGCCTCTTTTTGAGATTTGTTGTTTACAAGTTAAAAATAGTTTCTTTTGCTAGAAAACTCCATTGAAAAAAATGTATAATGTTTGGGGGTTCTAACACCCTAGAGAATAAAATGGCAGTCGTTGCAATACTTTCTGTCACACCGTATTTGTGCAGCGGTCTTACAAGTGCACTTTTTTTTGGAAAAAATACACTTTTTTGAATTAAAAAATAAGACAACAGTAAACTTAGCCCAATTTTTTTAATATTGTGAAAGATAATGTTACACCGAGTAAATTGATACCCAACATGTCACGCTTCAAAATTGCGCCCGCTCGTGGAATGGCGACAAACTTTTAAACTTAAAAATCTCCATAGACGACGTTTAAAAAAATTCTACAGGTTGCACGTTTTGAGTTGCAGAGGAGGTCTAGGGCTAGAATTATTGCTCTCGCTCTACCAAACACGGCGATACCTCACGTGTGGTTTGAACACAGTTTTCATATGCAGGCGCTACTCACATATGTGTTCGCTTCTGCACACCAGCTCGGCGGGATGGGGCACGTTTAAATTTTGTTTTTATTATTTATTTTACCTATTACTTTTTATAGATTTAAAAAAAAAAAAAAAATGTGTCACTTTTATTCCTATTACAAGGAATGTAAACATCTCTTGTAATAGAAAAAAGCATGACAGGACCTCTTAAATATGAGATCTGGGGGGTCACAAAGACCCTTAGATCTTATATTTACACTAAAATGTAATAAAATAAAAAAAAAATGTCATTTAAAAAATGATAAAAAAAATGGCCCTTTAAAAGCTATGGGCGGAAGTGATGTTTTGACATCGCTTCCGCCCTCTCCGAGTGAAGGGAAGAGGAGCCATCTTCCCCTCACTCGTCTCCATACCCAGCAAGGGTGAAGATTAGATCGCCACCACCTCTCCTGATGGCTCCGGTAAGTGGCGGAGGGCACCGGAATACGGGGGGAGGAGAAGACCCCCCTCCCGCCACCGATAAAAGTGATCTTACGGCGAATCTGCTGCAGAGACCACTCTTATCAGAAAGGGGACTGCTGGCCGAAGAAGAGGATGCCAGGGTTATGGCAGTTAGGACGTATATCGGCGTGTGGCAGTAAATGTTCATTGGCTCTATACTATAGAATGGGATTTCAGTTCATCTTTCTGTCAGAAACCATGAAATCAGGCCGAGACAGAAGTACAGTTAAATCACACTTGTTTAATAATAAAAGTAAAAAGAACAAACTTAGTCAAAACATATCCAATCAAAACATATCCAAAGTTCAGTAACCGGAACAGATAGTCAGCCAAGCCAGAAGTCGAGGATCAATGTAGTGGAACAGCAAGCAGGATCTGGAGCCAGAAGGGATGTCAGCAAAGTATGTCTTTAACAGGATCGCAAGAGATGGTCAACATCATAGAAACTAAGGCAAAGGCAGAGATCCTGTGGGCTGAACGTTTTAAGTAGGCAGGACTGAAGAGCAGGATATCATCAACAGCTGAGTAACTGTGGAGAGATAGGAGCTGGCAATTAGCCGACAGCTGAGCGGCCAGCTCAGAGAAGGAAGAGCTGAGCCCAACCTTGACAGTTTCTTTCTCTTCTATTTTATTTACCCTCCCTATGAAACGCACATCTACAGTAACACACACTATTGTTGTTCAAGAGGAATTTCAGAGTTGTTTATTTCACGGAGTCACCAAACATTCTAGGCTTTCATATAGGCCTTGGAGGACCTTTGTGTTCTTTTTTTACATAGAAGAGATTTTCACTGGAAAATAAGTTATTTAATAAAAGGGAAAAGGGGAAGGAAAAGCGGATTGAAACAATATCACAATTTACTTATGAAGAAACATTAAATTATGCCCACTCCTCCAGACTGACATCCATCCATCAAGACATTTTGATATTTGCATAACTCCTCCAGTGTTGTCAGTTCAAACAGGAATTTAGATGCTCACTGGATTTCTGGCAGGATCAGCAGGTATTTTTTTTTCTGTACGGAGAAAATTCAAGAGCCCCACCCAGTGCACAGGAGGAGTAACTACTCATATATGTACAAGTTACATCCCCCATGTACCAGGCAGAGGTCTTGTTCAACCCCCGGGGATAGTCCAGACTTCTTGTCTAAAAAAAAAAAAAAAAAATAGAAATATTGTTGGAGCAAAATAAAGAAAATGATATGTGAACAGCAAACATGAATATGGAATTAATAATAATAAACTGGGGGGGTGTTCGGCCCATCCCTAAAGATGACTATAAAACATAATTCTAAAAATTATTCTGGAGATCTGGCTTTAAAGAAATAAGAGATTATTCAGGAGATCACAAGAAATAATAAAGAAATAAGTTTGTGAGAACTCTGTGTGAATATCAGCAGCAAAACAACTTAATTCTTCTAGCATTATAAAGCACAAAAGAATGCGCTTCATTAACAATCACAGAATTTGCAGCGTGAGGAATGTGCTCTCTCCATTATGAACGCTAGTTTTACCAGACCGATCGCTTCCGTCTCGTACTTGCTTCAGAGCATGTGTCGTTTTTGGTGCGTCGGAACAGAATACAGACAAGAAATTTTTCCCATAGCAATTTGTTCCGTCGGAAAAATATAGAACATTTTCTCTATCGAAGTCCGTCTGAATTTGACGGAAAAAGTCCGATGGGGCATACACACGATCGGAATATAGGATGAAAAGTTCCCATCGGACTCTGTCGGAAATTCCGCTCATGTGTACGCGACAGAGTCTGCTAAAGACTTGAGACTGGGGCGGAGGTTCACCTTCCAGCAAGACAACAACCCGAAACATACAGCCAGAGCTACAATGGAATGGTTTAGATCAAAGCATATTCATAGTCACAGTCCAGACCTAAATCCAATTGAGAATCTGTGGCAAGACTTGAAAATTGCTGTTCACAGACGCTCTCCATCCAATCTGACAGAGCTTGAGATATTTTGCAAAGAAGAATGGGCAAAAATGTCCCTCTCTAGATGTGCAAAGCTGGTAAAGACATCCACAAAAACACTTGCAGCTGTAATTGCAGTGAAAGGGGGTTCTACAAAGTATTGGCTCAGGGGGGCGCCATACAAATGCCCCCCCCCCCCCACACTTTTCACAGGTTTATTTGTAAAACTTTTTGAAAACCATTTATCATTTTCCTTCCAATACACAGTTATGTGCCACTTTGTGTTGGTCTATCACATAAAATGCCAATGAAATACATTTACGTTTTTTGGTTGTAACGTTACAAATAGGGTAACATTTCAAGGGGTATGAATACTTTTTCAAGGCACTGTACCTAGCTTGTATTGCACTGCATTGCCTTTGTAAACCTGGTTGAAAACACTGCTTGGGATTTCAGTGCAGCAGAGGCAGTGTTGTCAGCTCAAACTGGAATTTAGGATCTCACTGGATTTATGGAAGGATTGACAGACACTATTCTGTTACGAGAAAAATCTAGAGACCCACCCAGTGCACAGGAGGAGTAACTACTCATATATGTACAAGTTACAGGCAAAGTGGTGGACTTACCAATATATATCTTCTCACATACCAAGGTACAGCATATCCTTCTAAACCTGGCTGATAGCACTGCTTCAAAATTCAGCACAGCAGAGGCAGTGTTGTCAGCTCAAACAAAATCAAACATGTATTTTTCTGCACGGAGAAAAATCAAGAGCCCCACCCAGTGCACAGGAGGAGTAACTACTCATATATATACACAAGTTACACCCAACCATGGACCAGGCAGGGGTCTTGTTCATCAAATGGGGATAGTCCAGATGTATCTAAAAAAAAAAAAAAAAAAAAAAAAAAAAAAAGCAAAGAAATCTTGTTAGAGCAAAAATATAGAAATGATCTGTTAAATTAAAACATGAAAATAGAATTTATAGTGATAAACAGCCTGTTGTCAGCTCTGAAGGACAACCTCTCTATAGAATAAATGAATATCCTGCAGTAAATAAAGATATACCCATAAATAAAATGCTATTATTAAGAAGATTACAGACACTGGCCGTATAGAGGTGTTTTGTAATAAATAAAAATAGCTCTAGAATAGACAATTTTAGTTCATAAGAAAATATACAAAGGGACAGAGAACTACATCAACCAATAAGTAACCGTCCTTCATTGGCTTGTCTGTTCTAGATATTTAAAATTTGAACTCCGGTTCCTATGAGTAATACACTACAATACCTACATAAAAACACTAGACTTACCGCACTAAACTCAAATAAATATGGCATTGCCAAGAACAATTATGTATCTGTCAACCATTTCAAATATTTCATAGAAAAATGCCATAAGATGTTACCATTGTTAGCTAGAAGGACTTTTGTATCGATCTCTGTGTGTTATGCGCCCCTCTTTCTGTTAAGCTTTGCAGTTGTATTATAGTGAAACTAGGATCAGAGTATGCAGGTATAAAACACCCCCAGCCATGCCTTCAATAGTTTAGAGGTTGGATTATTTGTTAGATCTGAAGAAGCGGGAGAACTGAGAACAGAGGGCTTTAGTTACAAAAAAAGGGGGCGATCCCTCTAAATGAAAGAATATTAGGAGCTAGGCATTGAAAAAGGAAGCAAAAAGTAATGACTACATACTACACAGAACTTCTAGCGTGTCATGGCCATACAAATTTTAATTGTGGAGTTGACTATCACAAAATACATATAGAGTCTTATGACCCCTTTATTCCCTCAAGAAATTCACATACCTGTGAAAACTGACCATATGTGATGTTCTTTCACAAGTGCCATCAATTCACCTTCATTCGATATCTACCTCTGCACCAACGTGCATGGAGAACTCCTCATCATATATGATCAGCGCTTCTTCCATGTTATCCTTCTGCGGCTCTGAAGTCATCTCCGACTGAGATCCAGAAGTGTCTATAATCAGAGGAGAAGACGTGGAGCTCAGAGTTGACGTGATGGAAACGTCGCTCTTGGAACTGTTCAGATATGAAGCTTCACACAAGGATTTGTCAGAATGTTTGAAAGAACTGTTTTCAATGGGCTCCTCGTCCTTTTTTGGGGTTTCTGCTTTCCAGATTTCACCCATATATTTTAGGACTTCTGCACTCTGACTTCTTTTAGTAGAGTCAATGGCCAACAGATCAAAAAACATCCTTAGTATCCCAGTGGAAACTTCTCTCCATGCTTCAGGAGGATTATCCACCTCAAAATTCTTCTGCCAGACAACAAAACTTTTAAATTCT
This sequence comes from Aquarana catesbeiana, assembly GCF_042186555.1. Classification (NCBI taxonomy): domain Eukaryota; kingdom Metazoa; phylum Chordata; class Amphibia; order Anura; family Ranidae; genus Aquarana; species Aquarana catesbeiana. Next base: position 965,371,420 of record NC_133324.1, read on the forward strand.
TCATCATCAGGGAGGGTGTCCTGCCATGGAAACTTCCCCGTGAGCAGAACATAGATGGTGACACCAAATGCCCACACATCAAGGCTGCCATCTACAGCCAGTCCATCTGGAGGGGTAATTTCGTACATCTCTGGAGCTCTGTAGGGTTTGCTGCCACACTTGGATCTAATCACTGTCCCTGTGACCTTTGCCAGGCCAAAGTCTGTGAGCTTAATGGAATGGCACTCCTGATCAAACACTAAAACATTGTCTGGCTTCACATCGAGGTGTACTAGTCCTTTCTCCACTATGAATTGCAGAGCATTGGAGATCTGAACAGCACATCTCTTTACTACATCTTCTGGAATTCCCACCTAAAAAGAGAAAATAAAATAAAATAACTAAGACATCTGTTAACAAAAAAATACTTTAGATGTTAAATACAATAGAGAGAATATAAGAAGAAATTCAGAATATGTTTCCAGAAACAGTTAAGAAAAAGTATGGTTATACATTTAACTTAAGACCTTAAGTTTTAGACTAGAGATGGATTATATTGCCATATGTACAGTATGTATATACCTGCCCCATATCCACTTTCATCAACTGTCCCGGGGACCATCATCATTCAAACAAAGTGATGGAGTTGTCAGAACAAAAAAAGGTAAGTATAAATCATCCAACATGGACACCTGTACTAATGTCAACCAAGAGAGCTTCCTCTCACTTCCCGTTGCAATCTCTGGCACAGAAATTGAAGGGAAATTTCCCAAAAGGACTGGAATGAGGTTTAACTGTTAACTCCTCATACTTTATGGCCAAATATGTTTTTCAAAGTTTTGTATAGAGTTACTTATATCTTAACATACTTACATTTGGTACAATCAGAGAGAGCAGATCACCAAGAGGTGCCAGTTCCTGGGCAAAGACGAAGCAGTTGAAGGTGGTGAAGATGATCTCACAGCATCCAATGATGTTGGGATGAGAAGAAAGTAGGAATGAAATGGTGAACTCCCGTAGGAAAGACTCCCGGCTGGTTCTACTTTTTGCCATAACTTTCAAAGCCATTCTTCGACCTGTGAAAAAAAAAATCAAGTTAGATTAAGAACAAAGAGTTTTTAGCTGGCAATTTTTTATGTTCATTTGAAAATTTCAAACATTGTAATAAGATCTGCTGCTTCCGAGTTGAGAATGTATTATGCTGCATTTAAAGCTAAACTTCAGCTTTACCAGCAATCAGCAGACAGTTGTACAGGAACCTCTGCTGTACTGAAATTTCTTACTACATTTTCACGCACACTGCAATTCTCACAATGTGCATTAGAAGCTTCAGCAAGCCAGACAGAGCCAACCACATTTCCTGGCTGGAAGAGGTTTAGCATCATTAGCATCATATCCTCCCCAGCCTGACTGCACCTAACTCATTCCTTTCATTCATTGGATTTCTGTTTGCTTTAGGCACAGTTCACACTGATGCGACAATCGCTGCGACTTTGGAGAACTTGTCGCATCGGACCCCATTATGTGCAATGGAACTGTTCTAATTGATGCAACTTGAGTTTCTCTGTCTTGGAAAAAGGTCCCTGCACTACTTTTGGTCCGACTTTGGTATGACTTGCATTGACTTATGTAAAGAAGTCGCAATGCAAGTCATACTAAAGTCGCGCTGGGGTCCAACTTGAAAGTTGTGGGCCGTGTGAACCCGGGCTAAATCATTAGAATCAGCACCACGTGTGATCTTGGACAGTCTGCATACAAATACAGCCTGTCTAGGTATTGATGTTCCTCCAGACAGATATGTACCCATCAAGACATTTTGATATTTTGCATAACTGATCCCTGGAGTCAGCCCAATGCTTAGTTCCCTAAATAATTTTACCAACATGAATTCATATTTTAAGCTTTCTTAAATAAATATTTGTATAAGGTGTTGAAATTGTGATTCTATTAATTCACTGACCTGTTTTCCTGTGGTTTGCCAGGAATACTTTTCCAAAGCCTCCTTCCCCAAGTTCCTTCACAATGATGAAGTGCTCCCGTATGTCCACCTGATGTAATCTTTGTGAATGGAAGGAGACCATTCTGTCCAAAACACGTATCACATCATGGGCATTAGAGGCCATTGTGTCCTGGAGAGCAAAAAAAGAGAACTTATTACATAAACAAAAAACACATTTTTTTGAATTAAGAAAAACTATAGACATTTGTCAAATATAATTGATGTCACCTGTAGTTATAGGACTACAAGTAGGAAATGCTCAATAGACCTTCACATCTATATAAATAAAAAAAAGGGGAAAAAGTTTGGACACTAAAGTGAGAGCTCAAACACAATTAAAACGTTTTGAGTACAGTATATATTTTTTTTAAATATAGATCAAGGTTCTAAATATCAAGCAAGGTTACATCTTTATCAAGTTCAGAAACTAATCTAAAAGCCAAGACATATAGCAATATATAAACAGGGGCAGGATATACAGTATCAAATAGTTACTATGAGGGCCCCAACACACAACTTAACCGGTAACTGATGGTAAAAGTACTAATTTCATTCCCAATTATCCCCGGGCAAAGGAATGCAATACACATTTCCATCAATGCCGGCCAATGTATATCTGCTGCCAGAAACATCTTGGTGACCTTCATATTTCTGGTAGACGCTGCCATGAAAAGGCAAAACATACCATAAGAATGACCTACAAGAAATACTCGGCATAGCTGGTTGGCAACAAGAACGCAGAGTTTCCAGTTTCCTTATATAAAGTCAGGAGGAGGAACACAGAGCTCAGCCAGATAAGAAGTGTAATTTTAATTAAAACTATAATGTAAAATATGGAAAATGGTTGCCTCACATTTGTACTCAGTAGACAGCAGAGTCCATGCTAAAGGCCATCAGAAGATATTGGTGATTCTTAGCTAAAACATTCTCCCCAAAATTGTGAAGTCCCAGAATGACTCACAATAACCATGAGTGATGTCATAACATCCAAACACTCAAATATCCCATCCCTTTTCAGGCAATAAACTAGAACTGAAGGTAGTGCTTCAACACCAGGGAGGGCAAAGGTGGGTGCTTATGAGATACATTGGATGTCACATCCTACAGAATCTGAAATAAATAAACAAAAAGATTTGTACACTTTGATGGAACCAATTGATAATTATTGAACATAAATACATTTATTTGATGCTTGGTTACATGATAAAATGTATATCTTAGGGGGCGCATGCGCAGAGCCTGACCGAGCGATCATGCAAGATTAGAGCTCCTCGGGGATCCACACTGGAGATGTTCACACAGCAGCGGCTCCCAAAATGACAACCGCGGACTCCTGCAGCTACATAGAGACCTCCGCTCTTGCAGTCATGGTCCTGGGGGGTTCCAGAACCAAATACAAGCCAGGGGTTAATCAAATAAAACCAGTGGAACATCAAAGACACTTTGTCCCGGCCGTCTGCCAAGATAGCGCCAGCTGTTTCCTCACAGCCCAGCACAACACGCTCTGCAAAAGCACAGCTACACAACCTGAAGCCACAGGACAATGCCGGTGAGTCTGATTCCGATGCAGGTAGTTTCCAGTCAGTTATTCATTCCAGTATGTTTAAACAGTTTGAATAGATTCTGCAGAAAGCTCTCAAGCAGACATCAGATCATATTACTGACAAGCTGACACATGAGATCAGGGAGCTGGGGCAGAGAACTGCAGAGCTAGAAGGCAGAGTGGATAAGGTAGAGAATCACACACAGACTGCTGAAATCGAGAACCTCAAGGAGGAAAATATGATTCTATGGTCCCATCTAGAAGACCAGGAAAATAGAGACCGCAGGTCTAATCTTAGGATCAGGGGAATAACTGAGTGCTCAACTTGCAAGCCATCATGATTGCCCTGTTCTAGGAACTGCAACTTGGCATCCCTGTGGTTAGGTTGGCGATAGATAGAGTACACAGGGCCCTGTTTCAACGCAAAACCAATGGTCCACCCCGGGACATTATAGCCAAGTTCCACTATTATCACACTAAGGAACAGCTACTTGCAGCAGCCAGAGGCAAAGACACCCTATCCTTCCAGGGCCACACTTACCAGCTCTTTGCAGACATATCCTCACTCACAGTGGCTAAGAGATGGGCTCTCAAACCCCACCTGCAGGTGCTTCAACGTAATCAAATCGCATACCACTGGGGATTTCCATGCTCGGTACGTTTCACACATTTTGAAACCAAGTATGTATGCCGCACGGCCAAGGAGTTGCAGTCAGCCCTGATGGATCTGGGCCTTATGGAGAATACCCCTCACAGAGACTCATTGCGCCAGCGATCAGCCTCCTGCTCCCCGCAAAAGTAGGCGACAAAGGCCACCCGGATCACACATGCCAGAATCTCTATAAACAAGGCTGATTTGATAACCCTGCACCGACCAACATGGACTCGATAGACTGATCTAACCGATTGAACACCATTATAGACCGCTTAATAAACTGTGATCAAACAGGCTTTATGCCAACACGTCAAGCTGACGACAATGTCCTGCTCTCCCATGCAGCTAAAACTAGAAGTATCCCAGCATGCCTATCCCTGGACATCAGGAAAGCGTTCAACTCAATAACCTGGCCATATCTACAATACAATCTTCAGCAATGGGGGTTTTGGGAACCACTTCCTGACCTGGGTCTCCTCCCTATATAACAACCCACGGGCCTACATCAAATATGCAGGCTACAAATCAGCAATGATCAATATTGGGAGAGGCACTAGGCAGGGGTGCCCCCTTTCCCCGCTGCTCTTCGCCTTACTCAAAGAGCCTTTGGCACAACTGATTAGATCAGACCGGAGGCATATTCAACATTTCTTATGGACTATCGGAGTCCCTCTGTTCTAGTCATTTTGAGATCTAACTGTATCAATCCATTATTGATTGTTTTGTTCAAGTTCAAACAATTGTACATGATCTTTATTTTATTAATGCTCATAATGTACTTATCCCATTTGAATGTTTGTATACATACTGTCATATTCCTGATAATTTCAATAAAAACATTGAACGAGAAACATAGATCTTAAAGATTAAAAAAAAACAGGCAATTCATATACAAGACAACCAAATTTAAAGCCCTGCTAAATAAAATATGTCTGTACGCAAAAAACCCTTTTCAGGAACCTTAAAAAAAACCTTTTCAAGGCATTTTCCTGCTCAATGTCATCTTTATGTTCTCAGCAAAACCTCATAGTATCAGACTGACAGACTTCATGAAATGAATTGAAGGGAATGCCCAGTGAGATCATTATGTAGTACTCTGGTTTTGGGGAGAGGGAATCTTTCATAGCAAAGAATTCAACACTATTCAGTCAATTGTGTTTTTGTACAGATTGGAATATACTTGTAATAGGAGATTTATATATACAGTTATACTATACATTACTTGGCTACCCAAACATGTATTTCCCTTTGTATTACATCGCACACATTACTGCCCCAACGTTTATTACATATCCTGTATTATGAACAACTTTTTCATCAGACTGATCATGGCAAGCATCCAATGGCTATCCAATCTTCTGTATACATTGTCTTACATATTATACTGAACTGAACCTCCACCCATTGTCCCTTTTATCAGTTGTCCATATACAGGTTTTTATATATTTATGAGATAAACCTCCACAGTGTTACCAGAATGTTCATTAAATAAATATCCATTGATTGTTAGATGGAAGTGATCTTACCTTAAATGTTGTGGAGGATTCAGCTGTGAAAATATCAAATCAGTTTCGGTATTCAGTATTCGGTTCCACTGCAGATCAGCTCCGGACAACGTCACCCAAATTTCAGCTGTGCTGTAACAGACGAGTCTCCAGATACCAGAATCTCTGAAAGTAGAGTCACTGATCAGTGGGAGAGGCCCCTTTTTACAAGGGAGATGGGCAGGGAAGACAAACAATGAAGGCTTTCCATTGGCTGACTTTGAATGGAAATGTTGTGTTTACAGCCTCGTATTGTTGTTACCGATTTGCATATAAACAGGTTTTCTAGAAAATAGGTGATTGGATTAAATATACTAAAACCCAAATACTTTGAAATTTTACATTTTAAAAATGAATCTTTCCACCATATTAACCATAAAGTGGGAAATATGATTCTAGCCTGAATAAAAAAAATACAAGATTGGAGTACTAACCAGACAATTAAATGTTTTATTTATTTTTTCAGTTGGCATTTGGTTCTTGATGGTTCTATTATATTTTTCTCTTATTATTAGGTCTTATTCCCAGTAACATTGTATGGCAATGGGTTTAGTTTAAAAAAAGACTTAATTGAAAATATAACAAAATAAATGATTATAAAATGTAATCCACAGAAAAAAAAAATTTGAATTAGAATTAAAAGAACGTCAGGATAGAAATATTGGAGCTGCCATGTCTGAGCTTTTTTTTTTTTAGATATCTCCAAACATCCTGATCATTTCTTCAATACTTTTTTTTTCAACGGAAACCTTAATCTTAGTATTATAAATGGGAAGCCAAATGATACATTTCTCAATTGGCCAAAACTAGCCCTTCCTTTACTGACAGAATATTTTAGCTCCCAAGAGAAGACAATTTGTCTAGATCAACCTCTCAACCAGATCTCCATGGAACCCTAAAGTTCTCCACTTAATCATTAGAAAAACAAATGAACTTTCTTAGAACATTTGTTTCCCAATTTATTTATTTTTTTTTCAAAATTATACACTTCTATGGCCAGATTTAGACTATGAATTCTCTCTGAGATCTGAGATCTCTAGTGATATAATTTGGTGAAGTTTATCGATTTTTTGGGTAACATAATTAATGGCCACTTTGTCAGGACACTAGGCTGAGAGTTTTTAGCACAGCAGATAAAATATGTACATTGTGTTTAGTTAGTGGGTGTTGAAAGAACTCAAAGGGGGCTAAACCATCACCACTTGTTAATATTTAGATATCCTGTATAATAAAAGAGTATATTGGATAATAGTTTCATTTAAAAAGGGGAGGATATACTGAGTGGGAAAATTATAGAATAATTAGTTTTGTTTCTTTTTTTGCTCAACTTACTTCAGTATCTTGGTTTTGTGTTTTTTGTTGATGGCAAAAAAGGCACAGAAATATTTTTTTTATATATAAAGAGGCAGAAAAAGCTTGCACTTGAGGCTTTAAAAAAATAAATACATAACAGTAACATTTTTCATTAATATTTAGATTTTGTCTCACCTAAATCCATTGTATTTTGCAGGCAATTGAAACTAGGAGTTACAGGATTAGTTTTTGAGGGAATTTAAATATTTTAAGCATTGTTATTTCTGGAAAAGTGGACATTTATAGAAGTGACTCCCAACTGTCACAAGTAGATAAGAGTTTTGGTCTTTCTTTGCATTGTTACAAATGTTTTAGGGTATCGGCTTTGTATGTGTGGTCAGTGAATCAGTTAAAGATTTATTTAATTTTTTTTTTAAATTTGTTATATCTAGCATAATTTATTTCTTATTAGTTGAGATTGACTTTTGAGGTGCATTACCCCTTCTAACATTGTGTGTTGTATTGGGTGTGGTAGTCAATAGGAACAGTTAACATTGGCAGTGCTATGCTAATGTCTTTCCTGGGGGTTCCACCTGTACTATTGTTTCTTGTACACACTGTATCCCATCACTATTATTCCCTGTGCCCCTTGTCTATTGTTTTTTGGGTGTAGGCTCAAACTATTCAGGGAAGAGAACATTGTTATTATAAAATGTTGTGTCTCAGTCCTGTGCATTGGTGATCAAATTGATATCCTAAAGAGGAGGTAGAATACCTAGGCTGAGGTGTGGCTGGCGATACTGTTTCCATCATAATAACCATGTCTATGGAAGCCAACCTTCATTGTTTGGACTAGTGGTGCCCAACTGTGGCACTTAAGGAATGCAAAATTTACATGATTATCTCAGTACAGGGAGGGGCAAAACTACTTGGCACCTTTTAGCATCAAGTGCAAAACATTCCCAATAAATAATAGTCTTGTGCGGGGGGATTTAATTAATTGTAAAATATTCACTTTGGGATGTAGGGTCTCTCAATGCACAATGAAATTCAGCTTTTATTAAATCACTACTAATGCAGCCCCCACATTACAAAGTCTGTAAGGATTATTATATTTAAAATGGTGTTAAACCCAAAAAAATAAAATAAAATCAAAATCAGCAGAAAATGGTGCACCAGTTGTATGAAATCAATGTGTTTCCATCTATATTATTAGAAATAGTAATTCATTTTATTATTTCTATCTAATAACACAATTTGATTCAACTCATGAATGTTTTATAAAACACGTCATCGATGTACCGACACAGGGAATTAGGAAGAGGATGTTGGCCACCAATGATATCCTTTATAGAATGGCGGTGTGGGAGAAGACCCATGGGCAGGACGGACCAGTGGCCGAGTGTAAGACCATTAAAGAAGAAGCTCGTTACTACAAGAAAGTAAACTTATTATACTAAATACATTTCATTAGTGTTGGTGGTGTATTGGGGGGTCTGCTTTATATTTTCCCGGAGTCCAACTTTAATCACAAAGTGGTCTATTTATAAAGGATCTGTATCTGTATTTTACTGCATTTATTTTCAAAGAGAATTAATTCTATGTGTAATGCGGCAAGTGGGCAAATCTTGGAAATTAAATTTGATAGGTGAATCTTGTATGTTCCAGGAATCTCTCTATTATATTCTATGCCACTTCTGAAAAGTGACTCTTGATTGAAAATGATGAGCGATTCCTTTTTGTTGGATGACTAAGGTGAATCCTCCTTAAATTTCAATGTGAAGGGCACATTTGTTTGTTACTGAAATCTTTATACTGTATATTGTATGTTGAAGATTCATTTTTACCTTTTTTGAAAACAGGATTTGCTCATGTGGTACATTTTCCAAGAGAATCCTCTGAAAACAAATGCCATACAATACAGACGAACGAATGTCCAGCAAAACTTGCCAACAAATAGACTCCTAAAGGGAAAAGTTTATATTTTATCAAATTTATTTTTGTTGTTAACTTAATTACAGTTTTACTAAGAAGTTCAAGTGAAGAAACAATATCTGAAATGTAATTTGATCTATTTTAATAATATTGAAATAGAGGTCTACATTGTAGCATTGCTTTGTAGGCATGCACAGTTTGCTTAAAAAGTTCTTTGTTTTTACAAATTTGTAGCAAAGATGATGAAGAATCCAATTATAAATTTAAAACTTGGACACTTTTCATTTATTTACAGAAAAGAAAAAAAACTTTTTACAGGGTGAAACTGACCATCCCCCCAGAGACTGACCTGTACATTCATATGGTAATAAGGAGGCCAGTGGTGTAATCATAGCCAAAAGCAGTCTGTGGGGTTCATTTACTAAAAGCAAATCCAATTTGCACTACAAGCGCACTTGTAAGTGCAGTTGCTGTAGATCTGAGGGGAAGCTCTGAAATGAGGGGAAGCTCTGCTGGTTTTATCATCCAATCACGTGCAAGCAAAAATGTTTTTTTATTTTCCTTGCATGTCCCCCCTCAGATCTACAACAACTGCACTTCCAACTGTACTTGCAGTGCAAAGTGGTTTTACCTTTAGTAAATAAACCCCCTATGTGCCTGCTATGGGGCTCTGGAATAGGAGGGGGCCCTACAGGGAAGTTCTGAAGGAAACTAACCTGTGAATTTTCCAGTATAGAAGGTCTGAAGTCAGACCTCAAGATCATCACTGGTCAACGATCCCCCTCTGTGCTGTATGAGAGTCATTTGCTGATCTGTCTTAGCCGTGTAGATTTATTTTTCTCAGAATTCTGCTACAGACTGACATTGACCCTGTATACCTACACAATCGACACGAACATCACACAACCGCCGGACTTCTTCTTGACCCCGATCACCACTGACACGACTAAAACCATTATGAGAAGCCTTCGAGACATCACCATCACCAAATGACATCATTCCCACGAAACTCCTGAAAGAGTGCTCCGATATCCTGGCTCCCACTATAAAATTCAATTTAACTAAATTTGATAGATGAATCCTGTATGTTCCAGGAATCTTTCTATTATAGTCTATGCCACTTCTGAAAAGTGACTTTTGATTGAAAATGATGGGCGATTCCTTTTTGTTGGATGACTAAGGTGAATCATCCTTAAATTTCAATGTGAAGGGCACATTTGTTACTGAAATCCTTATACTGTATATTGTATGTTGAAGATTCATTTTTACCTTTGTTGAAAACAGGATTTGCTCACGTGGTACATTTTCCAAGGGAATCCTCTGAAAACAAATGCCATATAATACAGACGAACGAATGTCCAGCAAAACTTGCCAACAAATAGACTCTTAAATTTGATAAAATATGAACTTTTCCCTTTATTTTTGTTAGTAAAATCCTAAATACGTTAACAAGAAGTTCAAGTGAAGAAACAATATGCAAAACGTAATTTGATTTATTTTATTAATAATGAAATAGAGGTTTACATTGTAGCATTGCTCTGTAGGCATGCACACACAGTTTGCTTACATTTTTTTTTCATTTACACCATTTGTAGCAAAGATGATGAAGAATCCAATTATAAATTTACAACTTGAACACTTTTAATCTACTTAGAGAAAAGAAAAACACTTTTTACAGGATGAAACAGGATACAAATAACCCAGAAGCTACTGATAAAACCACCAGCCACAGCTCCCTCTTACAGCAGAGACACTGTTATCGCAACAGTACCAGACTCTCCCCACATGCCTGGTCGTGATACACTAATAAGGGTGAATATAGCGAAGGGGGGACCTGGTAGATATAAAGAGCATGTATACCACTGAACAAGTTATTAATTGTGCAATGGTTGAAGGATTCAGAGCTCCCCTGGTCAGCAGGTGCACTAGGTTATCCGGCCCTATTAGCCCAGCTGCTAGGAATCTGAATTTGCTCCAAGATGCTTAAAAGCTGACCTAACTTTCAACGATGGGCAGGGACCAAGCTTCTGTGTGGTACAGTAGGGATTCCCTTGTGACAGATCCTCCTTTTGGGGGTTGCTTGCTATGGTTAACTTTTCATAAGCTCCAACCCCCCACTCCACCTTTACACTGCGGTTATATTATAGTGCAGGAGGTAAGAAAAACCTCTTTGTTGTTTTGGGCTACAGTCCACTCAGTGGCAGATGTAAAGGTGATTTACCATAAATCGCTTCCTATATCCTTTAATTGAGGTTTTTTGATGCAAGAACTACATGATTACTTGTTTAAGGCCTGCAGGTAGCTATTTACCTCCAGGCTAAATTGGTAACCATCTCTTCTAGAGGTCTTAAATTGGTCTCTAGGGCTGGGCTCGTTGAGACTTTAGTTGCTGATCAGCCCCACCTGTGTATGAGCTGGCTAGTATTTGCTCAGTCTACGGAGATAAGGTAGGACAACAGCTACTATTGTAAGGTGTCCAACCATTTTAGGATTTGTTCCTTCACTGGTGGTGAAGGGTTAGTATCTACAGCCCAGGCTATGCCTATGATATAATTTGCCCCTGTTTGGTTATTTCATAAAGGGATATACCATGACTTATTGGCTGCACACCAGTAGACCTCAGTAGTGAAGGTTTGTCCTTGCTGGGATGTTTTTGTGGCACAGCAGAAATACACATTGAGATTGGTGACATCTCTGCTGGTAAGGGGTATATTGCTGTACATCAGAAATGCACTGTACTAAAGCTTGTTTGGTGTTCTTTATATGCTCGGCAAACAGATCAGAAAAATACAACAGTGAAGGTGGTCTGTACTTTCTGGTTTGTGCCGCATGGCAGAAATGTACATCATTGAGTGTGGTGACATCTCTGCTCATAATTGTTATATTGCTGCACATCAGACATACACAGGATTGAGGTCTGTCTGGGGTTTTGTGTCCTATATTACTGCCTTATTGGTTGCTTATCAGAAAGGCAGTAGTGAAGATTTATGGTCCTGATTTGTTGGGCTCCGTAGCAGAAATACAAATTGAACCTGTGCCAGGGGTAGTACACATACTGCCTTTGGTAAACGGTGCAGCACCACAAGGTGGCATTGTGCCGATTCATACAATGCTATTAACGGCAATGGCTGCCGATTTTAGGCATGTGATTTGACATGTTGAGTCACATGCCAAATCACTTGAATATGGATGTGCTCTCTCTATTCATAATTGTTGTTGCACATCAGACATATACAAGATTGAAGGTTGTCTGTCCTTTATGTCTTACATATACTGCCTTATTGGCTGCATATCAGAAAGGACACAGCAGTGAAGGTTGCTTGTCTTTCTGATTTGTTTTTGCTGTTCAGCAGGGAGACACATTGAGGGTGGTGGCGTCTCTGCTTAGTATTGGTATATTGCTACACATCAGACATACACAAAGATTGAACATTGTTTGTGTCCTGTATGTCCTATATTTACAGCCTTATCTGTATATTGGAAAGGCACAGCAGTAAGTGGTGTTTCTCATTGATCTTCCTTGCTGCTTCTTATGGATACACAGCAGGGGGTTGTTGGCTACACTCCTCCAGGGAGTCACAGCATTGGGGACCCCTCGCTTTTTCGACCTGAAAATTGCTATTTTTTCCCTGCGACCTGTGTAATCTTGAGGTCTGTGGATCCAGAAAGCAGGGACTGCTGGAGACTCTGCAACCTTGAGTCACACAGTCACGAATGGTACCCACTGGAAGCCATAGTGTTGAACTTCTAATGCATCTTGCAGTCCCAAGTCGCAGGTTGGGTCACACGGGTGTGGGAACCCTTAGCTTATCTGTCCCTTCTGGTTGAGGTTTTTCCACGTAGCAGAAATACTCATGGAGTTATTGCCTTATTTTGCAGTAGACCAGAAAGATTGCAGCTGTAAAGGCTGTCCGTTTCTCTGTTTTTATTTTGCTGCACAGCAGAAATACTCAACATTAAAGCTTGTGTAGCGCTGGTAGATTTCTAGTCTACCACTGATAGGTAAATTTAGTGGGTTACTTATTAGGTGAAGTTAGATTTGCCTCTGTTCCAGCTTTGCTGAGTTGTGTGTAATTTCACACTGTGCCGGTGGGTGTCGTTGTCACCATGGGACGGTGTTGGAAAGGCAAGGTGCTGAAGCGTATGAATGCTCCTCTGTCCCGGAGACAACTCAGTGGAGGTGGTCCTCCAAGTTGCATTCTGGGAGGGGGGTATTTATGGAGCAGACGCCATGTTTGGGGGTTCGTTTTTAACCACCTGCTGGCCCTCCTGGCCAACAGGTATGCGTTAGGAGTACCACCTACCGATCCGGAGGTCCAAGCGGCTGCAGCGTGTGGGTGGGCCCAGAAGCCTGTCTGGGGCCTACCACAGCGGCAGAGGAATGGTCCTGGGCTGTCTATCCTCAGTTGGAGGACGTATCCTGAAGTAATCTTACTGCATAGTACTGCCGGGTTGGCTTAAAGGTTCAAGTGCTGTGTCTGATATTCACCGTAAACCAATACATCCTGTGGCAGAGGATCGTACGGGTTTTGCTACAAAAAAGTCTGTGGCAGAGACTTTTGTTCGTGCTGCGCACTGGCTGCTAGGCAAGTGAGAGAGGCCTATCCAGGCGGGCAAAGATTGAATCCCACAAGGGGCGTACATTCAGCTACAAGTGTTCAATTCCTACCAATACACTAGAGAATACTAAGAAAAAGGTATTTGTGCTGTCCTGTTACTTCCTTTATTACTTGTTCATTAAAGCATTGGAAAAGATACTCGAGTGTCTGGTGACTACATTGTCTGGAGGTAAACTCAACGGGACCCTAGACCCTGTGCCGGTGTAATAGAGGTGGCGAAAGTGAAGGTAACAGCCCGCTTTAAACCAGAATCTCCACCGAGAGTAATTGCTACACTTGTTTGTGCTTTCTGTTTCATATTGCCTTACCTTACTGCACTTCAGAAAAAAACACAATGCTGTAGGTTGCTTGTGTCCTTTCTCAGTGTTGGTTTTATCTGACTACACTACAGAACTGCATAACAGAAAAGATTGTCTTAACTGTATTTGGTGGTTCGTCAGAAATACGCAACAAAGAAGTTTGAGTCTTCCTATCTTATCTTTATGGCCTTGTTCTGCTCTACATCAGTAAATCACCACTGTAAAGGGGGTTCCCGTCCTTTGTGTGTTTATCAGTTATGACCTAGCTAGCTGCACTTCAGAAATACGCAGCATTTAGGGTTTGTTTGTGTCTTAATGCTTACATCTTGGCCGCACATCAGAAAACCAGGCTGTGAGGACTGTTTGTCTACATTGAGGTTCAGATTTGGGTCTCTTCCCATATTTGATATGTCGGTTTAGCTAGTCACACAACATTGTTGTCTATGCTTGTGTCCTGTCTAAATCGATTGTGCTGTGTCCACAATCTATGGTCTTTTTATTTGTGATATTAATAATACATGTATCACCTTTTGTATTTCAGCCTTCTCTTCCGTGGAGGGGCCAGGAGTTCTGGCTGCAGACGTCGCATGTCAGAAAGCCTCAGCCCCTTACATTCAGGGATGCCAGAACCATTTCCTAGGGTTGAAGCCCAGTAGGGTTATAGGACACTGGAGGAAGGCGATAATGAATCGCCGTGTTTAATAAGAACTTGGGAAGTTCTGTTCAGAGGAGTATTATGGCCTGAAGATGAAGTATAAAGATGTATACCCGACCGAATAGGTTACGGCTAGGTGCATGACCTTCATTTTACCCTTCTAGCAAAACTAGATGTAGCAATATGAGTGTGCTACTCCTGCTATGGACGCTAGTCTCCTGAGTAGGCTCTCAGGTATAAGTAAAACTATAGATTGGGCATGCCTTAAACCCAGGGATTAAGCTTCTGTTAATCTATTTCCCTTACTTAGGTTTCCCTTCAGTCTATGCTGACGTAAACATAAAAAGGAACAAAAAAAGGTTGCCTGTCAGGGGCCCCCCTTTTTTGGCAGTTTTATTTCCCTGGACAGAGTAGTGTTAAGTGTTTTAGTTGTTCTAAGTAGCACCTATAGGCACAATAGGCCATGGTTTTTAGATGTGTGACAGGCAACATTGATAACTGATAAACAAGTTTACCATGTTTTCTGATTCCATCTTTAAGAGCCCACTCCACCTAGATCCTGCATCCGAAGCAGAGAAGGCAGTGACATTGGTGGAGTAGACCTGCAGATCAGCCACATGATCCAGCTAAGACACCTTCATCAAGCATATGGAGTTAAGGTAAAGCTCACTGCAGAACCGAGGTTTGCCAAGAGGGTCTTCCAGTGGTCCCACCCTAAGGTCGGCCTGAGGTACTTGCTTATCCTCTCAGGTGTGCCGTCCTGGAAGATGACTTGAGAAAAGTACCAGTTACTTACCGGTAACTGCCTTTCTAGGAAATCTTCCAGGACAGCGGGCCTACTTCCCACCTGTTGGAGGAGGGAAAATTTTAGAACACTAGAAGGTGAGTTTCTATGAGGAATGATTTCCTTTGTGAACCAGGTTCAGGAGTTACTTCTCTACAAACTGAGGATCAAAGGGATGGTTGTGGACTTAAAACAGCTGTTGATTGATTGCCTTTCCTGTAAGGAGGAGCCTCTCATATCTCAGGTGAGCCGTCATGGAAGATTTCCTAGAAAGGCAGTTACCGGTGCTTTTACCCAAAAAGACTTGAGTACCCTTTTCCATATTTGGCATGGTCTCTAAATTGAGGACAGGGAACTCTTTGTGAGTGAAGTTGTGCGTGTATCAACTTACAAAAAGTATGTATGCAGCATGTAGCCCAACTGTATTACTAGTTCTTCCATCAGGTCAGGTTTATGTTGGTTTATCCAAAACCAAGCGGTCCAGGGATTTCCAAGCTTCTCCTGGAAGCACTAGCAGTTATGGAAGAGCCCAGTTTTGTGCAGGGTAAAAAACAAAGAGAAGGAGATCTAATGGGTCCTTAGTCAGGTTTACACAGCACTTGTATGTCCATGATCACTCACATGTCGGTGTTATGGTCACAGGAGGTGAAGTGGGAGGGTGTGATGGAGTGCTGGGACAAACTAGTGTCCTTTTGTGGATGTTAATTCCATAGTGCATGCATACCTGCCCTGAATCAGGCAGGAAATGATTCTCTGTTTTTAAAAACCAGACAAGGGGTAACGTGTTACATGGTGCCAACAAAGACCTTAGCCTTTAGCAAGCTAGGAACAAAAAGAAAGAAAACACAACTCCAAAAACATGTCCAAATATCAAACCTTCTCTGTCTTAGATGCATTTCATGCCAGGCTGGCCTTTTTGTCATTACCACCTTGTTGAAAAGAAGGTGATCTGGCTATTTATACACCTCCTTTGGTGTTGGAGTAAATGAGGAAGCCCAGGGGGTAGATTTAGACAGCATTGGCCTGTTAGGGGAGGAGAGTGTTGGATGCACTACTCATGTCAAATACACGGAACAGTGACAAGGCAAAATCCAGGCAACACCACTAAACATGTAGCAGCAGGGTGATAGACCCACCCTGAAAGTGACAACATTCCTTGATGACATTTGAATGCAAAATGGATGGCATATAATGCCTAACTGTTACATGTGCTAGTGATCTTTTCTAAATCTGGCCCCTCCAAAAATATTTTAAAAACAGCTTTCCAGTAGAACATACACAAAGCAAGCAAACACAAAAACAAATCCACGCATCACCACTTAGAATCAGTTGCCTGCTCGATGACAACTGTGTTCTTTGTATTTCAAAAGGTCACCTTTTATGTTTGCCTTTTTATTTGAGGATTGAGACTAGTTTGTTTAATTTTAAGCCCTTGTTTGCTATCATAAAAACACCTTATGTATAAATGTCGATGTTACCAAGCCAGGGACATTACTTCCCATGCCTATTTGCTCAAGAAAGAACAACAACAAGTTCTTTGAAATGTGAACATTTATTAAAAAACATGGAGCCAAAATTAACACAAAAATATATAAATCAATCAAAAACAGTAAGGCCAAAGAAAAAAATATATATACATTTAATGGGGAGGTGGTGGCTGCTGCTCAAGGGGCAGGTGTGAGGGGACCGAGGAGAGGGTAGGGACTTGTGAGGGTTGTGTTGAAGGGGTTGGGAGAGTGGCTTGGAAGGTGAGCTGTGTCAAGGGGATGGTCAAGGGGTAGTGAGGGAGTTGGCTCAGGGTCTGTGGTTGGGGCTGTGTCTGGAAGGCCTGAAGTGTGTATTGCGGGTGTTAGACGTTTTGCTGTGTGTGGCTCTGTGCAAGGTGTAGGACTGGGCTTGGATGAGATTCTGTTGGTGGGTGTGTGCTTGGAGGAAGTGAAGGGCATGGGTCAGCTCTTGTTGATAGGGGGAAGGAGAGGGGGGCCTGGACAAAGTGGGCTGGGGAAGGACTTGCAAGGTGGTCTGGTGATTTAAAATTTTGTGGAAGGTCCTGCTGGGGTGTACATGAGGGGTGGGAAGAGGGCCAGAATTTTGGGTAAGGTGGTCAGCAGGGGGGGGGTTGAAGGGGGAGTGTGGAATCTGATGAAGGGGCAGATGTGTGGGAGGAGGGAGCAGGGTTTAGGGGTTCACCATTGGAAGGGGACTTGGAATTGTTGGAAGTGGTTACCAGTCAACCTCTGCACAGATTGCTGTGTGAGCCCCAGTAACCTTACTAAATCACTTGTTTCAGAAGGCCTCCTTTGCTCATTGAATAACGATCTGGGAAACAAGCCTTTCTAGCAGATTCAAATGTGGGTTGTGATAAAGGTGGGGGGTTGCCGATTCAGCTGCATCCAATGCTGGCTAAAAGAAAAAAAATAGAAGTTACTCACAAAATCTTTTCTCACATCATAAACACTACAAGAATACAGTAGGACATGTGGATGGACTGCCAACACACACACTTGCTCATGTAGGCAGCCCCGGACCACTTAAGATAATGCCTTCCCGTTATATCATTACTACAAGCAATACAATGGCTGCACAGTTTGGACGTCAAAAAGTTCTAATCTTGACCCACACTGCTAGCCTCATTCTTGTGATTTGGACAAAGTGCCATACTTGGAAATGCACCTAAAGAATCGACAATCCTGACTAAGCAATGCTTCACCCCACAAAAATTTGAGGCACACATCAAGTTTGCCTTTACAAATCATGGCCTAGCTGGAATGTACACTCAGGTCCATAAATATTGGGACATCGACGTGAAACGAACAAGATGTGCTTTAATTTGAGGGTATTTACATCCAAATCAGGTAAACGGTGTAGGAATTACAACAGTTTGTATATGTGCCTCCCACTTTGATGTCCCGATATTTATGGACCTGACTGTAATTGTTAGGCAAACAAATGTTCCTCCAATTCTCTGACAAAAGTAGAATTTCTTACCGGACGTTCAGGCAACCCGGCTTAAGCTGCTGCAGATGATGTAGGGCTTTGCTGGTGGAGTGCCTGAATGTCCCTGCCAAGACCAAAAAGATTGAACATATACCATTTCCAAACAAGATGTGTAAAAAAAAATTTGGACATGTCCACCTAGTAACGTCATATCACCTACCCCAAAATTGGATGCAGAATCCTCGCCAGCTCCAGCTGCACCAGGGGACAGATGTTCTTAAAAAAAAAAAAAAAAAAAGTCAAGAATTTTTTGGGCCTAAAATTTAGGTTGTAGGGATGAGCTGCCATTTTTTGAGCACTGGTTTAAGGGATCAGGCACTGGGACAGAATAACATTCCAATCTTCCTTCCTCCTGTTTGACATGGCACATGGGACACTTGCAAACACTCCCCAAAATAAGTTGTGTGTAGAAAGAGGTATGTTAGTGGTCAAGAAGAAGATGCTTTAGTCTTGCTACATAATGATTATAAGTGACAGAAGAAAAAAAAGGGTTAAATGCGCCCATGTTGCGGCGCTTCGGCAGCAATGCCCATTCATTTCAATTGGCAAGAGCGGTGTATACACTGCTCCTCCACCGCCCCAAGGATGCTGCTTGCAGGACTTTTGTTAATGACCTGCCACACTGGGACTGCAGGGGAGGTGTTTTTCAGGTGCTTTACACTATTTTTAGCCCAAAAGCACCTGAAAAATGCCCCTCTCTTACACTCGCCCCCTTTCCCTCAACCCCCCCTCTCCTTTTGGTGGGCGGGATTTTTTTTGTTTTTTTAGGGGGGGGGGGCAACATTTCATTGAATTAAAGTGGGCCGGTCTGGATGAAGTCCAGGGCCAAATTTGTCCCAGTCCAGCCCTGTGGCAAACTGTTTGTTTGTTTGTCTGACATTCAGGTTAGACTTAGACTTATTTAACTTCTGCAGGTTTCCTTTGAAGTCTAAGGCCCTCAACTTGCATGAAAGTCAGTGATAAGTAGTGCATCAACTACATGGAAGATGTTGCCACTGTATTTTGCACAAATATAAATGGGTAACATTCAAAAACATGTTCAATAAAGATGGACTCAGATGTGTTGGCAGCTCCACGTGCCTGAGCCCGCCAGGAAACTCACACTGCACAGCGCTAATCACAGGCAGTGACACGTTTCCCGATCTGTGCTGCCGTGGATCGGGAAATGTCTCACTCCCTGTGATTAGCTATACGCAGTGTGAGCTTCCTGGTGGGTTCAGACACGTGGGTTCGAAAAAAAACATGCCCGAGCCCATACTTAATGTTGAACAACTGGACATGTAAATTTTGATGTTTGTAGTTGCATGACAAGTGTGAATGTAGTTTTCTGCTATTGCCGTGGCCAACACCATGGGGTCCAGTACATGTTCTGTTCTCTGGTTCATGTTAAAATCAGGTGTGGTTCGAGGCTTGACTTGGCGCCAAAGATGCACGTTCCCTTTTTTAAAGGCCCCTTTCACACTTGCACGTCCTGAAAGTTGTGTGACTTCAATCACTGCTTGTGTATTCTTGATGTCTATGGAGCTCAAGTCGGCTAAAAGTCTGACTAAACTAGTGCAGGGACTACTTTGAAGTTGCTTCAAATTAAAATCGCACAGATATGAATGTTAGTCTTTGGAAATCATGGGGTCCAACTTGTCATGTGACTTCGTAGTCCCAAGTTGCATCCCATGATTTCCAATGAGTACTGTTCATATGTGTGCGACTTCAAGTCGCATCAACCTCTAAGTAGTTCCTGCACTACTTTGTTCCAATTTTGTAAACTTGTGGCCTATGGAGGCCAAGTCGTATCACAGGCAGTGATTCCAGTTGGATCAAAGTTGGACATCTTTCAGGTGGTACAAGCAGGAAAGTGGCCTTGGACGGCATCTGCTCTGGACCTGTGTGACCCGGCTTCATTGAGGACCAGTCACACTCCCCTGTAATGAAAATTTGATGTGGGGAAACACAGATCCAATGTGCATATGTGTGAACGGAGCCTCAAGGTGGAAGAGGAACTTTCTTTAAGTAAACAGACATGTTGTGCAAGCTTTTGGTGGGAGTATCAGGGTGACAGACATGTGGTAGTTGAACAGCATTGTAACTGTGGCTTCAAAAAAAATTATGACCTGGAGGAGGAAGTAGCTGGGATCAGAAATGGTGAAAGATGGGAAAATGCAACCTGACTGAAGGAGAACCTATTACCAAGTGTAATCGCCTTTTGTAGCGGTGGACATGTGTGCTTACATACAGACAGATGAAAAATCACAGAGGCAGGGGTAGGTGATGTGTCTTTACAGTTGTTAGATTTTATGTATGTGGTAATAGCATCTGGGGAGACAAGTGTCCGGGGGCAACATTCTTAAAATTATGACTTTGAGAAATGATAAAAAGGAAGTGGATAAGCACAGTATAAACCGATCCATACAGTCATCACATTGGTACACTTTGAAACAAAATAACAGCAAAAGGGACAGCAAACAGCTTCACATAGAGAATAGGCCTCTATCCTAAGGCTCAGTTTCCACTACTGCGAGTTGTTGTGCGACTTGACACATGTGAAGTCGCATGACAAGTCAAAAAACTCATCTATTTCAATGTTCCCCTGTTCTAATTGGTGTGACTCAAAACAAGATTTTTTTTTTGCGCTACTTTGTTCCGACTTCGGCGCGACTTGTTCTCACATGGTTTTCACCGGTCGCATGTCGCAACAAAAAAAAATCACTGTAAATTGCGTGACTTTGGGGTTGCAATAGTGAAAACAGAGCCTAAAGGTTTAAGGGAAAGAATTAATGTTTTTATGTTTAATTGTTTTTTCTCAATGTAATGATTATTAATGAAAAGTATATGGTAGCTCCTGTGAGAGCGGATAAACTGAGGATTGGGAAAGGAAGGGGGAAAAAAGAAGAGAAATGTAAGTTGTAGAATGTTTTTTAATTGAAAAATGAATAAAGAGATTTATAAAAAAAAAATAACAAATGGCCAATATATATCCCAATTAGGGAAGCAATGCATGATTGTGAAATAGCGTGGTTGTACATTTATGTGTGACAGATAAATAGTAGAAGTTTTATAACTATGCTGTAGTGGTTATTTATAATGTCATTCATATTATTGTTTTGTTATCATGTTCAGCCAACAAAGACATTTCATCGGGAGTATTACACAGTAATGTCTGCTATTCTGCAGTGTTAAACATTAAATATTTACATTTAGAACTCAATTACATATCAAATATAATTATACGTTCAACTGGTATCTTCTAATATTGAGTTCTATGTAAATCTGTTTATTGTTTAATTATGGTAATGATATATATTGAAGGTAGAGCTATTTACACTAGTTTAGTGTTTATTAACTCCAGTCCTCAAGGTCACGTCATGTCTTCACGATTTCTCTCAGATGAAACAGCTGTGTTAATTACAAAAGGTGATCACATCACCTGTGCAAAATAATGGCAAGCCTGAAAACATGACCTGTTATGGTGCCGAGTTGAGAAACACTATACTAGGTACTTAGTAATCAGAACTCCTATCTCCAAAAACACAAGGAAATGAGTTCCAATCCAAAACATATCTAAGCCACCACCTGTCTAACGTTCCAAAGGCACATTTACAAATGCATAATTTGCCATTGTTACTTCAGCCAGGTGTTGACCTATTTGGGATTTGAACCCATCAAATGAGCGATTGCTAAGTGTTACTAAACAGGAGCTCAAACCACTAAGCTACCTTGATCAGTACAATTAGAGCAGAAATATACCACTGATAAATGATCAAATAATGAACATAGAGAACTAGAACTTCATACTAACCTAAAGTACTAAAAAGCTTTTTGAAATATACAAGAGTCCAAAGTTGGTTACTGGTACCATCAACAAGTAGCAGTGCATTATTAGCAAAATATGTTATTACAATCTTGTAGAAATGGCTTACCAAATATCGCAAAGAGCAACAGCACACAACCCACACAGCCACAGTGCAATGTGGTCTATATATAGCATATCATCGCGCGTATGCTAATTCGCAATCGCGTACTTATGTGCGCATGTTCGCCAGTGAGATAAGGTTGCCACCTCATCCCTTTAAACCCGAACACATATGAATTACAGGTTCTGAAGACTAATTTAATGCAGATAAGGCAAAAAGTGAGTTTAATTACCACCTTAATCAGCTTCAGAAGCTGTGTAATTAAGATGTTTTTGGGTTTAAAGGGATGAGGTGGCAACCCTACAGTGAGACCCTCTGATCACAAAATGGCAGAGGTGGAGGATAAAGTTATGTTGGCAGCGGCAGTACTGGTTGGTGCCTTTTGTGAGGAAGCCGAGCAGGAAGTTGATGCACCTGTGGCTCACTTTCGCCAGCCACTGCATTTTGCCCCACGGGCATATTTTCAAAGCATGCAGGACTCTGATATCCGTAGCAAGTTTTGGTTAGGGCGAGAAGCAATTATGCACCTCTATCAGCTCATACAGCATAAAATGTCACCATCTACAGACCGCAATCATGCTGTGCCAGGCATGGTCAGGTTGTTTGCGACTTTGTGCAAGCCACTTCTGGAGGTATTATGGGTCTAAGCCAACCCACGGTGTGCAGGGTGTTTATGCAGGTCATAGATGCCATTCTTGACCTTGTACCACAATTTATTCACTGGCCACAAAATGAAGATGAGTGGAATGACATGAAGGTGGCTTTCTACCACCATCCACAAACGCCACAAATCATGGGGGCCATTGATTGTACACACGTGGCAATCAGGGCCCCCAAGATAAGTGAAGCAGGCTATCGGAATCGCAAGCAATACCACTCCATCAATGAATCGCAAGCAATACCACTCCATCAATGTCCAAGTTGTGTGCGACGCCAGACAGCGCATAATGAGAGTTCAGGCGGCTTTCCCAGGGTTGTGCCATGATGCCTACATCTTGAAGCAGACCGGCCTTTTCCAGAAATTTGAGGGTGTACAAATGCCATCCGAGTGGCTTATTGGTACAGTATTGTTTTTTATGCAGTACATGCATTTTTTTTTACAGGCATCTAAGGTCACATGAAGGGATGGGAAGGACTAATTTATGTTTTTTTTTTTAATTTTGTTTCTAGGTGATGCCGGTTATCCACAGCTGAGGTGGCTGATGGCTCCAATCAGGCACCCCTCCGGGCAGCCACAACAGCGCTATAACAGTGCGTTACATAAAAGCCGGGGCATTGTCGAGCTCACTATTGGCCTGCTGAAGTCCCAGTTTTTATGTTTGGCCAGGCCTGGGGGGGGGGGGGGGGGGGGGGGCTACTGTACTCTCCTCCAAAGTGTTCCAGGATCATCCTTGCCTGTTGTGTCTTGCACAACATGTGTGTTGCGAGGGATGATTCCTGGGAGCTGAATGAGGAGAGGGAGCCAGAGGTCCGCCAGCTGTCGGTCCACAGACACAGCAACACTAATTGCTGGGCCTGCCACCTGGAATCAGCTGATTGCCGGTTACTTTACATATACATATTAAAACATAGCTAGAGATAGAGAATGTGTCAAAAAATTCCTACTTTGCAGGGTATCCCTCACAGGGACATAGATGTTAAGAAACATCTGACAGTTGTGGTTGATCCAGTGTGTAGTCAACATGACAATTTACTTTGCCACTAAACTCGATTATGAACTGTGTGGCAATTTCAAAGAGAGTGAAGAGGGAGTAGAACACCTGACAGGTGTTTGCTTGTGTCAGTGCCACATGTATATAGACATGTGCAATTAGTTTAGTTCCAAATTCGTTTAACGAATTTTGACAAAATTTGTTAATTGTAAAATTTCAGCAAATCTGAAATTTGAAATTCGAAAATTCGAATATTCTAAATATCATAAATTTAAAAATTAGAAAATTTGGAATTTTGAAAATCCAAGAATAAGAATGAAATCTGAAAATTCGAAAACCTGAAAATCTATAATAACTAATAAATTATAGGTATTGGAATTTCCTTTCAAATTTGGCTGTGAACGTAACGAGTACGAATTTATCCGAAGTCACGAATTATCTGAAATAACGAATGCTGAACAGCCAAATTAGTAAGGAAATTCCAATACCTATAATTTAATATTTCAATTTTTTTCAGATTTTAGAATTTTTAGGTTTCCGAAAATTAGAAATCCGAAAATTAGAAATTCGGAAATCCGAAAATCCCAGAGGAATTCACGATATCTGTGACGAAACCGGTAGGAGGAGCCCGATTGTCTGACGTGTGGGAAGCAGATAGTGATCTGGAGAGGAGGCAAAGGATAGATTGAACGCCGAGAAATCGGGGCTGCAGATCCAGGATTCAGGTGACCCTATCCCCCCTCACCACCACAGCATTACAGCACTTTACAAGCATTCTGTTACTATGTAAATGTGAGTTGTATGAACTTTGAGCATGTTTTAAGATTAAACAGTTCTTAGACGGTATCACACTATTGTATGCCTCTATTATTCTTCCTATGTGGCATATGCGAGGAGGCTTATTGGAAGTGACCAGGAGAAAACTGGTATCCTCTTAAAGCTGGGCTATTATCAGGAGCAGGAGGTGACCAGGGAAGAGTAGCAGCACACAGCAGCCAGTATACTTATAGGAGATAGAAGGATGGTCCAGGACATCTGCTGAAAACATCTTTTGGCTTATTTTCTAAGCCCTTAAGGTGAGGGTACAACTGAAGGGGGAGGAGTGCACATTGTATGAAGACACCTTATCACTTTATATGGACTGTGTTGATTATTTTTATATCATTATGGACTGTGTGCAATTCACGGAGCACGAGCACTTTATATTATGATTGGATTATTTTGTAATTCACTGTTTTATGATACACATTTCCAGATTACTTTACAGCATAGGTTGTATTGATTGTTGGTTAGGAGTAGCACAGCACATTTATATACATTTGTTTTTTCACATTGTGGGGAAGTGTGGGAAGTGCAGGCAGCTTTTTCAGTTTTTAGTTTACGTTAGTTTATAGTTTTTTGGCAGCTCACGAGGTCTCACCCATTTCTTATCTGCACATACTGAGACCCCCAGGAAGGAACACGCAGGAGACCCCCTCCTCTTAGTGATCATCCCCCTTTGTTTCTCTGAATGCTGCTTACCTTACAATAGTAAGGTAAGTAGTTAGTACACCCACGGGTGCCATTCACACTGAAGATCCATAATCACTAAAGTCACAGCGCCACCTGTTGATGCTATATAGCAATATACCTGCGTGTGAAACACCCCCAGCAAGGATTCAGTGATCACAGACGAGGGAAGGGTAAGAACCCCATTGGGATAGTTACCTCCCCGCTTTATGTGACTTTACACACTGAAACCTGCGGTCACAGCTTGTTGCTATTAGACTAGGCTGCAGTGGCATGGTGTTTTGAACCACTCTGGCAGGTGTTTACAGCCTGTTGCATTAGCTGAATGGACTATGTATATTCATGTGTGCCTTTGATTCCTGCATGGATGTCAGTGTTGGTGTTTTTGTGAAGGAACCCATCTCACTCATACGACCCTGGTACCACATCAGTGAGATTTATACATTTTTATAGTCTTGTGCAATTATCAATAAAGCTGTATTTTTCATTGATCAATTCCGTTGTGACTCTCCCATTGATTGCAGTCCTGGAACTGCTTTGGTCCCAACCCCCCTTTTTTCTTTCACTAGATGCTATATAGCACTTTTTGAGTTCGGGGGAATTCAGCTCTTCACGACTGCGATTCATCAGAACTATTTGCACCTTTATTTATTACATGGACGATCATTGAATTGTTTATGCATTGTGTACTTTTACACATTAATACTTGAAGGTTATATACTTTATTCACTTTAGTCACGATATTAGCACCTTTTGCACTTCATTTGACCACTATCCTTTTATGTGTTCACACATTGATGCATTATGTGTACCTTTATTCGTTATTACCTGAAGGTCTCATAGCATGTGCATTTTTTAAGTTATTTTTATCTTTGATGAGCACTTTATTCATTTATTTTGGAGCGTGACACCATCTATCGGTTTTTATATAATTTGTACTGTGGGTAGTGTTTCACCCTCACGGTGTCTGCTGCACCTAGATTGATTTTCATAAAATTTTCCATAGTAGCGCGGGAATATCTATTATTCCATCTCATTGCAGACTTGTTGTCTCGTCAACAGACGGGCAGATTTCGGGAATTAGTTCCAGATGCTGACCAGATCTGACTTGTTGTGTCCTTTGGATTTATGGAAGCCGACTTGATGCATGTGAAGGTTGCTATTTGAAATTCATTGGCTCCCTCTACATGGGCATGTTATGAATCTGCGTGGAATCTCTGGTGTTCTTTTTTGTAATATTGCAATGTGTCAAATGACTGCGTTACAGAAGATTTAGTATTGTCATTCTTACTTTTTTTTAATGGCTAGTAGAAACTCTTATTCTCCTATTGTGAAGACAGGAGTGTCTTTTTTTTTCAGTTAAACAAGCTTTAAAGGGCTATCATAAAAATCACAGCTTACCTGATAAAGAGATTGCCAATTACCAGAGATCTATTATGCAAGATATGCTCTGCTACTGCGGTAGTGCGTTTTTCACCATTTGAATCGTTATTGTTTAAACTGTCTTTTTGCTTATGTTTCTATGGGACGTACTAAACTGCATATTGGGATGACTGGATTATTGGCTGCAATACTGAGAACTCTCACTAGATGTCAGTGTACCATATACACATATATATGGTAATGACTCTGTTGTTTCTCAAAATATGTTATTCTTTACTGCAGTGCTTGATACAATGTTGCAAGAAGCAGTTGCTAATGTTTAACTCTTCACTTGCTGATATATATGCAGCTGTACAACAGGATACAGAAGTAATATAAAAATTACATTTTACCTGTTTTTGATGGGAATATGGGTAGAATTATTATTGCTCATGGGGATTATTTGAGGAATATCATATTAACACCCGACAATGAACATATTTAATTAACAATAATAATATGCATATACTTATTCTACATATGGATTATGGGTGGAATATTGTAGTTAGACATACATAGGAATATATTAAACCTATTTCTGATATAAATATGTATATAATTATTTTTCTACATGGGGATTATTGGTGGAATATTGTTTATAAATATACATAGCCGCATATTAAACCCATTTCTGATGAGAATATGCATATAATTATTTTTCTACATGGGGATTATTGGTGGAATATTGTTTATAAATATACATAGCAACATATTAAACCCATTTCTGATGAGAAAATGCATATAATTATTTTTCTACATGGGGATTATTGGTGGAATATTGTTTAAAAATATACATAGCAACATATTAAACCCATTTCTGATGAGAAAATGCATATAATTATTTTTCTACATGGGGATTATTGGTGGAATTTTTTTAAAAAATATACATAACATATTAAACCCATTTCTAATGAGAATATGCATATAATTATATTTCTAAATGTGGATTATTGGTGGAATATTGTTTATAAATATACATAGCAACATATTAAACCCATTTCTAATGAGAATATGCATATAATTATAATTCTACATGGGGATTATTGGTGGAATATTGCTTATAAATCTATACAGCGCCATATTTAACCCATTTATGATATGAATATATATGTATTTATTTTTCTACATGGGGATTATTGGTGGAATATTGTTTATAAATATACATAGCAACATATTAAACCCATTTCTGATGAGAATATGCATATAATTATTTTTCTACATGGGGATTATTGGTGGAATATTGTTTAAAAATATACATAGCAACATATTAAACCCATTTCTTTTTTTAACTTTTTAAAGAAGTTTTATTGAAGAGCAGTACATTACACTTCATAGACTGGCAATGCTGTGGGACGCAGCCCACTTCTGTGAACAAGCTCAATTAATGAACAATAACAGAGAAGTTGATCAAAAAGGTAGGGTTATACGTAAGGATAGGGAGAAAAGGACCCTCAGGAATGACAAGGTAAGACCTAGTGCTGCATGTGGGCTCGACACCCCTAACGGGAACATACTGTGTCGAGCACCGAAGAGTGGCCTTCGATAACCATAAGGTGAGTGGCTATTCTGTTAGGGCCCATCGCACCTTCCGGGAGATTAATTGTCCCAGACTGCGTGAGGGAACCTTCCCAGGCTCTCTCTGGCCAGAAGGCCAAAGGGGCTAGGGGAGCCGTAAAGAAATCCTGAGGGTTCCAGCTTAGAAGATCGACCCATGTGGAATGGGTCGAGGTACCGTCTGAGTACACACTAGTGCATATAAAACTGGAAGGAACCGTGTGAAACCGTATACTTACAGTAAATATTTAATAACTTCCTGAGATTTAAGAAGAAAGAGAGTGAGGAAAAGTGGGAAGGAAGACAGAGAAGAGAGGAAGGGGGTGGGGTGTGTTGACAGACTGCAAAATCACAATAGCACCAGGTCAAGCTTCAACTCCCGGTACAAGAGAGATGCCTACATGCCGCGCCCAGGGTTCCCAAACCGCCAAAAATGCTTTATTTGAGTCTGCTATGGTACTAACTAAATTTTCCTGAGTCATGATCCATGAGATCTTTCTCTTGGCTGACGCTAGGGAGACCCCTGGTTGTTTCCAAGCCTTTGCTATGGAAATCTTGGCGCCTGTCAGAATAAAAGCGATAAGTTTAGCAGTTGTTTTGGAAGTTTTGGGAATATTACCATTTAAGAGAGCTATTTGGGGGGATTTTGGAATGGGAGTGTCCGTAATTTTCCTGATCAGGTGAAAGATCCCGTTCCAGAACCCCCTGATTTTCGGACATTCCCACCAAATGTGTAACATGGAACCCTGGGCTTGGCAGTTTCTAAAACATAAAGGAGACGAGGAAGGGAACATCAGTGCAAGTTTGGAAGGAACCAGATACCATCTCGTAAGGACTTTCATGTTAGCTTCTATTAATGCAATATTAACTATACCTTTGTAGGCTCTTGTACTCATTCTGTTCCAGCTCTCCAGGTCCTAAGACTCGCCCAAGTCCCTCTCCCAGTCTGTCATGTATGTGAGTTTGGATGTGGGAGTTGACAGGGCTTCATAAATCAGGGATATGCCTCCTTTTTGCTCTGTTGCTTGTCCACACCATTGTTCGTAAGGTGTGCACCCTGGTGGGATTGATTTGACTTTCCAAATGGAGTGAAGGAAATGGGAGATTTGAAGAAATCTAAATTTCTCGGAATCTGGGAGTTCTAGTTTATCAACGCAATATTTCATGGAGATTGGACCGGAGGCGACGAGGTAATGTCCGATACGGTACAATCCCTTATCAAGCCACCATTGAAAGGATTTGATGTCTAATCCTGGCTTGAAAAGGGGGTTGCGGAAAATGTGTGAGAGAGGGCGGAGCTGTGAGGTCAGAGCTGGGTTTTGAATCAGGGTGTCCCAAAGTTTGAAGGAGTGTGAAAGTGTGGGTGCCATGATGGGCGGTCTAGATTTGCTGGGGGTCCAGAGTAGATAGTCTAGTGTGTGGGAAGGAACCGCTTGGCGTTCTATTTGTATCCAGTCGGGTTTTTCGCCTCTGAAATATAAGGTGGAGAGTTGGGCCAGTCTGGCTGCTTGGTAGTATTTGAATAGTTCGGGGAGACCCAGTCCTCCCTTAGACTTTGGGGCATAAAGGGTGTTTCGAGAATCTATAACCTTTCCCCCCCAGATAAATTTTATGATCTTCCCCTGGAAGTGTTTGAGGTGATTTCTGTTAATCGCGATTGGGAGAGCTCTAAATAAGTACAAAATTCTGGGGAACAGGGTCATTTTGATGGCATGGATTCTCCCCAGCCATGATAATTTGTGGAAAGACCAAGCTCGTATGTCTTCCTCCAATCTACGAAACATAGGAGGGAAGTTAGCTTGGTAGAGGGAGTCTATGCTGGGTGTGAGGTTTATACCTAGGTATCGGATTGAAGAGTCACTCCAGTTAAAATTAAAGGACAGTTTTAACCTCTCAACTAGGGCTGGATTAAGGGAGATGTTTAAAGCTTGTGATTTGGTCATGTTGACCCGCAGGCCTGAGACTTCGCCAAATGTCTGGAGTAGTCTGTTAATGTTAGGGAGGGTGGTAATTGGAGATGTGACGAATAGAAGAAGGTCGTCTGCGAAGAGGGCGCATTTATGGGTGTTCAAGCCACAGTTGACAACTTTGATGTTTGGGTCTGACCTGATCGCAATGGCTAGTGTTTCTATTATTAGAGCGAAAACGAGTGGGGAAAGGGGACAGCCCTGTCTTGTGCCCCTGGCAATTTTGATTGGGGATGAGAGGAAGCCCTGTAGTTTGACTTCCGGTTCTGAATAAAGAGATTTGAGGATTCCGATGAAATGTTCTCCGAATCCCCAGAATTTAAGGGAAGCGAATATGAAGGGCCAGGACACAGAATCGAAGGCCTTTTGAAGATCTAGGGAGAGGAAGAGACCCTCCTGCTTTGGGCCTCCGTCCCATCCCGAGTGCAAAATTGAGGCTATGTCTATGGCCCTTCTGACCTGGTCCGGACCCTGTCTGCCGGGGATAAAGCCCACCTGATCCTTGTGGATATAAGTGTTGATGAATGTATTTAATCTATTGGCGTAAATTTTCGTTAGGATTTTTAGATCGTTATTTATTAGTGATATTGGTCTGTAATTTTCTACCTGATCTGGATTTTTGTCGGGTTTAGGGATGACTGTAATGAAGGCAGCATTCATCTGGGGGTCTATGGGGTCTCCCTTTCGTTTGGAATTGAACATTTTAGTTAAATGTGGCGCTAGAATCACGGCAAAAGTCTTGTAGTAAAGATTGGAAAGACCATCTGGACCTGGAGCCGAGCCCCCTTTCAGATTTTTTATGACCTCCAAGGTTTCCTCCACTGAGATCTGAGCCTCCATGATATCTTTGTGGGATTTTTGTATAGTGGGGATAGGGAGGTGCTCTAAAAATGCTTCTATAGCTCGTGAATCGTTGGATTCATTTGCTCTGTATAGTTGTGAGTAGAATGCTTGGAAAGAATCCAGGATTCTATGTGGATTTTGGGAAGACGTCCCATCCTGTAGTTTTATTTTGGGGAGGGCGAAGAGACGGGTCCTAGGGGATAACTTGGAGGCCAGCATCGTGCTCATTTTGTCCTGATTCAGGTAGAATTTCACCCCATTCCAATGTAGAGAATCCTCAGCTTTAACCTTGAGCGCCAGGTTTAGTTTAACCCGAGCAGCATCAAGCTGGTCGGATTGAACCAGGGATGGGTTAGCTTTATGGTTTTTACGTAAGAGGAGGAAATCTCTCTCCAATTTTGCAATGTCCATGGTTCTCTCCTTTTTGAGTTTGGAGGATATTTGGATCAGTTTGCCTCGTATCACGGCTTTGTGGGCTGCCCAGAGGGTCTCGGCTGAGATGTCGTCCACGTTGTTCAGGAGAAAATATTCTTTTAGTGTCTTGGTGAGTTCCGAAATCTGAATGGGGTCTTTAATGATGTGTTCTTTAATACGCCAGATGGGGGAAGAGGGTCTGAGAAGCGAGCCTTGGATAGATAGGGAGATCATAGAGTGGTCGGAGAGGGGAGTATCCTTAATTTTAGCTGAGATAGCGGCGGGAATATGCATGGAGGAGATCAGGATATGGTCAATTCTGGAGTATACTTGGTGGGGTATTGAAAAGCGGGTGTAGTCCCTAGAAGTGGGGTTGAGTTCTCTCCAGATGTCTGTGAGGCCCTGTTGGTGAATCAGTTTAGCAATTTTGGAGCTGGTTTTTGTTGGCCTAGAGAGCTGTTTAGCTGGAGGTTTAGATTTATCGAGGCTCTGATCAAAGGCGACATTCGAGTCTCCTCCAAAGATTACTGTTCCTTCCAGAAGGGGACCTAGTGTTTGGAAAAGCGATGTGAAGAATACAGTCTGTCCCTTGTTTGGGGCATAATAGGAGATCAGAGAGAAAGTTTGGTCTGCGATCTGACCTTTTACTAGTATGTACCTGCCTTCGGGGTCACAAAGAGTCTGGCTTACTTTGAATTGGCAATCCTTAGCAAATAGGATCGCGACTCCCCTGGTTTTATCCTCAGCGTTCGCCAAATAAAACGAGGGGAAGCGCGCATGTAGGAATGAGGGGGAGAATCGAGAAGGGAAATGCGTTTCCTGGAGCATTACTATCGAAGCCCTTTGTTTATGATATGATTGGAAGGTTTTCCTT
Organism: Aquarana catesbeiana; assembly: GCF_042186555.1. NCBI lineage: Eukaryota > Metazoa > Chordata > Amphibia > Anura > Ranidae > Aquarana > Aquarana catesbeiana. The sequence continues at coordinate 965,403,865 of NC_133324.1, forward strand.
CTTTTAATTGGGGAATTGAAGCCTTGGACATTGTGGGAAATAATTTTTATCTGGGGGCGAGATGGAGTGGTGTTAGGCATGTTTTTTGAGTGATGTGTGTGCTAATGAAAGAGGAACACTTACCCTGACCCAGTTGAAGAGGGGTGGGCAGGAGGCGAATGAGGAGCGAGGTCTGGAACCCGGAGATGCTGGACGAGTAGGAGCTGCAGACAATCCGTCAACCCTGGCAGGAGGGGGTAAGGGAGAAAAAAGATGGGTTAAAACAGAGACAGAAGGAGAAAGAGAATATGTACAAAATGACCTGAAATAGGCCGGAGGCGGAGAGGGGGGAAGGTATTCCCCTTTCCGAACTCCAATAACAGGAGAAGGTGGTCCTGGGATCGAACCACCAGTCCATCGAATGAGAATGGGAATTCCATTTTCGTAGGATGGAAGAAGTCGCAGGGCAGCTACCGCAGCCCAAGCCACCCTTGAAACCTTGCATAGAGAAATAAGCTTTGTAACAACATAGATAAAAAGAGGCATACGGAGAACAATAAGGAGTATCAAAATCTGAAAAAAACTGAAGTGTTTTTAACTTGGGGCCGCTCTGGTCTGAAGTACAGATAGAGTCTTCCTGGTAGACATAATGGGTTCCTCTGTGGGGATGGAGAAGGAAGGTGGTGTGGGAAATCCAAGTCCCACTGTTGGCTTAGCCAGTCCGTTGTGAGGGAATGAGGTTGTGTAGATGGGCCAGAACATCCTGCTGGCGCTGGGGGAGCCCAGAGGGACGATGAGGGAGTGATGTTCAAGAGCCGATGAGGCCATTCTTGTGGAGATCAATGAGCTAAATCTTTAAGCCTCCTTGAGGCGTAGGTGAGGGATAGGGGCAATAGTAGATCTTGGGGATCTGGATGCGTAGCCCCGCTGGGGTGTTGGGATGCAAACTTGAGAGTTAGGGGCGGATGGAAAAATTTCCCCTCGCGGGGACAATGCCTCTTTGTGAAGGATCCGAGAAAGGTGGAGAACATCTGGTATGAGATGGATTGGGGACAGTGGATCACAAAGAGGAAGAAGGGTGTCGCCGGGGTCTTGTATAAGACCTCCTCAGGTTGGTAATTGTTCTTTCAGTCGCCTGCTTTTATTAGCTTTCCAGGCTGGAGAGATGGGGCTGTTGGGAGTTTGGCGTTTAGATGAACCCGCTTGAGTGTTGGTTATGTCCATTTCCAAGTCTAGGGATATGAGCTTGAGTGAGAGGAGGATTCGTTCGCCTTCAGTGAACGTGGTGAATGAGTGGGTTCTGCCTTTAAGGGAAAATTTTAGGGCGAAAGGGAATGCCCACCAATATTTAATCTCCTTCTGGGAGAGGACGAGCAGAAGGGGTTTGAGGGCTCTGCGTTTCTGGATGGTCGTGGGGGAAATGTCCGCGAAAATTTGCACTTCCTGTCCTTGAAAAAGGATGCGGGATTGCTGGCGTGAAATTTTCATTATTTCTTCCTTTACACTATAGAAGTGTGGTTTCACGACCACATCTCTGGGGGATCCGTCTTTTCTGGGTGGGCCCAGGGATCTGTGTGCCCTGTCCAGCTCCAACTTGATGGGGGGCAGCTCAGGGATGAGGGATTTGATTAAATCCTGGATAGCTTTGGGGACGTCTGTGATTGATTCGGGGATACCTCTTACTCTGAAATTGTCCCTTCTCGACCTGTTCTCCAGGTCATCGATTCTGTTCAGTGCCACCTCTAGTTGCTCTTGAACAGTATGAATGTGCTCAGTGTTCTGGTTAGCTCTGGACACTGTAATGTCTAATTTGTGTTCTATGGCTTCCATCCTTGCTCCCAAGTTTTGAAAGTCTGCTCTTATCTCGTTTGTGATTCTTGTGGCTGTGTTTGCTAAGCCTCTGTCTAGTAGATCTGACAGTTTGAGGAATAAATCTCCTGTGTTAAGGGGTATGGCAGCCTCCGGATCTCCTATGGAAGTTCCAGCTCCCTGATGTGGTGGTGTAGCGTTCGGTGGGGACAGGGAGTAGTTCTCAAAGGTGCGCTCTAGGAGGGATACTGTGGAGGCTGGGGATGGGGTCCCCATAGGCTGGTTATGCAAAGCAGGTAAGGGTGTGTAGGCCAGAGTGGCAGGAGCGATCACTTGCCTGGTTTCCACGTGTCCCCCTGCATACTGCTCCTTGTGCTGTGCTGCGGCCGCCATCTTGGATAAGGCCCGGGAATCCTCTGCTGAGAACCGCGGACCCAGGTCCCTACGGACCGTGCTGTTTGGCATGGGTCGATGCAGCGGGTGTTCCCGGGTCCGGTTCCGCTAGTGGTGGGCGAAAAGGCGGCCTTAATCCAGCTCTAGGGTGGCTTGCTGGGCTGGGTAGAGCGGAGCTCCCGGCTTACGCGGCCATCTTGGGAGTCCCGCGCCTGCGCACATTGTATTAAACCCATTTCTAATGAGAATATGCATATAATTATAATTCTACATGGGGATTATTGGTGGAATATTGTTTATAAATATATATAGCAACATATTAAACCCATTTCTAAAGAGAATATGCATATAATTATTTTTCTACATGGGGATTATTGGTGGAATATTGTTTATAAATATACATAGCAACATATTAAACCTATTTCTGATATGAAAATGCTTATCATTATTTTTCTACATGGGGATTATTGGTGGAATATTGTTTATAAATATACATAGCAACATATTAAACCCATTTCTGATGAGAATATGCATATAATTATATTTCTACATGGGGATTGTTGGTGGAATATTGTTCATAAATATACATAGCAACATAGTAAACCCATTTCTGATAAGAATATGCATATAATTATATTTCTACATGGGGATTATTGGTAGAATATTGTTTATAAATATACATAGCAACATATTAAACCTATTTCTGATATGAAAATGCATGTAATTATTTTTCTACATGGGGAATATTGGTGGAATATTGTTTATAAATATACATAACAACATATTAAACCAATTTCTGATGAGAATATGCATATAATTATATTTCTACATGGGGATTATTGGTGGAATATTGCTTAAAAAATATACATAGCAACATATTAAACCCAGTTCTGATAAGAATATGCATATAATTAAATTTCTACATGGGGATTATTGGTGGAATATTGTTTATAAATATACATAGCAACATATTAAACTCATTTCTGATGAGACTATGCATATATGTTGCAATGTATATTTATAAACAATATTCCACCAATAATCCCCATGTAGAAATTTAATTATATGCATATTCTTATCAGAAATGGGTTTAATACGTTGCTATGTATATTTTTTAAGCAATATTCCACCAATAATCCCCATGTAGAAATATAATTATATGCATATTCTCTTTAGAAATGGGTTTAATATGTTGCTATGTATATTTATAAACAATATTCCACCAATAATCCACATGTAGAAATATAATTATATGCATATTCTCATTGGAAATGGGTTTAATATGTTGCTATGTATATTTTTAAACAATATTCCACCAATAATCCCCATGTAGAAAAATAATTATATGCATTTTCTCATCAGAAATGGGTTTAATATTTTGCTATGTATATTTATAAACAATATTCCACCAATAATCCCCATGTAGAAAAATAATTATATGCATATTTATATCAGAAATAGGTTAAATAAATTCCTATGTATGTCTAACTACAATATTCCACCCATAATCCCTATGTAGAAAAAGTATATGCATATTATTATTGTTAATTAAATATGTTCATTGTCGGGTGTTAACATGATATTCCTCCAATAATCCCCATGAGCAATAATAATTCTACCCATAGTCCCATCAAAAACAGGTCAAATGTAATTTTTATATTACTTCTGTATCCTGTTGTACAGCTGCATATATATCAGCAAGTGAAGAGTTAAACATTAGCAACTGCTTCTTGCAACATTGTATCAAGCACTGCAGTAAAGAATAACATATTTTGAGAAACAACAGAGTCATTACCATATATATGTGTATATGATACACTGACATCTAGTGAGAGTTCTCAGTATTGCAGCCAATAATCCAATCATCCCAATATGCAGTTTAGTATGTCCCTGTTTCTATGGAGCTTTTAGGATCTCTGAGCTGCTTCCTCCTAATCAAACTGCTGGTTCGGGTCTTCTGCTTTCTTCTGTGGTTTTGCATTCCGGGGGGTTCTTCACATGTTGTTACACAAGAGAAAAACTGATCAACTTGGTCGTGGCCGTTGGGTTACCGCCCACAAGCACGTAGATATGTCTATATGTGCAGTATCTCAGACTCAGAATTACTTAGTGTTTCCATTCAGGGTCCTTTAAAATGTAATTAATTTCTGTTGTGTTCAAGTTATATATTTAGTGGCCAAACCCTATTCCTGAGACATGTACATATAGATGTGGGGGTCTATTGAGCATGTAATTGTTATATGTAAATAATTGAGGGCAATAGTATTCATATTTGACAAATTTCTATAGTTTCTCTTCAAAGATTTGTTTTCTGACTAATTTAACAATTTTTCTTTTTTGCTCTCCAGGACACTATGGCCTCTATTGCTCATGATGTGTAACATCTTCTGGATAGAATGGTCTCCTATTCACAAGGACTGCAGACGATAGACTTACAGGAGTACTTCCTCATTGTGAAGGAACTTGGAAAAGATATTTTGGAAAAATATTCTTGGGAAACGACAATAAAACAGGTCAGTAAAATATTTGTCCCTTTAGAAGCTCATGCTGATTGGGCGAAGCATGTTGGCTGTCCTGACACCACATGAGTGACGTTGAGACGTCACCTCTGATGTTACTTTGCACAAGCTCCTTGAGTTCCACGAGTACTGCGGCATCCATCTTTATCGAGGCACGCCGAGACATTGGCTTGGAGCTGAATCAGGACGAGCGGCCATCACTCATATTCCCAAGTGAGAACCGAGCTACAACTCATGGACTTCATGTCTACCTAGTGTGAGACACGGATTTAACAAAAATTCTATTTTTTTTTTTTTTTTTTTGCTCTTCAGGACACTATGGCCTCTATTGCTCATGATGTGTACCATCTTCTGGATAGAATGGTCTCCTTGTATTAACAAGGACTACAGAAGATAGACTTACAGGAGTACTTCCTCATTGTGAAGGAATTTGGAAAAGGTGTGTAGCGGGCACCTACTTTTAGGTAGGTGACCTTTCCTGGTAGTTTTCCATGTCAGGTACATTTAGACAGGCTTGTGCTATTACAGCAGGCCTGTTTAATTTTTATTTGAGTGGCAGGTAGTTTGTATGCTAGTCTCGGCCAATCATTAATTTGCTTGGTAATGCCCGGGACTCTCAACTCCCTGGAACCATGTGACCCCATTTTTATTTGAGTCCTGTCCTGTAGGAGCGAGAGAAGCCAGCCTGGTTCCCGGAGGGGAAAGGTTTCCCCCTCCGGGGAGCCAACGGAGCTCCCCCTTTGCAAGAAGGGTGGGGAACCGTTCTCCATGGGAGGAAGAGACATCTTACAGCATGTAATCGCTGGTGTCGTTGGCCGCCCCTGCGGGGAGGGGAGCGGGCCATAAAGGAGGAAAGGAACTAAGAATCATTGCGGGAGAAGTAGCAACAAAGTGGAAGGAAACTGGGTGATCGATCGTTTATGAGTGGCACATGGACTATTGATCACGTGAGTGAAAGCCCAAGGGAAGGGTACTACCAGAGGCTGAGGGTTGTTGGTACACAAGTCAGTGAGATGGGCAGTGATGGCCTGTAACTTTGGGTTCAGCAATGCCCCGGGATTCCAATCAGTCAAGCAGGAGGAGTTATTTAGAGTGACTTTTCTTTAGCTCAACTTGGAAGTACCATGTCGGTGGGAAGTAGTGGTAAAAAGGTAGCGGTGAAGCTGCAAGCACACATATAGAGATATAGACTGTTCTTGAAAAGTCATGCAGATGAAGAAGTTATTCAGAGTGACTCTTTGTCAATTATTCTCTATCAAATCTACTTCCATCTTCCCTGATTGAAGAAATCACATAAATTGATTTCCCAACTATCCGCAATGGATTCTAGTTTTCCTGTAAGAGACATTGAAAGATGATAATGTTCAAAAGAGCATCTCAAAAGAAGTCCTTCTCCCATCCCAGTTCATGTTAATAAATAAAGCAAATGAAAAAGCATTAAGTACTGTGATTTATGAATCTGTGGGCTGCGAGGGTTGGGTGGTAAACGTGAATTATGGATATAACAATTATTTAGCCACTCCTTCAGGGGTAAGCGCTTCAGGTGGATTTGGAAAGGTATTTTTGGCAAAAGAATATTTTACTGACCCATTTTATTGTCTAACATATATCTATATCTATATAGATATATATCCATACAAATTTGTTCTGCAAGATTATAGACTTTTTCCAAGAGGTCACTAATTGTAGACTTAATCAGAGATTCTACTTTACTGCTCTTATTTCAGAGTAACACTCTTAATAAAAGTAATCATAATAGCAGGTATATACTTTGGTAATAATGTAATAAATTCCATTATTAGGCCATATTTGTTCAAAGGACTGGTGCACATGGATTTGAAGCAAGATATTGTTTCAGTGTTTGACCTGGACTGCCATCCCATCAAGCTCACAGACTTTGGCCTTGCTAAAGTGAAAGGGACAGTGATTAGGAGGTGTGGCACCGTGTCCTACATGGCTCCAAAAATGTGCGAAGCTGACCCTTCAGATGGTCTGGTTGTGGATGGCAGCCTTGATGTGTGGGCGTTTGGAGCTTCCATGGGAAGTATATTTTTCTGAACTATAAAAAATATAAGACCCCTTTCACACTAAGGCATTTTTTATGCGTTTTAGTGCTAAAAAAAGCGCCTGAAAAGTGCTTTCACACTGAGGCGTTGCACTGGCAGAGCGTTGAGAAAAGTCCTGCAAGGAAATTAGGTTTGTAGAGGTGCCCATCAATGAATCAGAAGAGGGGTCATTGGGTCCCATTGATGACCTCAACTTCATGGCCTGCTTCCAGTGACACAAATCCTCAGCCTCGCTGTCTTGACTACATCCATGCCCATCGTGACCCAGAAGATGGGGGAAGCACTGGGTGGTCCTGGTGGCCGGCTCCAATGGCTGTTTTACGACGACAGACATCAGGCTGACGTGCCACGCTTATCAAATTGTCAAGAAGAACGGCATCCCTGAAGGAACTGAACAAGACAATTCAGTACATGTATGACAACAACAGGAAGTACAAAAAGATGGTTCTATACATCGAGGCCTGTGAATCAGGCTCCATGATGAATCGCCTCCCCAACAACATTGATGTTTACGCCACCACATCCGCCAACTCTACAGAGTCCGCTTGTAACTGTTATGGCAAGGAGCGAGACATACTTTAGCGATCTTTACAGCATCAGCAGGATGGAGGATTCAGAGAGGGAGAAACTGTTCAAGGAGACACTACAAAGTTTATACTGGTCAAGCAACACATCAATACCAGTTATGTGATGCAGTATGGAAACTGGACTATTTCCAAGATTAAGGTGAGCCAGTTCCAGGGTAGCACTAAAAACAGTGGCCCCTCACATGACCCTGGAGCCAGTATACAATTGTTAAGGCCCGGGATGTACGGACCAGGAACAAGGCCTCAGAAGCGGCCACAGCCTTGATCAAGGAATTGGTGAAGAAGCTTGTTCCTGTGGTGACAGAATCTGATGAGTTGACAGAAGAGATTCTCACCGATCAGACTTAAAATCATGATTGATCAAGTTATCCCGCAGCAGCCGAGCACTTCAAGAACCAGTGCTTTAACTGGCCAAACTCCCTGTATGCATACTTCATGAGACAGTTGTACACTCTGTGAATCTGGATACTCACTAGAAAGCATCACATGCTATGATTAATGTCTGCCAAAATCTGCACTGACACAGCTGGCGACACAAAGTCTTCCAGTAGAAGGGGGCATGGGTGATGATTATCCCTCTCTGAGATTTGCCCCCTCTGAAGCTGCTGCCTCAATCCTAATCTCTACTCTAAGTCTGTATTCAGCATCACAAATCTTCAGTACAAACCCCAGCCTTCACTTACACAGCCAAGTCCATCGGTCGGTTCGAATCCCAACCATGACACTACCTGCCTTTGTAATCGATACTTTATGCCTACAATGATTTTTACCTTCAGATTACATTACTGATTGTCATTATTAATAATGTGACATTGAACTTTTGACATACAGTTTGGCTTAGAATGTCCAGGCAGTGTTCTGAAACTTTTTGAGAAAAAGGACACCATAAACCAGCTCTGGAGTCTAGAGGAGCTCTCTGACAAAAGTCTCTTCTCTGGCCATTTGGTAGTATAAGTTAGGGACTAAGTGGAATGTCACTCCAAAGGGCTCAATTGAGGTGGGGGGAGGAAGGCAGCTGGGACTGTCTTTTATGACAATTGATGACCTTCAGCTGACCAAGTATCTTGAGATTTTGTCATAGCCTAACTAAGAGCGCCATCCATTGACTGAAAATGGCAAAATCTTAAGATTACTAAAATCTATTGAAAAGTGTATCTTTAACTGGTTTGGTGGGTATAGGGGCTGTCTTTTGCAAAAGTATATAACAACAAAATAAATAAAATAATAAATAGATTAAATTTGATTTATCTTTTCTAAAATTGGTGTCTAAATCTCCCTTTTCTGTGCTAGGTGCAGTTGAAAAAACATTTTCTAAATCAACCGTGCATTTTTCTATAAAACCAAGCACTGTGATAGATATTATGATAAAACCAAGAAACCAAAACAACTCGCAATCTATATGAACTGATCAAATGAAAGTAAGGCTGCTATCAATACAAGGTGTTCAGAATCCCTTAAACATAAATCAACATATGAAAAAAAAAATTAAGCGCTTTACTATATGATCAGTCAACTTAAAATTGTTGTGCAGATTTGTGCGTACCACAGGTTAATTAGCACACCAATGTGAGCACTGTGTTAAAATACACTAAAAATGAAATAAAGTGTTCAAAAAACTCCAATCCATTTGGATAACTATACCAATGTGAGGTAATGATGCACATACGTGGATGTAATAAATAAATCTTGTGTTGCGGCTCTGTGCAAGGTGTAGGACTGGGCTTGGATGAGGTTCTGTTGGTGGGCCTGTGCTTGGAGGAAGTTAAGGACATGGGTCAGCTCTTGTTGATAGGGGGAAGGAGAGGGGGGCTGGACAAAGTGTCCTGGGGAGGGTGGGCCTGGGGAAGGACTTGCATCTGGTGATATAAATTTTGCGGAGGGTCCTGCTGGGGTGTACATGAGGGGTGGGAAGGGGGCCAGAATTTTGGATAAGTTGGAGTGAGGTGATCAGCAGGGGGGGTTGAAGGGGGAGTGTGGAATCTGAGGAAGGGGCAGATGTGTGGTGTGTGTGTGGGAGAAGGGAGCGGGGTTTACCATTGAGAGGGGACTAGGAATTGTTGGAAGTGGCTAATTGGGGATGCGGCACCCCCCCCCCCCCCCCCCCGGCTGGCTGCCCATTATTTAGACAATTTTGCTGTTCCAACAGAGTCCTACAAAGAATTCTCCACACCACATTAGCAATACATACCAATAACTTTCTCCAGGCTTTGCTGCAGGGGCTGGTCCCGTTTATCCTCCTGCTGCTGGATGTTGTGCTGTGAATAGGACATTGCCGTGTGAGTTGGTTTGTAGAGGATATTACAGCCTTACACATTGGTTGGCACATTCACATTTTGAACTAACCAGGAGAGAGCAGCATACTCTCCTCAGTATGTGGGGCATCTTCAGCCATAGTTCAGCCAAAATGAATTTGCAGGACAAGTGCAAAAGTATTCCAATGTGTCCTTTTTTAGACTGGGTAGAAAATTTAAAGAAGCTGACACAAAGTAATGGCCAAGAGTTAGTGACCATGCTGCCAATCATCCATATCAATACGAGTTTGGAGTCCTAGGATTGTGTTCAACTGGATGAGTGGCAGGTAATCTTGTTTGTATTGATGGAGGAGCGCCACGTAATCAGGTGCGATACCCTGGCTGGTCACATGTCCCTGCCCAGACCAGTGAGCCTGCCTGGCCTTAATGGCTTTCTTGATGCCTCCCATAGGCTTCTTGAGGCTAGCCATGGAACGGTGCTCCACATGGCCCACTGCATTAACAGCCAATGCAATGTCCTCCCACAGCCTTTTTTTGCCTGCCTTACTTGTTCGGAGGGACTAGGCTCCTGTGATCTGCTCAAATCTGGGTAGATAGGCAGTCACAAGAGCCTGGTTCTCCATGGAGGAGAAGTGGGGACCCCAGCGAGAAGTACCCAAACTGCCTCTCCTCCTTGAAGTACCCTGTTCAGGGCTTGAAAAACGAGAGGCAGCACATGCAGGATGTCTCCCGCCAGCTTCCACCTCTTCTCTAGAGGAAGCACGCACCCTTCTGGCAGCAACTGGAGCCTCCCTCACACCCGAGACAGACAACGTGCCCAGCCTGACCCAAGGCCCCGGCCTGTCCCCACTCTCCTTCCCCCTTCCTGGGGGTGCCATGGGTGGACCAGATGGGCAGTGGTAGCAGCAGCGTACTGGGACAAAATCTGAAAAAGAAACAGAACAAAACTAGGTCAGCGCCTGAACTTGATAGTGCATAGCGCACATCGGGAACACAGACAGACACTTACCGAACAAACAATGGCTCTCTGCTGGGGGGATCCAGATAAGTCTGCAAAAGAGACAGAACAAAAAGAGACAAGCACCTGAGTTTGAAAGTGCATAGAGCAGGTCGGGAACACAGACACTTACCAAATGCACACAGCAACAAACAGCCCCCCCCCCCCCCCAAAAAAAAAAAGGGAAGGGCCACATTTGGCCCAGAGAAAGGCATAAAACGTGTGGAGAAGCAAAATAATTTGCAGTCATTTGTATGACATCAAGTGCAGCAGCTACAGGCAGATAAGGCGACTTAAATGCACACTCCCAAGAGCTTGGGTCAAACAATTAGGCTTCATTCACAGTTTTAAGACTCCAAACTTGGGGCTACTTTAGAGTGAGCCAACTTGGATGCAATTTTGGCTTTGCCCAGTGAAAATGGACAACTGTTGGCTGACCAGGCATGTACTGGCCATCGGGAATACTGGGAGTTTCCCGATGGGCTGATGGCTCAGTGGGATGTTTTTTATGCAGAGTTCAGGAGCGTGGCTAGGGTTGCCACCTCATCCCTTTAAACCCGAACACATATGAATTACACAGGTCCTGTGGCTGATTAAGGTGGTAATTCAACTCACTTGGTGCCTTATCTGCATTAAAATTTGCCTCAGAACCTGTGTAATTCATATGTGTTTGGGTTTAAAGGGATGAGGTGGCAACCCTAAGCGTGGCAGCAAACAGCGGCGGGGTTTTGGGGAAGGTGGTAAGTGAGGAGGGCATTTAGATGTGAGAGCCCAGGGGGGAGAAGAGCTCCACCCCCTCCATGACCACCGAAGAGGCGCTTTGCAGGCAGGCGATGCCAATTCATTTCAATGGGCAGGAGCGGTGTATACACTGCTCCTCCACCACCCCAAAGATGCTGCTTGCAGGACTTTTGTTAATGACCTGCCACCCTGGGACTGCAGGGGAGGTGTTTTTTAGGTGCTTTACACAATTTTTTAGCCCAAAAGCACCTAAAAATGCCCCTCTCTTACACTCATCCCCTTTCCCTCAACCCCCCCTCTCTACTTTTGGTGGGTGGGATTTTTGTTTTTAAGGGGGGGGCAGCATTTTATTGAATTAAAGTGGGCCGGTCTGGATGAAGTCCAGGGCCACATTTTTGTCCCAGTCCAGCCCTGTGGTAAACTGTTTGATTGTCTGACATTCAGGTTAGACTTTTATGTAACTTCTGCAGGTTGCCCTTGAAGTCTAAGGCCCTCAACTTGCATGAAAGTCGGTGTTAAGTAATGCATGAACTACATGGAAGACGCTGCCACTGTATTTTGCACAAATATCAATGGGTAACATTCAAAAACATGTTGAATAAAGATGGGCTCAGACGTGTTGGCAGGTCCTCGTGCCTGAGCCCGCCAGGAAGCTCACATTGCACAGCATGCTAATTTGTAGTTCTGTGAGCCTCCAGGTAATTGACCAAATCTGGTCTCCAAAATAGTATATCTTTGCAAAGGATCAGCTGCTAACGTTACGCATGTCTCATAACCATGCAAAATAGTTAAACCAAATTGTACACACGCTGCGCTTATCAAAATAAAAAATAGGAAATTTCCACTAAAATATTAATAAAGTGATATTGTGCCTAACATATACAAAATCTATTAATAACTATTAATACTATACTATACGTTAATGTGCAATAAATTCCAATGAATGAATAAATAGGTAAAAGTGCTCCAATAAGCCTGTGTATTGCAAATATTCCACAAAGCTTGTGCAATTTTAAAACATTAATAGATAATTCAACACAAACATCCATGCGATTTAGTGTTGCATCCAAGCTTATCAGTACTGCTTCTATGCAATATGGTGTTAGTGCAATGTTCGAACAATAAAAAGTTAAAAAATACAAAAAACGCATCCATGTGATTCTATTCAATTCAGTGCTGTGTTGCTGTGCAATGATTAAATTAACAGTCCGATTTAGTGTTGCATCCATGCATTTCAGTGCTGCATCTATGCAATATGGTGTTAGTGCAATGTTCAAACAATAAAAAGTTATAAAAATACAAAAAAAATGCATCCATGCGATTTGGTGTTGCATCCATGTGATTCTATGCAATTCAGTGCTGTGTTGCTGTGCAATGATCAAATTAACAGTCCACATTAACAAGCCCTTTTTATGTTGATATATTGAGGTACAGACAGGACTGCTGTGAGGAACAGAGGCACCAGTGCAAATCTATCCAGGACCCTGCATATAACATCGAACACAGAGAAGGTCTAAGGCACATTCTGACCAAGCTTAATTGCAAGGTCACACGCCCTAAGGTGAGGGGCTATAACCTGGGGGGGGAGCACAGCATTTTAGTTTGTGTTCACCATAACACATGAATGGATTGTGGAAGATCTGTGGACTGTTAATTTGATCATTGCACAGCAACACAGCACTGAATTGAATAGAATCACATGGATGCGTTTTTTTTGTATTTTTTAACTTTTTATTGTTCGAACATTGCACTAACACCATATTGCATAGAAGCAGTACTGATAAGCTTGGATGCAACACTAAATCGCATGGACGTTTGTGTTGAATTATCTATTAATGTTTTAAAGTTGCACAAGCTTTGTGGAATATTTGCAATACACAGGCTTATTGGAGCACTTTTACCTATTTATTCATTCATTGGAATTTATTGCACATTAACGTATAGTATAGTTATTAATAGATTTTGTATATATGTTAGGCACAACATCACTTTAATATTTTAGTGGAATTTCTTATTTTTTATTTCGATAAGCGCAGCGTGTGTACAATTTGGTTCACACTGCACAGCGCTAATCACAGGCAGTGACACATTTCCCGATCTGTGCTGCCGTGGATCCGGAAATGTCTCACTGCCTGTTATTAGCTATACACAGTATAAGCTTCCTGGTGGGTTCAGGCACGTGGGTTAGAAAAAAACATGCCCGAGGGGCGTGGCCAGCCGGGAACAGAGATGGCAGTGTGAGAGCTGAGCTCCTCTTCCCACGAATCTTCAGCAGCTCCAATCGGCTTTCCAGAGGGGGATTTCTCCCCACAAATAGAGCGATCTACACCCTACAGCACCAGGGACCATGACAAGGAAGAGAAAGGAGACGAGGGGACCCCAGAAATTGATGGACTTTGTATCCTGGCAAGCACATGGAGGTAGGCAAGATGACGCCGGCAGCACATCTACCCCAGCCCAGAAACCACACTCCAGCCAAGCTAAACAGGCATCAAATAGCTTCAATAGTGGGTCTCCCCGAAGCCCGCAGTCATGTCCTAATACCCCACAATCTGCAAGCCCAGCTAAAGCCAGATTTAAGATGGATGGCTCTGGATGCAATTCAGCAGCCAGTCCCAGCAGTGATTCAGGGGAAGACACTAGAGAACTGCCAGATAGTATAGAAGTGTTCCCAACAAATAACATGCCTGTTATGGACACTGTCTTAAAAGACATGTTACTATCACTAAGAAGCTCAATTCAAACTGACATGATGTCCTGCATGCAAAAATTCAATACAGACATCCAAGCAGTGGAATCGAGGGTGGAACACATTGAAAGCAAGATGGGGGAATTTGCATCCACCATAAATGATTTGGTGGATGTTCATGACAAGAAAGAGGAGGTAATAGAAGGGCTCAAATCCAAAATGGCTGACATGGAAGACAGAAGCAGAAGAAACAACTTAAAGATTAGAGGGATCCCAGAAACAGTTCAGCAGAATGACCTGCGTGATTATACTATCACCCTGTTTAAAGATATCCTCCCTGAACTCACAGATCTTGATGTAACCATAGACAGGATCCATCGCTCGCCCAAACCCACATACCTCCCTGATCAGGTTCCAAGGGATGTAATATTAAGGCTACAATTTTTTCATGTGAAGGAAAAATTAATGTCTGCGATGCGTTCCAAGGAGCATGTTCCCTTACAACATCAAAACCTGCAATTCTTTGCGGATTTGTCGCAGTACACCCTCCAAAAGAGACGGAACTTAGCTACAATTACTAAGGCCCTCAGGAACCATCAGATCAACTATAGATGGGGCTTTCCCACAAAAATCACAATCGCCAAGGAAGGTCGCACTTTCATTGTAGATTCCTTGGAAAAAGGACTGTCTTTGCTAAAAGGATGGAAGATCATTCTAGAGCCTGATAATAATCCTTCTCTTCCTAAGAGCACCTCACGGGTAAACCGTGAATGGCAAAAGGTCACAGCCAAAAATGCTAAAAAGCACTGACCATCTGGAAAGCATATACATGCTATATACTGTTCTGGGGAGGAACAGCCTCTCTTGGCTCATGAACTCTCCCCTCTGACTACTCTTGAGCAGCAAAATCCTGCATTCGGGTATACAATACCCATACTTGGTTCAAAAAGTTCAGTTATCACACTTACGAAGTTTACTTCTCTGACTTTTCTGTTCATAAATCAGTTATGTTTTTCTTTATAACATATTTCTCCAATACAGTCGGAACTTACAGATTCCTTTACAGCCTTTTGATGACTTCTGGTATGTCTCCTCCGAGATCACATCTCTGCGAAAACTCCTCCAACTCCATATGCAAAACCACAACGAAAAAGCAAGATGCAAAATCTTCAATGTGAGTACAAACAATTTTAAATCATTAGCTTTTCCAAATATATTCTATACTGGTCATGACCACAAGAGGGAGCCATTCTCCCACAAAAGAACACTTATGCAAGTAAAATATCACATGCTTGTATTTCTGCAGTACAAATAGGGGTAACTTTCCTCTCCATCAATGTGAAGGGACTTAACCACCCTGTCAAGTGCAAATCAATGTGGAATGAAGCTATACAGTTTAAAAGCGACATTCTTTGTGCACAAGAGACGCACTTCAGCAGTATATCCCCACCAAAATGCTCAAACAGGCAGTTCCCCCATATTTTTACTGCTAATACAGACTCAAAAAAAAGAGGGGTTCTTATTGCAATACGAGACACAGTATCTTTCCAATCTTACAAGGCAATCACAGATCCACAGGGAAGGTTTATAATATATATATATATATATATATATATATATATATATATAATATATGTATATGCTCCAAACGCTCATCAGATACGTTTTGTCAACAGACTTTTTCGAAAGATTCGAGCCCATCAAAAAGGGGCCTTGGTGGTATGTGGGGACTTTAACATAATCCCAGAACCACACCTCGACTCTACGTCGCACACTGCCAGAAAGCTCCCAACACTCCAAGAATCCATACACCGCCAAAACGTATTTGATGCATGGAGATGCCTCCATGCAGGAGAGAGGGATTTTACTTTTTTTTTTCTAACCCACATGGTACTTGTACAAGGTTAGACCTATTCCTCATTAACCAGTGGACATTATCCAGAACAATCTCAGCATCCATCAACGAGATTACATGGTCAGACCACGCATCAGTAACCTTGACAATAAGGGACTCTTTTTCTTCCAACCCTGTTCCAATTTGGAGAGCTAACCTACTTCTCTTACAGGAAGCTGATACCAAAAGTATATTAGAACAACATTTAGTGCATTACTTTAGCGAAAATGAGCATTCAGTAACAGATACATTTGTTCTTTGGAATGCCCATAAGGCATTAATGAGGGGTATATTTATCAATCTGGGAGCAAGGAGGAGGAAGCAGCGCCAACAGAGAATTTTAGATCTCACAACTAAAATTCATGACTTAGAACAATTAAATAAACAAATCCCTACACCTACTACATCTAAACAAATATCCCAATTAAGATACGATCTTCGTTTACTTTTACTAGAGAAATTTGAAAAATCAGCCAGGAGATCAAACATGAATTATTATGTAAATGGCAACAGAGCAGGAAAACTCCTAGCACTACACATTAAGGGATGCAGGTACAAATCCAAAATACCATACATAACACATGCAGTAACTAAAGAAAAACACTATCACCCACAAGATATTGCTGACACATTTAGTCATTATTATAGTTCTCTATACAACTTAATGGATGACCCACATACCATACAACCAACCTCTGACGCTATAAACAATTTTCTGGAGAAAGTATCTCTACCACGCTTAAATACAGATCAACTACTATATCTCAATTCACCCTTTACAACCTAAGAGATTTCCAAGACCATTGATACACTACCTTTAAACAAATCCCCAGGTCCCGATGGATATATAGGAGAATACTATAAAACCTTCAAACACATTCTCTCGCCATACTTAACCACTATATTTAATGCTGCAGCCGCTTCCTCCTCCTTCCCATCAGAAATGTTAAAGGCGCTTATAATCACACTGCCTAAACCTGGAAAAGAACCATCTATTCCACAGAACTTCAGACCAATATCATTGTTAAATAATGATGTAAAATTGTATGCCAAGTTAATTGCATTGAGACTAATTGATATAATGCCACAGCTTATACATATGGATCAATCTGGTTTCACGAAGGGACGTTAAACAACTGACGCTACTAGACGCCTAATTAATGTAATACATCATGCAAATTCTGGGAAAACGCCTTCTCTGTTCCTAGCTTTGGATGCAGAGAAGGCGTTTGATAGAATACATTGGGGGTATCTTGCAAAGGTGTTGGATAGGTTTGGATTTCACGGCACCATATTCTCAGCCATTATGGCTCTATATTCCAATCCATCTGCCCAGGTGTACACATCAGGAGTACTATCCACCCCATTTACCATTACAAATGGAACTCGCCAGGTGTGCCCGCTTTCACCGTTAATATTTAATCTTCTTATGGAACCCCTGGCGAGTTACATCCACAATCATCCTCAAATCACAGGATTTAAGTTTGGCAACTCAGAACACACCATTAGCTTATTTGCTGATGTCATACTCATGGTTACAGATGTGGAGACATCCTTGGATTCAATCCACCAAACACTTAAAATATTTAACAGTATATCATACTACAAGATCAACGATACTAAATCCTACATCTTAGGAGTTAATATTCCTCCTAGCATTAGAAATAGGATGGAACACTTATACCCATATATATGGTGCACCTCTGGTGTAAAATATTTAGGCATCACACTAACACCCAAAACAACAAAATTGTTTAAAGCTAATTACATACCCTTCTTAGATAAATTACAATGCAAACTCCAAGACTTAGCTAAAAACTGAACTATACTGGTCTGGTAGACTAGCCACCTTTAAAAAATGGTACTCCTACCGCAGTTCCTATATTTATTCAGGACTATTCCCATTCCAGTACCTAACACTTTCTTTATTAAAGCACAATCTTTGGTTAATCAATATATATGGCAAGGGAAGAGAGATAGATGCGCGTTTTCCAAGCTAACTGCCACAAGGAAAGCAGGGGGGGTGGGAATGGTAGTTCTAAAAGATTATTATACTGCCTCGATTCTGGCACAAATTAAAGCATGGTTCCCCCAACACCAGATGGAAAGAATACAAATTAAAGGGGGCAATCTCTATCATTTCCTTCTAGCCAGCTCGCAACATAACCTCCAACGCCTAGGGATCTCTCCCACTATACTAGCATCGTTGCATGCATGGGTAGCACTATCAAAGATATATCACATCCGGACCTGACAACATCTACATTAAAATTACCCATCCACAGCTTAACCATCATTATTCAGGATCTGCATATCTCACATTGGGTAGCACATGGGATAAACAATATTGCAGACGTATGGATAGGCCCGACAACCAAAACATTTAGATCTCTACAAATAGAATTTAAGCTGGATGATTCCGAATATTACACATATCAAAGGATTACACACTTACTAAGCACCAATATGAACACGTCATTAGAAATGCCTTGGAGAGCGCTCCAATACTACACCAACCCTACGACCAAGATAAAAGGAATATCATTATTCTACAACCTATTGAGTAACAAAAACATATTGTCTAAAACAACCCATATGTTAGCTTGGGAAAAAAGATTTGGGGTTCTCTTATTCATTAGACCAATGGAGAGAGGCACTACACATCACGTACGCTGCAACCAAAAGTGTAAACCTGTGGGAACTGTCACAGAAAATCCTTCTCAGATGGTATCTAACCCCCCACAGAATAGCAAAATTTTCTCCACAGAGTACTAACACATGCTGGAGGGGATGCGGGGCGGTGGGAACATTTTATCATATGCTATGGTCCTGCCCTAAGATCCCCCAATTTTGGAGAGGAATACAGGATATGATTGCTCAAATAACGAACAGTAAGATATATATATCACCAGGCACAGCACTGCTATCCCTGGACATTGACTTAATACCAATAAGGGATAGAACTATTGTAGTCCACATTTTATTATCCGCAAGACTAACAATAATGCGCCATTGGAGAGACATCCA
Source organism: Aquarana catesbeiana (assembly GCF_042186555.1). Lineage (NCBI taxonomy): Eukaryota > Metazoa > Chordata > Amphibia > Anura > Ranidae > Aquarana > Aquarana catesbeiana. The sequence goes on from NC_133324.1 coordinate 965,422,818, forward strand.
GTTTCCATCTCTCCAAGAGGCAATAAACACAACCAACACCCACGCAACGTACGAGATGATGTATGCATCAATCCAAAACAACCATAACAAAGCGAAGCAGACCTGGGGGAAATGGATAAACTGGTACACAAAAGCACGTAAAAGTTAAATGACCTAATTTTATGCTTTATTACAATACCCAAAGGGGAAGACTGTTCTCACTGAGAGGATGTTTTTTTTCCTTCCTAAATTTATGTTAATCTATTTTTATTTTTTTATTATTTATATTTTTTTTACCATTATTATTATTACTTTTATTCCTTATCCTGTACATGGTAATCTAATGCTTGGACTGCCACCAAGATACCTACCTTTCTGAGGACATTGCATATTGGGGAACAATGGGGAGTGCAGCTCTCTCACTGAGTGCAGATGTTCCCAGTTGGGGTGCTTGGGAGGGAGAGCGGTGCACCTCACCCTAACATATAGTGGGGATCTTGTGTGACAATACCGCCGATTGTATGAAACAAAATATTTAAGTTATTCAAATATGAATAGCCCACGTATATCTGATTTATAGCTTAAATTGAGGAAAGTAATGTCTAAATGATTTTCTAACCGTTTGATAATATTTACTGTTTATATGTTTTATATTTTTGTAAAACATGCAAAAATCTTTCAATAAAAAATTGATTTAAAAAAAACACACATTAACCTATCATTACACAATGCAAGTATTTGTAATTTGAGCATTTATATGTTTGTTTTTTTTTTTGGCCAGGGTATTAGTAAAGTAATAGTTTTATTTAGGGCTCTTTCACATGGGGCGGATCAGTGATGATCCGCCCCATGAACATCTCCTTGCTCAGAGCAGGAAGGTGACAGGTCAGTCTCTGCACATTGTGCAGCGACGGACCTGTCAGAGCGCCGCTCTCCCCTATGGGGGATCGGGTGATGACGGACCGTAGAGTCCGTCGTCACCCAATCCGAAAACGGATGGAAAAGTAGGTTTTCCTCCGTTACACTTTTTCGGATCGGAGCGGGTCGGATGTCAGCGGACATGTCACCGCTGACATCCGACGCTCCATAGACCTCCATGGAGTGTCCGTTCAGGTCCGCCTAAAAAACTGACTGGCGGACCTGAACGCACAGTCCGTGTGAAAGAGGCCTAAGACTGTTGTGGGAAATAGTCTTGTGGGTGTCAGTAACTAAAATTACCATTTAGTCCATTTATCAGTAAAAGAAAGTAAATGTACCTGTACAAGTCCACACAATATTTAAATAAAAAATAAAAAAAATTGTCTTCACAGTCTCACACATTTATTTTTCTCTCTTTCGCTCATTCTTTAAGACACACTGAAAACTTTCTGTAAGTTGTAAGCATAAAGACATTTCTCCCTTAGAGAGTAAAGATTTTAATTATACATGTTTGTATTTTCTAGGTACATACAGCTGAATTTACAGAGCTCCCAATTTTATCAAAAATGTTTAGAAGAAGTGCCATTTTAAGAAATTGGCCACAAGAAATTGTCACTCATGTTATGAAAAGAATGTCAAGCAATCTTAATGCTGCAGCTCTAAGGCTGGGTTCACACTGGTGCGACACGACAGCCGTCCTACTTTGGATCCGACTTTGCCCTGCGACATGAAGCCGGCATGTGTCCGACTTTCAATGAACGGGGATCCGACTTGGATCCCCGCCAATCCCGGCACTGTGTTTGGTATGAATCTTTAGGGGGGAACTCCGCGCCAAATTTTAAATAAAAAACCGGCATGGGTTCCCCCTCCAGAGGCATACCAGGCCCTTGGGTCTGGTATGGACCTTGAGGGGAACCCCCTACGCCGAAAAAAACGGCGTGGGGGGTCGCCCCCAATCCATACCAGACCCTTATCCGAGCACGCAGCCCGGCCGGACAGGAATGGGGGTGGGGACGAGCGAGCGCCCCCCCCCTCCTGAACCGTACCAGGCCGCATGCCCTCAACATGGGGGGTGGTGCCTTGGGGGAGGGGGGCGCGCTGCGGCCCCCCCCACTCCAAAGCACCTTGTCCCCATGTCGATGAGGACAAGGGCCTCTTCCCGACAACCCTGGCCGTTGGTTGTCGGGGTCTGCGGGCGGGGGGCTTATCGGAATCCGGGAGCCCCCTTTAATAAGGGAGCCCCCAGATCCCGGCCCCCCACCCTATGTGAATGAGTATGGGGTACAGCGTACCCCTACCCATTCACCTAGGAAAAAAGTGTCAATTTAAAAAAAAACACTACACAGATTTTTAAAGCATTTTATTAGACAGCTTAGCAAAAGAGCGGCAAAAGAGCAGAAGAGAGCGGAGGAGCCCGGCAGAAGATCCGGAGAGCGTGGAGAAGAACCGGAGAGACCCCCGAAGTCGGAAGAAGACCCCCGGAGCTGTCTAATAAAATGCTTTAAAAATCTGTGTAGTGTTTTTTTTTAAATTGACACTTTTTTCCTAGGTGAATGGGTAGGGGTACGCTGTACCCCATACTCATTCACATAGGGTGGGGGGCCGGGATCTGGGGGCTCCCTTATTAAAGGGGGCTCCCGGATTCCGATAAGCCCCCGCCCGCAGACCCCGACAACCAACGGCCAGGGTTGTCGGGAAGAGGCCCTTGTCCTCATCAACATGGGGACAAGGTGCTTTGGGGTGGGGGGCCGCAGCGCGCCCCCTCCCCCAAAGCACCAACCCCCCATGTTGAGGGCATGCGGCCTGGTACGGTTCAGGAGGGGGGGGGGCGCTCGCTCGTCCCCACCCCCATTCCTGTCCGGCCGGGCTGCTTGCTCGGATAAGGGTCTGGTATGGATTGGGGGGGACCCCCACGCCGCCTTTATCGGCGTAGGGGGTTCCCCTCAAGATCCATACCAGACCCAAGGGCCTGGTATGCTCTTGGAGGGGGAACCCATGCCGGTTTTTTATTTAAAATTTGGCGCGGAGTTCCCCCTCAAGAACATCTGAGCACAAGTCGCGTGCCAAAGTCGGATCATGCAAGACGGCAATCCGACTTTGATCCGACTTCAATGATAGTCAATAGGCTGAAGTAGGATCAAAGTCGGACCAAAGTAGTACAGGGAGCATTTCTAAAGTCGGAACGACTTGTGTCGGACCAGTTAGGACGGCTCCCATAGGGAAACATTAAATTTCACACGTCATGCGACATGAGCTCCCAATGTCGGAGCGTTTGTCGGACCAGTGTGAACCCAGCCTAAAAAACATAACTATTACATCTGGTGTATTTGAACTAAAAAGTGAATCCGAAAATTGAGAAAATGCACATTGTTGACTCTTTTGAAAAAATTCCATCATGCACTTGTATGGACTGGAACAAAAAGTTCATGCTTTGCAAGCACATGTGCTCCATTTTTGCATTTGTAAATGAATGGGGGTGGGAAAAGCTTCATCCCACAGATGACAATCCCTTTTCTGTATTAGATACTGATTTTTTTTTTACAGAAACTGTACCAACTTCAGGCACTGACTTAACTGAATGGTGTATTCCATCAGCATACACAGAATATGATGTCACAAAACTCCCACTATGAAGAAGAACCAAAAGAACAAGCTGATACACAGTTGTAAACACAAATTGTGAATACTGTGTATTTATAAAAGGACAAAAAGAGTATCTTGCAGAGCTAGAAGCCACAATTGAGGTCATTTTCATAAAGTCTTCAAATCACATTCCAAAAAGGACACTGGCCTGCCATTGAGTCCTCACAAAAAAAGAAAACACAGCGAAATATTTTATCACTTCCCAGAAGAATTTATGGAAAGCCAAAACAGTTGGACTTTCAACAATATGGGTTTAAAACTGAACAACAAAAACTGTGATGTGTGGAATCATGTTAAAAATTCATTAGAAGCAATTGCAGAAGGGAGTGAAAATGAAACAGATTAAAAATAAAATGGGCGTGCATCAATAACATCACGCTCAACATGACAAGGAGGTCATTTTAAAAAATGAGTGGCTTGATGATAATATCATAAATGTTTTTTTTTTTTTTAATTTGATAGCTACTACATTTCCATCTATGTCAGTCATATTTGATGCATTTCTGTTAGCACATGGTTGCATCTCTTCTGTACACAATTAATCTGTTATACAAATTCACCATTAAGGATCTCAATGGGTAATATCTCAAAGATCAGGAACATCGGTGAAGGTCTTTGATTCCATGAAAACAGCTTAACCACTTAAGGACCAGCCTCGTTTTGGATTTTAGGTGTTTACATGTTTAAAACAGGTTTTTCTGCTAGAAAATTACTTAGAACCCCCAAACATTATATATGGTTTTTCTTCTAACACCCTAGAGAATACAATGGCGGTCATTGCAATACTTTTTTTTGCACCTTATTTGCGCAGCGGTCTTATAAGCGCACTTTTTTTGGAAAAAATTCACTTTTTTGAATAAAAAAATAAAACAGTAAAGTTATCCCAATTTTTTTTTATATTGTGAAATATAATGTTACGCCAAGTAAATTGATACCCAACATGTCATGCTTGAAAATTGCGCCCGCTCGTGGAATGGCGTCAAAACTTTTACCCTCAAAAATCTCCATAGGCGACGTTTAAAAAATTCTACAGGTTGCATATTTTGTGCTACAGAGGAGGTCTAGGGCTAGAATTATTCGCTCTACCGGTCGCGGTGATACCTCACATGTGTGGTTTGACCACCGTTTTCACATGCGGGCGCTACTCGTGTATGCGTTCGCTTCTGCGCGCGAGCTCGTCGGGACAGGGGGGTTTAAAAATTTTTTTTTTTTATTATTTATTTTACAATATTTTATTTATTTTTACACTGTTTAAAAAAAAAAAAAAATGTGTCACTTTTATTCCTATTACAAGGAATGTAAACATCCCTTGAAATAGAAAAAAGCATGACAGGTCCTCTTAAATATGAGATCTGGGGTCAAAAAGACCTCAGATCTCATATTTACACTAAAATGGAATTAAAAAAAAAAAAGTCATTTAGAAAAATTACATTTGAAAAAATATGCCTTTAAGAGGCGTGGACGGAAGTGACGTTTTGACGTCGCTTCCGCCCAGCAGTGTCATGGAGACGAGTGAGCACCATCTTAGCCTCACTCGTCTCCAGACACACCACAGAGGAGGACGCGATTGCCTCCGCCGCTACCGACGGCTCCGGTAAGCGGCAGAGGGCACCGGATCGCGGCGGGAGGGGGGGGGGCCCTCTCCCGCCACCGATAAAAGTGATCTTGCGGCGAATCCACCGCAGGGACCACTTTTATCTGAAAGCCGGCCGCCGCACGAAAACGGGGATACCGGGGTTATGGCAGCTAGCTGCTGCTATAACAACGATATCCCCGTTCAAACTTAGGACGTACATCGTCGTGCGGCGGTAGGGAAGTGGTTAAGACTGTAGACTGTACAAGACACACTCAAGAAAAAACAGCTCCTAAAGTTGTATGACCCCATCTTCCTCTGCGAATATATCATTCTTCTTATGTTTGTTGCCAGGTACAGGAAGGTGGCAATGACTGTGGTCCTTTAGCAATTGCAGTAGCCCTGGCCTACGGCTTTGATTTTTTTTTTTGTAGCAGTGAGCCATCCAGGGAAATTGTGACCGGGAGTTGAGGTGGCCAGCCCAGCAACGACAGCCAACACAGGCATCATCCAGGGTTGGACCCGAGACTGTAGAGCACGCTGGAGAGGTGGGTAATGGGTAAACCACCAAAATGGGGTTTGCTGGGGGAAAAAGTGATGAAGGAAACTGAAAATGGTGGATAGTGGCTGTATGGGGTAAGGAGTGATTTTGTGCAGTGGTGAGGGAACCAAAATTATAAACTAATCAATGGAAAATTATGGTGAAAAAAATGTGAGGAAGAGGTGAAAAAGTACCCGCCAAGTCCAAAAATGAAGTGATAGATTAAAGAAGTGGATGTTATTTATAAAGTGCAGAGTTACAATGTCCCCGGATGGCTCACTGCTCTCGGCTCCTTCACCATCAGCATATGGATTCCAGTGAGTACACATGTATTTTGGGGGGGTTATCTCTACCTCATCCGTTTTCATGTTGATATACAATAGACAATTTTTATACTTTTAAATAACAAATGCACCGCACACCTGCTCCTGATGAGTGGCACCGAGCCACGAAAAGCGTCGAGCTACCAGATGTTGCGCTTTAATTTTAGACTACCCATATATGGTTTATGTTTTATTAATCACACAGGGATACCGAGGCCATTAGGTCATGCAGCAACCTTATCAGTGTTATTACCATGTTCAACTGCTTTTTAAACTGACATCAGCAATATGTATGTTACCTATTGTGTATGATTTATTAAACATTTTATCTATCCACCAATCCATTGAATTGCAGACCAGGTGCTTCACGTAAAGTCCCACCTCCTTGTCGCTTGCTTGCTGGCTTGCTTGCTTTTTTTCTGTCACATTAATCCATTTCAGATTTGCCTAGTTACCAACTATATTGGGTGACAATATATATTAAGTTTGCCTTTACTGTCTGGTTTGGTGGCATGTTTTCTTTGATATAGCACTACTATTGGGTACAAATTATTACTTTCAGTGATTTCCATGGATATTGTATGTTTGTACCCTTAAAGAGGAAGTAAACCCCAATGGGTTTTACGCCCTCTTTTGCTCCCTTCAAATTAAATGCATTGCATACTAGCCCATTATGTGACACTTACCTGCAAACGAAACCCGCACTGTCCCCTGTGTAGGCTGCGTCCATCTTTGCCCCTCTTCCTTCCGGGGCCGCAGACTCCAGCTCTGTGACTGGCCAGAGCGGCATGACATCATTCTCACGCATGTGTGCGGGAGCTGTCAGTCACGGCACATGCTGGGGAAGAAATGGCACGAAGGTCTGTTTCTTCACAGCGCATGCACCAATGACGACCTTGGCGCACTACAAGTGAAATATCTCCTAAACGGCACACATTTAGGAGATATTTCCACTACCTATAGGCAAGCCTTATTCTAGGTTTACCTATAGGTAGAAGTCACACAAATGTGTTTACAACCACTTTAACCTGGTATGTCAGAGGGGCTGAGGCACAGACTAGAGTACCCAACATATCCAGCAGCTCCTACATGGGTAGAGCTACATAACCAACACTAGTCATACTGACTGAAGTATATATTGTTTATTTTTTGGTATGTTATTGTCTTATATACAAAAAGATGATTTGTAAGACAACACTGACAAAGGAAAACCTTTGTACTGGATATTAACTTTATATGTGTTATATTGGTAGTAAAACTAATGGCAAAGTTATTGTGGAATGTGATAAGTGAAGGGGTTTACAGGTACTTCAGGTACGTGACGGACCACCCAAGGGTTAAATTAGCAGACCACTGAAGCCCCCGGTACCGTGAGACATCTCAATGAACTCGTGAGACAAGAAGTGAGTTCAAAAGATGTCTCCTTTATTGGGCGCGTTTACAGCTTATATTTGGTTCAGCATACCAATCAAAAGAGGGAAGGGGGGGGAGTGGTTAGTAAAGGAATACATTGATATAAAATATATGGTTAGACAAGTCAGCAATATATGGTTATACAGGTCTGTGACCTTTAAGACACATTCAGCATGAGGTTACAAGAGTCAACAGACTATGTGGTTATGAGTCATAAGTCATGTATCCTGTCCCATGGCCTACAGAACAGGGAACAGGAAAGGACACATCAACCCACAAATATTATAAAATATATATATATATATATATATATATATATATATATATATATATATATATATATATATATATACATACACACACACACACATACATACACACACACATAATGCTGGGCAAGCAGTTTTTTTGAGTGTTCTTGCAAATTGCAGTTTCAAGCTGAAGTGACAAAATTAGCTAAAATGACTGACAAAACTGACAAGATGTAGACTAAGTTAAGGTTATAAGAATGTATAATCCCAAAATGGCGTATCATTTTAAAATGGAGTCACAATGGTTTGGGCATATTATTACAATAAGGAAATCAAAAACCTCACATCACGATGAGGGTTTTAAAACTTTATTTAAAAGAGAAAAGTTACAAAGTAAAAAGGAAAAATTTAGAAAGTAGAGAGGTGAAGGTGTGCGGAGATCCTTAGACATGGCAGGATTACCAAGGATCTGACCTCTTGATTACACTCCAATCCGGAACAGTTGCCATGGAAGCAGTTCTTCATTAAATTACAAGATATTAATTTCTGTTCATGTCAGAACACAGTATTAACTTGACTGACCTCCAGACTCCCTTATACATAATTTAGAGAACAAAGAGACCACCTGTGTCTTTGTTCCATAACAAGACATTCCAAGGATCTGGAGAACAACAATTTGTTTTAAACAACATCTTTCTCCAAATTCATTATTACGCTATTATATAAAGAACCCAACATTAGCATATAAGCACTTGGTAATGTAATTTAGGTATTAGTATCATTAATAAAATAAAAAACAGTTATCTTTCTTAATCAAATGAATAGGGCCATAGAGAGAGAATGTAAAACTTGCTCTGCTGCCTATGGATCATAGAAAAAAAAAAATGAATGCTGATTCTAGTATTACTATAATCCATCCCATGATCTAATCATTGATCGATATTCCCATTATATAGAGCCAAAAGGTTTCTACTGCCCCCACCCCCCTCCCCATCACCTGTCCACAATATCGCACACAGAACATGGCCAGAATAATCACTGATCACTGACATCTCTTCATCACTTACACATTTATTATGGAAAGAAAATATATTTATATTTGTCACCATCAATGTTAAAGGAATCTGTGAGGATAGAAAATTAAGAATGATCAATGTGGATATTAAAAAGTGTGTGTCCAAACAAAACTTTTGGATGGCATGGGAGAGTATTAGAACCCATGTTCAGTTGTTATTGCTATTTGGGACTCCAATACAGAGATTTCCACTCACTTCCTGTTCTGATGACAATGTCATACTAGACAGGGAAATCTACAATAATGGCACAGAAAAAAAATACAAATCAAACAGGGTTCTAGCCTTCCTCTACTCTACTAAAGAGTAGAGTAAAGTGTTGTTTGTTGTTGGGATTTGCCTAAATTCCTGATTGCTAAAAGGTTGTCAGAAAGACAGGACGTGAGGGGAAACCCCTCTAATGAAGCCCCAGGCGGGGGAGCAATAAAAACCTGACGAAAAAGTTCTAATCCTTCCCCACTATATCCAAGGTCAAACTTTTTTTCCTAAATATACATTGTAAATGTAAAGGCTCCAGGGCTGTCACCCACATCCTGGCTACACTGTCTAGTATTTTTTTTTCTGACCCTGAACAAGCATGCAGACAGTGAATCCTGAAAAATCTGACCTACATGCTTGTTCCTGGTCAGTGACACACTAGGTAGTAAAGTGAGGTTTACGATGAAGATGATGGCTCCGGAGCCTGCAGCATTATGAAGATTTTTTTTTTTTTTCTGTTCACTGCTTCTTTCTATTGGCTGAGCAATTCACCAATCAGATTCTCAGATTCCCTGTGATGTCACCAATTTCTGGGGAGATTTCTTACATCTGATTCCCCTCAGATATCTTTATACAACCATTATATACCCATATCCCAGCATGGAGGGGCTCAGTGAAGGTGGTGGTGAAGGTGTGGAGGTGTCGGATCGGGTCACACAGATCATAGAAGGAGATCTGCCCGGCCTCATAATCCAGATCTATCCTGACTCTGTTACCGGAGACATTGCTGGGTAATGGGATCTCCTTCTTGGCATGTCTCACTGAATACTGTTTATAAGACCTCTCCAAGCCCCAGGACATATTATTATATCCAATCCTTGTTTGCCCTCCACTCCTGTTCATACTGGTGTAACACATCCCAACTGTCCAGAACTCCGACCCCCCAACATTCACTTCCCAGTAATGTCTACCTAAGGAGAATCTCTGACTGCTTAACACCTGATAATACTGAAATCTCTCTGGTGTTTCTGGGTGATTCTGATGCGATGACCTGAACGCAGATTTCCTGTCATCTGATATATGTACATAATTACCAGCTGTGTTCATGTCCAGTAATATGTCTGTAACCCCTGATGTTTGCTGTATAGCTCCAATATTTGGTCCTCCAGCCTGGTGGTGTGAATATTGTATGATTGGGGTGGTTTGGGCGCCTGGCCTGGATGGTTCAGCATTCATGTGACCTTCGCCCATTGTAGTAGAATGTGGATTGACATGTGTGCCTGTACATTTCTGTACATTTACCCCAGACATGATATCAGATAAACCTGTGTGTAATGTGTGTGAGATCCCCGCCAAATCCAGATCCCCTCCATCGTGGAGGAGTCTATCATGTCTCTCTGTCCTCATCATCTCCAAGTTCAGTATCACACAAGTTACCTGTGTCTGATTCCTGTAGGACAATCAGTGGATCCGTCATGTTACACAGCTCCTCAATGGCAACCATCTTCCTGGACAGCTGCTCCTTCTTTATTTCCAGCTGTTGGATCATATCAGACAGTGATAGAGAGACCCGCTCTGCCTGCCCAGAAACCTCCCTCAGAACTGTCTTCTCCAGGTCTTCCAGACGTCTCCTGAGATCTCTGAACAGGGCAATGACTCTCTCTGTTTCATCATCTGCTTTTCCTTGTACTTTTCTCTTGTGTTCCTGCAGACTCTGGACTCTTTTCTCCATCTCCTCTCTCTCGGTCATCATTTTCTGCAGAACATTTCTCAGTTGTTTCTTCTTCATCTCAGAGGCCTCACCCAGAGTCTCCACCTGGTGTCCCCGATGTTCTCCGGCCAAACTGCAGGACACACAGATACAGGTGGAGTCCTCAGTGCAGTAATACTTCAGTAGTTCCTTATGGACGAAACATTTCCTGTTCTCCAGAGAAGTGGTGGGGTCACATAAGACGTGTTCTGGGGACTTGCTGTGGACTCTCAGGTGATTGTCACACAGAGAAGCTTCACACAGTAGACAGGATATCACAGCAGGTACAGGAGTGTGAATACAGTAAGTACAGAAGACCCCGGACTCCTCCTGATCTGGCCGAGCAGACTGGAAATTCTCCACTATGTTACGCAGTGTTATGTTCCTCCATAGTGCAGGCCGATCCTGGAACTCTTCTCTGCATTCAGGACAGGAATAACCTCCTGACCTCTCATGTGTATCCAACACACGACCAATACAGTCCTGGCAGAAGTTGTGTCCACATCTCAGCATCACAGGATCTGTATAAATGTTCAGACAGACGGAACATTCCAGCTCCTTCCTCAGACCAGCAGACGCCATCACTGTGAGAAGAGAGAAATGAAAGTGAAAGTATCTGACACTCAGTAACCAGTGTGAGCAGTCCTGTACATTCCTACACAGGGTGAGGCTGAGACACATACTCACAGGGACAGAGATATTCTGTACATGGGAGGATTCAAAAATCTCCCTATCTGGGTGGAAATAAAGGACGTAATAAGCTGTGGAAACATTGTGTCAGGAATATGTCTTCCTCCTTTGAATTAATTGAGCGTTTAATAAACTGAGTTACCAGAGGAAATGGATTTATCTTAAGGAAGTGATCTAAAGATTAGTGGGTTACACAAAAATGATTTGGGTGTTGTCAGTCAGAAAACTTCCCTTCTTGTTCTGAGGGGATTTATTGTTGAACAACAGGAAACCGAACACACTCACCCCCCCCCATCTAAACTCAATATGTGTTATGGCAGTGAGGGTTCATCTAACCACCACAATAGAGGGCACTTTCACTCTTTAAATGATAATTTCTCAGTCATGCAACACTGTACCAAAACTTAAATTTTTATTTATTTTTCACACAGAGCTTTATTTTGGTAGTTTTTATTCACCACTGAAGTTTTGTTTGCGCTACAATGAAAAAATACCATTTAAAAAAAAATAATAAAATAACCACTTGTTGACCAGCCGCCGCAGTTTTATTGCGGCACAATGGCACAAGTGGGCGAAACGGCGTTAAGTTACATTGCTTTGACCTGTGGCCACTAAGGGCGCGCACGTGCCACCAGAGCCTATGCGAGCGCCTGGCGGGTGCGATGACCGCCGGGCTCCCGCGATCACTCGTGACACACCGAGAACTGGGATTTGTGTGTGTAAACACACAGATCCCGGTTCTCTGAGGGGAGAAGAGACTGATCGTGTGTTCATACAAAGTATGAACAGCGATCTGTCATCTCCCCTAGACAGTCCCATCCCCCCTTCAGTTAGAACACACAGAGAGGGAACACAGTTAACCCCTTGATAACCCCCTAGTGTTAACCCCTTCACTGCCAGTGACATTTTTACAGTAATCAGTGCATTTTTATAGCACTAATTGGTGTATAAATGCCAATGGTTCCAAAAATGTGTCAAAAGTGTCCGATGTGTCCGCCATAATGTCGCAGTCCCGATAAAAATTGCAGATCACCGCCATTACTAGTAAAAAAATAAAAATAAAAATGCTATACATCTATCCCCTATTTTGTAGACGCTATAACTTTTGTGCAAACCAATCAATATACGCTTATTGCGATTTTTATTACCAGAAATATGTAGAAGAATACATATCAGCCTGAACTGAGAAAAAAATAGCTTTTTAAAAAATAAAAATAAAAATGGGGATATTTATTATAGCAAAAAGTACAAAATATTGTATTTTTTTCAAAATTGTTGCTCTTTTTTTTTGTTTATAGCACAAAAAATAAAAAAATACAGAGGTGATGAAAAACCACCAAAAAGAAAGCTCTATTTGTGGGGAAAAAAAAAAGACGTCAATTTTGTTTGAGTACAGCGCCGCATGACCGCACATTTAAAGTGACGCTGTGGCAAATTGCAAAAAATGGTCTGGTCGTTCAGCAACCAAATCTTCCGGGGCTGAAGCGGTTAACCGCTTGCCGGCCACCTGCTGCAGTTGCCCTGCGGCAGAATGGCACAGGCAGGCGAATCGCTGTTATGCTACGCCGACCGCGACAATTGGATTCGATCAGCAACCGATCAATCCCCAGGCCCAGGCCAATGAAATCTGGCCTGGACCTGGTGATCTCTCCTGATGAATGAGATCCTTCCCCTGTCTGTGTAACTGTAAACACTAATAGGGGAAGTGATGTCATCTCTCCTCGTGTCGGTCTTTTCATTCTAGACCGAGGGGAGAGAGCATCAGAAAAGTGAGTTGCACAACACTACACTGACACCAGGTCACGTAGGCACACAATTCACCCCTGATCACCCCCCAATTAACCCCTTCACCACCTGTCACTGTGTCCCCCAGTACAGCAATCAGATTTTTTTTTTTTTTGATCACTGTACTAGTGTCATGAGTGAGTATCATGTTGGGGTAATTAGTATTGGGCTCAGATAGGTATAGGGACCCCCCAATAAAGGTTTAACCTCTTGATTACCCCGTCACCTGTGATCACAGTATAAGTGTCAGGTTTAGCTAGATTTATTTTTATAGAGTCAGGGCACCCGCCATATTTTACCCAATAAAGGTTTAAACCCCTGATCACCCGGCGGGTGATCAAAGTTAGGTTTTAGCGTCAGATAGGGTCTGCGTCGCCTCAGGCAGCGTCAGATTAGCGCAAGTACTGCTAACACCCATGCACGCACCATACACCTCCCTTAGTGGTATAGTGTCTGAATGGATCAATATCTGATCAGAACTATATTAGCGTCCCCAGCAGTCTAGGGTTCCCAAAAACGCAGTGTTAGCGGGATCAGCCCAGATACCTGCTAGCACCTGCGTTTAGCCCCTCTGCCCAAGTGCACTCGATCGATCACTGTCACTTACAAAACACAACACACATAACTGCAGCGTTCGCAGAGTCAGGCCTGATCCCTGCGAACGCTAACAATATTTTTTGGTAGCGTTTGAATCAGGTCGCTGACAGTCCGGAGCTTTTTTACCTGTGAGTCTCACTAGTGTACCAGTAAATTTAGAGACCAAAATGTCAAATCGAAGGTACAGAAGTGAAGAGGCCTACACATTTCTGAGCATGACAAGGAAGAGGAAGTAACTCATCTGTCAGATTCAGGCTCAGAATATGAACCTGTAGACAGCAGTGGAACCCTGACAGATAGCTCTGACGACGGAGTGGTCACTGCCAAGGTCAGGCCTACCAGACCCCGAACTACTACTTCTGTCGTTGAGGTGCAAGAAAAGCAGGTCCCTCACATGGAGCAGAGAGCCAGTACTAGCGTCACTATTCCTTCTGGTGGACTGGCAAGCACCAGCGGCCTAGTACATCCTGGGCATACATCCAGCACTGCAGTAACACTTGGTGATGTGGCGAGTCCCATATGTGCAGTTCAAGGTGGCAAGCACGAGTAGTGTCCCGCTGCCACCAAGAAGACAAAGACAGGCCCGTCGAGCCCATAGTGCCCTTCCTGCTGCATTCGCCAATTCTAATTAGGAACCCACTTCTACTTCTGCAGCGCCCGTACTTCCCCCATTCACTGGCCAACCCGGCATTCAGGTGGAAACAGTTGATTTTACGTCATTGATTTTTATTCGCTGTTTTTCACTGAAGATCTCTATAGATCTATTGTGGACCAAAGCAATTTATATGCTGGTCAATTCATTGCCGCTAATCCCCAGCTGACCCTTGCCAGAGATTGGAGACCAATTACGGTCTCCGAATTTAAGACCTTCCTGGGTCTATCCCTCCTCAAGGGCATAACTAAAAAGAGTGAGTTGCAATCATATTGGTCAACTGACCCAATTCACCATATGCCCGTGTTCTCTGACTCCATGACCAGGACACGATACGAGCAGATTTTGTGGTTCATGCACTTCAGTGACAATGAACTCTGTCGTCCTCGGGGTGATCCTGAATTTGATCGGCTCTAGAAAATTCGGCCCCTCGTAAACCACTTCAACCAACGTTTTGCAAGCTTGTTTACTCCCCATCAAGTTGTCTGCGTTGATGAGTCCCTGATTAAGTTTTCTGGCCGCTTGTCATTCAAACAGTATCTTCCCAGCAAGCATGCCAGATACGGGGTCAAGATGTGTTAGCTTTGTGACAGGGCCACAGGCTATACATATAGTTTTATAGTTTACGAGGGAAGAGATAGTTACGTAGAGCCGCCAAACTGCCCAGATTACATAGGGAGCGCTTGTAAGATTGTGTGGGACTTGATGTCACCCTTATTCAGAAAGGGGTACCACTTGTATGTGGACAATTATTACACAAGCATGCCACTTTTTAGTCACTTGTTTGATCAAATTGGCGCATGTGGCACCGCGCGATCTAATTGCGGGGTCTTACCCCAGCGGCTTGTAGATTCCAGTCTTAGGCTGGGGGAGAGAGCCTGCTTGAGATGTAATAATTTGCTCTCTGTGAAGTGGAGGGATAACAAGAATGTTTTCATTCTTACCCCCCTTCACGCAGACACGACTGTCTAAATTACTACGGCGACTGGTGTTGTGGAGAAACCCCTCTGTGTCCACGAACATAACCTCAATATGGGAGGGCTGGACCTCAACGACCAGTTGTTGGTGCCATACCCAATTGCCCGTAAGGCCAGACGCTGGTATAAAAAAGTGTCTGTATACTTATTTCAGTTGGCTTTGCTGAACGCTCATGTGCTAAACAGAGCTTCAGGACGAACTGGATCTTTAGTTAAATTCCAGGAAGAGATCATCAGAGCCCTTCTGTTTCCAGACGGTGCTCTGGCCCAACTTCCCAACGCAAATGCAGTAAGCCGGCTGCATGAGAGGCATTTTACGCATGTCCTTTCTGGTACCCCTACCCAAAGAAACTCCCAAAGAAGATGTTGTGTCTGTAGAAAGCGCGGATTTAGGCATGACACCCGCTTTTATTGTCCCTCCTGTCCTGACCAACCTGGTCTTTGCATTGGTGACTGTTTCAAACACTATCACACGCTAGTTGAGTATTAGCATAGGGTACAGCACCACGCAGTCATAGGCACAGATACACAGGGTCTCGAAAGATGTGATGGCTATCACATTTTGAGAGACCCCAATGTGCAACGTTCAGTTTATAAAAAGATGAAATAAAAAAGCCAAAAATAGTTGTGGTTGTATTTTTCTTCTCTCTTTCTATTGTTCTCTCTTATGTTCGCTCTCTACTTTCCACTGTACTGTTCGCTTACTATTCTATATCTATCGTTCTCTCTCGGTTTTATTTTTACTATGTTTTATTGTATTTGCTTTGCAGGTATGGTATGTTATACTGTAATGTTTGTTTTATTGTTAACCATCATTTGCTTAGCAGGTACGCCAGCATATATGCCGAAACATGGGGGCAGCAGGGGTGGAGGAGCGATTTGCTCCTAACTTTTGGGGCGGATGCCCCCATGCTTTGGCATATATTTTTTAGGCCATTCAGCTGCATCACTGATTTATTTATCTTGACAGCAACAGCGTTTGCTCCCACGATACATAAACAGCATGGGGGCAGCAGGGGTGGAGGAGCGATTTGCTTTTAACTTTTAGGGCGGATGCCCCCATGCTTCGGCATATATATATATATATATATATATATATATATATATATATATATTTTAGGCACAAGTTGCGTTAAAAACTGTTTTTTTTTACTATGTTTTTTTTTTGTATTTGCTTTGCAAGTATGGTAAGTCTTACTGTTATACAGTAATGTTACTTTGTTTTATTGTTAACCATCATTTGCTTAGCAGGTACGCCATTCAGCTGCAGCGCAGATTTATTTATCTAGACAGCAACAGCGTTTGCTCCCATGATACATAAAGCCGTGACTCCAGCACTGTAGGAGGTGATTTCACCACCACAGTTAAAAAAAAAAAAAAAAAAAATGGTGCATGTATGCCCATCATTAGAAGTGGGTGGATGAAGGGAGGTATTCTAATGGTTAGCATACCCACCGACGATCAATCTCTTTTTTTTGTTCAGCCCACAGGCTGCATGGAAAAAAAGATTACAATATATGCCCAACAAGGACCAGCAATGTACTGGTATGTTGCTGGACTTTAAGTGGTTATACCAGAATGATGCCTGTGGGTTTAGGTATCATCTTGGTATTGACTCGGTTGAATTGATGATAGGCAACTCCTATCCTCATATTGATTAGTGGTTCCAAATTAATAATAACTACTGCAGTAGGGAACAGACACAAAAGATACGCTCAGCATCTTTCCAAATTACTGTTCTGCTTTATTATGACGCAATTGAAGGTTTTTATGCACATGATTACGTAGGTATCACATTAATATTACAATTGTACGTTTATGGTAACAAGGGGCGTTACATAGACAGGCTTATTCTAATCAGGACTCAAAAGAATGTAAACATTTACTGAAAACATTATTAGTGCCGTGTGCACAGTGAGGGCAGTGTGCAATACATACAAAATAGAATACAATTATATACAGAACTTACAAATTTCCATTACAGTATCATTCTTTTCAGCCAGCGGTCGGCTTTAATGTAATAGCAATTCTAGCAGCTAATTAGCCTCTAGACTGTTTTTACAAGCAGTGGGAGGGAATGTCCCCCCCTCCCACCGTCTTCCATGGTTTTCTCTGGCTCTCCTGTCCCAACAGGGAACCTGAGAATGCAGCCGGTGGTTCCGCCAGCTGACCAGAGACCAGAATGGCTCCAATCATCTCTATGGCCTAAGAAACCGAAAGCTACGAGCATTTCATGACTTAGATTTTGCCGGATATAAACAGCGCCATTGGGAAAGCATTTTATCACACTGATCTTGGTGTCATAAGATGCTTTGAGGGCAGAGAGAGATCTAGGGTCTAATAGACACCATTTTCTTCAAAAAAAAGTGTACCTGTCACTACTTATTGCTATCACAGGGTATATTTACATTCCCTGAGATAATAAAAATGATAAAAAAAAATATAAATGAAAGGAACAGTTTAACAATAAAGGATTAGTGGTATTAAGAAGAGGGCTCATTACTGGCTGGCAACCCTTCTTGATCCACGTTACAAGGGTAAGGTTGCAGAACTTATCCTGCCTTTGTAGAGGGAGCGGAGGATGAAACATCTTCAGGAGTCCTTGAAGAAAAAAGTATGTAACGCATTTCCAGACCCTGGGAAGTTACCATTTCCTGGTGCTGGACAATCTCTTTCTGAGGCTTTGTTTGGTCAGAGGAAGAGCAGTGGAGAAGGTGGCCGGCTGACTGATGCCTTTAAACAATTATTGAGTCCTCAGCGCCAAGGTCTAATCGGTTCAAGCAACCATCACCAGTGTCTGCATTATATGGTGCAGGAATATCTGGGGCAAGAGCAGACTTGGAGACCTTTCCAACAGAGCATCCACTAGGTTTTGAGAATAAACCAATGGCCAGAACTCACTCAATATGCAAATCGAGCTACTGGCCTGTCCTGCATCCAGCCTGCTTTCTGAATGCACATTCAGTGCTGCTGGAGGGTAACAGATCAAAGAGTCTGCCTGTCCACAGACTCCGTTGATAGGCTCACATTCATAAAAATTAATCAGTCGGTGGTTTGGAGCCGCTCTAAGATGGACGCGTTGTGTTGAGGCTCCCGTCCATGAGGTCTAGCTTCTTCAGCGAATCGCCACCATATAACATTCTGCTAGGGTAAGGATAGCCCACAGTACCTCAGCATCCAGATCCAGGTCCCCTCGGAACCAAAATCCCCCGTGGGAAGGGCATATTCCTGAGATCTTCCGATCCCGGCCCAGAGGCGCCATGCAGGCCGCTCAGCCAGCCGCCTCGAGTAGATCACAGCCCCAGAGCGCCAGCCCCCTCAGCTCAGGTAACCAGAGCCAATCAAGCATGGGGTCAGAGCAGAGACATCCACCCGCAGTCAATTTGGATGACCTCCATAGCGTTGCTGCGGACATTAAGAACACCCTGATGGCAGCTATCTCAGACATGAGGTCAGATTTACAAGCAATATCGATCAGAGTGGAGGAGGTTGAAACAACTCAGATGCGTCACGAGGCCTCCCTATGCCATGTGCAGCAGCTCACAGAGTCTCACGCCGCGCACCTGAGAGACATCAATCGTCACATGGAGGACCTCGACAATCGCGGGAGACGCCGCAACCTCCGATTTAGGGGGATACCAGAATCGATTGATTCACAGCAGTTCTCAATCAGTTACAACCATTGTGAATGAACTCCTAGACAGACCCCAAGATGCCCCGGTAGCCTTTGAACGCATCCATAGGGCACTAAGGCCAAGAGGGAGAGACACAGATCCCCCCCAGGGACACAGTATGCTGCCTTATAGATTTCTCTCTTAAAGAAGATATTTTGAGGTCATCCAGAAACCGAAATCAGATAATCTTTCAGGGCTCAAACATCAAGATATATCAGGATCTCTCAAACATCACCCTGCAAAGGAGACGCAAATTAAGGCCGTTAATGGATACTCTGAGAGCCAGATCTATCGTGTACCGGTGGAAATTTCCCTTTGGCCTGTCTGCAACACACCAAGGCCGAACGGCACTCCTCAGGGTCCCAGAAGACTTGAAACATTTCTGTTCTACACTAGACATCCCAATTGTTGCTCTGCCGGATTGGTACAGTGATTTCCGCCTTCCTCAGATGCGCAGAGCTACGTCGATGGATGGCATTGCAGAAGCAAGCAACTTCCACCTTGGATGTCGTCGACATCACCAAGGGCCTCATCTCTCACCGCTAAGAGATCCAGGCATGCCGAGGAACGGCAGCCCCACAGCCTCCCCTGCACATCGCAGAGCCCGGATCACTTAAAGGAACGGTAACATCTCTTTCATTCTTTTGTATGACCCAGGAGACAGTTTGAAAGTGACCCTAATTGACATTCTTTCCTGATAAATGGTTACAAATACCTGTAAAAGCAGTATAGACACGCCAATGTCCTCTTCTGTGCATTACCGTGATTTTGGACAGCCCCCTTACTCAACCCGTCGGTGCATACCACCTTTGGGCCCTCACCACTACCGCCATGGTAACACCACTGAGAGACTTTGACATTTCCGCTAACCGAATAGGGATATACAAAGACATGGATAAAGACCCCTTTGTCTTTCGGAATACAATACCTTTGCTACCACTCGAGCAAAATAGAAGTTACTGTCGGTAGTGCTTACTTTGTCCAAATACACAGTTCTGGAACTCAAAAACCGCCTAAACAGAGGGTTAAGAGAAGCTGCTTTGATATGTTATTAAGGACTCCTACAGTATATATATATATATATATATATATATATATATATATATATATATATATATATATCTATATATATATATATAGATAGATATATAGATATATATATATATATATATAGATATATATATATAGATATATATATATATATCTATATATATATATAGATATATATATATATATATATCTCTATATATATATAGAGATATATATATATATATATATATCTCTATCTATCTATCTATCTATCTCCTTCCTTCCCCCTGCACACTTCTGCTCTCCTCCTCCTACTTATTCTCATCTCTCAGGGCCCTCTCCCTAGTTCTCTCCCTCTAGAAATATTTAAGTGACTCACCCTATTGCCTATAATCTCAAACAATGGTCTCTCATCCTGACAACAACTTGCTGGATATATGAGGGCATTACTTTTATGTTTAAGTTTAGGTATTGTGCCATATTGCTCAACACCCCCATAGTTTCTTTTTTGTTTTTTTTTCTTCCGGTGAATAACTCTAAAATTTAAACCCTAGGAAATATGGAACGTCTTAGTCTGTCTGGAAGTCGACAGGGGCGGGCTCAGGTAAGCGAATTACATCAAAACAATCTACTTGTCCACACACATAGGGAGGGTCAAATTAATTTTGTGTGTACTAACAAAACTTATCGTACATTTTACTCAACAACCCGCGGAGGGCAAAACACAGGGTTAACACCCCGAGATTATAACTGAGCAAGCCCCCCTCGACACCAGAGAGAGTTTGCTGAGGACTCACCTTTTCTTTTACAGGTACGAATATCAATGTTAACCTGTTGCTAAGTTTAGCTCATTTAGAATGCAGCTGAGCAAGTTTGCTCAATGTTTTGTATGTTTCCTGGTTAAACTGGGTTAGGTTGTTTACACACCCACAAATTTTACTCCACGCTTGCATACTTTTCTAAGTGCAGGTAACAATAAATACTTTAATTACTTTAACATCAGCTAGTCACAGTCCATCTTGCATAAGAGGCAGAACGACACTGATACCATTCCATAGACATATGGTAAACATACTAGGCACCGACAACCCCTAAAAAACACCATCTAAACCAGAACCTCTCAGAGACATGAGACTCAGAACACCCTTCACAACATATAGATCTCCTACATTAAGGATGCAATAATAATTCTATCACACCATAGTCAGAAAGCATTTAAGATTCTAATCGGGCTCACAGTTAGACCACTTTAGCATCCATGGCAGAGCCCCGATCCACAAACTAAGCAACCACATAGATAGCTCCACACGACCTCTACGGGACACAGGACATCCGCCTTCTGTCGAACATCACCTTCCACTCCCGCCACCAGCGGAATCCAGTGGTTCCTGCTGACTCACACCGGTCCCCCTCAAAGTTAATAAGTGGGTTTGCAGGCCAGCCCACACAACCAGTTTTAAATATAAAAAAGTGTAGCGCTAAAAACTATACAAAATGTGAAATAACAAAATATTATTCTAATAGTAACAAATGTCCATCTTGTATAGTAGTGAGTCATAGTCCATCATTCTGTGAAACCATTGTAGTCACCATGTGGATAAACGACTAATTAGTGACAATTCCATCACCAAGATAAATGAAGGCGTACCAGAAAGTTTGAACCCAAAAATAGCATATGCTATATGGTGTCAAACAAGCCTTTAATGCCCACCGGCAGTAGTAGGAACACTGAAGATCAGCCAAAAATATGCAATCTTGGAAGCCTTCTCAAGAGTGTAATACATATAAAACCAAGGATTGTGCAGATACCACCACCCAAGTGAATGGAGGTTTACCAGAAAGTTGGGACCCAAAAAGCATATGCTGTGTGGGTCAAACAAGCTTAAATTGCTCACTGCCAATGGAGGGAAAGCCCCGATGGCGAACAGGGGATGAGGTCCTAAGGGTCTTCACATGAGTGTCTTCTCCATATAGATGTTTAAACGTCCCCGAACATAACCCATGTAGGATAAAGAAAGGGCCATATAGTGTAATTCCGTAAACAACATGAAATTCATTAAAAGAGAAACACTTACATTTCAGAAGTAAAAAAGTGCTTGTGTGTAAAATAATGGCGGCAGTGGAGTCTTCCCGACGTGTTTCGTCACACAGGACTTCGTCTGGGATACTTACCCACTGCAGCCAAGCTCCTTAATATAGACACTGAGACCCCTGTGATGAGAATCCAGCTCCTTGAATTTTCAATCCAGCACTTCCGGGTCGGCCAAAATGGCGGACCCGCGTGCGTTCCAAGCCTCTCTGTCTTGCGTTGCAACCCTGCATGTTACTCTATGTCAGACTTCTTCCTGTCAAGGTGGTGTACTTCCGCCACCAAACCTTACGACCTGACGTCACGGCATCTGGAGTATGTTATGGAGTTCCTACCGGCTTGCGTTCCACGACTCTGCGTGTTGCGCATGCGTGCGTCACGACGTCATCCCCACGCTATTACCCAGCACCCTAAGGGAATCACGTGATGTTTTAGAATGTACGTGGGGGAAAGGAGGGGCGGACTTCTAAGGAAATACCATCCCATAAGCCGGAAATAATAAAAAAGTGTACGCAGTGTGTGGGTGCTGTAATCCCCAAAAGATTGTTTTAAAATAAAAACAATTAAATCGATTCTTATTTGATGTATTAATTATTCAGTCCGTCTGTATATTATAGGTAAAACGCCCAAAAATTGGAATGAGACAAAACCAAATGTAAGAAAAAGTTGGAGATGGATTCTCCACAGGTTACGTGACTGACAACCAAACATTATAGAACATATATACATATATATATATGCTGTAGAAAATAGCAGATCACACAAGAAATTAAAAAATGGAAAGAATGAAAAAATAGGAATGTCGAACCAAAATGTAGATAATGCCCCACACTTGTCAGTTATGACTCGTCTATAAAGGCATTAATATCTACCTCTACGTTCATACCTTGTGGAGAAAAAGTCTACAATTCATGTGCCCAGAACATTTCTAGACGGGAGACCCCTCTAATTCTGGCTCCCCCCTCCAAGGTGGAACATATTTACCTATGATGATAAATTGGGACCCTGCAGGATTACTGTTGTGAAATTTCTTGTAATGCCTAGGTACTGTATGTTTAGAATCCCTGCCTTTAATTAAGGCTATGTGTTCCTCTACTCTCGTAGAGAATGTCCTAGTAGTGCAGCCTATGTATTGTTTACGACACGGACAAGTAATGAGATACACTATGTATCTTGTGCTGCATGTGCAGAATGGTTTCACAGTGTACCTTTTCCCATTGGCTGTAGATGAAAACTCTGTCACTTTGCGTCTGTCAAGTGCGTTGTGTTGGCACACGACGCACTTTCTACATGGATAGAAACATGTTATGAAAAAAGGAGGGACGAGAAGGTGGATTAATCACGTTGGGGGCTATCCGACCTTGTAGCGATGGTGCTCCCCTAAATACAACTTTAGCCTCCCCTGGCAATAGTGTACCCAGAATGTTGGCTTGTCTCAAAACATCCCAATGTTTCCTCATGATATTTTTGATTTGTTTATGCTGAATTGAAAAGGATGTCAACATGGCCCATTTAAGTTTTGCGTCTGGTTCTTTCTTTGGCTTTATCTCAAGCAAAGTTTTTCTATCAATATTCATAGCTCTTTGGATCTCAAAATCCAAACTGGCATTATCATATCCTTTATCGATAATTTTTTGTTTCAAGACGCCTGCCTGTATGATGAATACATCAGAAATTGGCTTCGTGGGACTGCACCTAGCCAGGACCTGTGATGACAACTATTTACAGGGATGAAACCATTGCGTGGGTTTGAAATATGTATTGAATCTGAACCTTTTCATGACTATTTCTATTTGTAAATCTAGAAAGTGAATCTTGGTTTCGCTAGCCTCATATGATAGTGAAATGCCTCTATCACTAGAATTTAGACAGTCAAAAAATTGCTTGAGTGTATCCAGTGTTCCGCTCCATAGGAGGAGGATGTCGTCTATGTACCTAGCCCACAGGACCAACGACGTGGTGCCATGGGCATAGACGACATCCTCCTCCCACTTGGCCATAAACAAGTTTGCAAGGCTAGGTGCGAACTTGGCCCCCATGGCCACTCCCCGTCGTTGGAGGTAGTAGCCATGGTTGAACCAAAAATAGTTGTGTTTGGTTGCAAACTCAAGCAATTCAGTCAAATAGTCACATTGAAATGGTGCAAAGGAATGTTCACGGTTCAAAAAGTGTTTAACCGCTTCTATGCCTTTTTCATGTGGTATGCAGGTGTATAATGATGCCACGTGGCCATAATGTAACCATCTTGTATATTGATATTTTCAAGAAGTCTAATGGTGGAGCTGGTGTCCTTCAGATAAGACTTCCAACCCTGTACGCACAGATTTTCCAGCTGCCACTTCAGGAACGGTCCATTCGGGACTGGCCAACCCTTCTCTCTTCCCCCCCCCTGTCCCTGTTGCCCCAGCAGTAAAAATCTTTAGGGATCTTGTCCTTAGTGACCTTTCTAAACTACCTGTGAAACATATCCATCACTCTCCATTATCAAAAGATGGATTGGAATCTTTATGTGCACGCAAAAACTTGGTGGTCCGCCCCGCGGACAAAGGGGGGGGGATAGTAGTTCTTGACCAGAGTCAATATGAGCAGGAGATGCTTAGAATCTTAAATGAACCGGGTACATACCAGACACTCCCTAATAACCCCACCAGTGTATATAAAAAACAACTTCAGAAACTCATCTCTAAGGGCTATAATTTAAAAATTCTAAGCAAAAAAAAAGGCTTTCCTGATTCCTACGGCACCTAGAATTCCAACAATATATTATCTGCCTAAAATCCACAAGAATCCAGTGTGTCCCCCTGGGAGACCTATTGTAAGTGGTGAAAAAACAGAGGATGGAAGCGGGACTTTGTGTGAGGCACGTTGGTGAATATATACCAATTAAAAAGAATGTCAAAATGGGATATCAAAAGCAAATCTTATATATAATAAGGTAATTCAAAAGAAATATTGCAGGGTGATGCTGGTATAAAATTTAATGACAGATCTTAAAACCAGATACAGTAGTGAATAAACACGTATTAAGTCACCATGGAACATATTGCAAACAATATAAAAGCAGACATAATTCAATTGCTGGTTGTACATTCACAGAGAAAAATACATTTTCCTGTAAAATATTATGTGCATCATAAGTTGTTAACTCTACGCGTTTCTTGGCTTGAAACCAATCGTCAGGAGTCTGATGCAGTTGAGCTGCATTGAAACAATAAACGTATATTATTATATGTACCAGGGTATGGAGGAAAGAGACATTAGGAATGCAATTAACTGATATACTCACACATAATGCGTAGGTCAGTGTTGACCCATACATAAAAGTGCAGCGTTGATCCGGGTCCACCAAATCTCTTGTTCTGCCTCTTTTCCCTTTATTTCCTTTTCCCTCTTCCTGTCCCTTCCACAACATGTTATTCCTCACCATAGTTGCATCCAACCATTTCCCTGATGCAGCTGATGCTGGGATCTATTTGATCTATCCCCCGGGGTTGCAATGCACCCAGTCCATGACCCGTCACCCGTCCCACTATTGACGGGGGCGGGTCCTGACCTTGACGCATCGGCGTCATGCTTTCCACGTCTCGCTAGCGGCACCGCTGGCTTCCGCGTAGCGAGGTACCTAGTGGATTACCATCCAGCGTCTGGCGCTGCGGGGCTGGGAGGTGGCCGCACATGTTCCCTGGCTGCCCCTCCCTTTGCCTCCCCCGTCGCGTCATCACGTCCTTGCATGACGCTGGCGTGAGCACGCCCCTGACCCGCGGCCATATAACGGCTGTCATTGGCTGGGTACCTCGAGGTTTCGCCATGTTCTCCTTGCGGCATGCAGCCTGGCCCGGCATTCCTTTCCACGGTAATCCTCTTGCACACCTCCACACCGCTCCACTGACACCAGCAGTGGCTTCCTTAGACGCACCAATACCTCCTCCACTCATTCCCCCACACACATCTTCTGCTCATGGCTTTTTTTCACACCTGGATACTCACTTTCTCCTCGGTCCCTCACTGGAGCACTTTTTTCCCCCACATTCACTTTCCACCCCCACATTCAGGTTTCCTCTCATACTTTATTTTCCTTTTTCCTTTTACCTCCACAGTTCTTCCTCTGTTTTTTGTGCCTCGCTGTTTGTCTCGGCCTGGCGACCCCCGTGGGTGCCTTGGCCCTCGCTCTCTGTCTCAGCCCCGGGGGAGATTTGGTGGACCCGGATCAACGCTGCACTTTTATGTATGGGTCAACACTGACCTACGCATTATGTGTGGGTATATCAGTTAATTGCATTCCTAATGTCTCTTTCCTCCATACCCCGGTACATATAATAATATACGTTTGTTTCAATGCAACTCAACTGCATCAGGCTCCTGACGATTGGTTTCAAGCCAAGAAACGCGTAGAGTTAACAACTTATGATGCACATAATATTTTACAGGAAAATGTATTTTTCTCTGTGAATGTACAACCAGCAATTGAATTATGTCTGCTTTTATATTGTTTGCAATATGTTCCATGGTGACTTAATACGTGTTTATTCACTACTGTATCTGGTTTTAAGATCTGTCATTAAATTTTATACCAGCATCACCCTGCAATATTTCTTTTGAATTACCTTATTATATATAAGATTTGCTTTTGATATCCCATTTTGACATTCTTTTTAATTGGTATATATTCACCAACGTGCCTCACACAAAGTCCCGCTTCCATCCTCTGTTTTTTCTGTAATTATTGGGATGGAGGCACGTTGGTGCATTTTCATAAAAAATAAGTGGACAGGTCACAACCGCATTTCTTGCCTATTGTAAGTGGTATTAATTCCATCACGGCAAGAATAGGTAAATACATAGATTTCTACTTACAACCGTTGGTGAAAGACACCAGCTCCACCATTAGACTTCTTGAAAATATCAATATACAAGATGGTTACATTATGGCCACCGCCGACGTGGCATCATTATACACCTGCATACCACATGAAAAAGGCATAGAAGCGGTTAAACACTTTTTGAACCGTGAACATTCCTTTGCACCATTTCAATGTGACTATTTGATTGAATTGCTTGAGTTTGCAACCAAACACAACTATTTTTGGTTCAACCATGGCTACTACCTCCAACGACGGGGAGTGGCCATGGGGGCCAAGTTCACACCTAGCCTTGCAAACTTGTTTATGGCCAAGTGGGAGGAGGATGTCGTCTATGCCCATGGCACCACGTCGTTGGTCCTGTGGGCTAGGTACATAGATGACATCCTCCTCCTATGGAGCGGAACACTGGATATACTCAAGCAATTTTTTGAGTGTCTAAATTCTAGTGATAGAGGCATTTCACTATCATATGAGGCTAGCGAAACCAAGATTCACTTTCTAGATTTACAAATAGAAATAGTGGAGAAAAGGTTCAGATTCAATACATATTTCAAACCCACGGATCGCAATGGCTTCATCCCTGTAAATAGTTGTCATCACAGGTCCTGGCTAGGTGCAGTCCCGCGAAGCCAATTTCTGAGGCTTCGTAGGAACTGTACTGACACAGATGTATTCATCATACAGGCAGGCGTCCGTCTTGAAATAAAAAAATATCGATAAAGGATATGATAATGCCAGTTTGGATTTTGAGATCCAAAGAGCTATGAATATTGATAGAAAAACTTTGCTTGAGATAAAGCCAAAGAAAGAACCAGACGAAAAACTTAAATGGGCCATGTTGACATCCTTTTCAATTCAGCATAAACAAATCAAAAATATCATGAAGAAACATTGGGATGTTTTGAGACAAGCCAACATTCTGGGTACACTATTGCCAGGGGAGGCTAAAGTTGTATTTAGGGGAGCACCATCGCTACAAGGTCGGATAGCCCCCAACGTGATTAATCCACCTTCTCGTCCCTCCTTTTTTCATAACATGACAGGTTTCTATCCATGTAGAAAGTGCGTCGTGTGCCAACACAACGCACTTGACAGACGCAAAGTGACAGAGTTTTCATCTACTGCCACTGGGAAAAGGTACACTGAAACCATTCTGCACATGCAGCACAAGATACATAGTGTATCTCATTACTTGTCCGTGTCCTAAACAATACATAGGCCGCACTACTAGGACATTCTCTACGAGAGTAGGGGAACACATAGCCTTAATTAAAGGCAGGGATTCTAAACATACAGTACCTAGGCATTACAAGAAATATCACAACAGTAATCCTGCAGGGTCCCAATTTATCATCATAGATAAATATGTTCCACCTTGGAGGGGGGAGCCAGAATTAGAGGGGTCTCCCGTCTAGAAATGTTCTGGGCACATGAATTGTAAACTTTTTCTCCACAAGGTATGAACGTAGAGGTAGATATTAATGCCTTTATAGACGAGTCATAACTGACAATTGTGGGGCATTATCTACATTTTGGTTCGACATTCCTATTTTTCATTCTTTCCATTTTTTTATTTCTTGTGTGATCTGCTATTTTCTACGGCGTATGTGAATATATTATATATATATATTATGTTTGGTTGTCAGTCACGTGACCTGTGGAGAATCCATCTCCAACTTTTTCTTACATTTGGTTTTGTCTCATTCCAATTTTTGGGCGTTTTACCTATAATATACAGACGGACTGAATAATTAATACATCAAATAAGAAACGATTTAAGAATGTTTTTATTTTAAAACAATCTTTTGGGGATTACAGCACCCACACACTGCGTACACTTTTTTATTATTTCCGGCTTATGGGATGGTATTTCCTTAGAAGTCCGCCCCTCCTTTCCCCCACGTACATTCTAAAACATCACGTGATTCCCTTAGGGTGCTGGGTAATAGCGTGGGGATGACGTCTGTAGTGATCGGGTATATTAATATATACTGGGTGATATGATGTAGAGTGGGTATGATAATTAATATTTAGGTATTATTATAATGATGATGATGTAAGTACTCTTCCGCAGCAACCCAATTCTTCCAGAGAGATGCACTTTATTGACTTCCAACACAGAACAAAGTCCAAAGTCCACAGATGACAAAGAAATCCGACAGAGGAGATATAATTCAGAACCCCATGTCTTAGGTCCGAGTGTGCATACACAGACAAGCCTCACTCATACACAGATGATCCTCACTCCCCCATACAGACAAGCCTCACTTACCAAACCTATAGACTGAATGCCATGTTATATTCACCAGGCATTGAATGGCTGAGCAATTTGATTGGCCATTTCAAAACTTTGATTAGCTTTATGCCGCGTACACACGGTCGGACTTTTCGTCTACAAAAGTCCAACGGACTATGTGCGCCACCGATAGTAGATCCAGAACAAGGGGCTGAAGAATAATGGCATTAACTACCAGTGTGTTGTATCCACAGTACCACTCTGTGGTGATACAGATTTTTTAGAATACCTCTGTTCTAGCTATGTCCTGAATGGTGAAAGAAGCAGAACATACCTCTGTTCTAGATATGTCCTGAATGATAAGAGGAGAGAGTATTTATCCAAATGCAATATCCTCAGCAAGTGAGGAGCAAGAGGAACTGACACAGGTGACTGAAGTTACAGACTATTGCTAATGTGGTTTCTCTCTCACATTTGTCACCTGCTAAAATATCTTTACTTTCTAGGGGTCTTTCCTTTGCTCCCTGTATACATTTTGACATATTTAAAACTTTACCAAACGTAAATAGGTTTGTACGTAATGTGGTACTTAAACAATTTTCAACCCTGAGGGGTCCGTCTGAGGTCTCCCATGTAGATGAATCTTAGAAAATAAGTAATGTTACCTTTTACTTTCAGGATCAGACAATAAGATCCACTCTTGAGAGGCTTTCAGTCGGAGACCACTGGGGGTGTTTTTGGCATCGACAAAGATATTACATATAAGGGTGACAAATAGAATAAATAAATGGGTGCACTGCAAGTACAATTCCTGCAAGGTGTGTGTTTATGCAGGAGGGTGGTAGGAGATTATGGGGAAGGGTATGGAGGCAGGGTGTTAAGGTGTATACATTTAAAAAAAGAAAAATGAGAAAGCCTAATTCAAATAACAAAAAAATGAAAAAAAAAAAAAAAAAAAAAAAATCTTACCTCAGTGTAGACTTTCCACCTATAGAATAATGTTTCAAAAGGAAAGTGTCATGTAGCTGCAAATGCTGAGAGATTAACCAAAGCAAATAGGAAATATTTGTTGTTGGTAGGTAACAGAATAATATGCTATCTGATGGATAACTGAGAGTTCCATAGACACTACCAATGAATTCCACAATTTTCAGGGGGATGATTGATTTCTGTAGCTGTCAGGAACAAGTACACTTATCTCCTGTATGAACTGAGGTGGCAATGAGGCTGGAGTGTCAATTCTGTGGACACTCTTATCCTCTGTGCCGGTTCTTCTTGCTAGAATACTGTCCGCTGTGTGGCTAACTGTGTCATAGCAACAGATCTTTATCCGTGGCCCCATTCTTCTTCTGGATGGGAAATTCACTAATCTAGCAGCTGGGGATAGGGGTGGTGGCTGATATAGTCCAAAAAATGTGGACGCACATGGACAATGTCAGCTAGCATGCCCACCCTTGTGGTTTACTTTCAGCTGTCTCAAACAAAAGTTGAATGGGCTGGAGGAGGTTGCTAGAACAATGCTGGACTTGGTTATAGCAACCGGAGAGCTCTGTGACGGTGTTAATACATTACAAGCTTTGTGCTGATGAGGAGATGAACATCCCTCTATAATCATAGAATTTCTCCTCATGCGTATTGAGATCATTATACATTGCCCAAAACTGGCCTAGCGGTTCTCTATTTGCATTAACAGGATGGGCCCAGTATCTGCACTTGCTTTCTTTCTCTTCTTCCTCCAGCATTAGTAATGCAGCTGCTGCACATGCCAGGTACCGTCCTTGATAGACGTGTTCACCAGACTTGGAGAAATGCAGGGAAAGGCACACGGAAGAGCTTGAGAGAACAAGCACACAGCAAAACCAGGAAGAGAAGGATCACTCTGATGATGTAAATAAAAATAAACTGCTTTTCAATTGCCACTTGTCAGAACACTGAGCTCATAACACCTGCACATAAAACAGAAAAACATTTTTGAAATGCTGAAAAAACAAATGCTAGAAAATCTGCATGAAAGTGACTCTGCTCAGGGGTGAATGCAGCCTAACATTTTGCAACTATAATCAGGAGGTTGAGTACCTGGGCTGGTTTTTATATTTTATGGACCATAAATATTTATACATAAATTTTAAGGACATAGAAAAGATGAATCCATTTATTTTGTGTAAACCTTTATTAAATCCATGGTGTGATACACACCATACCCTACTTCAGCGGGAGGTGTGGTGGATACACAGATTGAACGCTCAATTTCTTAGTGGAATGAACAGTAGAATGGATGTGAACTTGTTTTTAAAATATAATTTGATTCCACAGGGGGTTAATAATTGTTTGCCCTGGAGTTTTCAGTCTGTGTTTCCATTCTTTCCCTCCCCCCTTTTCTCTGGTTCTACCAACCTCACATGATTTTAATTGTTAATTGATTTCAAACTGGATTGTACCGCCCCCTTTTTTTGGAGGAATGAACACCTTTTCCAATATAAACTTGATTTTATTGTAAATCTCTATGCTATGAGGAATGATTTTGCTGAAATATGTTAGCGTTTTAATGTCGCACTGCTGTTTGTGCTCAATAAAGATTCAAGAAGAAGCAATCGAGTTGTCGGCATTCTTTTTGCAATTTTGATGGTACCCATCTGTCCCTTAAAATGTAAAATGAAAAGGAAAAAGGAAATAATGTCCGGCCCACGAATCAAGGCCTCATCCTGCACCCCAAGGGGGTTTTTGCAGGTTAGACACCTGGAAGTTATATGCTTCCATGTCACAGGCATTAAACTCAGCACAGCCTGACACGTTGGTATATTGTGAAGGTCACAGGGAGACCCGAGGAAGCAAGGAGGCTGCGCTCTCAAAGAGTGGATCAAGTTTTCTGATGTGAAACTCATGACCTGAAGGAGATGGTGGCCAAGGTAATCGGATTACTGGTACCTGCGGAAGGAGAGGAGGATTCTCACTTAGGGTGCTCATATCTGCTCTGGTCCACCTTTCTGGTCTTATTCAGATCTTGTATTTCTCTCCTTAATGTTCCAAGCATGCTCGAGTTTCAAGCCTGACTTTTAGAGCCGAGTAATCCATTTTTAATGCCATTAAAAGCTACCTTAAGAGCCTGTAATGGAAATTTGTAAGTTCTGTATATAATTGTATTGTATTTTGTATGTATTGCACTCTGCCCTCACTGTGTACACGGCACTAATAATGTTTTCAGTAAATGTTTACATTCTTTTGAGTCCTGATTAGAATAAGCCTGCCTATGTAACGCCCCTTGTTACCATAAACGTACAATTGTAATATTAATGTGATACCTACGTAATCATGTGCATAAAAACCTTCAATTGCGTCATAATAAAGCAGAACAGTAATTTGGAAAGATGCTGAGCGTATCTTTTGTGTCTGTTCCCTACTGCAGTAGTTATTATTAATTTGGAACCACTAATCAATATGAGGATAGGAGTTGCCTATCATCAATTCAACCGAGTCAAGCCAAACAAGCAAATACCTAAAACACGTGCAAAACTTTTTCAGTTCTTTATGTTTTCTATGCAAATCACCAATGATATACCAAAGAAAATGATAAGCATATCCAACGATTGTCGGTAAAAGGTTTGAATCCTTGATGATCATCTCCAGAACTCCTGCCACAGGGTTCTGGAGGCAGCAAAAAAGCCCTTTCGTAAAGCTATTGTTAAAGCCCAAAGTTAACAAATATTGGATTTGAGTGTCAAACTGTACATTATATATTATCTGGAATCTGTTTTGGTACTTCAACATCTTCGGGGACCAGGGGTGGTCAAGAATATGACTGTGTAGGAGTGGGAAGAGAAAGTGGACCACCAATATATCACTTTCGAGCACACAGTGCCTTGTACAATCATTAGGGTCAAGTTGGATAGATATCGATGAACCAAGTAGCAGCATTCGCTTTGACAGAAAAAGAAAGAAATGAGGTTCAAGGTATATTTTGGGTAAACAAAGCCAATCTTGCTGGAAAATACTCTACAGAGAACACTTTCCTTTTATCATTGGGACAGAAAATTTACAGTGTGGAAAATAACTTGAGATATCATGAGAGGTTCAGACTACCACATGTAACAAGCCAAGTCATCAGTCCTGTATGTGAAGCATGGACAATGTTATGAGTATTCTGATGTTAAATAAGACAGATCAGTGTTAGAGAGACAACGGTAACGGGCACCTGTCACATCTCTACTTGTCACACAAGTTGGTGTGAGCAATACAACCAGCTTCCAAGCAAAAACCTCAAGAACTCCATGTCTCCATGCAATCTTAAAGAAAATTAGACATCCCACCAGGTTCCAGAAATTAGGGAAAAGTACTAAAATGAAAAGTGGAACACATTTCCTGAGAGCTATATTGCAAGATGTACAAAAATACTTGGGATCACCAGTGTTCTGGTCAGGGTTTTTTTTTTGTTTTTTTTAAAGCTTGCAGAAGACCAGTGATTTGGCCATTGTCAAAACATGAATTCCTCGGATTGGGACTTTAAACCAGTTGCTGGTAAAAAAAAAAATATATTCAAAATGTATTTCACATTGATCAGTACCTCTCCAGTACTGAAATGTGTCAGCTGAATGTTGGTAGGGCTGATGTTTAGCTTTACATGAAACATAATACATAAATCCAGGAGCAGCAGATCTTATTACAATTCTTGAGATTTGCAAGTGAACATAAAATAATCAGCTAAAATTTTTCAATTCTTGATTTAAGTTAAACTTTTTTTCACAGGTTAAAGAATAGCTTTGAAGTTCATGGATAGAAGTAGAATCAGGAGTCTTTCCTCCGAGAGTTCAGCATTTCATTCTTTTGTCTCATCCTAACATCATTGGATGCTGCAATATTATCTTCAAAACCACTTACTACTTTGTGTTTGCCCAATAACTGGCTCCTGTTGGTGGATCTGTGCTCTCTGATTATACCAAATGTAAAAACATTAAGTATACATAATGGCAAAATTACTTCTTAGTTCTGGATAGAGTTACAATATGAGGAGTTAAGAGGGTAAAACTCCTGTCAGTCCTTTTAAGGGGATTTCCCCTTCAACTTCGCTCCTGGAGATGCAAGAAGAAGTGAGAGGAAGCTCTTTTAGTTGGACAACTGTGAGCTGAGCGTTGGACTTGCAGTTGCAGTGCGGCCCCCGTTAAACTCAATGGGCAAGCTTGACAGGCGATGACACCTGTCATTCTTACACTTCTGAGGTAAAGATGCCCAGGCTATGGCATGTGTACAGCCCCATCTGGCTGGGTGGGTGGTACCATGATTTTCTTTTTACTACCCCCCAGCCACCAAACCCTATTTGGATATTGAAGTACGTATTTTATTATATGGTGTGTTTTGTTCTATTAAATTAAGGAAATATGCATAGGTGTTAATTTAATAGGAGCCAAACATTGTTCTCTCTTCATCCAGATCAAAATGTCTTCTGCTGCTCACGATGTGGAGATCCTCCTGAATGGACTTGTCTCCTCATCATCACAGAGCCTGTAGAAGATAGACTTACAAGGGAAATTTCACCTCATAAAGCAGGGGTAGGCAACCTCGGCCCGCCAGCTGTTTTAAAACTACAAGTCCTGTGAGACCTTGCAAGACCCTGACAATCACAGGCATGACTCCTAGAGGCAGAGGCATAATGGGATTTGTAGTTTCCCCACAGCTGGAGTGCCAAGGTTGCCTACCCCTATCATAAAAAAATGGAGGTGGAGGATACAGGTTTGTGATATTGAAAGAAACAGGTAAGTGTGACAAAATATGTTGTGATTAGGATGTTTTTATTTGATTCATTTTATGTTACACATATTCACACACAAGTTGTAATAAATCTATATTGAACATTCCCTATTTGCAGATCAGAGGATGGCATTGAAGATTATGCAAAAGAGAAGAACATGTAAAACTAAAAATTTATGATGAAGTTCAGTATGTCTTCCTACCTTTCATCCCATCCCAACATCATTGGGAGTTCTGACATGGCCTTCAAGACCCAACACCACTTCATGTTTGCCCAGGAGGTGACACCAGTTGGTGACCCGTTTTCTATAATTAAACCCAATGTAAGTCTGATTCCAAATTTGAGCAATTTTTGGATACATTTCTAATAACTTTTTTTTATATATACAGTATTTTCCAGGAGATGTGCCATACTACAACCCAGGCAGCGTGGCTACAAGACTGTAGTTAGGACATACCCAAGGCCACATAAATACCGCTCTATGAACAGCCTGCCAAAGGCTTGGGACTGGCGCAACGTCAATGGCTCCAACTAGCGCTATGCAAAACCAATACATCCCTCAGTACTGATGATCATGTTGGGCACATGGGAGTACCAATGCAGATCACAACAACATCAAGAGGAAAGGGGCATAGCCGTCTGCGTACCTGTGTGTACAGAATGTAATCGACTGCCGTGAGGCCGGGTCTTGCAAGGGTGGAGGGATCTGGCAATATGGAAATATCCATGGTATCCTCGATGAAACGTGCAACAATTACCAGGCGAAGGACCAGAACTGCAACAAATTCAACCAGTGTGGTACTCGAATGACATTTGGGCAATGCTTCTACCTGTCCAACTACACTCTGTGGAAGGTTGGAGATTACAGCATGTCAAGGGGAGGGAGCAGATGATGAAGAGAAAGCCCCCATATATTCAGACATGAGCAGCACTCAGACCCAAAAACTGTAACAAAACCAAAGAAACATTTGCCCGTGGGACTTTTGAAAGAGTGGTGCTCACTAATAGGTACAACAAGGTTATATAAAAGTACAAATTTTATTAGAATGTAAGAAAAATAGGTACAAGTAACAAGTATATATCTGCATATAAAAAAAAAAAATGCAGAATAAAAAATTTAATTGTTCAAAGTACATTCTGAATATCAGCCTAATTAATAAAACACTTGTATTGCCGAAGCTACAGTCTATGCATTTTGCAGGGCAGAGCCCACTTCGTCAGGAGACAGCTCACGTTGGTATAAGTATACATATAGCGATGAAATCACAGGTAAAATCTGCCAAAACTGCAGACCCAAAGCCAAAAAAATAGTAAACCAAAGGCTATGTGAAACAATTTCATCTGGATCCTGATGCTGGAATCCAGCATAACAAAAGTCTCCCGCCTGGAGCTGAGGGTGGGTGGGCAGCCGAGTGGTGAGGTACACATGAAAGATCCCCCACTGCAGACACCCTGTACTAATGTGTCCTCAAAGCCAATGTGGATACATCAATTATAAAAAAGACAGAGAAACCCCCAGCATAGGGGTATGCCGGATATTCAAAAGGTCAGGCATGTTGTTAAATTCTAATAAAATATTTGTACTTAACTGCATAAATTCACATGAAGTAAAAAAAAAATCCACAAAACAAAAAAAAAAAAAAAACAATTCTGTGGTATTTAAAAGGAAAAATGTGTTAGTACATATTGCAAGAAATCATGCGGTAAGCTGTTAAGTTCAATTCACATGCGGAAAAAAAAACAAAACACAATATTTACCACCAGGGTTTGGCTGGTGGATCCTCTGGGGGTGATTGGATTTAGTGCAAAAATCAGCCATGGAGTTGTTTGAATACAATTTCCAGCAAATCAACCTCCTAATAAGGCGTGTTAGGAGGAGAAGAGCGGTCTTAATGGCTCCAAGGCATTTTCCAAAACACACACTTCTAGATGGCTTTACGGAGGCTGAAGATCTGCAAAAGTTCAGTCTCCTACTGTATGTTGAGGCTGCGTGTTGTGTCAGAGACCACCATCCAGTGGAGTCATGCAATATCTGGCAGGACTAAATTGCTTACTGTACTTCTTTTTCTAGGAAAGGTGTCCTACCAGATAGTAGCCGGTGATGTGGTCGGAATGTTGCAGGCATCTTTTTCAAGAATGCTGGGAAGGGTGCTACAGGGCTTTAGTTCCATTGCACTGACCTACATCTACATGCCCTCATCAAGGCAGGAGTGGAAACAAATTAAAGGCGGATTTTATGCCACGGCATTGATCCCAAAATGTAATGAATCGATTTTACCCCTATTGGCACCCAGTCACAAGGAGCACATCTATTGGAATAGAAAGGGATATATTTCCATGAACACTTACGTGGTGTGTGACACCCAAATGTTGATTGGCGATGTGGTGACCGGTTTCCCTGGATGTGTACACAATGCACATATACTAAGTCAGTCTGTCTA
Source organism: Aquarana catesbeiana (assembly GCF_042186555.1). Classification (NCBI taxonomy): domain Eukaryota; kingdom Metazoa; phylum Chordata; class Amphibia; order Anura; family Ranidae; genus Aquarana; species Aquarana catesbeiana. Next base: position 965,460,252 of record NC_133324.1, read on the forward strand.
CTTGGTAAGTCGATAAAGTAATGTCAGTGTCAAATACTCATATATACCATATGTCTCTGAACCTCATGAATATGCATGCATTTTTAATTATACATTTACTTTACTTTTAAGCTCCATGCCTTCTGTGTCATTTCCATGCGGCCTTAAAACTTCTTAGTAATCAGTAGTAGTTCAGGATATCCTTCTCTACCCTGGCTGTTCACACCGATTTCATACTGTACCACTTGTGCCCAAAACCAGGTACAACACAGAGCATTCAAGAATCTGAATTGTGATTGAGTGGACATTTGGTGTTCAAGATTTGCTTCCACGACACAGTTCCCCCTAAAAAAAAAAAAAAAAAAAAAACAGGCCTAATGTCTCCCAAGGACACCCAAAAAGTGGCACAAATCCTCCCCAAAAAAAAAAAAAAAAAAAAAAAAAAAAAGGGGGACTAATGTCTCCCAAGGACACCCATTTTAATTTTAAAAGTCAGTAAAGTTTTAAGGTATCTGGGTTTCAGCATGTTTAATCTCATCAACTGTTCTCTAGAAAACCTGTTTATATGCAAATCAGCAAGTACAATCCGGGGTTATTTATACATTTCCATTAGTTGGAATGGAAAGCTTTCAGTCACTGCCTTCCCCGCCCATCTCCCTTGTATAAAACGGGCCTCTCCCTCCTCTGATCAATGACTCTACTTCCAGAGATTCCGGTATACTCATCTACTACAGCATAGCTGGAGATTTGGTGACGTTGTCCGTGGTGATCGGCAGTGGATCCGAATACTCAGAGAAACTAATCCGACTTCATCACAGCTGAATCCCCACCACATTAAAAAAAGGTAAGGTCACTCTCATTTAACCAATGAATCTTTATTATTTAATAAGCATTCTGATAATAATCCTGCAGAGGTTTATGAGGTGTATGTAATACATTTTGAAGAGCCTACCATATTTATTGACGTATAAAGCGCTTTTTCACCCTGAAAACGGGGTGAAAATAGCGTGAACCGATATAGATTAAAAATGCCATGGTACATACTTGCACAGCGCCTTAGGGGGTGTGATCTCAGATGAGCAGACACCAGAGACAGCCCAGAGGACCTGGGAGTCCCGGGACACTAAGACCGGGCATTGCAGACCTCCGACAGACATCCTCCTGCTGCACTGCACACAGAAGCCACAGTCTAAAGCCTCGTACACACGATCGGATTGTTGGCCAACAAAACCGTGGGCTTTTGTTCGAAGGGCGTTGGCCCAAACTTGTCTTGCATACAAACGGCAAGGAATTGTCGGCCAACAAAAACGAACGTACTGACATACTACGTGGTTTTTCAGTTCTTTAGCGCCACCCTTTGGGCTCATTCTGCTAATTTCGTGTTAGTAGAAGTTTGGTGAGTGTTGATTTGCGCTTTTCATTTGGTTTCTAAATGGCCGTTCGTCAACCAGACATGTTGCGGAATCAGAATTATTGGCCTTGGCGTTATTGCTTTGACATGTTTTTGGTTGAATTATGATTTGGTATATTTTCTATATTTTTGGAGGCATAGAATGCAATTTTTGGTTAAGTTCTATTGGCAGATAACATGTCTAGTTTTATTTGTTTTCTTTTTTTAATGCACAATAAAAAAAAAATTGTGTAGAACAACACTTGGCTATGTGTTTTACTTCAATTTACGTTTTGGTAGTAGGCAGTTACATTTTAAAAAATACAACGTAAAATTGACAAGGGACACCAACATAGTTGTATCTTAGATCTTAAAAACTACGGGATAATGGTGTTGTGGTAACTTGCCAAAAAAAAAAAAACGAAGAAAAAAAAAAAAAAAAAAACACATTCTTGATATCACTAGGAAAAAAAAAAAAAAAAAGCCTTTAAAGATTTGTTTGCAATAACTCCATCAGTATCACCAGCAAAGCAGCATCATTATTATTCCATTAAAGAAGAGAATTGTGCGCTGCATTTCGACATTTCATAATTTGCTGTGTCACAAATATTAATTCTCCATTAGGAACGCTAGTTTACAAGACCGACTGCTTCTGGCTCATCCTTGCTTCCCAGCATGCGTGTTTGTACTTTCCTACGACGGACTCGTGTACACACGCGTGGAAAATGTGAAAACCTGCTAGCCGACATTTGTTGGCGGAAAGTCCGACAATTGTCCGATGGAGCGTACACACGATCGGATTTACCGCCAAATTTCCCGTCGTCTGTACGCGGCTAAATTCTCGTGGCCGTCAGAGCACAACCATGGTAACGCTCTGCACTGCTCGTGGGAGTTGAGGCTGACAGGAATCTGACTTGTGGCTGACAGAGCTTGCACCCAGCAGGTACAAATCTTTTGAAAAAGCCGAGTGAAAAAAGGAGAGTCTGCCCAGGGGGGAGAGCAATAAATTATAATGCCAGCGGGGGGGGAGCAATGAATGACACTGCCTGGGGGGGGGGGGGGGGGGAGCTAAGAGACACCATGCACACTGGCTGACAGGCCCCCCTCCCGGCAAAGCAGAGTTTGTGTCTCTTTGCCCTCCCTTGTCAGGTCTTTTGTAAAAATATAAACCGTAATATCCAAAATTTCTTTGTTAAAGCAGTTGCTTTTACTTTCATATTATGTTATTTAAAATATTTACCTTATAAGTGGTATAAATGTTAAAAAAAATAGTTCTGAGCTACCCTTATTTTGCTTCAAAGTTCTTTATTTAATTTTTAATTTTTTTTTTTTTCCGGAAAAACTTCCCTCTTAAAATTAGGGTGCATTTTATACACCTGTGTGTTATACGACGATAAATACGGTAAATATGAAAAAACGAACAAAAAGGGTCAATGAGTGGCTGTTCAGTAATACAGGAGGACAAAGCAGCAGTAGTTGGAACAATCATCAATTCCCGACTCGACTACGCAAACTCAATCTACATAGGATTACCCCAATATTTATTTACATTTTATTTTTAGACTTTTACAATTAATGAAAAAAAAAAATAAAATATATATATATATATATATATATATATATATATATATATATATATATATATATATACATACACATATACATATACACACACACACACATACATATATATACACACACTGTATATATATTTTTTTTAATCTCCTATTACAAGTATATACTAATCTGTACATAAAAAAAGAATGAGTGAACAGCATTTAATTATTTGCTATGAAAGATTCCCTCTCACTAAAAACAGAAGTACAACATTTTACATAATGATCTCACTAAGCATTCCCTTCAATTAATTTTGTTTGTTTTTTAAATCTAGAACAGAATGGAAGTTTTTGGTTATCTGAGTCTCCATGTGTTTGTTGTCTTAATAACCAGAATTTTTTACTAGGGCTATTTTCTAGTTTACAAAAGCACCTACATAGCCAGTGTATGTAACCTTTTAAATGTTTAACATGTTATATATGCATATATCATTATTTACTGCAGGATAATCAGTCATCCTATAAAGGGAACATACACATGTGGAATCTGCGATTATTGCGAATGGATACTAAAGTGTCTCTTATTCAGACTATCTAATGGGACATTACATGAGGCCAGACATTTTGTGGATTGCCAGACTAAGGGAGTGATTTACATCAGGTCATTAAACAACGTCTGTAGATTACAGTTATGAGTGGCTTGTGGGGTACTGTTCTCGAAAGATTTGAGTTTTTTGCAAACTAAACCAAAAGCATTGACATTGATGTTGGAATTGTATTGGAGCTGTACGAGTTAGTCACAGATCTAGTTTGTTATTGACACCAGAGAAATGTTCACAACTTATGAAGCTACAGCAATTGAAAAATCAGCTGTCAAGGACTATGAGATCAAGAGGAAAGGAAATCAAGGAAAAGTTCTGAGTAGGGATATAAAAATCAGGTTCATAATCAGTGTCATAATGGGCTACATGATTGTCATTATAGGCATACATCTCATTGTGATCTACATTGTGGGAATAATTTTGAACCACTGAACGGTTGTCAGGATATCCTGATTTAACGTCTGAAGTGGGGCCACTCCCTCAAAGAGGGCAGGCCCTGTGTCAGACCCCGTCCCTGAGTACGGGGAGGGCCTGGGTTGGTATTATATTGCTGGCCACGTCCATATGGGTGAGAAAAGGGGGTGGCATTCTAATTGTTACCACTAATTCTTCTTGAATTTCCATAATGAGGGTAATAAGGATGCTTACCGCCACCGTTATGGGCGGGGCATTAGGCACGCTTGCGGGTATACATACCTGGGACGGATTCGGAAGAATACGATTAGTCTGTCCCGTTAGGGGCCTCCCTACTGGTTGGTTCACGGTTTGTGGAGTAGTGTCCATGGCAGGATTAGCAACGGCAGTTTGTTCTGCCATTCAAACACTGTTTGAGATTGATAATCCCCAATATCTCTATATCTTTCCGCATATTCATCACTAGTTTTAAAAGGCATCATCTTCTCTTTAATGGCTTTAAATTTCCTCATCTAGTCTCCCTAAATTACTGGCTTTCCTTTCAACTAAAAATTTCAAAAAGCTGATTCCAGCCTCATTGAAATATTTGAACCATTCCTCAAGTTCAACTTCTCCTTTCTGGGGACACACCTCAGGGCACCATGAGGTTTTTAATATAGGTCTCAAGGAATGCTATATCCCATTGAGTATGGGTTTTAGAGATGGTAAGATTCTTCAACCTCATAAACACACCCCCCAGGTCACCATCACCTTCCTTTATGGCCTCAAACACACCTTCAGTATTGACTACTCTGGTAGCCCTGAATTCAAAAATATCCATAATGTGAAGTGAAAAAATTAGATAAAATACTTAAAATTGAGTGAAACACGTGAATTGTCAAAAAATAGCTGCAATAATAAGTATAACAAACACATATGGCAAAAAAAGAACTGTGCTATTAAAGTGCTGAAGCTGCAACTCAAAGTGATATACAAGACCAATAAAACAAAAGGAGCTGCGCTAGAGGTATATAAATAGGATGGAGGAGGATGTCATCTATGCCCAGCCAAGACCCCAAGTGGTCTTGTGGGCACGATATATAGATGACACCCTCCTCCTATGGGATGGTAGCGAGACTCTCAGACTTTATAACATCATTGAATGATAACAGAGGGATCCATCTCAGTCATGAGGCCAGTTGAGAAAAACATCTATTTCTTAGATCTTACTATTTCTGTCAGTGGCGATAAGTTTGTCACATCGACCTTCTTTAAGCCCACTGACAGAAATTCTTTAATCCCTAATGACAGTTGTCATCAAGCCTCTTGGCTTAAATCTGTGCCTAGGAGTCAATATTTATGTTTGAAAACGGAACTGCACAGAACATGAGACCTTTATAGCCCAAGCACATACCCTCACTGAGAGATTTGTGCACAAAGGGTATTCCCTTGAGTCTCTTACAAATATGTTGGATGTCGTTAAAGGTGTTGATAGAGCTGAGCTTTCAAAAGGAGAATCCATGCAATTCAGGGAATAACAATACCTTTAGAAATCCCTTTATAACCAAATATTCAAGGCAGCATTCAAGTATCAAACACATAGTGAGACGACATTAGCATATCTTGAAGATAGACAGGGTATTAAAGTCCCTTTTGCCAGACAGACCTCAGGTTGTGTTTAGGGGTGTCCCTTCTTTAAAGGATAAACTAGCTCCCAATGTCCTCAAACCCCCCAGGAACAAACCAACATTTTTTTTCAGAACTAACTGGATTCTACCAGTGTAGAAAGTGACAGGTTTGCTTGTTGAATGGGTGTAGAACGAGGAGGACTAACAGTTTCAGTTCTAGCTGTACTTCCAAAAATTTTACTATAGAACCATTCACCACCTGTTCCATGGTGGGAGCGGTGTACATGCTCCAATGCCCGTGCGGACTACAGTACGTGGGCAGGACCAAACGACCCCTACAAGTACGTTTGAATGAACATAACAATATTCGTAGGGGTTTTACTAAACATTCTGTGTCTAAACTAGGGATGAGCCGAACACCCCCCTGTTCGGTTCGCACCAGAACATGCGAACAGGAAAAAAGTTCGTTCGAACATGCGAACACCGTTAAAGTCTATGGGACACGAACATGAATAATCAAAAGTGCTAATTTTCAAGGCTTATATGCAAGTTATTGTCATAAAAAGTGTTTGGGGACCTGGGTCCTGCCCCAGGGGACATGGATCAATGCAAAAAAAAGTTTTAAAAACGGCCGTTTTTTCAGGAGCAGTGATTTTAATAATGCTTAAAGTCAAACAATAAAAGTGTAATATCCCTTTAAATTTTGTACCTGGGGGGTGTCTATAGTGTGCCTGTAAAGGGGCGCATGTTTCCTGTGTTTAGAACAGTCTGACAGCAAAATGACATTTTGAAGGAAAAAACTCATTTAAAACTACCCGCGGCTATTGCATTGCCGACAATACACATAGAAGTTCATTGATAAAAACGGCATGGGAATTCCCCAAAGGGGAACCCCGAACCAAAATTAAAAAAAAAAAAATGACGTGGGGGTCCCCCTAAATTCCATACCAGGCCCTTCAGGTCTGGTATGGATTTTAAGGGGAACCCCGCGCCAAAAAAAAAAAAAAAAAAACGGCGTGGGGTCCCCCCAAAAATCCATACCAGACCCTTATCCGAGCACGCAACCTGGCAGGCCGCAGGAAAAGAGGGGGGGACGAGAGTGCGGCCCCCCCTCCCTCCTGAACCGTACCAGGCCACATGCCCTCAACATTGGGAGGGTGCTTTGGGGTAGCCCCCCAAAACACCTTGTCCCCATGTTGATGAGGACAAGGGCCTCATCCCCACAACCCTGGCCGGTGGTTGTGGGGGTCTGCGGGCGGGGGGCTTATCAGAATCTGGAAGCCCCCTTTAACAAGGTGACCCCCAGATCCCGGCCCCCCCCCTGTGTGAAATGGTAAGGGGGTACATAAGTACTCCTACCATTTCACGAAAAAAGTGTCAAAAATGTTAAAAATGACAAGAGACAGTTTTTGACAATTCCTTTATTTAAATGCTTCTTCTTTCTTCTATCTTCCTTCATCTTCTGGTTCTTCTGGTTCTTCCTCCGGCGTTCTCGTCCAGCATCTCCTCCGCGGCGTCTTCTGTCTTCTTCTCCTCGGGCCGCTCCGCACCCATGGCATGGGGGGAGGCTCCCGCTCTTCTCTTCTTCTCTTCTTCTCTTCTTCTCCGGGCCGCTCCGCAATCCATGCTGGCATGGAGGGAGGCTCCCGCTGTGTGACGGCTCTCCTCGTCTGACAGTTCTTAAATAACGGGGGGCGGGGCCACCCGGTGACCCCGCCCCCTCTGACGCACGGTGACTTGACGGGACTTCCCTGTGACGTCACGGGGAATGCCACAGGGAAGTCCCGTCAAGTCACCGTGCGTCAGAGGGGGGCGGGGTCACCGGGTGGCCCCGCCCCCCCGTTATTTAAGAACTGTCAGACGAGCAGCGCCGTCACACAGCGGGAGCCTCCCTCCATGCCAGCATGGATTGCGGAGCGGCCCGGAGAAGAAAATGAAGAAGAAGAGAAGAAGAGAAGAAAAGAAGAAAAGAAGAAGAGAAGAAGAGAAGAAGAGAAGAAGAGAAGAGCGGGAGCCTCCCCCCCATGCCATGGGTGCGGAGCGGCCCGAGGAGAAGAAGACAGAAGACGCCGCGGAGGAGATGCTGGACGAGAACGCCGGAGGAAGAACCAGAAGAACCAGAAGATGAAGCAAGATAGAAGAAAGAAGAAGCATTTAAATAAAGGAATTGTCAAAAACTGTCTCTTGTCATTTTTAACATTTTTGACACTTTTTTCGTGAAATGGTAGGGGTACTTATGTACCCCCTTACCATTTCACACAGGGGGGGGGGCCGGGATCTGGGGGTCACCTTGTTAAAGGGGGCTTCCAGATTCCGATAAGCCCCCCGCCCGCAGACCCCCACAACCACCGGCCAGGGTTGTGGGGATGAGGCCCTTGTCCTCATCAACATGGGGACAAGGTGTTTTGGGGGGCTACCCCAAAGCACCCTCCCAATGTTGAGGGCATGTGGCCTGGTACGGTTCAGGAGGGAGGGGGGCCGCACTCTTGTCCCCCCCCTCTTTTCCTGCGGCCTGCCAGGTTGCGTGCTCGGATAAGGGTCTGGTATGGATTTTTGGGGGGACCCCACGCCGTTTTTTTTTTTTTTTTTTTGGCGCGGGGTTCCCCTTAAAATCCATACCAGACCTGAAGGGTCTGGTATGGAATTTAGGGGGAACCCCACGTCATTTTTTTTTTTAAATTTTGGTTCGGGGTTCCCCTTTGGGGAATTCCCATGCCGTTTTTATCAATGAACTTCTATGTGTATTGTCGGCAATGCAATAGCCGCGGGTAGTTTTAAATGAGTTTTTTCCTTCAAAATGTCATTTTGCTGTCAGACTGTTCTAAACACAGGAAACATGCGCCCCTTTACAGGCACACTATAGACACCCCCCAGGTACGAAATTTAAAGGGATATTACACTTTTATTGATTGACTTTAAGTATTATTAAAATCACTGCTCCTGAAAAAACGGCCGTTTTTAAAACTTTTTTTTGCATTGATCCATGTCCCCTGGGGCAGGACCCAGGTCCCCAAACACTTTTTATGACAATAACTTGCATATTAGCCTTTAAAATTAGCACTTTTGATTTCTCCCATAGACTTTTAAAGGGTGTTCCGCGGCATTCGAATTTGCCGCGAACACCCCAAATTGTTCGCTGTTCGGTGAACTTGCGAACAGCCAATGTTCGAGTCGAACATGAGTTCGACTCGAACTCGAAGCTCATCCCTAGTCTAAACGCTACCTCACAGTGCATAATAGAGACCCAAGTAATACTATTTTTTTTGGGCATAGACAAGTATAGGCCACAGTGGAGGGGAAGTTGTCTGGTTAGGAGTATCTCTAAATTGGAGATGTCATGGGTACACAAGATCAAGTGTTATACCCATTATGGATTAAACATTGACGGTGACATTAACTCCTTTATTGATAACTCTTAGTGATATATATTCCCCTTTTTAACTTTCATTATATTCATTTTTAAGCAATTTAGCGCTTTGAGGTGTTAACATCTATTGTAAACTTGATGCGAGTCCTGGGCAGCTATGTTAATTTTTACAAGGCATTTGAAATTTCCAGTGTCTGGACCTCTGTGAGGTTTGATCACTACGTTACATCTCAAAGGTGACCCTTGAGGCCTTTTTGGCTCTTGATTCAGTTATTATCATTGAGTCAATTTTTTTTTTTTTTTTCATTTTTGGGTATAAATAGTGCAAGTTAAATTATCATTACAATATCTACTGAATGTGGCCCCTATGGGACTGTTATGGTGTTGTGTGAGGTGGCACCCCTTTTTTTCACCGCACATTATATGCGGGGTGTGTCACCTTCTGACAGCATGTACATGTATATGTTATCTATTTTTTGCTGCTATTTGTTTTAATTTGAAGCTCATGGGCAAACCACGAATCTATTGTTATTTAGAGCCATCACTTTCGTCCTGGTTCTGTTGCCCCACAGTAAGGTGGCGTGAACTAGTCACAGTTTGGGACTTCTTATATTGTTTAGGCAGTTTGTATTTTTTCCCTTAGTTAAGATGGCTACATCGTATTAGCATAGACTTTTTATAATACCTTGGGTGTTTCATTATTTGCCCTTAGTATTGGCGCTTTTTACGTTACCAATCCCGATATTTTCCCACAATCAAAAAGGCCACATTAAATCAGCGGGCCGGGACTCAGATCGAGGTCTGGTATTTTGGTTTGACTATATGTAGCGGTGCATCAGAACGCCGCCCGTTCCCCGAGACGACGTCCTCTGTGTGACGAAACGCACAGGGTGAGCGATGTACTGGCGTCACCGCATATTGTCACGCTACGCTTTACTCTGGCGTGTTTTTCTGTCTTTTAAATTTTACATTTTTGCCGGCCGGTTTTACTGTGCGCTACGATACAGCGGTATATGTCTGTATAGACTTACTATTGTCCAGTCCTTTTTACTTTAATAAACCATCGGATTTTACCTATGGTGGTGCATTTTTGCTTTTCCACCATGGCTTTACATACCTGATTAGATCATCCACCCCCTCACCTTGTTCCTCTCATCTTTGGACCGAGCCTCTCAGTGTGTCTGCTGACAATGACATATCAAGATTATTGGATATCTGGGGCTGGAACTTCGGGAGACGCCAGGCGTGTGAGTTGCTTGCAATGGCCATTTTCAACAACGGAAGACACTTCTCTACCCAGGATTGGGTGACAAGCTATTTTCAGCTGGCAATCTGGTAAGCCTGCATTATTTAAGGTGGCGGATTCACATTGCTCCTTGATCTATGAAGATTTGTCACAGGGTGTCGCAGCACCAACATCATGCCGATTATTATTATTACTGACTGTGCCTATTGGCTTTTATCACCAGTAACATTGACTTTTTCATTATGCAATTGTGCCTATGTTAATAATACTTATTGGCAACTCTGATGTGATGTTCATTCATCACATATACACATTGCACTTTTTGTTGATGTATATAATCCATTCTGGTTCTTATTTATATACCACTAGCGCAGCTCCTTTTGTTTTATTACAGTATATATGGCATAGATTTGAAGGAATTTCTAGTTATGGCAGTGGATTTTAACACATCAATATTTTATTTGACCAGATATACTATCTGCAATGCAGAGGTGCATCTATGGGTGCCAAATTTTCCCCATCCATGGTGAACTTGTACATGGGTTGCTGGGAGGAAAATGCTGCCCTTTGCAGAGTGCCAGAGGCTTTTTTTTGTGGTGTCCCCAAATTTTTGTAACCCTCCCTCCCCCCAACTGCTAAGTCAGCTGATCCCAATTCTCTATCCTCAATCATCTATCTGCTGATTTTGCCAAACCCATACACACTATACCCATCTCTTTAGTGCTCAGATTTATGGATGAATTACCCAAAGCATGTAGTGCAAGGGCCTGCCTGTATACTTTCAAATGGTACTGTTTAAAGTTTTTGTATCCTATTATTATCTTGATAGGTAATAGCAGAATGTCCAAATGTCCTCAAATGTGTACAGTGTGTATTTATATCTTTGTATTCAGACACTTCTTACCTGTCCAGTGGTCTGCCAATAGTGTAACTAAGGAGGGTCTGTTCCAAGTAATACCCTGTATTTAGGCATTCATCTCTCAATGAAGTGAAGAGGGTTACCTGTCCAAGAGTTCCCCCCCCCTATAATGTTAGAAATGGCCCATGAGGGGGGGAGGGGGAATATGATAGGTGTACCTTCTACTTTGTTGTTGTTAAATTCCCCTTAATAAATGCTATCTGGAGGTTGCCCCATAATGTTTGTGTATAATCTGCTTGCCATGTTTCTGTGAAAAAATAGTAATGTTTATTGTTTTTTCCTCAACAGTTTCCTTCAACGCCACAGGAATGGCAGACTGTGGCCTCCCACTTTGCCCAGCGGTGGGACTTTCCTAACTGCGGAGGGGCAATTGATGGGAAACACGTCCACATCGTCCCACCACCCAACTCGGGGTCGTACTATTATAATTACAAGGGGTTTAATAGTATAGTGATGTTGGCAGTGATGTTGGCGGTGGTGTCGGCTAATTACGAGTTCCTGTATGTGGACGTGGGGAAGAATGGCCGGATGTCTGATGGTGGAGTCATCGCCCAGACAGAGTTCTACAGGCGTCTCCAGAATGGCAGCTTGGACTTGCCACCTCCAGAGGACAATGTTGAAGGTCTCCCATTTGTGTTCGTTGCTAATGAAGCATTTGCGCTGGGGGACCACCTGATGCGGCCAATCCCGATGAGGACCCTCACCCCAGAACAGAGGGTTTTTAATTACCGGCTGGCCAGAGCCCAAAGAGTGGTGGAGAACACATTTGGAATCCTGGCCAGCCGGTTCCGATTATTTCTGACACCCATCCATATGGTGGAGTATAAACTGAACCATATAATACTTGGCTGAATGTTTTCTTAAAAAATTATGGAGAACACAGCAGGCAACTATGCTGGCTCAGTTGGGCCTGAGGCCGGAATCCCAAATCCATCAACACTGACGGCGCTTGAAAGTGGCCATCCTGGCTTGCCCTCCCTGAGTGCCCGTGATGTCCGGTTACGATACCTGGAGTTCTTTGCGGGTAGGGGGGCTATCAATATGCCAGACAATCTGTGAAACCTTTTTCAAATAAAAAACAACCAAAAGAAATTCTTTGTGGACATTTACTGCTTGTGTTTGTTTTAGCTGACCCTGACAGAAATGTGTTGAGTGCAGAAAATGTCGTGATTGGGTAACCTTATAAAAAAGTGCTGGCTGGTACTTCCTAAATGCAAAAACACATTTCACTACAAGTGCACTTGCAACTGCACTGAACCTGCACTTGTAGTGCAAAGTGTATTTGCCCTTAGGAAATAACCCCCATTTTTGCATAAAACAGCAATTACATCACCCCAAAAGTGTTGTAGTGTTGAGACAATAATCCACACATTCTTGAGTAAGCCACTTTTTTTATACCTGCACAATCACATGTGCATTTACGAAAGGTTTTTAAAGCAAACCAACATGTTTGTTGTATAACAATTTTTGCAGTAGCATTATCAAAAATCGAAATATCCATTTCAGATAAAACCAGCCTGTGTAAAACCAACAAGAAAGCCAAAAAACTTGAACTTACAAAGGTTACATATGGGAAAACCTGAAGGCTATATCAGACATCAGTATTTAGGAACTGGGTTTGATATAGCGTTCAGATGGGGGGAAATCACCCCTGGAAAAGCCAAATTTGGAAGATGCACACCAATTTACGAATGTCAACATGTGCTATCTCCCATCGGGGGGGATCAAGGGACGTGTTTTGGGGGAGCAAGCCCTTCCTCAACGCGACTTTATAATCGAGGAAGGGGTTGCACCCCCAAAACGCGTCCATTGATCTCCCGTGATGGCAGATAGCACATGTTGGCACACTGTGTGCATCCTCCAAATTTGGCTTTTCTAAACATTGAAAAAAATTTAAGAAGATTGGACCACAATAAAACAGGTGATTTTGTGGGGTTTAAATTCGCCCCAAAACATCAATGATGTTATTATTTTTTTTAATAACATCACTGATTTGTTGCTGTATGTTGTGCAATTCGAGATTACACCCCATGATCTCCCCGATCAGTATCTGGGCACTTTCAGATGTGAAACGTTCTCTATCCCTCACATCACGATCACCTAAAAAGAGATAAAGAACAAAAAAAAAGGTCTCAAAAATCTGCCACCATCCATCTCTTTTACCTGAGCCTGTGGTCGCAGACACTGACCTGTTGTGGTGCCAATCTCCACCACATCTTCTTCTTCCTCCTGCTCTTCTTCTTGTGTTGGTGGTATTTCACCTTCTTCCATAGGTGGGGGGTCTGTGTTCTCCTGGGATGAGGGGTGTCCGAGTCTTTTCTCCCCTATGTAAAACAAAAATGGTATACTTGGCACACAGATATTTGATGGCAGAACTAGAAATAGGAAACATTGCTTGGAAGTGGGGTACAATTGTCTATTTTAGCAGAATTCCAAGATGTATTTTTTTTATTGGCCTTTGTCAAGCTGCAATACTTTACCTGTTTAGTACAAGCTTCACAGATGGAGACCCCCCTATAGTATACACTGGAGCACCTGTGTGGCCCCCCTAATAAAAATGGTGTTCTGGGGTCCCACACTAGTGCTCCAGTGTCCAGATGTGAAAACAGCTGCTCAGTGTCCTCTCCTTACACACAATCTAGTTGGCATTTCATTCTAGTAACAAACCCATCTACACAAACAAATATTTGGCATCCAAGTAGGCCCAAAAAAAATGTGTGAAAATGTATATGGCCTAAACAATGGTGTTCTAGAGGCCGAAAGAAAAATGTTTGATACAAACGAATAATGGGCCCATGAACATTAAAGTTGCCCTTTTAAACATTACAATTAATAAAAGCATATGGAGCAGAACGAACAGAATAAAGACAGAAAGAATAGGAACACAGCACAACTACTTACTTTTTTGCAGCACTCTCCGGATCTTTCGGTACTGCTCTGGCTCTCTCAACTTCAGGTCCGACCACAGCTTCCTGAGCTGATCTTTAGATCTTCGTACCCCGAAATTCCTGTGAAGGCTTTTGACCACTTTAGCTATGATTTTGGCCTTTCGGATGTTGGGGTGTGGGTAAGGCCCATATTTTCCGTCATAGTCGGACTTCCTCATGATGTCGACCATCTCCAACATCTCCCCAAAGGACATATTTGTGGCCTTAAAACGTCTCCTTCTGGATCGGGACGTGCCTGGATCCGGGCTTTCCTCCTCCTCGTTGCTAGAATTAGCATGCACCTGCTGTAACTCCGCCATGTGCTCTTCACCTACTGCGCCGAACGAAAAGGGGCGGGGAATAGACTAGAAAGAACGTCAGGGGCGGGTGGCGTTACACGCATGCGCAGTGTGTATAAAGCGTAACACGCGTGCGTATTACGTACGATCTGTGAGCGGAGGAAGGAGCATTGGACGCGCCGATCGTAAGAACGAAGGTAAGAGACAAACTTGTGCCTATACTGCTTCTAGGTTGAGGCCTATATTGTAACAAGATTAGGAGAGTTTTGTCTGACATTAGGCTTTGTCTTGTGTTGTGTCTTGCAGTGAACATGGATATCTTAATGAAAGACAATGACTTCATGTCAGTATTCGTAGATATGCTAAGTGAGCTGCCCTGTCTGAGAGATTACCCACCCCCATTTCAAGAACCAAGCAAAGAGGAAGGCAGCACTGGAGCAATTGTGTGAAATTGTGAAGCAGGTGATCCCCACGGCAGACATCACCTATTTAAAGATCTTCATTGGTGGCCTGAGGAGCACATATCTGAGGGAGCGCAAGAAAGTCCTGGATTCACAGAGATCCGGAGCAGCAGATGACATCTATGTCCCCAGGATGTTGTACTATGACAGGCTGCACTTTCTGGCAGGCCAGACTGAACCCAGGCCATCCCTCTCCAGTCTTCCTTCCACGCTTCCTTCCCCCCCGGCTGAGGCTTCTGACCCCCAACCTGGGCCTTCCAGGTGATATATGTGGAGGAGCCCAGATTGAGCCAGGTATAGCATTCCTCTAAATATTTCTGCTTGTCCAATCAATGATATTAACTAGATGTTAGTTGGGAGTACTAATTTAGGATTGTGATTGATGATGCAAAACATTACAACCATGTCCCTTTATCATACACAGGGAAGTCTCAGCCAGGAGGTGGCCGGGCCAAGCCGGCTGGCTGATCTGCAGGTCCCTCCACCCCCCCTGAAAATAGAAAGTGGCAGTAGGAGGAGTACCCTAGAAGAGGCTGCTATAGCATTCTTTTGGAGGGCTACAGAGGTCCTGGGAGCACCCCACACCATGGAGGAGAACATTGCTGCCTTCATAGCCTATAAAATGCAGAGGATGGAGGAGGTCCAAAAAGTCTTGTGTGAGGCCCTCATATCGGAGGCTCTGGAGAAAGGTATGAGGGGCCAAATTACACCTCAGACACACCTTTGCGTTGGTCCTCCTCCTCCCTCTCCTCCAGGTCCCCCCAGTCCTCCTCCTCCTGCCACATCTCCAACTGCACAGCCACAGCCCGGAAGGAAGCGTGGAAGGAAGACCAGACAGTGATTGCCCTGGGTTCAGTCTGGTCGGCCAAAAGATGCAGCCTCTTGTGGTACCACAGCCTGGGGACACAGATGTCATCTGCTGCTATCCGGATCTCTGCGAATTCTGGACCAGACTGCCCTCCCTTAGATATGGACTCCTCAGGCCACCAATTTTGATGTTGAAGAATTGATGTCTGCCGTGGGGGTCCCAGGCTTCGCTAATTTCTCCTGTTGATCCAGTGTTGCCTTCCTCTTTGTTTGGTTCTGATCCCTTAATAAAGGATTTTTGTTTTGAATTATACTCTCCTATGCGTTTTACTTCAAAAAGGACAGTTGGTTTGTGAGGATTCAGGTACATTTCAAATATACAAATGTGAAATGAACAAGGGACACCAACACCAAACAAACAATCTCCTTGAGATTAAATAATAAAAGATATCAATGGTGTTGGGGTAACTTGACACACAAAACACACCCAAAAATATTCTGGAGTAAAAATAAAAACAACATTGAACAAAGATCAGCCTTGGAAAAAATCCAAACATTAAAAGAAAAAAAAAATAAAGAAAAAATATAAAAAACTGTCAGATGTGACAACTAATAACAATATATTCAGGGAATCCCACTAAAAAAACACAAATAAAACTTTGTGAGAAGTGTGTGTGTGTGTGTGTGTATGTGTGTGCAGCAAAACGACTTAATTCTTGTCACATTATAAAGAAGAAGAGAGTGCGCTGTATTAAACCATTTTTAACATTGCAGCATGACGAAAGTGTTGTATCCATTGCGAACGCTAAGTTTACCAGAACGAGCTGTCCCGTGTCGGAATTTCTTCTGAGCATGCGTGGCACTTTGTGCGTCGGAACAGGCCACACACGGTCGGAATTGACGCGATCGGATTTTGTTGTCGGAAAATTTTATCTCCTGCTCTCCAACTTTGTGTGTCGGAAAATCCGATGGAAAATGTCCGATGGCGCCCACACACGGTCGGAATTTCCGACAACACTCTCCGATCGGACATTGTCCATCGGAAAATCCGACCGTGTATGCGGGGCATTAGTCTAGTTCAAGAATTTCAGAAAGACACATGTAGCTTTAATACAACATTATATAACCTTTTATGCATGCATACAAAAAAAAAAAAAAATCTTGAACTAGCATCATGCAATATAAAAATTTAAAACAATATATTCTTTAAATATGAGATCTTCATGTTTGAGTCAACTTGTCAGTTACATACACAAGTTCATATAATTGTGATAACAACACTTGCCCTTTTTGTAACAAACATTCCAAACAGCATAGAAATGTTGTTTCTTGTGCCGCTGGAAAATAATTCTTGATTTATGACTATTAATTGTGGCACTAGCAGCATTGTCAATGCTGTGGAATGTACACTGTGTAATAAACAATATGTGGGATGCACTTCGAGACCTCTTAGAACCAGGATTAGCAAACATTTCCATGGTGTCTCATAATGATGACAAAAACTTGTCTAATATTTCTAAACAATTTAAATGAGCCAATTGTGGCAATATGGCATCTTTTGTCTTCCTGGGTCTAAAAATGTAAAAATTATCTCTACGGGGAGGAGCTGTCCACCACAAGCGGTAGGTGTGGTGGATATTTAACCTCCAAACCAAAATGCCTCTAGGTATAAATCATTGTTATGATGGGGACCTTTTTCTTAAATAAACTTTTGATAGAGATGTAAATATACACACAAAAAAATTATATATATATATATATATATATATATATAATCTCGTTTCCCCGAAAATAAGACCTAACGTGATTGTCAGTGATGGCTGCAATATAAGTCCTATCACTCAAATAAGCCCTACCCTGTTTGCCAGAAAATAAGACCTACAAGGACTTTAACTAGGGCTTATTTGGGGGGTAGGGCTTATATTGCAGCCATCACCGACAATCACACTAGGTCTTATTTTCGGGGAAACAGGGTATATATATATTTCTGTTTTCATTTTTATGTGTCCTGTGATCAAGACTATTCACCAAAACACGTTAGCCACTGTTATTATGTGCCAACATGCAATAACAAAGGATACAAGTATTTATTTTCAGTGACCCTAATGCTCAGCCTCGCTGTCCTAACCACATCCATGCCCATGACCCAGAAGATGGGGGCAACCACTAGGTGGCCCTGGTGGCAAGCTCCAAAGGCTGGTGCAACTTAAGACATCAGGCTGAAGTGTGCCACACTTATCAAATTGTCAAGAAGAAAGGCACCCCTGAAGAGCAGATTGTGGTGGTGATGTATGACGATATGGCAGATAAAGAAGAGGATCCAACCAAAGGAATCATTATAAACTGAACCAATAGAAAAGATGTGTACGTGGGAGTGCTGAAGAAGGACTACACAAAGAAGTTAATCACTCCCGACAACTTCCTGGCGGTGGTTCTGAGAGGTGACGCAGAGGACGTAAAGGGAAAATGATCTGGGAAGGCGATTAAGAGTAGACCTAAGAACCATATCTTTATGTACTTCACTAATTACGGAGCTGGCCTTTCCCAGTGATGACCTCCACTTGAGGGAACTGAACAAGACCATTCAGTACATGTATGACAACAAGAAGTACAAAAAGGTGGTTCTATACATCGAGGCCTGTGAATCGTGCTCCTTGATGAATCACCTACCCAACAACATTGACGTTCACTCCGCCACAGTCCCCAACCCTCACGAGTCCTCTTATGCTTTTCATTATGGCAAGAAGTAACACACAAACCTCTGCTATCTTCATAGTGTCAGCTGGATAGAGGACTCAGGACGTGGATGATCTGTCCAAGGAGACACTACACAAACAGTTTTTACTGGTAAAGCAACACACCAATACCAGTCATGTGATGCAGTATGGAAACCGGACTATTTCCAAGATTAAGGTGAGCCAGTTCCAGGGTACAGCTATAACAGTGGCCCCTCACCTTGACCCTGGAGCAGGTACACAATATGGACCTGATCCCCAGCCCAAATGGTTCCCTTGGCCACCCTAAAGAGGAAGTTCCTGGCTACCAATGATGCTGTTGAGGCCCAGGATGTACTGACCAGGATAAAGGCCCTAAAAGGAGGCCAAAGCCTTGATAAAGGAATTGGTAAACCTGTATACTCTGTTAGATATGTTCTAATGTTACTATTTAAAGGCTCTCCAGGTTGGGCGTTTCCTTGGAGGGCATTTTCTTTGTGTGAAAACAGCATAAAGGGTGTGCACTGCAAGTACACAATTACCTGGCGAAGGATCAAAACTGCAACAAATTCAACCAGTGTGCTACTTGTATGACGTTTGGGCAATGCTTCTACCTGTCGAACTACACTCTGTGGAAGGTTGGATGTTACAGCATGTCAATGGGAGGGAGCAGATGAAGAGAAAGCCACTATATATTCAGACGTGAGTAGCACTCAGAAAACTAACAAAACCAAAGAAACATTTGCCCGTGGGACTTTTGAAAGAGTGGTGCTCACTAATAGGTACAACAAAGTTATATAAAAGTACAAATTGTATTAGAATTTAACAAAGAAAATTGGTACAAGTAACAGTATATATCTACATATAAAAAAAAGCAGAATAAAATTGAATTGTTCACCAAAGTACATTCTGAATATCAGCCTAATTAATAAAACACTGTTGTATTGCTGGAGCTGCAGTCTCTATGCTCTCTATACATCAATTATAAAAAACACACAAACACCCAGCATAGGGGTATGCCAAATATTCAAAAGGTCAGGCATGTTGTTAAATTCTAATAAAATTTGTACTTTTATAGAACCTTGTTGTATCTATTAATGAGCACCACTCTTTCAAAAGTCCCACAAATGTTTCTTTGGTTTTGTTAGCGAGCATATGATGACTGAGATCTACAAGAATGGAACAAATCAGCTGTGGTATGATGGCTACAGAAAACCTACATACCTACACTGGAGGCCTATATGCCGAGTACCAGCCAAGTGCCACGAAGAATCATACAAGGGTCAATTCACGAAAAG
This sequence comes from Aquarana catesbeiana, assembly GCF_042186555.1. Classification (NCBI taxonomy): domain Eukaryota; kingdom Metazoa; phylum Chordata; class Amphibia; order Anura; family Ranidae; genus Aquarana; species Aquarana catesbeiana. Next base: position 965,479,838 of record NC_133324.1, read on the forward strand.
GTTACTGCATGTGATAATAAGGTCAAGTGACTAATTTGCATGAATCACATGCAGTAAAAAAAATCCAATTCACAAAAAAAAACAAAAAAAAAAAAAAAAAAACACACAATTCTGTGGTATTTAATGAAAAATGTGTTAGTAAATATTGCAAGAAATCATGTGGTAAGCTGTTAAGTTCAATTCACATACGGGAAAAAAAAAAAACCCACAATTTTTACCACCAGGGTTTTGCTGGCGGTATCACATGCAGTATTTCCTGATCCTCTGAGGGTGATTGGATTTAGTGCAAAAATCAGCCATGGAGTTGTTTGAATACAATTTCCAGCAATTCAACCTCCTAATAAGGCGAGTTAGGAGGAGAAGAGTGGTCTTCATGGCTCCAAGGCATTTTCCAGAACACACTTCTAGATGGCTTTAAGAAAGCTGAAGATCTGCAAAAGTCCAGTCTCTTACTGTACGTTGAGGCTGCGTGTCGTGTCAGAGACCACCATCCAGTGGAGTCATGCAATATCTGGTATGACTAAATTGCTTAGTGTACTTCTTTTTCGGGGAAAGGTCTCCCTACCTGATAGTAGCCGGTGATGTGGTCGGAATGTTGCAGACATCTTTTTCAAGAATGCTGGGAAGGGTGCTACAGGGCTTTAGTTTCTTTGCACTTACCTTCATCCATATGCCCTCATTAAGGCAGGAGTGGGAACAAAATTAATGCATTGATCCCAAATGTAATGGATTGATTGTACCCCTAATGGCACCCAGTCACAAGGAGCACATCTATTGGAATAGAAAGGGATATATTTTCATGAACATTTACTTGGTGTGTGACACCCAAATGTTGATCGGCGATGTGGTGACCGGTTTCCCTGGATCTGTACACAATGCCCATATACTACGCCAGTCTCAACTTTATGAAAATTTTGAGAAGAGGACATTTGATGGCAGCTGTCTACTTGTTAAGTCGATCAGTAATTGTGCAATGTCAGTGTCAAATACTCATATATACCGTATGTCTCTGAACCTCATGAATATGCATGCATGTTTTTTTTTTGTATATATATATATATATATATATACACACTTTACTTTTAAGCTCCATGCCTTGTGTGTCATTTCCATGCGGCCTTAAAACTTCTTAGTAATTAGTAGTAAAGTAGTAGTAAAGTAGTAGTTAGATGATTCAGGATATCCTTCTCTACCCTGGCTGTTCACACCGATTTCATACTGTACCACTTGTGCCCAAATCCAGGTACAACACATTCAAGAATCTGAATTGTGATTGAGTGGACATTTGGTGTTCAAGATTTGCTTCCACGGCACAGTTCCCCCTAAAAAAACAGGCCTAATGTCTCCCAAGGACACCCAATTTTAAAAGTCAGTAAAGTTTTAAGGTATTTGGGTTTCAGCATGTTTAATCTCAGCACCTGTTCTCTGCCTTCCCCGCCCATCTCCCTCCTCTGATCAGTGACTCTACTTCCAGAGATTCCGGTATACTCATCTACTACAGCATAGCTGAGGATTTGGCGACGTTGTCCGGTGGTGATTGGCAGTGAATCCGAATACTCAGAAACTAACCCAACTTAATCACAGCTGAATCCCCACCACATTAAGTTAAGGTCACTTTAACCAATCAATGAATCTATTATTTAATGAACATTCTGATAATAATCCTGCAGAGGTTTGTGAGGTGTATGTAATACATTTTGAAGAGCCTACTGTATTTATTGGCGTATAACACGCACTTTTTTACCCTGTAAACAGAGTGAAAATAATGTGCACCGATATATTTTAAAAATACCATGATACATACTGCATAGCACCTTAGGGGGTGTGATCTCAGGCGAGCAGACACCATCAGAGACAGCCCCAGAGGACCTGGGAGTCCCGGGACACTCAGACCCGGCATTGCCGACCCCCGGCAGACATCCTCCTGCTGCACTGCACACAGAAGCCACAGTCTAAAGCCTCGTACACACGATTGGATTGTTGGCCAACAAAACCATAGACTTTTGTCTGAAGAGCGTTGGCCCAAACTTGTCTTGCATACAAACGACAAGGAATTGTCGGCCAACAAAAATGAACATACTGACGTACTATGTGGTTTTTCAACTATTTAGCGCCACCCTTTGGGCACCTTCTGATAATTTTGTGTTTGTAGATGAGTGTTCATTTGTGAATAAACCTGACACATAAACCTGTTTGGTGGGCACTAAGGTCCCAGTAAATCATGACCAGTATCGGTTTCGTTTTCTTTTCAAGGGGATGCAGGTTACCCACAGATGACGTGGCTGATGGCTGCAATTGGGCAACTCCAGGACAAGCAGTAGCTCAGGTACAACCAAGGCCGTGCAGAGAAGCTAAGAAATTGTGGAGACCATATTTAGTCATAAGATATGGTTTATCTGCTTCCCCAGGGGTGAAGCTGCCAGGATCATCATGTTGCATCCTACATAACATCTGCCTTGCGAGGAATAATTCTTGGGAGCTGACATTAGAGGGAGCCAGAGGTCCATCAACTGCTGATCCCCAGAAGTCACATAACCGAGGTTGGATGTGCCACCCGAACTAAGCTGATAGCCCAATACTTTACATGTACTTATGTATTCACACATTAGTAATGATACAAAGTAGCTCATGCCTTGCATTGCCCACAACCTACCACCTTTGACCTCTCATTAACAAGAACACAGATGGAAATAAAGAACTGACAGGCGTTGTGATCCTTATCCAGTCTATAGTTTAGTTGGGGCTTTACTAAGTCAAGGAAAAGGGGAAAATGTTGCTGTTTTTTGGGAGAGAAGGGGATAAGAACAGCCGTCAGATGTTTGTGTATGTGAACCCTTTAAGGAGAAAGAGCCTGTAGATTTGAGAATGACACTAATGTCTGCTATGTACCTATTTTTCTTTTTTTACTTTTAGCCTGATATTACTCCACTTATAGAGCAATGGTCTGCAGCATACATGTGCACACCTGTGTCATGGCTGTACTTATTGCCCGAGTGCACATTTTCACTTCCTATCTGTGAACTTCATGAGAACCTGTGAATTGAAGTGGTGCAGCATAACAATGTTGAGCCTCTGAATCCTCTGATTTATAAGGATGTCATGGTGCTAGGGGTCACTATATTAGCAGGAGCCTTTGCAGATTAAGTACTGGAGGAAGCAGCCTATGCTGCTGTTGCCTTCCATCAACCACGTGTCACTTCACATCTCAAGCCTATTTGGAAAACATGCGGGACTATGATATCTATTCTAAATTCCGCTTGAAGAGAGAAGTAATTATGTATGTGCTCAGAGGAGAAATGTGCCCCATCTACAGCCTGAAGCCACACAGTACCAGGGATGGTGAAGTTGCTGGTTTCTCTTTACATCTTGGGGAGTGGCAGCTGCCAAACTACCACTGGCACTATACTTGGGATCAGCTAACCAACTGTGTCCAGGGTGTATATGAAGGTCATTGATTCCATTCTTGCCCTTGTGTCACAGGTTTATCCACTTTGCACAAACTGAAGATGAGTGGAATGATGTGATGGAGGCTTTCTACCAGCCTGCTGAATGTCCTCTGATCCTGGGGGGCCACTGACTGTATGCATGCTGCAATTTGGGCCGCCAGTTAAAGAGAAGTTGAGTTTCATAATCACAAGCATCAATGTACAAGTGGTGTGTGACAACAGGCAGGGATGTGTTGTGTGGACAGAGAGAGAAGTAATAATGTAAACATTCTATATCACAGAATAGTTTGATGCACTCTAAGGGCTGTGGGAGCAGCCAAGTAAATCCCACACATTTGAGATTCCTCAGATTGTATGCAAGATTTATATCTTCCTGTGTATGTCCAGCCAGATAGAGGCCCTCACCCGAATCTATCTGTGGCCAGTGGTATTGCGGGCTGTAATAACTTTGGCAGTTGGTTTTATATTCCCTATAATAAACTTTTCACTTCCAATCAATGATCTTGCTCCAGGTATTAGGTTACCATGGGTGTGCATTCTTGACATCTGGTGGGAGGTTAGAATGTGCATGTTTGGTGGTTACCTGGGTCTGTATTGGAGAATTTGAGGCTCCTTTGATAATTTGCCAGAATGCTGTTTGATTTCTAAAGACACACAATGGAAAGAGATACATTGCATATATTCCACATCTGCGGTGGGAAGACTTTTATTGGTTCCTACCTACCAAGCTTAAAGGTTTCCCCTCACCCTCTGGGTGTTGGAAAACCATTGTTTCTGTAAAGTATTTTTTTTAATAGGTTGAGCTTTACAGATCGTGATGAACTTTTTGGGTGGTATATACAGTATATGATATGGAACGTTTGCCTTCCACTGTTCTGCATTGTATATACTCTGTGCCCTGGTTTGTACTGAACACAGACGTGTCCTGTATGTTCTAGGTATATTCCATACCCCCTGGACTGTACATTGATAGTCAGGGGAAAAAAACATGAGAATGGTGAATACAATGCTGCATTCCTTACCATTTACTTTCCTATATCAGTATTAGAGTAATATTGTCCTAGGTAAGGGCTCTTTCACATGAGCCAAACTACTACTCTATTTAGACGAAGATATTTGGGTGTGTGTAGCATGATGAAGATCCATAATAGTTATAATAAAATCCTGTGTACCTTCAATAGATCAGAACCTGGACATACTGAAGTGTGGAGTGTCTGAAGTACAAAGTATTAAACATTAATATATTATTGGGGGGGGTCATTAGACATGGCCATGAGACATTCTAAGACCAGGGAGACTAAACTTCCAGTGTCTGTATCATGTCATTTCACTCCATTGGTGATCAGTGACGGAGCATTACCAAAGAGGTGAGGTCACCAAGTGTATGATATGATGGTGAGAAGTAGAGGGGGCAGGGATCAATGAGCAGCGGGGGGGGGGGGGTTTGGCAAATAGGAACGCACAGGGGGTAAATGATTCCATCACCCAGCTGAGGACAAAACCAATCACTATATGGGAAGAGCCTGCAGTGCGTATTCTGACGATGCTTTGTATTTACTGCTTGGAAAGGCCAATGAGCAAAAAAAAAATTTACTTCTTTCATTTCTGGTTTCCAGTTTTAAGAATTACTCTGACCAGAATGTAAAGGAAACTGTATACTGAAGGCATTGCTGCACTGTTATTGCAAAAATACAAGAGGGGGGCAGAGAAATAAAAAAAAAAAAAAAAAAAAATCCCTCAATCCCCAACTTCATACAAGGTGGATTGCTTTTTGAGGCTGGACCCTCAACCAAATTAGAGTTTGCACAGCCCATAGAGCTCTATACACACACACTGGGTGATTGTTACATTCACATACCAGGACATTTTTCTTTCAGGATCTCCTTCCAATTAAATTTTTTGTATCAGCGGCTCCCTACACAGAACACTGGACTTTATGGATCTTCTCTTAATTCTAGAAGCTCAGAAGAGACAACCAAGTTCTATTTATGAATGATTTTCCTGGACTGAGCTCTGTCTCCGATATAGAAATCTCCCTGTACTGATATACAAAGTTGGTTCTCTCCCTATACTGAGATACAAGTCATCTCTGTCTCTTTAACTCTGTGCTGATAGATCAATCAAGATTTTTCCCTACAAGAAGCTTCAATGTTCCCCTCCACCACACAGCACATCTCCCTCTCCCAACACACAAAATGACTGACTGCTTCTCCTCTCCACCCAGATATAGTCAGCACCGACCCGCCCACTCATCACATGACCAATACCAACCAATGAATATGCTCCAGCCCTTCCCACTCACTAATCACGTGATCTCTACCATTAGCTATTCATACTGAGCTATAGCTCCTCCCTTTCACAGATTAACCCCTTTTATGTCATTCTGTCTCTTGGATGATTTATAAAATCTTGATCTAAGAAAACTGCCCCCTGTGAATGAACAGACTACAAATACGGAAAGCCTTTTCAGATGACGGCTTGTAGTTCTCAATGAAATGTGAGGGGGGCGCTGGTTAGCATCCTTGTAGTTCATTGATTCTTCCTGGAATGAAGTAACTACCTGTATTGGAGCTATGGGGAGACATCTACACTGACAGTCTGCAGGAGCCTGACATTGTACCAAAGATCTGATGATCCTAAGAAAAAAATACACTTTTTTTTCCTTTATTTGCAAAAAAAATGGTGTGCTGTGAATGGATGACGTGGCCGGGTGGGTGGAGCCCCGTTCAGCCGCATCTTTTAAAAATTGCTTGTGACAGCGGCTGCTGTGAGTGAATGACGGCATGATTTAATTTTTCTTTATTTTGGATGATTGGGGATCATATCACTACAGAGTGGTGCTGTGGATACGAGAATTAAGTATATAGTGCCACGCCCCGATAAATTAGATTTTAAAGAATACGTTTGCAGATGATGAACTTTATAGGCATAAAACAGGTATGAATTAAAAGACAATTACAAAAAAAAATAATACAAGACAATTACATTAAAAATCATTGGCTATTCACAAATATGCCTAGAAGCCAACAACAACACACCACCTACAAAACATATACAGTAATATACTGAAAATGAGGGACCAAACAGGTCACTCTCCAATACTTGGTGATTTAGCGTGTGAGTGAAAGAGGCGGAATGTCTTCATGCAGCTCAGCTCTACATGTTGCGAGTATTCAAAAGACATTTCTCCAGGAGCTCATGGCATGTTAGTTTTATAGTCAAAGAGAGAAAAAGCAGAGAATAAATTCTGCCATGCAGATGGAGATGAGGGAAGAAGTATTGTCACGTAGCTTCTAGATCTGTGAGACCACCTCACACAAAAAGCTTTAGAACGATTGATAGTGGCTTGTAAATAGGAAGTGCTGATGGTCAACGAATGTGGCAATGTCTGGATTAATCAGGGGATCCCCCACTAATTATATAGCTTCATTGTCCATGTATACATAGTTCCCAAAGGGCATCCCGCGTGATAGAAGTCCCACTTTTTACTCAGTGCCAAATTGTAAAAAGTGCTGTGGTCAGGAAGGGGGTCAAATCTTCTGGGGTTGAAGTGGTTAATCTGGCAGGTCCCAGGGGCTTCCATCTTCGCCCTCTCTTACTTCCATGTTCCGTCCCTTCAGCCGCTTGAATGGTCGGGCCGTGGTGATGTCACTCCCGAGCATGTGGTTGGTAGTCCCATCACAGCGACACAGATCGGGGGCTGTAAATGTACGTTGATCTGTGCATGCGTGGATCAGTGTACATGATGGCTGACAGGCAGGAAGAAGGATTTATGACAGAAGAAACCGCTAGGGTCTCGTCTTTCATAAATACTACTGTATGTAACATCAATTATGTTTTTGAACTTTTTCTAGGTGGGACTTCCAGAAGACGCAGCAAAGAGGTGTGCTGTGTAGATCTCCAGTGCTCTGGATTTCATATTGGAGAAAGGTCTTGTACACATGGACCTCAAGCCAGAAAATGTTCTTGTGTTTGACCAGGACTGCCATTGTGTTAAGATCACTGACTTTGGACTCACTAAAGTCACAGGGACAGTTATTAGCAAGATGTGGAAGCAAATCCTACATGGCCCCAGAGATGTTTAACCTGACTATTTCAGATGGACTGGCTGTAGATGGCAGCCTTGATGTGTGGGCGTTTGGTGTTGTCATCTACTGCCTAGTCACAGGAGAGTTTCCATGGCGAGTGGCCATGCTTGATGATGAAGCATATAAACAGTATGTTGACTGGCAAAATTATTTCCAGGTGGGTAATCCTCCAGAAACATGGGAAAAGGTTCCTGCTGGGATACAAAGAATGTTTATTGATCTTTTGGCAATTGATCACACCAAAAGAAGTAAAACTTTGGAAGTCTTGAAATACCTGAGTGAAAGCTGGAAAAAAGAAACTCCAGAGTTTACTTTAATACAAGAGGAGGGTGATTCCATTGAAAGGATTTCTTCAGTCCAGTCCGAGGTAACATTGGCTTCCCACTTGAACACGTCACAGAGCAGTGTCTCCGTCTCATCAACTATCAGCTCCTTGTCTTACCTTCTGACCACAAACCCCTCCGGATCTCAGTCTGAGATGATTCCAGAGCCACAAAAGGACAACATGTCAGAGGCACCAATTATGTCTGATGATGAATTTTCCTTACATATTGGTGCAGAGGTAGATATTGGGTAACCAAGAATTGGTGAGTGAAAGAGTCTGAAACATCACGTATGATCCACTTTTCTCAGGTATGTGACTTTCTTGGGGAAATTTGATCATAATATTCTATATGTATTTTGTAGTCACACTAGCAGTTTTTCAATAAGTGTGTGGTCATTACTCTTATCTATATCCTCCACTAATATTCCTGTGTTACTAAAGGCATGGAATCTTCATGCAAAGCATATAGAAAGATTACTTCTTGGTGGAGTAAATCTTGAATCCCGCCATTAAAGTGGTTGTAAACCCTCCAATACAACTTTTGCTCTTCGTAATATAGCACAGGCGGCTGATTTCTGCCTGTGAAAGTTCACTCACTGTTGTTGTTGCGATATAAACCGTCCTTCAATGTTCAGTGACGTCAGCCACGCTTGTGCATTGTGTATATTGTTTAACGGCACACAAAGTGCGCCGTTTGTCTCCTCTGTATGCCGGGTCATTATCGTACACTGAGAACGGCACAGAGGGAAGCCTCGCGGTGCTGCCCTCTGATCCTCTCCTTCCTGGTTCTCCCCCTTGTGACAGTATAAGACGTCACACAGGGGAGTGAATCAGAGCAGCATAGAGAGGTTGAAAGGAAGCATCTGTTCTAATACCCGGATTTCCTGATGGTGGCTGAATTGGAATGGACTTTCATCTGAGCAAGACGACAAGAAACTTTCATCTGGGACTTAATTTCCACAAACTGCCAAAGACATTGTTAACCCTGTTCAAAAATGTTGCAGCCTTCCAGGGACAACAAAACAAAAGTCTGACCGCCTAGCAGATATGGTGGTCGAAAGGGAATTTTTTCCTCCCATTTAAAATACGGGGGGGGGGGGGGGGGGGGAGAGATTTTGGCCTTTCCTGGACAGGTTGGCAATTGTTTGTGCTTTTATAATAAAGTCCATTTTCTGTTTGTTTAAATAGTTTGTAAAATAAATGTATTTGACCTTACTGATTCTGTACAGGCTTCAGTCCTATGTCCTTTGTTAGGGCATCATTAGACTTGTTCATGAGGGCTGCACACGGCTCATTCAAATCTTCAGCTCGGCCTACAGGGGTTGGAACACTCTTCGAAGCCACAGCAGGTTTAACTTTGATTACATCCAAAACCCCTTGCAAGCAAGGCAAAAGATTTAGAAAATAGGGTAATCGCTTTCAACATTTATTATAGCATAAAGGTAGCAGTTTGTGGAGGAAATACCCAGCTTGCGTTATCAGGGATTCTTTTACTAGTAAAAATAACGTATTCCTAAAAATGTTAGTATAATAACAAAATTGCAGGATTATAAATGCACCATGGGGTGTTTGATTCCGGTCTAGCTCTGCATAGAAGACAATTATCTTCCATGTTTTATTGTCAAAGGTTTATTGTCTCTCATAGTGTAACAGGTGAAATGACAGAGTGAGTAGCAGACAGTGTGTGTCTAAAGCCTCATACACACGGTTGGATTGTTGGCAGGGGATTGCCTGACAGACTGTTGTCCTAAAATTGTGACGTTGGTACGCTCCTTTTTGACAATTGTTGTCTGAAGGGTGGCGTTCAAGAGCTGAAATTCCTCCTAATACATCACTACGTTCACGTTTGTGGCACGACAATTATGTAACGTTCGTATGCAAGACAAGATCCTGGCACACGCCCTTTTGATAAAGATCAGACACTTGGTTGGCCAACATTTGTACGGTGTGTACAAGGCTTTACTGCGTGTGTGTGTGATTACTCCAAAGGAGTGTGTGTTTCTCAGTCACTGTCTCACAGACGGTGAGAGGCTTACACATTATGATGGAGTGTGAGGTACACCGATTAGGAGTTAGGGAAACCAATGAACTCTGCATCATGCACAGTGTTATTTCACAACGTGTTTAATTGACACAGGGAGGGACTCAGTCTCTATCTGTCACTCAGAGCTTGAGAGAGGTGACAGTGTGTGAGGATGTGAGAGTTGGAGCCTTAGACCCCTTGCACACTGAAGCGCTTTTGGGCTAAAAATAACCGCTGTAAATAAATTTTAAAGACATCTCCATGTTTACCTGAACTAAAACTCAATGGGTTTCTGAGCCCCCAGCTCCAATTCCCATCATACTTGTAGACTTAAAAAGAAAGACATGTCATTAAAATTAAATATAATTATTTTGGTGATGCAGATTCATGGTTTTGTTTTGAAAACAAAGATGTGTTAAACACTCATAATGTAAGTTTTTGGGCTATACATACAACATTAAAGACCTTAAATTTATTTTCACGTAAATTAATGTTCCGAATTCTGTATGATTAACCACAACCATTGACTCAGATCCAGCAACCAAGCAGTGCTTTATGGAAAGAAATGAATATTAATGACATTAAAGCTCTGGAAGATTTAATAGAATTATGGGATGAAGGACACACAGATGAAATTGAATATATAGAAGCTGACCTTCAATCTGGTCAGGCTGCTGCCTCTCCTAAACTAGTTCCTTCCCCAATAATGTCCTTACCCAAAGACTATAAACTGAAATCACATACTTTTCCATTATGTGACTGTGATGCACTGATTTGTGACTGTGATGCATTTTATATTGGTAAAACAAAACGCCCTTTTTTTCATCGCATCAGGGACCATGTCTCCTTGGTTTTGAAAAAGAAGATGGAGACGCCCATAAGTCGCCATATGGGGACCATAATTTTGATGATTCCAAGATGCACTATTTCGCTCTCGAACATGTCCCCCCAATGAGAGAGGGGATGACAATGACAAATTTTAATGCAACGTGAGGCACATGATTTGCTTCAAATCGTTTGCTTGCACGGACACCCAGGGCACTCACTGGTTGGCTTGCTAATCAACAATTCGACCGATGTGTGCCTTACCTAGGTTTGTCTATTTGTTTTGCCCCAGATTACTAAGCTGACTCCCTTCTGAGTTTCTATGCGATTTGGATGGGATGTGCAGACTTGTTTTGTCGCTTCCTTCCCCTTACACATCGGCTATGTCCTCATTATATTGTCTAGTGAAGGCATTCGACTTTCCTGTAGGCAATAGAACAGCAGACACATTAGCAAAGGAAGCAGCTTTGCATGGAGAGTTAGTAATTCAACCTGAAACGGTTTCAATTAATGTTGTGAAGAAAACAGGCACACATTTTCCTTAGTTTTCCGAGGAACAAAAGAGGGACAAGTCACTCTTTTCTTCTTCATCGGGTGACATGGGATCTTATGTCATGACTTGGATGATGGATTTTTGTGTCCTGTTATACCACAACACCTACAGGTGGAATTCACTAAATTCAACCATGACAGTTTAGGTCACATTGGTAAGCAAAAATTGCTTGAAATTCTTAAAGAGAAATTGGGACAAAATGGAATTGACAGTAGACAGTGTAATTAAATCTTGTCTGATTTGCGCACAAGTGAATCCTAGACCAAAGGTTCAGAAACCTCCTTTACAAAGAATTCCTCCAGCAGATGGACCTTGGTCTTCTATACAAATAGATTATATATGGCCATTATCATCAGTAAAAAATGGATTCAGATTTGCATTGGTTTTAGTTGACATTTTTTCAAAGTGCATCGAGATTCTTCCAGTACGCAAAGATGATTCTTTAACAACTGCTAGGATGCTGATTAATCATGTTTTTCCAGTTTGGGGTATACCAGCAAACCTCAGTAGTGACAGAGGATCCCATTTTACAGGTAAAATCATGCAGGCAATGTGTAAAATTTTGGGAATTGAACAGAGATTTCATGTACCGTATCATCCACAGTCTGCAGGAATTGCTGAACGGATGAATAGGACTATTAAATCTAGAATTGCAAAAATGTTGTTAGACAGAGGAAATACTTGGGTTGATGTTGTTCCATTCATTTTAATGAGTGTAAGAAGCACAGCTTCTGCTGCTACAAAGTATTCTCTTTTTGAATTAATGACAGGAAGGAAAATGCCGCTTGTGTTTCCACATGAACCTCTTTTGTCTACACCCCAAAGGGAGGTAATAGAGAAATCAAAATGGTTGCAGATGTTACAGGACAATTTGAATAGTATTTTACCACATGCAGCTACTTGTATGAAAAAAAATATGCAAAAAATGGTCCCTCCACACATTTCTAAGTTTGAGAAAGGAGGTCAACTCATGATAAAAAGTTTCAGGAAAAGTGGACCGTGGCAAAGTAATTCGGAAGGTCCATTTGACATCTTGGATGTTCAAGGGGTAATGGTACAGGTACAAAGACCTCTTAATTCAGTGAAAAATGCACGTAGACAACAAAAAACATGGGTACACACTGATCAATGCAAACTTTATAATCCAAGATAATGATGCTGCATTTTTTTTTCCAGGAATGTATTATAAAAATCTAACTGTGAAACTGTGGATTTCAAAAAGAAGAAAAGATGTCAGCTCAACAAAAGAAAGGTTTTAAAAGAGAGAAAACTTATCATCACAGGATTAATCCTTTCCCTAGTGACAATTTTATCCGTGGTAAAATAGATCACAAATTGTTCCAGCTATGCAGAGGTGTAACAGGATTGAAGAATTACACAACAAAGACCTTACATTATTCAGAAACAAAAAAGAGATGTAAACACTGATATCAATACAGATGAACAAAATGATAAAAACACTAATATCAATACAAATGACAAAAATGAGAGTTATTGATATTAATGCATATGACAGAAATCATGATTTTAGATATGTTGATAATAATACAACAGATTTGTATAGATTTGTATGTGTAGGACAGGGATATAATTGCTGTATGCAATTGTATTTCATTCATAGCAATAATATCGAAGTCAACGTTAAAATAGAATCCAAAACAAATTTTGTTAAAATGCAGGGATCTTCTAGACTAAACAACAAAACTGGAAATTTTGAATGTAATATATTGTGGAGGAGTTTCTGATCTATATATTTAAAGGGTAATGATTCAACAATTTGGTCTGGAGATGTTACTAATACTATGTCAAGATCTGGGAAAATAATGTATCCCCTTAGATCAATATTATTACCTATTACAAAGTTTTGCAAAAATATTAGATCCAGAATATTTAAATATAATTGGAGATGAAAGAGAGGACGTTGTAAGAACATAGGATTTTAAAGTAACAAGACAATTGGCTCAAATAAGGGTTAAAATTAGTATTTGTGGTCAACATGATTATTCCAGAAATGTTTATTTTCCCACAAACTTTAAAAATTATTTTAGATAAAGATAGTTTGCATTTGATATGTAAAACAGAAATATATTTAACTCAAGATTCATTGTTAACTTGGAAAAAGGAACGGTGAATTTTTGGGAAGTTTTCTTCACAGTTCTACTATTATAATTCAGAAAGGAACTTTTGGTAGTGTGAATTGGATCAATGATACATTTGTTTATCAACAAATGAGTGTATCGTTGAATGATACTAGTATATATGAATGTTGCATATCAAGAGGAAATTATCCGATGAAATGTGCGAAGGCAAGTGTTGTTGTAATGTCTCCTAGGAAAACTCCATGTATTGATAAGAAAAGCGCTTCTGCAAACCCATTTCAGATTAACCATTTCCCATCTAGGGATGAGCCGAACACCCCCCTGTTCGGTTTGCACCAAAACATGCGAACAGGAAAAAAGTTTGTTCGAACACGCGAACACCGTTAAAGTCTATGGGACACGAACATGAATAATCAAAAGTGCTAATTTTAAAGGCTAATATGCAAGTTATTGTCATAAAAAGTGTTCGGGGACCTGGGTCCTGCCCCAGGGGACATGGATCAATGCAAAAAAAAGTTTTAAAAACGGCCGTTTTTTCAGGAGCAGCGATTTTAATAATGCTTAAAGTCAAACAATAAAAGTGTAATATCCCTTTAAATTTCGTACCTGGGGGGTGTCTATAGTATGCCTGTAAAGGGGCGCATGTTTCCTGTGTTTAGAACAGTCTGACAGCAAAATGACATTTTGAAGGAAAAAACTCATTTAAAACTACCCGCGGCTATTGCATTGCCGACAATACACATAGAAGTTCATTGATAAAAACGGCATGGGAATTCCCCAAAGGGGAACCCCGAACCAAAATTTAAAAAAAAAATGATGTGGGAGTCCCCCTAAATTCCATACCAGGCCCTTCAGGTCTGATATGGATATTAAGGGGAACCCCGGCCAAAATAAAAAAAAAAAAAGATGTGGGGTTCCCCCTAAATTCCATACCAGACCCTTCAGGTCTGGTATGGATTTTAAGAGGAACCCCGCGCCAAAAAAAAAAAACGACGTGGGGTCTCCCCAAAAATCCATACCAGACCCTTATCCGAGCATGCAACCTGGCAGGCCACAGGAAGAGAGGGGGGGATGAGAGTGTGGCCCCCCCCTCCTGAACCGTACCAGGCCACATGCCCTCAACATTGGGAGGGTGCTTTGGGGTAGCCCCCCAAAACACCTTGTCCCCATGTTGATGAGGACAAGGGCCTCATCCCCACAACCCTGGCCGGTGGTTGTGGGGGTCTGCGGGCGGGGGGCTTATCGGAATCTGGAAGCCCCCTTTAACAAGGGGACCCCCAGATCCCGGCCCCCCCTGTGTGAAATGGTAAGGGGGTACAAAAGTACCCCTACCATTTCACTAAAAAACTGTCAAAAATGTTAAAAATGACAAGAGACAGTTTTTGACAATTCCTTTATTTAAATACTTCTTTCTTCTATCTTCCTTTATCTTCTGGTTCTTCTGGCTCTTCTGGTTCTTCCTCCGGCGTTCTCGTCCAGCATCTCCTCCGCGGTGTCTTCTATCTTCTTCTCCTCGGGCCGCTCCGCACCCATGGCATGGGGGGAGGCTCCCGCTCTTCTCTTCTTCTCTTCTTCATTTTCTTCTCCGGGCCGCTCCGCACCCATGCTGGCATGGAGGGAGACTCCCGCTGTGTGACGGCGCTCCTCGTCTGACAGTTCTTAAATAACGGGGGGCGGGGCCACCCGGTGACCCCGCCCCCCTCTGACGCACGGGACACGACGGGACTTCCCTGTGGCATTCCCCGTGACGTCACAGGGAAGTCCCGTCAAGTCACCGGGTGGCCCCACCCCCGTTTTTAAAACTTTTTTTTGCATTGATCCATGTCCCCTGGGGCAGGACCCAGGTCCCCAAACACTTTTTTATGACAATAACTTGCATATTAGCTTTTAAAATTAGCACTTTTGATTTCTCCCATAGACTTTTAAAGGGTGTTCCGGGGCATTCGAATTTGCCGCGAACACCCCAAATTGTTCGCTGTTCGGCGAACTCGCGAACAGCCAATGTTTGAGTCGAACATATGTTCGACTCGAACTCGAAGCTCATCCCTATTCCCATCCAGAACTCTTTTGAGAGAGGGAAAGTTTGTCATTATATTGTGTAACTTTAATGTTTCAGAATGGAAAATTTCTACAAGGTTTCCACAATGTCAAGGACATTTGGTTAATATGGATTTGCATATTGAGAGATGGTTTAGAATTAATAGTAGAAATAATAACAGAAATAAGCGTGGTATTGTTGAAGGTATTTTAGGAGGGATTGGCACAATTGGGAGAATAACAAATAGTATGGATATTAATACTTTAAAGTCTGATCTTGAAACAGCTGGCTTAGTGGGTAGTAACGGGATTAAAATACAAAGAAATTTAATTGAAATTTTAGAAAAAAATGGTTATCAAAACAGCTAATATAATGGGTCCATCTATTTTACACCTTCAAAATATTACTCTTGATTTAATGATAAGTGAACAACATTCTCATATTGCCAGAGCATGTTTAGAGATCCAGACTGAATATTCCACTAATTTTAAAATAATTGTGCAAGCATTTCAGAGTGGAATAACTCCTCTTGGCATTTTACAGAATTTACCCAGAGAATATGTATATGCTATAAATCATACAGATTTACTATAAATTACAGTACACAGATTTTGCATTTAACAATGAAAATTCTGAATTAGAACAATTAGATTTGTCATCATGTTTACAATTTCAGTCTAAAGTTATCTGTTTACCTAATCAAAAGTATTTTTCATTCTTATCATACATTATGTTCAGCAAGAATAGAAAAAGTTGAAACAATCTGAATTAATTAATCGAGTAGATAAAAAGAAGGTGTTTTTTTTTTTTAGATTATGTCAGATACAGAAAGGGTTAAAACTTTTTTCTCTTCTTGTACAAATACAGAAAACCTAAATCAAGGCTTGTATTGTATAAAAGGAGACATTGTAGCAATAAGTATTAATGGGTTTAGAACAAATTTAACAAATATGCTTATGAAAAATATAAGTGCTCTTCCCACACAATATAATATATCTCAGATAGATGAATTTTCTTGGGAAGAACGGGCAAATGTAATTCAAAAGGATAAAGGTTTATTGATAGCTTTGGCTAAGGAACTTCAGAATGCAGAAATATTGTTTAAACATGAACAAGGTCATTTGCAAGAGATATCACATTAATGGTTAGAACTTTCAGGAAGTGGTGGAAAAAATTCTGTAATAGTGTATCAATTTGGGGAAAAACTTCAATAACCTCAGTAGCAGGAAATATTTTATCACATCCTAATGTTATTCTTTTTATTATGTTATTCATTATATTCCAGTTATGTTTAATGTTTAGAATGAAAAAAATATTTTATCAAATTAGAAATTAAATCAGGAAAGGAGATGATTTATTGCAAAATAAGCTTAAAAAAGAATGGTTTTTGGAATTACAAACTCAGTTACTAATGAAATTACATCTAAAAATATTAGATCAAATACAGAGTGTTTGTGACATGGATGATGATGAATGGAATATGAAGTATTATTATTCATACTTCAGGAGGGGAATGTTATATTCTTAATATTCAAAATTTAATTCAGTTTAAAAAAAATATAGCTCTGCAGAGTTCTCCCTTAATTAGAATGAATGAGTCATTGATTTAATAGGTTACAGATGTGATATTCGAGCTGGGTTTGGGTTTTAGAAACTGTCAGGATTTTGACGGATATTGTACACTTTTGAACACTCCTAATAGCTTTTCCTTTGGTATACCTAAAACCTATAAACCCAAGTCTAGATCATTCCCGATTCTTCAAGGGAACTCAAATATTTGGGCCTTCGTGATTCAAGTCACCAAGGAAATAGAGTCCACTAATTGGCAGCATGGTTCGGTGCCCAATTTATCAAAAAACCTCAAACAAGCACTGCACAATCTTAGTTCCAAAAAAAACATTGTTATAAAGCCATCGGATAAAGGGGGTAACCTTGTTATCATGGATAAAACATGGATCCTGCATTACTTTTGGTCCGACTTTAGCACGACTTGAATGCGACGACTTTAACAGAAGTCAATGCAAGTCATACCAAAGTCAGACCAAAAGTAGTGCAGGAACCTTTTTCTAAGACAGAGAAACTAAAGCAAACAGAAATCCAATGAATGAAAGGAATGAGTTAGGAGCAGTCAGGCTGGGGAGGATATGATGCTAATAATGCTAAACGTCTTCCAGCCAGGAAATGAGGTTGGCTCTGTCTGGCTTGCTGAAGCTTCTAATGCACATTGTGAGAATTGCAGTGTGTGTGAAAATGTAGTAAGAAATTTCAGTACAGCAGAGGTTCCTGTACAACTGTCTGCTGAAGTTTAGCTTTAAATGCAGCATAATACATTCTCAACTCGGAAGCAACAGATCTTATTACAATGTTTGAGATTTTCAAATGAACATAAAAAATTGCCAGCTAAAAACTCTTTGTTCTTAATCTAACTTAATTTTTTTTTTCACAGGTCGAAGAATGGCTTTGAAAGTTATGGATAAAAGTAGAACCAGCCGGGAGTCTTTCCTACGGGAGTTCACCATTTCACTCCTACTTTCTTCTCATCCCAACATCATCGGATGCTGTGAGATCATCTTCACCACCTTCAACTGCTTCGTCTTTACCCAGGAACTGGCACCTCTTGGTGATCTGTTGTCTCTGATTGTACCAAATGTAAGTATGTTAAGATAAGTAACTCTATACAAAACTTGGAAAAACATATTTGGCCATAAAATATGAGGGGTTAACAGTTAAACCTCCTTCCAGTCCTTTTGGAGAAATTTCCCTTCAATTTCTGTGCCAGAGATTGCAACAGGAAGTGAGAGGAAGCTCTGTTGGTTGACATTAGTACAGGTGTCCATGTTGGAGGATTTACACTTACCTTTTGTTCTGACAACTCCATCACTTTGAATGATGGTGGTCCCCAGGACAGTTGATGAAAGTGGATATGGGGCAGGTATATACATACTGTACATATGGCAATATAATCCATCTCTAATATACCTTAACTGTTTCTGGATACGTATTCTGAAATTCTTCTCATATTCTCTCTATTGTATTTAACATCTAAAGTATTTTTTTTATTTTAACAGACGTCTTAGTTATTTTATTTTCTCTTTTTAGGTGGGAATTCCAGAAGATGTGGAAAAGAGATGCGCTGTTCAGATCTCCAATGCTCTGCAATTCATAGTGGAGAAAGGACTAGTACACCTAGATGTGAAGCCAGACAATGTTTTAGTGTTTGATCAGGAGTCAGAGTGCAGAAGTCCTAAAATACATGGGTGAAATCTGGAAAGAAGAAACCCCAGAAAAGGATGAGGAGCCCATTGAAAACAGTTCTTTCAAACATTCTTTTTTTTAACCAAAACTTTATTTGTTGTTGCAGCAAATAATCATACAGGTATATAGCAAACTTTGACAGGGCCAAATACAGTAACAATCTGTCAAAAACATACTATACATATCTTCAAATGTGACCATATATGTTTCAATGCACCATTAGATAACTGTTAAAGCAAACTTTGAGCACTTGGTTGAACATCCTGAAAATCAGGACCCAGACTTTTTTTCTTTTTGCTAAACCAAGTATTTAACATAATAAAGCTGAAACATTTCACTGTTTTCTCCTCCCTTCTCGCCCAACCCCTTCTCTCCATTTACTTTTCACATTTTTAGAGTTGCAATAATCTATCCATTAGTGAGTGTGTGTGTGTGTGTGTGTGTGTGTGTGTGTGTGTGTGTGTGTGTGTGTGTGTGTGTTGGGGGGGGGCGAGAGCCGGATCAGCCAGCCATGGCTGCCAGATAGTTTCAAATTTGGTCACGGTATTCCTGTGACGATAGGCCAGTTGTTCCCTAATCAGGAGTGAGTTTATATACAATCCATTGATTCCCTTTAGGTACATTAGATGCCACCCAATGTCTAGCTATAAGCTTTCTAGCTAGGTATAGTAAGTAGTCTAGTAATCATAATGTACATTTCCCTCTGATAAATCTCATCAATCGCTCCCAAAAGACATAACAGAGGTGTGGAGGGCACCAGTACCTGTGCCAGCCGGGAGATATTCTGTGTGACCTCAGCCCAATACCTGTTGAGCTTGGGACATCACCCCAGCATGTGAATGAAATCACCTTGCTGTGTCTTACATTTTGGACATAGGGGTGAATCCCTCAGGCCCCATGTATATAGTGTCATTGGCATCTGGTTCTATGCAGAATAAACAGTTGCAATAGCCTATGGGAGGCTGAGATAGAAACCATAGGGGTTGAATCAAATGCCATGTCCTATTGATCACCAATCTCTCCAATGTCCGTGACCCATTTAGCGCTACATTTCAACGAGGCACAGTCCTGGGTGGAAGACAACAGTACTGAGTACATTTTTGAAATCTGCCCCTTCCTGGCGTTCGCTTGAAGTAGCTCCATTAGGTGCGGGGTGAAGTCGCAGTCAGGGAGATTATCTGTCACTGAGCCTGCAAAGAATGTCAGAGTTGGAGATATTGATAAAAACATCTAGTGGGGAGTGTAAATTCTGAGCAAAGTTGTGCAAAAGGTTTCAATACATTCCCTGCTTAGATCTGTGGAAAAAAATACATATCACCTTGCATTTCCATAGGGCGGATCACTCCAGTTTATTAAGTTCTGGGTATCTTGGATTATCCAACAGAGAGGTGAATTCCCGGGGGGCCCTCAACCCTCAGTGCCTCTCGGGCCGCCTCCCACACTTTTCTAAGGAGACCCGCCGTTGGGGCGGTCGGAAAGATCCATTTCCAAATGAGAGCCGGCTTTCAAATCTGGGTTGGCCCAGGTTACTAATCGTACAATAGGATCATCTAAGGCATCATCTCTTCCCCACCCCATGATCTGTTGCATTTGGGAAGCCAGAAAATATAGTTTGGCATGTGGTACTGCCAGGCTCCCTCTATCCTTATTATATTGTAGGGTATTTAAAGTGATTATGGCTCCTTTCCGCTTCCAGATGAGATCCTGCATCTGGGTATCCACTCTTTTTTGAACCATTTGTTAGAGATCCACATAGGGGAGTTCTGAGAAATATAAAGCAATTGTGGGGCCCAGATCATTTATTAAGTTCACTCTCCCTACCACCGACAGGGGGAGCTTGCACCAGCTAAGGGATTTTTCCCTCTGTTTATCTAACAAGGGTCCCAAATGTAATTCTAGGTAGCTAGAAGTGTCTGCCAGAAATATGAAGGTCACCAAGCTGCTTCTGGCAGCAGATACACCACATGTTGAAGTGTCCTTCAGGAAAGGAACGTAACAAAGATAAAAATTAGTCTTTTGGCCCAGTTCTTGAGAGCCCACACACACACTTGAACTGGAAGCTATTGGATATATCCTGCTATTTATGTAATATATGTCTTGTTTTTGGTACTTGATGAAAGTCCTTTCACTGTACTAAATACATTTCTGTTGTGTTCAATCTCTATTTAGTGTCCAACATGTATTCTCAAATCTTATACATGTAGATATGGAGGTCTATTAGGCATTTTGTTTTTAGCGTTTTATAACTGCAGGTAACAGTATTCATATTTGACACATTTCTAAAGTTTTTTTTCAAAGGTTTTTTTTTTTGCTTATTAATGTAACAAGTTTTAATGTTTTGCTCTCCAGGACACTATAGCCTCTGTTGACCATCATGTGGAAGGTCTTCTAAATAAAATGGTCTCCTTCTATGCACAAGGACTACAGCAGATAGACTTTGAAGAGTGCTTCCTCATTGAGGAGGAGCTTGGAAAAGGTGGATGTGGAAATGTATTCTTGGTGAAGGATAAGGAAACAGGTGAGTGAATTAATCTAGCCGCCATTTCAGTATCCTCTAAGAATATGTATATGGATGTAAATTCAATCTGCAAGATAAAGGCTTTTTCCAAGAGGTCGCTAATTATAGACTTAGTCTAAAATAAAAGGAGCATTATAGTAGAATCACTGTGCAACACTCGTAATAAAGAATAGCAGGTAAATGCATTGAGCAAATATGGCCCAATACATACATTTATTACATCTCTATAAATATAAAATGTTGTTTCAAACATTCATGTTGGAAAAATTATTTAAAGACCTAAGCATTGGGCTGTTTCTTAGGAGTTATGCAAATATCAAAATGAAATATTGATCACATGTAATGTTGAGTCCAATGAATAAAAGAAAGGGGCTAGGAACAGTGAGCCTGGGGATGATCCCATACTGACGATGCTGGATGTCCTCTAGTCAGGAAATGACATGGGCTCTATCTGGAGAGGTTCCTGTACAGGTGAGTGCTGGTAAGGCTGAAGTTTAGCTTTAAATGTGCATAATACATTCACAATCTGGGAGGAGCATATCTTATAAAAATGTTGGACATTGTCAAGTTAAAAACATACAGAAATTACCAATTGAACATTTCTAGTTCTTGATCAAAGTTATTTCATTTTTTTCACAGGTCAAAGAATGGCAATGAAAGTCATGGATAAGGACAGAACCAGTCAGTGGTCTTTTCTCCATGAATTCAGTATTTCATACTTACTGTCGCCTCACCAAAATATCATCGGACGTTTTGGCTTCTTCTCCACCATTGACTACTTTGTCTTTCCCCAGGAACTGGCACCTGTTGGAGATCTGTTCTCCATGATTTTTACAAATGTAAGTACATTAAGTTTTAGGTATGGCCATTTCTTTTTTTATTTATTTTTTTTTATTTTTCAAAGGATTAAATAGAGTTAAAAAGAATATTTTGAATTTTCCATCACTTTCTTAAAATGTCTAGGTAAGCAATGTCATTAAGACAAAGCAAATTTCCCTGGGGGGGGGGGGACACCTTCAACAATAAAATCTATCCCCAGCCTAAAATAAATAAATACAATACTTTATGGCCATACATATATGCTTCAACTGAATCTTTAGTTATCCTTATATTCTCCCCTATTGTATTTAACATCTATTATGTTTTTGAACTTGTTCTAGGTGGGAATTCCAGAAGGCGCAGTAAAGGTGTGTGCTGTGCTGATCTTCAGTGCTCTGGAATTCATATCGGAGAAAGGACTTGTACACATGGACCTCAAGCCAGAAAATGCTCTGGTGTTTGACCAGGACTGCTATTGTGTTAAGATCACGAACTTTGGTCTCACTAAGGTCACAGGGACAGTGATTAGAGCAAGGTGTGGAAGCAAATCCTACAAGGCCCCAGAGTTTAACCTGACCATTTCAGATGGACTGGTTGGAGATGGCAGCCTTGATGTGTGGGTGTTCGATGTCATCATCTACTGCATCTAGGCGCATGCGCGTGAACACGCGTGGGAGCATGCGCACGCACGGTTACCGGCGCCAGGCGGGCTATTTAAAACACAGCTCTCCCCTCAGACCTTGCTGCCTGATCTACAGCGTTCCTGAGCCTCATCTGTTGACCGGATCTGATCTCGTGTTTACCCGGCTTGACCTGTGACCTTCCCTGCCTGCCTCTGACCTCCGGCTTGTCTACGATTCTGCATCTGCCTCATCCTCTGGTCTATCCATGCCCGCCTGTTACCGACCCGACCTGCTCTGTGACTCTGTTCTTCTGCACTTGTTCCTGTACCGATCGTCTGGTTTGACCCGGCCTACCCGACCTTCCTGTGCACTTTCTCCAGTGCAACTCACCTGTTCCTGTCTGATCCCTGGTTCCTGCTGGCTCCGGTCTTCTGCTGCCAAGATCTGCTGATCCAGTTACAGCTTCTTGAAGACTTCCTGATCCATCCACCGGCTGTTGATCCTGCCAGGCACTCGTGCTACCTTGGACTCCCGTGCCTCCTGTTCCCACTGTCAGGAGCCGTGAGTGAGGGATGCAAGAGAGGTCTCCTTTTGCATTCCGGGCTCATCACTAGGTACGATGCAGTTGTGCTGTATGTGGATGTTCGTCATCGCGTTGTTCATCAAATACCTGGTGTGTATCAAGGCCACTCAAACCTTAGGCAGTAGGGTGGCGATGTATTGCCTACAATCATTTGGGTTGTGCTCAATCCACTTGATGACAGCTTCAAAGACTGCTTTTTGACCTGGACTGCCATTCCATCAATCTCACAGGACTTTGGCCTTGCTAAGGACCAAATGACAGTGATTAGAGTGTGGCACCATGTTCTACATGGCTCCAGAAAGGCGCAAAGTTGACATTTCAGATGGCCTGGTTGTGGAAGGCAGCCTTGATGTGTGGGTGTTTGGAGTAGTCATCTATTGCCTACTTACAGGGGAGCTTCCATGGGAGGAGGATGCCATTCTGGACTATGAAAAATGTAAACATTTTGTTGACTGGTCAATGCTTCAGGAGGATTATCCATCTGGAAGTTGTTTTGCCAAAGTGCCCTCTGGGATGCAAAGGATGTTCAGTGATTTTTTTTTTTTTGGACAATTTACTTTAATTAAAGAAGTCAAACTATGCAAGTGCTGAAATACATGAGGGAAAGCTGTAAAGTAGAATGCCCAGACAAAACAAGAGGGTAAGGATCCTATAAAAAGTTATTCTGGTGTGCAATCTAATCAACCCTTGTGTGAGGCTTCCCACCTGAACTCCTCGCAGAGCAGTGATTCCATCATGTCAGCTTGCAGCTCCGCGCCTGACAGTTTGACCATAGATGCCTCTATATCGCTGACTGAGACGGCTACAGGGCCACAGAAGGACAACATGGTAGAGGGTATAATCATGTTTGATGATGAGTTTTTTTTACATGCTGATGCAGAAGTAGATATTGGATTAATGAGATGTGGTAGGTGATGGAGCACCTGAAAGAACATCACATATGGTCAACCTTCTCAGGTATGCAGCTTTTTGGTGAAAATAAAGGGGTCATAACATTCTATATGTATTTTGTAGTAGTGTGCAGTCATTACTCTTTGCACTACCATATCCACCACTGATTTTATTTTTACTAAAGACATGGCATCTCAATCCACAGCACAGCTCCCAACTTCTCTTTTAGAGGGATTACCCTTTTTTTGGAACCAAATCCCTCTGTTCTCTATAAAAATGTACTAATTAATGACCTTGAATTTGTTACACACTAACTTTCATCCAATCTCTAAGTTATTGCAAGAAGGGCAGGAGTGTGTTCTATGCCAACATACTTTGTGCCCTTCCCTTTCATTTCAGACAGTTGGGAGGTATGCCAATGATGGCAATCTTGTTAGCAACTCTCAGATTGGTGGGGATAAGCCTTGTAATTACAAGTACTAAAGTGAAATCAGAATTAAAGAGGCAGATATAAAATTGCCTTCTAGTGAACAATGGTAATAGCAGGACTATACCTCTTCAAATATTTAATAGCAAAATGCTAATTGACAGATCCATTTTATCAGGAAGTTGCCCAGTCTAATTATTATATGTTTAGCGTAGCAACTCATAGGAACTGTTTTTTATTTAGTTTTTTTTTTGTTTTTTGTTTTTTTACCAATCTATAGTAGTGAATCAATTGAAGGAGGATTACTTTTCAGGTAGTGTAAATCTCTATCCCTTTTTTTTGCTTTATTGACTAAGAATTGTCGATTCTATGGCTATTTTCCAAATTACATGAACTATCTAGCAAGTGTCTGTAACCTAATATAATTTATTAGCATTTCATATATTAACATTACAGAATAACTGAATACCCTGCAGAGAATAAATGAATATGCTGCAGTAAAGAGAAGTAGTCCTTTCAGAACTGACCACGTGTTTATCTGTAACATTATTTAAACATATTAGCACACAAAACATGTACAAATAAAGTCCCTTGTATTCACAAGGAAACATAGAATATCTGAGGTATAGTTACCAACAAAGGATGTATGTAGACACTCTCCAGACCAGAATTCCTCTAAAAGTCTATCAGATGATCCCGTACCTTTTGTGTAGCACAGGCTCCCAGGGAGAATACTCCACTCCTATGTGACTAACAAGGAGTCGCCCTCAAAGGGCAAACAACGAAACCAACAAAATATTTTAAACATTTATGTGTATAAGCATTGTTGTCAATTTTTCAATAAAAATCATTTTTAATACTACTCTTCTAATGACTGTAACTTTGCTGCGGAAAAGCCCCACTGGGGGGAGATTTTCCCATTCTGTATTTACTATCTATTATGTCTTTGCATTTTTTTCTAGGTGGGAAATCCAGAAGACGCAGTAAAGAGGTGTGCTGTGCAGACCTCTGTGCTCTGGAATTCATATTGGAGAAAGGACTTGTACACATGGACCTCAAGCCAGAAAATGTTCTGGTGTTTGACCCAGACAGACTGACAAAGCAAATTTCCCTGGGGGGATACCTTCAACAATAAAATCTATCTCCAGCCTAAAATAAATAAATACAATACTTTATGGCCATACATATATGCTTTAACTGAATCTTTAGTTATCCTTATATTCTCCCCTATTGTATTTAACATCTATTATGTTTTCGAACTTTTTCTAGGTGGGAATTCCAGAAGACGCAGTAAAGAGGTGTGCTGTGCTGATCTTCAGTGCTCTGGAATTCATATTGGAGAAAGGACTTGTACACATGGACCTCAAGCCAGAAAATACTCTGGTGTTTAACCAGGACTGCTATTGTGTTAAGATCACGGACTTTGGCCTTACTAAAGTCACAGGGATAGTTATTAGAGCAAGGTGTGGAAGAAAATCCTACATGGCCCCAGAGATGTGTAACGTGACCATTTCAGATGAACTGGCTGTAGATGGCAGCCTTGACATGTGGGCATTTGGTGTTGTCATCTACTGCCTACTCACAGAAGAGTTTCCTTGGCGGGTGGCCATGCTTGATGAAGAAGGATACAAACAATATGTTGACTGGCAAAATTATTTCCAGGAGGTTAATCCTGCAGCTGTGTCTATAATGTATAGAATTATTGATATGTATGTTTATGTTCTGTCTGTCCACAGATACTGAGTCAGTTACAAAGCAAGCCCTGAAGAAGCGGTTACATATTGCATAGTAAGAGCAAACTTGTTTTGCGGTACATCTCTTTTTGACATGTTGTATACACACCATTTATTTATTTATTTTTTTATATATAGAGAGGTGTGTGTTCCAATGTATTTTCTTTCCCCCCCCAAAAAAAATTATTAGTGTTATCATGACAGTATCTTCCAGAAATAATATGCTTTTGGCAGCAGATACACCTTTCCATTAATGCCGGTCAAAGGTTATTACATTCCCTTCCTAAAGAACTCCTGAGCACAAAATTAGTCTTTTGACTCCAAGTTACAAAGAGGGTCCCCACACACAACTGAACTGGTAACTACTGGATATATCCTGCCACTTATTTATGTATTGCTATATGTCTTGGCTTTTATATTCATTTTTGTAATTGACCAAGTTATACCATTGCATGATAATTTTCTTGTTTACAAATAGATTGCTGGGTTTCCATTTAGGGTCCTTTAAAATGTAATTAATTTCTGTTGTGTTCAAGTGGCCAAACCTTATTCCTGAGACATGTACATATATATGTGGGGTCCATTGAGCATGTGATTATATGTAAATAATTGAGGGTAATAGCATTCATATTTGACAAATTTCTATAGTTTCTCTTCAAAGATTTGTTTTCTGACTGATTTAACAAATTTTCTTTTTTTTTGCTCTCCAGGACACTATGGCTTCTATTGCTCATGATGTGTAAATCTTCTGGATAGAATGGTCTCCTAGTCACAAGGACTGCAGACAATAGACTTACAGGAGTACTTCCTCATTGTGAAGGAACTTTGAAAAGACATTTTGGAAAAGTATTCTTGGCAAACGACAATAAAACAGGCCAGTAAAATGTTCTTCCCTGAAGAAGCTCATGCTGATTGGGTGAAGCATGTTGGCTGTTCCGACACCACGTGAGTGATGTTCAGACATCACCTCTGATGTTATTTTGCACATGCTCTTTGAGTTCCATGAGTACCGTGGCATCCATCTTTATTGAGGCACGCCGAGACACTGGCTTGGAGCTGAATCAGGAAGAGCGGCCATCACTCATATTCCCGAGTGAGACCTGAGCAACAACTCATGGACTTCATGTCTACCTGATGTGAGACACAAATTTAACAAAATTTTCTATTTTTTTTTTTTTGCTCTCCAGGACACTATGGCCTCCATTGCTCCTGATGTGTATCATCTTCTGGATAGAATGGTCTCCTATTAACAAGGACTACAGAGGATAGACTTACAGGAATACTTCCTCATTGTGAAGGAACTTGGAAAAGGTGGATTTGGAAAAGTATTTTTGGCAAAAGATAATAAAATGGGTCAATAAAATAATCTAACCACTATTTCAATTTCCTCTACAAAAAAAAAAAAATAAATAAAAAAAAAAAAGATATAATATAATATAAAGATAGATAGATAGATAATATAAAGATAGATAGATAGATAATATAAAGATAGATAGATAGATAATATAAAGATAGATAGATAGATAATATAAAGATAGATAGATAGATAATATAAAGATAGATAGATAGATAATATAAAGATAGATAGATAGATAATATAAAGATAGATAGATAGATAATATAAAGATAGATAGATAGATAATATAAAGATAGATAGATAGATAATATAAAGATAGATAGATAGATAATATAAAGATAGATAGATAGATAATATAAAGATAGATAGATAGATAATATAAAGATAGATAGATAGATAATATAAAGATAGATAGATAGATAATATAAAGATAGATAGATAGATAATATAAAGATAGATAGATAATATAAAGATAGATAGATAATATAAAGATAGATAGATAATATAAAGATAGATAGATAATATAAAGATAGATAGATAATATAAAGATAGATAGATAATATAAAGATAGATAGATAATATAAAGATAGATAGATAATATAAAGATAGATAGATAATATAAAGATAGATAGATAATATAAAGATAGATAGATAATATAAAGATAGATAGATAGATAGATAATATAAAGATAGATAGATAGATAGATAAATATAAAGATAGATAGATAGATAGATAATATAAAGATAGATAGATATATTATCTATCTATCTTTATATTATCTAACGATAGATAGATATTCTATCCATAAAAATTTGTTCTGCAAGATTATATAGACTTTTTCCAAGAGGTCACTAATTGTAGACTTACTCTGAAATAAGAGCAGTGAAGTAGAATCCCTGATCAACACTCTTAATAATAATAAGCATAATAGCAGGTATATACTTTGAACAAATATGGCCTAATAATGGAATTTATTACATCATTACCAAAGGACTGGTGCACATGGATTTGGAGCAAGATATTGTTTCAGTGTTTGACCTGGACTGCCATCCCATAAAGCTCACAGACTTTGGCCTTGCTAAGGTGAAAGGGACAGTGATTAGGAGGTGTGGCACCATGTCCTACATGGCTCCAGAAATGTGGGAAGCTGAACCTTCAGATGGTCTGGTTGTGGATGGCAGTCTTGATGTGTGGGCCTTTGGAGCTTCCATGGGAAGGATACCATTCTGGACTATGAAAAATATAAGACCCCTTTCACACTGAGGCACTTTTTATGTGTTTTAGTGCTAAAAAAAAGCACCTGAAAAGTGCTTTAAAAATGCTCCCCATGCATCTCAACGGATGCTTTCACACTGAGGCGTTGCGCAAGTGGGCGTTGAGAAAACTCCTGCAAGAAAAACGGATTTGTAGAGGTGCCCATCAATGGATCAGAAGATGGGTCATTGGGTCCCATTAATGACCTTAACTTCAGGGCCTTCTTCCAGTGACAAATCCTCAGCCTCACTGTGTTGACCACATCCATGCCCATCAATGACCCAGAAGATGGGGGGGAAGCACTGCGTGGTCCTGGTGACGGCTCCAATGGCTGTTAAAACGACAGACATCAGGCTGTCATGTCCCACACTTATAAAATTGTCAAGCAGAACGGCATCCCTGAAGGAACTGAACAAGACCATTCAGTACATGTATGACAAGAAGTACAAAAAGATGGTTCTATAGATCGAGGCCAGTGAATCAGGCTCCATGATGAATCGCCTCCCCAACAACATTGATGTTTACCCCACCACAGCCGCCAACCCTACTAAGTCCGCTTAGGCCTGTTATGGCAAGGAGAGAGACATACTTTGGCGATCTTTACAGCATCAGCTGGATGGAGGATTCAGAGATGGAGAAACTGTTCAAGGAGACACTACACAGTTTATACTGGTCAAGCAACACACCGATACCAGGTATGTGATGCAGTATAGAAACTGGACTATTTCCAAGATGAAGGTGAGCCAGTTCCAGGGTAGCACTAAAACAGTGGTCCCTCACATGACCCTGGAGCCAGTATACAATTATTAAGGCCCGGGATGTACGGACCAGGATCAAGGCCTCACAAGAGACCACAGCCTTGATCAAGGAATCGGTGAAGAAGCTTGTTCCTGTGGTGACAGTCTGATGAGTTGGCAGAAGAGAATCTCACCGATCAGACTTAAAATAATGATTGGTTGTGTTACCCCGCAGCAGTCGAGCACTTCAAGAACCAGTGCTTTAACTGGCACAACTTCATGAGACAGTTTTACACTCTGTGAATCTGGATACTCACTAGAGAGCATCACATGCTATGATTAATGTCTGCCAAAATCTGCACTGACACAGCTCGCGACACAAAGTCTTCCAGTAGAAGGGGTGATGTGGAAATGTGAGACCTATGATTTTTACCTTCAATGATAATCAACATTCATAAATGGACATGCAATATGTCTTAAAGCAGTGTGTCAGGAAATTGCCTGGACATTCTGAGAACAGCTGACATCATAAAACAGCTCTAGTTTAAGCTCTGTTTATAGTGTCAGTTTACCACCTGGTTTATAGTTGTACTGTCCCTTGCCTGAAGGGAATCACTTGGGGGTTGTGA
This sequence comes from Aquarana catesbeiana, assembly GCF_042186555.1. NCBI lineage: Eukaryota > Metazoa > Chordata > Amphibia > Anura > Ranidae > Aquarana > Aquarana catesbeiana. Next base: position 965,510,062 of record NC_133324.1, read on the forward strand.
GGCTGACTGGGAGCAGTAGTGTTATCAAACTTATTTTACTTAAATAGGGTTGGACAGAGAGGGGTTCATGACATGTAAAGACCTCCAGTTGGCCAAGTGTTATGTGCAACCCCCCACCCTTGAAAGAATGTGGCAATACCTTGGCATATGGAAGGAGCGGGGGTTACAAATGTGTATATATTGCAACACAGATCACTGCCCATTCTCTTGTGCTGATGGTCTAGATGAAGGATGGTTACGTAAGACTTCTCTATACAATGTATCTCTATTATCTTGTCTTTTCTGTAACCTTTTCTACTGTAGGATTTTGCCTTAATATATTAATCTCTAGCTAGCATGTGTATGACCATTATAGCAATATTTTGTATCATTGGTCTCTGTTTTACGGTTTTATCCTCCACGTTGAATTTGGTAATCTCTAACGTTCCTTTTCTGTATAAATAAATGTTTATCTTTTTGCACTGTTATCGTTCCTTTTTAATTCTTATATAGTAAAGGGTTAATCACTCCATATAAGTGAGGTAGGTATAAAAATCTCCATATCAGGGGGCATGGGTGATGATTATCCCTCTCTGAGATTTGCCCCCTCTGAAGCTGCTGCCTCAAACCTAATCTCTACTCTTATGCCCTGTACACACGGTCGGATTTTCCGACGGAAAATGTGTGGTAGGACCTTGTTGTCGGAAATTCTGACTGTGTGTGGGCTCCATCACACATTTTCCATCGGAATTTCCGACACAACGTTTGAGAGCTTGCTATAAAATTTTCCGACAACAAAATCCGTTGTCAGAAATTCCGATTGTGTGTACACAAATCCGACAGACAAAGTGTCACGCATGCTCAGAATAAATTGAGAGATGAAAGCTATTGGCTACTGCCCCATTTATAGTACCGACGTACATGCTTTACGTCACCGCGTTCAGAATGATCGGATTTTCCGATCACTTTGTGTGACCGTGTGTATGCAAGACAAGTTTGAGCCAACATCCGTCGGAAAAATCCATGGACTTTGTTGCCGGAATGTCCGACCGTGTGTACGGGGCATAAGACTGTTTACTCAGCATCACAAATCTTCAGTACAAACCCCAGCCTTCACTTACACAGCCAAGTCCATCTAAGTCGGTTCGAATCCCAACCACGACACTACCTGCCTTTGTAATAGATATTTTATGCCTACCATGATTTTTACCTTCAGATTACATTGTCATTATTAATAATGTGACAGTGAACTTTTGACATACAGTTTGTCCAGGCAGTGTTCTGAAACTTTTTAAGCCATTCTGAGAAAAAGGACACCATAAACCAGCTCTGGAATTGTATCTAGAGGAGCTCTCTGACAGAAGTCTCTTTTGCGGCCATTTGGTAGTATAAGTTATGGACTAAGTGGAATGTCACTTCAAAAGGTTCAATTGAGGTGAGGGGGGAAGGAAGGCAGCTGGGACTGTTTTTTTATTCCTACCTTGTTGGGAAAAATATTTTTCCTAATATATCAGAGGGACACGAGACAAAACATGTTACATCCATCCTGAAATGTTGGGAAAATTTTTTCTCCAATGTGCCAGAGAGACATGACGATACATGTTGTACACCCGCTGTCTGATTTGAAGCCCATTATAAAGTGGTACTCAAGTTGTTTGGAGAAAAAAATTTAATAGCTCACTTTCAATCTTTCTCTTTAAAATGTACCCATGCGCTCACCCCCAAGTGGAAGGCCGGTATCGCTGAGAATTTTATTAGTCTGAGATTTTAACCATGCTTCCAGCCTCCATTGACCATGATGTGGAAGTTCTTCTGGATAGAATGGTCTCCTATTCACAAGGACTACAGCAGGTACAGAAGTACTTCCTCATGAAGAAACTTGGAAAAGGTGGAAATGGAAGAGTATTCTTGGCAAACAAAAAGAAAACCGGTCAGTGAATGACATAAAATTATAGATAGGCAACTCCTATCCTCATATTAATTAGTGGCTCAAAATTAATAACTACTGCAGTAGGGAACAGACACAAAATATACACTCCACATCTTTCCAAATAACTGTCCTGCTTTATTAGGACGCAATTGAAGGTTTTTATACACATGATTACGTTCCCATTATTTCTTATGGTGAAATTTGCTTTGATATACAAATGCTTTGGATTACAAGCATGTACAAGGTTTTACTGTATTTGACTTCTCATCTCAGTCATAATGAACAGATCCAGTTTGCAGAGATCACCTCCAGTGATGGGATAACACTCAATGTTGATATTTCTCATCAATGATTCCTCAAATGTTCTGGATTTGTGCCAAAACTTTGTCTACCTGTGATAGCAGAGCCTGGGAAATTTGGCTGGTGGGGGGAAGCTCCAGCAATAGTCTAAGCGGTCTGAGGGGAACAATAAAGCTGATCATTACACACCACCAATTATAATCGGACACTAATGGAGTGTTTGTCTTTAATTGTACAGGATAGAACAAAAAAATATGAAAGAATAAGAACAAAGCAATGGTTGTTATCAGAGGGGTGATGTCCCCAAGTATATTCCACCTTATTGGAGCTGCTGGATACAATATAATGAGATGATGGTGAGACGTAGAGGGGGCAGGGATTGGTGAGCAGTAGAGGGGGCTAATGAGCTTACTTCCCAGCTGAGGACTAAACCCATCACTATATGGGAAGAGCCTGTAGTGTGTATGGAGCTGAGTATAATACTTTGTATTTACTGCTTAAAAAGGCAGATGAAACCCTATATAAACCACATGACCCATAGAGCTCTGGGTGGAAGTTCCATTCACAATCCCAAAATATTGCCATCAGGATCTCCTTCAAAATCCAACTTTGGTATCAGCGGCTCCCTACACAGAACACTAGACTTTCTGGATCTTCTCTTATTTCTAGAAGCTCAGAAGAGACAACCAAGTCCTATTTATGAATGATTTCCCTGGACTGAGCTCTGTCTCCAATATAGAAATCCTCCTGTTTGCGCTCCCTGTACTCTCATACAAGTTGGTTCTCTCCCTATACTGAGATAAAAGTCATCTCTGTGCTGATATATCAATCAAGACTTTCCCTACAAGCAGCTTGTATCTTGGTATAATATCCACCCCACACAGCACACCTCCCTCTCCCAACATACAAATGGCCAACTGCTTCTCCTCTCCACCCAGATATAGTCACCATTCACCCCGCCCCCTCATCACATGACCAATACCAACCAATGAATGTGCTCCAAACCCTTCCCACTCATCACATGACCTCCCTCTCATTAGCTATTCATACTGAGCTGTAGCTCCTCCCTTTCACATATTAACCCTTTTCTGTCATTCTCTGTCGGATGATTTATAAAATCTTGATATAAGAAAACTGACCCCCCCCCCATATATACATCTATTGGATGGAGGAACTCATCTGGTTTTGTCTGTTAGAAGAAGAAACATGAAAAACGTTACTACAGACAACTCCTCACCTTTCCTCCAATGACAGAATTTTCCTGTTTTTATATGTGATGTTAGTCAGGTTTAAAAAAACAAAAAAAAAGTTCAACAAATAAAAGGGAAACAATAAATATACATATTGCTATACACACAGACAGACAGTTGATCCAGAGGAAGGCAAAACCCAGCAAAGTATGATCCAATTTGCCGGGGGGGACATTTTCCTGTCTAAACACCTACTGACACTTCATTTCATGTATGGGTTTTGTCCAATTTAAAATTTTTTACAATTTGGAACTCTACCATAGTTTGCTTATTCTGTGTGAATGAAATCTAACTTGCTGATAGCCACACTCATGAATGTATTTATATTGGGGGGGGGATTCTGAAGAGTGGGGGGTTTATGTTTTGCCTCATTACTATGCATCTTTTCTAAAAAAAAAACTAGACCCTGAAAAGGTTTTAACCACATGCCGACCAGTACACGACAATGAACGTCAGAACAATGGCACAGCTGGGCAAATGGGCGTACAGATACTTCCCCTTTAAATTGCGGCATTGTGGGAGCGTGCCCACCGCAAACTCCGCGATAATTCCTGCGGACTCTACGTCCACCTGGGGCCTGCGATCGTGTCACGGAGCAGCAGAACGGGGAGAGGTCTATGTAAACAAGTCATTTTCCCGTTCTGCCTTGTGACATGACAGATATCTACTGCTCCCTGTGATTGGGAGCAATGATCTCTGTCATGTCAGTGGTAGCCCACCCCCCCCCAGTTAGAATCACTCTAGGACACACTTAACCCCTTGATCACCCCCTAGTGTTTAACCCCTTCCCTGCCAGTGTCATTTATACTGTAATCAGTGCATTTTTATAGCACTAAATGACAATGGTCCAAAATGGTGTCAAAAGTCTCCGATGTGTCGCAGTCACGATAAAAATCGCCGCCATTACTAATAAAAAATGAAATACTAAAAATGTCATAAATCCCCTATTTTGTAGATGCTATAAATTTTGCACAAACCAATCAATAAACGCTTATTGCGATTTTTTATACCAAAAATATGTAGAAGAATACATATCGGCCTAAACTGAGAAAGAAATGTGTTTTTTTATAGATTTTTGGGGGGATATTATAGCAAAAAGTAAAAAAAATAGTGACAATTTTTTTTAAAAAAAAGCAGTTTTCTTTTTGTTTATAGCGCAAAAATAAAAACCGCAGGAGGTGATCAAATACCACCAAAAGAAAGCTCTATTTGTGGGAAAAAAAAGGACGTCAATTTTGTTTGGTTGCAACATCGCACAACTGCGCAATTGTCAGTTAAAGTGACGCAGTGCCGTATCGCTAAAAGTGCTCTGGTCAGGGAGGGGGTAAATCCTTCCGGGGCTGAAGTGGTTAATTAAATATGATATAATGTGGTGCGGTGCGGAGGGGTTTATACATCCCCTCCAATGTGTTGCCTGGTGAATATTCACCGTATTCTGTACCCAGCTTCATGCTGTGAAAGTTGTGTACAATATAAAAGGTTTAATCTTTATTAGAGTGTAAGCTCTTATGGGCAGGGCCCTTCTAACCCTCTTGTATTGTAGAGAGCTGTGCAAACCCTAAAGCCTCGTACAGACAGTACGATTGTTGGCCAACTAATGCCGCGTACACACGAGCGGACTTTCCGGCATACTTGGTCCAGCGGACCAGAGTCCGCCGGACAATCTAACCGTGTGTAGGCTCCGGCGGACTTTTCCGGCAGACTTTTTCCCAAAAGCCCGCCGGACCTAGATTTGAAACATGTTTGAAATCTTTCCGTCGGACTCAGTTTGACTGTGTGCTCGTCTGTGTGCTGGTCCGACGGAAAGCCCGCTCGTCTGTATGCTGGTCCAACGGACCAGATAAGACGCAAGGGCAGGGTATTGCATTCCGCGCTCGCTGCAATAGGAAAAACAAATTTTCTTATTGCGGCGAGCGCGGGGCATACCATGCCCTTAGGTCTGGTATGGATTATAAAGGGAAGCCCCTACGCCGAAAAAACGGTGTGGGGTCCCCCCTAAAATCCATACCAGACCCCGATCCGAGCACGCAGCCCGGCCGGTCAGGAAAGGGGTTGGGGACAAGCACCGGAGTTACGGCGGACTTTCAGAATGAACAGACTTGCCCACACATGGGGGGGCGTGGTCACCGAGTGATGTTGACCACGCCCCCTAAAACGTCACAGTCCCAGCATGCCCAGGGACTGTGACATCATAAGGGGGCGGGGTCTCCGCCTATATAAGTCACAACGGAGCCCTCAGAGAGCAGTCCAGCCGGAGAGACCGTCGTGTCAACATCTAGAGAAGAGGGAAGAAGACAAGAAGCCCAGAAGTCCGGACCTCCGCTGGCAAGAGAGCAGCATGAAGACAGCCGAGGAGCCGGCCGAAGAACTGGAACACGGGGAGAAGAGGAACCGGAGGGAACCCCCCCCCCCCGGAGCTGTTTAATAAATTATTTTAAAAACCTGTGTAGTGTTTTATTATTGACACTTTTTCCCTAGGTGAATGGGTAGGGGTACAATGTACCCCATGCTCATTCACATAGGGGGGGGGGCGGCCAGGATCTGGTGGCCCTCTTATTATAGGGGGCTCCCGGATTCTGATAAGCCCACAGACCCCGACAACCAACGACCAGGGTTGTCGGGAAGAGGCCCTTATCCTCATCAACATAGGGACAAGGTGCTTTGGGGTGGGGGAGCCCTACAGGGCTCCCCCTCCCCTAAAGCACCCACCCCCCCCATGTGGAGGACGGGGGGGGGGGCGCTCGCTCGTCCCCACCCCCTTTCCTGACCGGCCGGGCTGCGTGCTCGAATCGGGGTCTGGTATGTTTTTAGGGGGGGACCCCATGCCGTTTTTTCGGCATAGGGGCTTCCTTTTAAAATCCATACCAGACCTAAGGGCCTGGTATGACCCGTGACGGGGCTCGCAAGCTGTAAATCTTGCCGATAAAAGCGTCAAGATTGACTTCCTTTTCTAGTCCCGTCGCACCTGACTCACATTCAAAATGAACGGCCTTGTCCATGTGTGGGCAAGTCCGTTCATTCGGAAATTCTGGCGAAAGACAGGCGGAATTAGCCGCCGGAAAGTCCGGTCGTGTGTAGGCAGCATAAGCATCTGAGCTTTGCCAAAAGGGCCGTGTGCCAGGATCTTGTCATGCCACAAACAGGAACGTAGTGACATACTACGAGGCATTTCAGCTCTGGAGAGCCACCCTTTGTTTGGGCCCCTTCTGCTAATTCCGTGAGCATTGATTCTGAGCATGCGTGTTTTTACTTTTAACTTTTGTGTGACGGATTTGTGTACTGACCATCTGAAAATCTGAAAAATCTACTAGCCTGCCAGCCGACATTTGTTGGCCGAAAGTTGAATAAAAATTGTCTAAAGCAGTGGTCACCAACCCTGTCCTCAGGGCTCACTAACAGGCCAGGTTTGTAAGATAACTGAAATCCATCACAGGTGATATCATTTGCTGCTCAGTGATTGCCGTATTCTAGTCTGCATCTCCCCCAAGATAATACATAGAACCTGGCCTGTTAGTTGGTCCTGAGGACGGGGTTGATGACCACTGGTCTAAAGGAGTGTACAAACGGTCAGATTTTAGGACAGACAATCCCCAGCCAACAATCGTATTGTGTGTACGAGGCTTTACTCCATAAATACCAGATCAGATTTTTACCATAAAGGAGCTTAACTGACATCATTGTGGTGCTGCAGAAAGAAAGAGAAAATATAAAACTTGTTTGGTTAAAAAAAGTTTTATTTGCCCAACAAAACAATGTTTATATTTTTATTGTAATGAATGTATTATTATCATACATAGAAATCTGTACACCATGTAATGCTTTCACATCTGCCTTTCATTATGTACAATTGCAAGACATATAAAAAAAAAACAAAAAAAAAAACCACACCCTTAGACTCGATTCACACAGGGGCAACACGACTTTAACGCGACTTTGCACGGCGACTTCAACAAATTACAACGCGACTTCAAGTCGCCTCCAGGACAGGCGACTTCGGCTGTGGCCAATCACAGGACAATCAGCTCTCTGGGAGGGAGGGGTTTTCCCTGCAAAGTCGCTTGACTATGAGAGAGAGATCCGACTTGGAGGCGACTTCCATTGATTTCTATGGTATAAGTCGCCTACCAAGTCGGATCCAAGTAGTACAGGGAGTATGCTCTGAAGTCGGAGCGACTTCAGTAGTGTCTATTCAGACGCTCCCATTCACTTAAATGTGAATCTCTTTCTGGGGCGACTTGAGGGCATACAAGTCGGATCCCAAGTCGTCCTAGTGTGAACCGACCCTTAAATTCTGTCCTGCCTAATTACATCAACAAATGAATTCAGCTGTGGTATATGGAGGGTGTTAAGGCTTCATGAACACTGGAAGTTAAAATAACGTTCTAAAAACACCAGTAGCTTTACAGTGAGTCTTGCAATGTTTATTTTAACATTTTTGCACTAGTGTTTATTAGCGTTTTTCCACGTTAGCATTTTTTAGTGATTTTTAAATATATTTAATTTTTTTTTCACTTAATCAAAAACATTAAAAAATACTGGTGAGCCACGTTTTTGAACGTTTATCAGCGTTTATGAGCATTTGGCATTTTTTTTGTGGTCATAAAAACGACTCCTGAATGCGATTTTATGGCGTTCAGAAAACAGCGCAAACACTCTACTGCTGATAAACATCCAAAAACGTCCATGTGCGCTATGGAGACATAGGATAACAGAGGGGAGTTTATGGGCTGTTAAAAAAAAATGCCCAAACTCCCCTCTAACAGCCCCAAAACTCCCAAAAACGGACGTTTATGAGCTTCAGTGTACATGGAGCCTTAATGTCAGAAGTTCATCTTTGTAAAACAAAAAAAAAAAAAATAATAAAGATACATGCACATCTATTTGCAGAGAAAATAATGTGCATTTATCATTTTTTTTTTTTTTTTTTAACTAGGAGCCTGCAAAGCATCACACATGCGATGAGCAGACTTGAAAAGGGTGGTCCATGCGGTATGTTTAGTCAAATATAGTTAATCAGACACTGTAGATGTGGTGTTAACCCAACCCCCACACCTTATGCTAATAGGGGGGTACCCACTAAATTCTATGTGGCTTTATAAAATGGTAAAGCCTTATGTATCAAGGCTTTCCAAGCCGGTAGGGCCGAAGCAGCAGCTTGTTTCTGTGAAAAAAAAAAAGTTTCCTAGCATAGAAGAACAATAATGTAATTAAAGTATGGATAGATTTTGTGGGGGCAATGAAATCAACTAAACACACCTCTATAGTACAGAATATAACTAAAGTAGTAACCACCTGGATACACTTTGTAATCTCCAGCAAGTACTGAAGGTGTGGGGGATGTCAGGAGCTACTCCAAAAAAATGCCCCATGACAAAAAGGAATTATTTATGGACTATCTCGGTACCCAGGGAATGGACAATTACGTACTGTTCAATGGCTCCACACTCCCAGAAGATATGAATGAAATTAGCATTGGGAAAGTAGCAATGGCAGCACGTTGAAGCATTGAACGCTATATACTGTGGGTAGGGTTGCCACCTCATGACTGTAAACCTAAACCCATATTAATTACACCAGTTCTTTGGCTGATTAAGGTGGTAATTAAAATCACTAGGAGCCTTATCTGCATTAAATTAGCCTCAGAACCTGTGTAATTCATGTGTGTTTGGGTTTAAAGGGATGAGGTGGCAACCCTAACCTGTGGGCAGCCTAGCCGGGGTCAGATAAATACTTATAATGGATCAGATGGTCCCTCACTAACACTAAATCTGGTAAAGGGAGCCTCCAACATATCATCCCAGTCTAGGAACATCTGCAACCCAAACATTTCTACAAGGTGTAAGAAGTTTGCTAGTTGCTTATAAATAGTAGATAGTGCCTTGGAGAGAGAGAGAGTGTCATCTCACAATAATGCATCAATGTCAGTAGATTGAAGAAGAAGCCGGTCACAACCAAACTGAGCTGGATAGGCCTAAACTGCAATAAGTGGAACCGGTGAGAGTTTCGCAGACGGACACAAGGACTTCAACCCATCAAACTACAGCAAAGCCCTATTACTGACAACATCACAAAGTTTCCTAATACCAAACTTTGTTGGACTGAGAAGTGTGGATTCATCCAGCAAAAAGATAGGGCTGTGTGTACATTATGCTGTGAAAGTGTTGTCTGTCGGACATCTAGTGTGGTGAGACTTTCACATCAAACACGAGGCCACATTACAAGACCCGGCTAACAGTAAACACACCCTAAAGCCTCGTACACACGATCGGATTTTCACCAAGGAATTGTGCGATGACAGACCGTTTGCCTTAAATCCGACCATTAGTACGCTCCATCAGACAATTGTTGTCCAACTTTCGGCCAACAAATGTTGGATGGCAGGCTTATAAATTTTCAGCAAACAATGGTCTGTTGTCAGATTTTCATATCGTGTGTACACAAGTCCGTCACACAAAAGTCCAAACGCGCATGCTCAGAATCAATGCTCACCAAACACGACATTAGCAGAAGGTGCCTAAAGGGTGGTGCTCAAGAGCTGAAATTGCACGTAGTACGTCACTACGTTTGTGTTTGTTAGCCGAAAATTGTGTGCCGTTAGTATGCAAGATAAAATCCAGGCACACGCCCTTCAGGCAAAAGTCTGGAGCTTTGTCTGCCAAGAATCCGATCGTGTGTACGAGGATTTAGAGGAGCTGTCTCTACACAGAAGAAGCAAATATATTCCATCAGATAATAGGAAGAAATGGAGTCTACTGCAGTTTCCAAATAGTGCAATGTTGTACAAGGAAGGGAAAGCCATTTACAGATGTAAAATATTTCAGGGCCGGTTCAAACCACATGCCGTCCAGTGAGCTTTGAGGGCCAGTTCAAACCATGCCGGAACATGAAAATGAACATGCTGGGCGTTCCTGTGCAATTCAGACCTCATGTAAGACAAACTCCAATCTGCAGCAGGTGTTGAAGTGAACACCACCACAAACACAGGTCGCAAATGCATTGCGTTAGCCCATACCTGATCACATGGTGCTTTTGTAGTGCAGTGGGTTATATTAAGTTTGGCCACTATTGGCCTGTAAATGTAGGTGATCGTACAGTGTTTGTACCCTATTGTGTAAAAAAAAAAGTTAACAAAATTGTGTTGGCCTTAATAAAAAAAAAAATGAAAAAAAAGGAAATGACTGTGGTATGTCCAAAAAATTGACATACCACAGTCTTAATAGGGGAAAGGTTCCTAAAACTTGTGCACACAGAATCTGATGCAGCTGTGCATAATAACCAATCAGCTTCCTGGTTTTAGGCTCCATTCACACTGGTACAACAAACGCTCCGACATTGGGAGCTCATGTCGCATGACGTGTGAAAATCATTGTTTCCCTATGAGAGCCGTCATAACTGGTCTGACACAAGTCAGTCCAACTTTGAAAATGCTCCCTGTACTACTTTGATCTGACTTTGATCCTACTTCAACCCATTGAATATCACTGAAGTCGGATCGCCTTCTTAACTGATCCAACTTTGACATGCTACTTGTGCTCTGATGATCTTGAAGGGGAACCCCGCTCAAAAAAATAAAAAAACATGGCATGGTTTTCCCCTCCAACACCATACCAGACCCTTTGGTCAAGGATTTTAAGGGGAACCGCCAACACCTAAAAAAATGTTGCCCCCTAAATCCATACCAGACCCCTATCCAAGAACACAGCTTGAAAGGCTTAGGAAAGGGGGTAGGGACAAGTGAGCGCCCCCTCACTCCTGAACCGTACCAGGCCGAGTGAATCCTCAGAAAACGAATCCCATATAATACAGACAATCAAATGTCCAGCAAAACTTGCAAACAGAATATGAACTTTTCCCTTTAAGAGTCTATCAGATTTATTTTTGTTGTTAACTTAGTTACAATTTTACTAAGAAGTTCAAGTGAAGAAACAATATCTGAAACATCATTTGATTTATTTTATTAATAATGAAATAGAGGTCTACGTTGTAGCATTGCTTTGTAGGCATGTACACACAGTTTGCTTAAAAAGTTGTATTTTTTTATTTTTTTTTATTTAACACATTTGGAGCAAAGATGATGAAGAATCCAATTATAAATTTAAAACTTGGACACTTTTAATTTACTTACAGAAGAGAAAAAAAACTTTTTACAGGGTGAAACTGACCATCCCCCCAGAGACTGACCTGTACATTCATATGGTAATAAGGAGGCCAGTGGTGTAATTATAGCCAAAAAGCAGTCTGTGGGGTTCATTTACTAAAGGCAAATCCACTTTGCACTACAAGTGCAGTTGTTGTAGATCTGTGGGGAAGCTCTGCTGATTTTATCATCCAATCATGTGCAAGCAAAAATACTGTTTTTTATTTTCCATGCATGTCCCCCTCAGATCTACAACGACTGCACTTCCAATTGTACTTGCAGTGCAAAGTAAATTTACCTTTAGTAAATAAACCCCCTATGTGCCTGCTATGGGGCTCTGGGATAGGAGGGGGCCCTATAGGGAGGTTCTGAAGGAAACTAAACTGTGAAGTTTCCAGTATAGAAGGTCTGAAGTCAGACCTCAGGATCATCACTGGTCAATGATCCCCCTCTGTGCTGTACGAGAGTCATTTGCTGATCTGTCTTAGCAGTGTAATTCTGCTACAGACTGACATTGACCCTGTATACCTAACGGAGTCACCAATCCCAGAGACGATCTTCTGCGAAAACCATGTAGGACATCTGATATCATGATGGGTATTACTACAGCTATAACTGTATCCATAGCACTCCTCCCTTGTAGAGTACTGACTATGCCGATGGCTCTCCTGCTGCCTGTCCTTGATTTAGATATACTTTGAGTTAAGATCAATGACAGAATTGTCAAAGTGTGCATTGCAAAAACTGCTACAGAACTAATAGAGGTAGCCACACACCAGTAACTTATCATATGAAAAATCCCATCGATATCTTGAAGTCAGGGATCAATGTAGTGGAACAACAAGCAGGATCTGGAGCCAGAAGGGATGTCAGCAAAGTACGTCTAACAGAATCGCAGGAGATGATCAACATCATAGAAACTAAGGCGAAGGCAGAGATCCTCTGGGCTGAACGGCTTAAGTAGGCAGGACTGAAGAGCAGGATATCATCAACAGGTGAGTAACTGTGGAGAGATAGTAGCTGGCAATTAGCCGACAGCTGAGCGGCCAGCTCTGAGAAGGAAGGGCTGAGCCCAACCTTGACAGTTTCCTTCTCTTCTATTTTATTTACCCTCCCTATGAAACGCACATCTACAGCAACACACACTATTGTTGTTCAAGAGGAATTTCAGGAGTTGTTTATTTCACGGAGTCACCAAACATTCTAGGCTTTCATATAGGCCTTGGAGGACCTTTGTGTTCTTTTTTACATAAAAGAGATTTTCACCGGAAAATAAGTTATTTAATAAAAGACAGAGAAAGGGAAAAAGCGGAAGGAAAAGAGAATTGAAACAATATCACAATTTACTTATGAAGAAACATATTTATTTAATTATGCCCACTCCTCCAGACTGACATCCATCCATCAAGACATTTCTATATTTGCATAACTTCTCCAATGTTGTCAGTTCAAACGGGAATTTAGACGCTCACTGAATTTCTGGCAGGATCAGCGGGTATTTGTTTCTGTACGGAGAAAATTCAAGAGCCCCACCCAGTGCACAGGAGGAGTAACTACTCATATATGTACAAGTTACATCCCCCATGTACCAGGCAGGGGTCTTGTTCAACCCCTGGGGGTAGTCCAGACTTCTTGTCTTAAAAAAAAACCAAAAACATAAAAATATTGTTAGAGCAAAATATTATTATAAATTCCATATTCATGTTTGCTGTTCACATATAATTTTCTTTAAACTGCACATGTTCAGTTCTGAAAGATTTCTTCCTTATAGAATGACTGACTATCCTGCAGTAAATAATTATAAATGTTTAGCAATTCATGTACACATATATCAAGTTACAGACACTGACTGTATAGGTGATTTGTGTAAATTAGAAAACAGCCCTAGAATAGCTAATCTTAGTTAATAAGACAATAAACAAAAGAATAGAGCCATAAATCATCCAAAAAGAAGCCATGCTTTACTGGTTTTACTTTTCTAGATTGATAAAAACCGAACTGTTAAAAGCAAAATGTTAACAGCCTATCCAACAAGAGTCCTGCTATTACCATTGTAAATTAGAAGGCCTTTCATATGAACCTCTTTGATTATAGTGTCACTTTAATACTCCAGACTGGGCTCCACCACTCTGGGAATGGCTAAAAAAAAGTTGAACCATTGGCATACCTCTCAACCTTCTGAGATGAAAGGGAAGGACACACAACGCAAAGTATATAGACATAGAATGTGGTCATGCCATGCTTGCAATAGTTTAGAGGCTGGATGAAAGGTTTAGTGCGTTACAACAACATTCTTGGTAGTGAAATAATACAATTATATAGAGATCTGAACATCAGAAGAGGGACAACTAAAAAGAACAGAGGTATTTTGTTAAAAAAAAGAGGGTAATCAGCCTATATGCTTTGGATGGAGATAATATGCCTTTAGTACAAAAAAAAAGTAAAATTAGTGGTGGATATGGCAGGACAAAGAGTAATGACTACACACTTAGTGCAGAACTGCTAGTGTGACATGGCCCAAATGGTTTGAACTGTGAAGTTGACTAGGCAAAATGCACATAAAACCTAATTAGCTATGAGTTTCCTCAAATAAGTCACATACCTGAATAAATTGGGCTTATGTGGTGTTGTTTCAGATGTCCCATCACTCACCAATTCTTCTTTACCCAACATCTACCTCTGCCCCAATATGTAGGGAGAATTCGTCATCAAACATCATTAGTGCCTCTTCCATGTTGTCCTCCTGTGCCTCTGGAGACATCTCAGACTGAGATAAAGAAGTATTTGTGGTCAAAGGGGAAGAAGACATTGAGCTGAGATTAGAAGTGATGGAAACTCTGGAGCTCTGTGAAGTGTACAGATGAGAAGCCGACAAGTCCTCAGACTGTGCAGAAGAATTATTTTCAGTGGGATCTTCACCCTCTTCTCGTGTAGCTGAATCTACAGTTTCTTCTTTCCAGCTTTGACTTGTGAATTTGAGGACTTCGGTACTTTGACTCCTTTTGGAGTAATCAATTGCCAAAAGACCACTGAACATCCTTCGTATCTTAGTGGGGACTTTTCTCCATGCTTCAGGAGGGTCATCCATCTTGAAATTGTTTTGCCATTGAACAAAACATTTGTATCCTTTATCATCAAGGATGGCCACCCGCCATGGAAACTCTCCTGTAAGTAAGCAGTAGATGATAATACCAAAAGCCCACACATCGAGGCTGCCATCTACAGTCAATCCACCTGCAATGGTCACGGCACGCATCTCTGGGGCCATGTAGGATTGGCTGCCACACCTGGATGTTACCACTGTCCCTCCGACCTTAGCAAGGCCAAAGTCTGTGATCTTGATGCAATGACACTCCTTATCAAAGACCAAAATATTTTCCGGCTTCAGGTCCATGTGCACAAGTCCTTTCTCCGCCATAAATTCGAGGGCATTGGAGATTTGAACAGCGCATCTCTTCACAGCGTCCTCTGGAATTCCCACCTAAAAAGTAAATAAATAAGATCAAAATCCAATAGATAATAAATACAGTAGGGAGAATATAAAGAGACGTTCAGAATAAATATCCAGAAACAGGTAAAGTGTATGTATAGCCATACGTTTTTTTAGGTTTAGACTAGAGATGAATTATTTGTCATGTGTATGTGTTTGGCATATGTGTAGGTATCTGCCTGACTTTAGCTTGTAGTTTTCAATGAACTACCATGGCGCTGTGAGCACTGTGGTGGTTCATTCATTCTTCCTGTCAGCATGTATCGGCTCCCTCGTACGAGGAAGCAGAAACACCGACAGGTCTCTGCAGGAGGCCTGCATGGCATCAGCGATCTGCTGATCACTGGTGAAATGCTTTCCAGGCTAATAAATGCAGATTTTTTTAACCTGCAAAAAATCTGCATTCATATTTTTTTCTGAAAAGGTGAACTTATCCTTTAACTCCTCATACTGTAATTCTATCCAAAACTAAGAGAAACAAATTGAGCCAAACATATATCTTAATGTACTTACATGTGGTATAATCAAAGAGAACAGATCACCAACAGGCGCCAGTTCTTGGGCAAAGACGAAGTTGTACGTGGTTTTGCAGATAAAGTCACAGCATCCGATGATGTTGGGATGAGACGAAAGAAAGGATGAAACACTGAACTCCCGGAGGAAAGACTCCTGACTGTTTCTGCTTCTATCCATGAACTTCAGAGCCACTGTTTGACCTGTGAAAAAATAAATAAAAAAAGAATTTAACTTAAATCAAGAATTGGAAATAATTTAGCTGATAATTTTCAAATGTTCACTCTCAAAATCCCAAGAATTATAATAAGATCTGCTGCTCCTGGATTGAGAATGTAAAATACTTAATTTAAAGCTAAACTTCAACCCTACCAGCAGACACATTTCAGTACTGGAGAGGTTGCTGTACAGTTCTTACAGTTTGCAGTAAAATCAAAG
Source organism: Aquarana catesbeiana (assembly GCF_042186555.1). NCBI lineage: Eukaryota > Metazoa > Chordata > Amphibia > Anura > Ranidae > Aquarana > Aquarana catesbeiana. Next base: position 965,526,099 of record NC_133324.1, read on the forward strand.
TGCATTAGAAGCTTCAGCAAGTCAGATAGAACCCACCTCATTTCCCGGCTAGAGGATGTCCAGAATCATTAGCATCACCATCCTTCCCAGCCTGACTGCTCCTAGTTGGTTCCTTGTATTTATTGGATTTCTATTTTATCATATAGACTCAGCATTACATGTGGTCATTATCTAGGACTGTCTGCATGCAAACACAGCCTGTCTAGGAATGTCCACTCCTCCAGACAGATATGTACCCATCAAGACATTTTGAGATTTGCAAAACTACTCCCAAGGAGTCAGCCCAATGCTTAGTTACCTAAATAATATTATAAAATGTATAAAACAATAATCCATATTGATATTTATAGAGATGTAATAAATTCTAGAATTGGCACATATCCTCTCACTGCATATACTGTACCTGCTATTCTTCATCATGTGTGTTGATCAGGGATTCTACTTTACTGCTCCTTTTATTTTAGGGTGAGTCTACAATTAGTGACCTCTTGGAGAAATTCTTTTACAGATTACACACATAGATACGCACAAATATTTGTAAAGAATATCAAAATGGTGATTAGATAAATTCACTGACCTGTTTTCCTGTCGTTTGCCATTAACACTCTTCCATACCCACCTTTTCCAAGCTCCTTCCCCAGGAGGAAGTACTTCTGTACGTCCACCTGCCGTAGTCTCTGTGCGTAGAAGGAGATCATTCCATCTAGAAGAGCTTCCACCTCATGGGCAACAGAGGCCATAGTGTCCTAGAGAGCATAAAAAGATTGTTACATTAACAATTTATTTTAACCAATAACAATAAATTATTAGGCAGAAAAATAATCTTTAAAGAGAAACTATAGAAATATGTCAAATATGACAACTATTACCCTCAGTTATATGCCTATGAAATGCTCAATAGACCTCCATATCTATAGGTATATGACTCAGGAAAAAAGGTTTGGACAGTAAATCTAGAGTTTGAACACAACAACAGAAATGTTTGGAATACATTTAAAGGAACTGGATATGGAAAGACAGCAATCTACGTATATACAAGAAAATTATCAGGCAATGGTGTAACTTGATCAAGTAGAAAGGCAAAAATAATTTCCAAGACATGAACCAATACATAAATAGGAGCCAGGCTATATCCACAAGTTACCAGTTTAGTTGTGTTCAGGGGCCCTCGGTGGCCAAAAGACCCATTTGTATTCCTTCAGTAAGGAAATGTAATAAACATTGGTAAGCACTGATGGAAAAGTGTATCTGCAGCCAGCAATCTCTTGGTGACCCCAATATGTCTGGCAGATACTGCCATGAAAAGAGTAACAATACCATAAGGATGACCTATAAGTGATAAAGTTTCTTGTTGCCAACCATCTATGCCAAGTTTCCAGTTTTGGTACATAAAGTCAGGAGAATGAACCCAGAGCTCAGCCAACTGAACCTCCACCCATTGTCCCTTTTATCAGTTGTCCATATATAGGTTTTTATACATTTATTAGATAAACCTCCACAGTGTTACCAGAATGTTCATTAAATAATAAAGTTCCATTGATTGTTAGATGGAAGTGACCTTACCTTAAAATGTTGTGGAGGATTCAGCTGTGAAAATATCAAATCAGTTTCGGTATTCAGTTCCACTGCAGATCAGCTCCGGACAACGTCACCAAAATTTCAGCTGTGCTGTAATAGATGAGTCTCCAGATACCAGAATCTCTGAAAGAAGAATCACTGATCAGTGGGAGAGGCCCCTTTTTACAAGGGAGATGGGCGGGGAAGACAAAGAATGAAGGATTTCCATTGGCTGACTTCGAATGGAAATGTTGTGTGAACAGCCTCGGATTGTTGTTGCCGATTTGCATATAAAACAGGTTTTCCAAAGAATAGGTGATTGGATTAAATATACTAAAACCCAAATACTTTGACACTTTACTGAGTTTAAAAAATGAATCTTTCCACCATATTAACCATAAAATGGGAAATATGATTCTAGCCTGAATAAAAAATAGAAGATTGGAGTACTAACCAGACAATTAATGTTTTATGTATTTATTTATTTTTTCAATGTTATATTGCCTGTTGTTTCTTGATGGTTCTATTATATTTTACTCTTATTATTAGGTCTTATTCCCAGTAACATTGTATGCCCATGGGTTTAGTTTAAAAAAAAGACTTAATTGAAAATATAACAAAATAAATGATTGTAAAATGTAATCCACGGAAACATAATTTGAATTACAATTAAATGAATGTCAGGATAGAAATATTGGAGCTGCCATGTCTGGGCTTTTTTTTTTTTTAGATATCTCCAAACATCCTGATCATTTCTTCAAAACTTGTTTTGTCATTATAATATTTTACATTATTTGATATACACATGATTGTTCTAGGTCATTGACTCACCGAGTATTGAGACAAAGGTGCCAAATCTGGAGTTTGCACCTTCAAAATAATAATAATAGCAAATAACTTTCAAAACTGCTTGTTCTGAATACTGTAGAATAAAACTGTGTTAGATATAATTATTCTATACACAAAGCTAGATTTTGTCATGGTGTAATGGAAACCTTAATCTTAGTATTATAAATAGTATTATAAATGGGAAGCCAATGACAAATTTCTCAATTGGCCAAAACTAGCCCTTCCTTTACTGACAGAATATTTTAGCTCCCAAGAGAAGACAAATTTGTCTAGATCAACGTCTCAACCAGATCTCCATGGAACTCTAAAGTTCTCCACTTAATCATTAGAAAAACAAATTAACTTTCTTAGAACATTTGTTTCCCAATTATTTTTTTTTTCCAAATTATACACTTCTATGGCCAGATTTAGACTAGGAATTCTCTCTGAGATCTGACATCTCTAGTGATATAATTTGGTGAAGTTTATCTATTTTTTGGGTAACATAATTAATGGCCACTTTGTCAGGACACTAGGCTGAGCGTTTTTAGCACAGCAGATAAAATATGTATATTGTGTTTAGTTAGTGGGTGTTAGAATCACTCAAAGGGGGCTAAACCATCACCACTTTTTAATATTTAGATATCCTGTATAATAGAAGAGTATATTGGATAATAGTTTCATTTAAAACTGGGAGGTTATACTGAGTGGGAAAATTATAGAATAATTTGTTTTGTTTCTTTTTTGCTCAACTTACTTCAGTATCTTGGTTTTGTGTTTTTTGTTGATGGCAAAAAAAGGCACAGAAAGATTTTTTTATATAAAGAGGCAGAAAAAGCTTGTACTTGAGGCTTCTTTAAAAAAAAATTGAAAAGAATTTGTGTCACCTAAATCCATTGTATTTTGCTGGCAATTGAAACTAAGAGTTACAGGATTAGTTTTTGAGGGAATTTAAATAGTTTAAGCATTGTTATTTCTGGAAAAGTGGACATTTATAGAAGTGACTTCCAACTATCACAAGTAGATAAGTGTTTTGGTCTTTCTTTGCATTGTTACAAATGTTCTAGGGTATCGGCGTTGTATGTGTGGTCAATGAATCAGTTAAAGATGTATTGAATTTTTTTTTTAAATATGTTATATCTAGCATACTTTATTTCTTATTAGTTGAGATTGACTTTTGAGGTGCATTTCCCCTTCTAACATTGTGTGTTGTATTGGGTGTGGTAGTCAATAGGAACAGTTAACATTGGCAGTGCTATGCTAATGTCTTTCCTGGGCGTTCCACCTGTACTATTGTTTCTTGTACACACCGTATCCCATCACTATTATTCCCTGTGCCCCCTTGTCTATTGTTTTTTGGGTGTAGGCTCAAACTATTCAGGGAAGAGAACATTGTTATTATAAAATATTGTGTCTCAGTCCTGTACATAGGTGATAAAATTGATATCCTAAAGAGGAGGTAGAATACCCAGCTGAGGTGTGGCTGTCAATACTGTTTCCATCATAATTACCATGTCTATGGAAGCCAACCTCCATTGTTGCTACTAGTCAGTGCCCAACTGTGCCACTTAGGGAATGCAAAATTTACATGATTATCTCAGTACAGGGAGGGGCAAAACTATTTATGGCACCTTTTAGCATCAAGTGAAAAACCTTCCCAATAAATAATAGTCTTGTGCGGGGGGGGGGGGGATTTAATTAATTGTAAAATATTCACTTTGGGATGTAGGGTCTCTCAATGCACAATGAAATTCAGCTTTTATTAAATCACTACTAATGCAGCCCCCACATTACAAAGTCTGTAAGGATTATTATATTTAAAATGGTGTTAAACCCAAAAAAATAAAATAAAATCAAAATCAGCAGAAAATGGTGCACCAGTTGTATGAAATCAATGTGTTTCCATCTATATTATTAGAAATAGTAATTCATTTTATTATTTCTATCTAATAACACAATTTGATTCAACTCATGAATGTTTTATAAAACACGTCATCGATGTACCGACACAGGGAATTAGGAAGAGGATGTTGGCCACCAATGATATCCTTTATAGAATGGCGGTGTGGGAGAAGACCCATGGGCAGGACGGACCAGTGGCCGAGTGTAAGACCATTAAAGAAGAAGCTTGTTACTACAAGAAAGTAAACTTATTATACTAAATACATTTCATTAGTGTTGGTGGTGTATTGGGGGGGTCTGCTTTATATTTTCCCGGAGTCCAACTTTAATCACAAAGTGGTCTATTTATAAAGGATCTGTATCTGTATTTTACTGCATTTATTTTCAAAGAGAATTAATTCTATGTGTAATGCGGCAAGTGGGCAAATCTTGGAAATTAAATTTGATAGGTGAATCTTGTATGTTCCAGGAATCTCTCTATTATATTCTATGCCACTTCTGAAAAGTGACTCTTGATTGAAAATGATGAGCGATTCCTTTTTGTTGGATGACTAAGGTGAATCCTCCTTAAATTTCAATGTGAAGGGCACATTTGTTTGTTACTGAAATCTTTATACTGTATATTGTATGTTGAAGATTCATTTTTACCTTTTTTGAAAACAGGATTTGCTCATGTGGTACATTTTCCAAGAGAATCCTCTGAAAACAAATGCCATACAATACAGACGAACGAATGTCCAGCAAAACTTGCCAACAAATAGACTCCTAAAGGGAAAAGTTCATATTTTATCAAATTTATTTTTGTTGTTAACTTAATTACAGTTTTACTAAGAAGTTCAAGTGAAGAAACAATATCTGAAATGTAATTTGATCTATTTTAATAATATTGAAATAGAGGTCTACATTGTAGCATTGCTTTGTAGGCATGCACAGTTTGCTTAAAAAGTTTTTTGTTTTTACACATTTGTAGCAAAGATGATGAAGAATCCAATTATAAATTTAAAACTTGGACACTTTTCATTTATTTACAGAAGAGAAAAAAACTTTACAGGGTGAAACTGACCATCCCCCCCAGGGACTGACCTGTACATTCATATGGTAATAAGAAGGCCAGTGGTGTAATCATAGTCAAAAGCAGTCTGTGGGGTTCATTTACTAAAAGCAAATCCAATTTGCACTACAAGTGCACTTGTAAGTGCAGTTACTGTAGATCTGAGGGGAAGCTCTGAAATGAGGGGAAGCTCTGCTGGTTTTATCATCCAATCACGTGCAAGCAAAACATTTTTTTATTTTCCTTGCATGTCCCCCTCAGATCTACAACAACTGCTCTTCCAACTGTACTTGCAGTGCAAAGTGGTTTTACCTTTAGTAAATAAACCCCTATGTGCCTGCTATGGGGCTCTGGAATAGGAGGGGGCCCTATAGGGAGGTTCTGAAGGAAACTAACCTGTGAATTTTCCAGTATAGAAGGTCTGAAGTCAGACCTCAAGATCATCACTGGTCATCGATCCCCCTCTGTGCAGTATGAGAGTCATTTGCTGATCTGTCTTAGCAGTGTAGATTTATTTTTCTCAGAATTCTGCTACAGACTGACATTGACCCTGTATACCTACACAATCAACACGAACATCACACAACCGCTGGACTTCTTCTTGACCCCGATCACCACTGACACGACTAAAACCATTATGAGAAGCCTTCGAGACATCACCATCACCAAATGACATCATTCCCACGAAACTCCTGAAAGAGTGCTCCGATATCCTGGCTCCCACTATAAAACTCAATTTAATTAAATTTGATAGATGAATCCTGTATGTTCCAGGAATCTTTAAAAATGATGGGCGATTCCTTTTTGTTGGATGACTAAGGTGAAACCTCCTTAAATTTCAATTTGAAGGGCACATTTGTTTGTTACTGAAATCCTTATACTGTATATTGTATGTTGAAGATTCATTTTTACCTTTGTTGAAAACAGGATTTGCTCATGTGGTACATTTTCCAAGAGAATCCTCTAAAAACAAATGCCATATAATACAGACGAACGAATGTCCAGCAAAACTTGTCAACAAATAGACTCTTAAATTTGATAAAATATGAACTTTTCCCTTTATTTTTGTTAGTAAAATCCTAAATAAGTTAACAAGAAGTTCAAGTGAAGAAACAATATGCAAAACGTAATTTGATTTATTTTATTAATAATGAAATAGAGGTATATGTTGTAGCATTGCTTTGTAGGCATGCACACACAGTTTGCTTACATTGTTTACATTTTTTTTCATTTACACCATTTGTAGCATACATTGTTTACATTTTTTTTTCATTTACACCATTTGTAGCAAAGATGATGAAGAATCCAATTATAAATTTACAACTTGAACACTTTTAATCTACTTAGAGAAAAGAAAAACACTTTTTACAGGATGAAACTGGATACAAATAACCCAGAAGCTACTGATAAAACCACCAGCCACAGCTCCCTCTTACAGCAGAGACACTGTCGTTATCACAACTGTAGGTTGCCAGACTCTCCCCACATGCCCGGTCGTGATACACTAGTAAGGGTGAATATAGCGAAGGGGGGACCTGGTAGATACAAAGAGCATGTATACCACTGAACAAGTTATTAATTGTGCAATGGTTGAAGGATTCAGAGCTCCCCTGGTCAGCAGGTGCACTAGGTTATCCAGCCCTATTAGCCCAGCTGCTAGGAATCTGAAGTTGCTCCAAGATGCTTAAAAGCTGACCTAACTTTCAATGATGGGATGGGACCAAGCTTCTTTGTAGCACAGTAGGGGTTCCCTTGCGACAGATCCTCTTGGGGGTTGCTTGCTACGGGTAACTTTTCATAAGCTCCAACCCCCCACTCCACCTTTACACTGTGGTTATATTATAGTGCAGGAGGTAAGAAAAACCTCTTTGTTGTTTTGGGCTACAGTCCACTCAGTAGCAGATGTAAAGGTGATTTACCATAAATCGCTTCCTATTTCCTTTAATTGAGTTTTTTTGGTGCAAACCTATGCAAGAACTACATGATTACTTGTTTAAGGCCTGCAGATAGCTATTTACCTCCAGGCTAAATTGGTAACCATCTCTTCTAGAGGCTGTCTTAAATTGGTCTCTAGGGCTGGACTCATTGAGACTTTAGTTGCTGATCAGCCCCACCTGTGTATGAGCTGGCTAGCATTTGCTCAGTCTACGGAGGTAAGGTAAGACAACAGCTACTATAGTAAGGTGTCCAACCATTTTAGGATTTGTTCCTTCACTGCTTGTGAAGGGTTAGTATCTACAGCCCAGGCTATGCCTATGAAATAATTTGCCCGTTTTGTTATTTCATAAAGGGATACACCATGACTTCTTGGCTGCACACCAGTAGACCTCAGTAGTGAAGGTTTGTCCTTGCTGGGATGTTTTTGTGGCACAGCAGAAATACACATGAGCAGAGATGTCACCAATCTCAATAAGGGGTATATTGCTGTACATCAGAAATGCACTGTACTGAAGCTTGTTTGGTGTTCTTTATATCCTCGGCTACAGATCAGAAAAATACAACAGTGAAGGTGGTCTGTACGATCTGGTTTTGTGCCGCACGGCAGAAATGTACATCATTGAGTCTGGTGACATCTCTGCTCATAATTGTTATATTGCTGCACATCAGACATACACACGATTGAGGTCTGTCTGGGGTTTTGTGTCCTGTATTACTGCCTTATTTGGTTGCTTATCAGAAAGGCAGCAGTGAAGATTGATGGTCCTGATTTGTTGGGCTCCATAGCAGAAATACAAATTGAACTTGTGCCAGGGGTAGTACATATACTGCCTCTGGTAATCGGTGCAGCACCAAAAAGTGGCATTGTGCCGATTCAAACAGTGCTATTAACGGCAATGGCTGCCAATTTTAGGCATGCGATTTGACATGTTGAGTCACATGCCAAATCACTTGTATATGTCTGATGTGCAACAACAATTCTGAATAGAGATAACATATTCAAGATTGAAGGTTGTCTGTCCTTTATGTCTTACATATACTGCCTTATTGGCTGCATATCAGTACACAGCAGTGACGGTTGCGTGCCTTTTTCTGATTTGTTTTTGCTGCTCAGCAGGGAGACACATTGTAGATGGTGGCATCTCTGCTTAGTATTGGTATATTGCTACACATCAGACATACACAAAGATTGTAGATTGTTTGTGTCCTATATTTACTGCCTTATCGTCTGTATATCAGAAAGGCACAGCAGTGAGTGGTGTTTCTCATTGATCTTCCTTGCTGCTTCTTATGGATACACAGCAGGGGGTTGTTGGCTGCACTCCTCCAGGGGAGTCACAGCATTGGGGACCCCTCGCTTGTTCGACCTGAAAATTGCTATTTTTTTTCCCTGCGACCTGTGTAATCTTGAGGTCTGTGGATCCAGAAAGCAGGGACTGCTGCGACCTAGAGTCAAACAGTCACGAATGGTACCCATTGGAAGTCATTGTGTAGGACTTCTCATGCATCTTGCAGTCCCATGTCGCAGGCTGGGTCGCATGGGTGTGGGAGTCCTAAGCTTATCTGTCCCTTCTGGTTGAGGTTTTTCTACGTAGCAGGAAAACTCATCGTGGAGTTTTTACCTTATTTTGCAGTAGACCAGAAAGATTGCAGCTGTAAAGGCTGTCTGTTTCTCTATTTTTATGTTGCTGCACAGCAGAAATACTCAACCTTGAAGCTTGTTGGTGCTTTCGGTTTCATATTGCCTTACCTTACTGCACTTCAGAAAAACACAATGCTGTAGGTTGCTTGTGTCCTTTCTCAGTGTTGACAAAAAAACAGGAATTTTTTGCCCGGATCAACCAATGAATATTAATAGTGGTGGCTAGTTCCAGCGGGTAAGTATAGACCTATCATACAGGAAAAAAGCCTGGATGCAGTTCAAGTTGGCCTTTTAAACATATTGCAAAAAAAGGGGAGATGAGAAACAGAGGGTTTCTCTAAAGAAGGTCAACATAGAACACTATTGTCAAATACAAAACCAGCTTTATTAATAACCAAAAAATATAACCAATTAATATATCAAAAAGTGAAAATATAAGCAATATGGACAGACGGTTATCACAAACAGATTAAAATGGACAACGTTGTCACAGGGAATATTTAAAATCAAATGGGAGCCGCGGCAACACGCCCACACATACACATCATACACACTAGATATGGGGTATATTGAATTAAGGATAGTCCTGCACAATAGATTGGAGATTAATGGAAACTGTTCCCAGTATAAAGTGTCCAGTAGGGCAGGAACAGTCCTATATCACTAGTTTGGTGATGTAAGTGGGTGGATGATCTGACAAATCAAGGAGTTGGACCATAGATGGAGCGATCTCTCAAACGATCATTGCACTCAGTGGTTATTTAGATCACAGCTGATGAAATAGATTACAAACGCTTTCCCAGTTGCAGTAAGAATGATTGTATAAATATCTACAGAGGCAGCAGGATAAATGTCCTTGGAGACAGCATTTAAGGAAACATAGAAAAACTGACATACGTTTTGTTGAAGTGCTGAGTGAGGTGGAAGAATCTCATTAGCTGCACTGTGTCCGTCGTCAGACTATGTTAATCCTGGATGTTGGAGTCTCTCTGAGGGCAGATGCCTCTGTGTGGCTCACTAGGAGTGCAGGCCGGTAAAGAGTCGTCACTCACAGCTCCTCACCATGGAGCCGCCGAAGCACCGCTGCCGCCGTATGATGCGTAGCTGCAGGGAAAAGCATCAACGTCAGCTGTTGGATCAGCTGTTAGGTCCGTGTAAGGATGAGTCAGGTCAAATTGCGCGCGGCTCCCGAGAACGTGCTGACGTCACACCGCTGACGCGTTTCACCAGCCAATGGACGCTGGTTTCCTCAGAGCTAGGAGGGGTCAAGTGTGGTGAGTTTAAATAAGCAATAAAGAGTGCAGATACTACTTGTATCCACTAGATGTCGACCATAGCCCCTCAGTGTAAATCATTCAGCAAACAAAACATACATACTAATTACATGATTAGGGTAGTAATATTAGATATTTTCGAGATAGAGACGGAAAAGAAAAAAGAGTACTTTAACAGTTTTTTAGAAAATCAGCCATGGAAGGAGTGAAGAAATAGAGGTAATGTTTATGATAGGGATTTTATTTCCGCAAATAGGAAGCATTGTTTATGTTGCTAGGAAGGATTGTAAACTGCATTCAGTGTTTAACCCCTTTGGGGCTAAAGAATCTAAAAAGTACGTCCACATTTTCTCCTTTTGCAGGAGTATAGTGTCAAAATCGCCCCTTCTAGGGGGCAGATTAAGCACATAGATCCCTTTAACTGTAAGGCCTGCTGGATTGCTGTCATGAAATTTAGCAAAGTGTACTGGAATAGGTCTGTCATCATCCTTATTCTTGGTTTTATTCCTAATACCACTGATGTGTTCGCTGATCCTAATTCGGAGCTGACGTTTGGTTTTTCCTATGTAATTTTTATTGCAAGGACACGTGAGCATATATATGACACGTGCCGTTGAGCAATTAATAAATTGTTTAATTCGATAGTCATTGCCACCCCTTGGATCAGCGAACACATCAGTGTGATGTACATATTTGCATATGTTACAATGTCCACATGCATGCATACCTGGGGGAGGTTTTCTATCAGTAAGCCAGTTTTTATTAATCGTTCTGGTATATTCTGAATGAACCAGGGTATCTCCCAAATTACGTGCCCTTTTGGCCGTGAGTAATGGTCTAGGGCTAACTATGTTAGCAATGAGGGGTGCCGATTTAAGGATATGCCAGTGTCTGTTTAGGATCTCCTGGACTTGGGTCCATTGCGAGCCAAACCTGGTGATGATTCTGGGGAAATCACAGTGTGATTGGTCCGTTTCCTGGGGATTCTTCTTTGTGATTAGAAGGTCCTCACGTTTAGTTTTAAATGCATTATTTTTAGCTTTTTTGAGAGAATTATGTGAGTACCCTCTTTTCCTAAATCTTTTATACATTTCTTGTGCTTCAGTTAGAAATTGATCCTCCTCCGAGCAGTTTCGTCTGATCCTTAAAAATTGTCCAGTGGGTATTCCCCTAATTAGCGACTTTGGATGATGACTCTGTGCTAAGAGGAGGGTATTAGCTGCTGTTTCCTTTCTAAAGGTGCTTGTTGCTATTTTATTTCCACATCTAGTGATTTGTAAATCAAGAAAAGAGAGGGCATCAGTAGAATAGGAATAGGTTAAATGAATATTCCTTTCATTGTGGTTTAATAGGGATAAAAATTCCAAAAGTTGTTCCACTGAGCCTTCCCATATCACGAGTACGTCGTCGATGTACCTTAACCACAGCGCGCAGTGGTCAAGGTACATCGAGGACTTGTACACGACCTCCTCCTCCCAAAGTCCTAAATGGAGACAGGCATAGGACGGGGCCCAAGGGGCACCCATACTAGTGCCTCTGATTTGTTGGTAGAACTTCCCAAGAAACTGGAAAAAGTTATTGCCCAACATGAATTCCAATAGTTCTATAATGAATTCATTGTGGGCTCCAAATAATGGATGATGAATGTCCAGGAACGTTTTGATAGCTTGAATACCCCACTGGTGGGGAATCGATGTGTACAGACTTTCCACATCTATCCCCACCAGTAGGGCACTTGAAGATAGAGTAAAATTGGACAGCTTTAAAAGTATATCTCTGCTATCACGGACAAAAGAAGGCAATTTAGTTACCATGTCTTTGATCATCGAGTCAACAAATTTGCCAACTCTTTCAAGGGGACCCTTGATGGCCGAGACTATATATTTATACAATCATTCTTACTGCAACTGGGAAAGCGTTTGTAATCTATTTCATCAGCTGTGATCTAAATAACCACTGAGTGCAATGATCGTTTGAGAGATCGCTCCATCTATGGTCCAACTCCTTGATTTGTCAGATCATCCACCCACTTACATCACCAAACTAGTGATATAGGACTGTTCCTGCCCTACTGGACACTTTATACTGGGAACAGTTTCCATTAATCTCCAATCTATTGTGCAGGACTATCCTTAATTCAATATACCCCATATCTAGTGTGTATGATGTGTATGTGTGGGCGTGTTGCCGCGGCTCCCATTTGATTTTAAATATTCCCTGTGACAACGTTGTCCATTTTAATCTGTTTGTGATAACCGTCTGTCCATATTGCTTATATTTTCACTTTTTGATATATTAATTGGTTATATTTTTTGGTTATTAATAAAGCTGGTTTTGTATTTGACAATAGTGTTCTATGTTGACCTTCTTTAGAGAAACCCTCTGTTTCTCATCTCCCCTTTTTTTGCTTTCTCAGTGTTGGTTTTATCTGACTTACATTTTGGCCGCACATCAGAAAACCGGACTGTTTGTCTACATTGAGATCAGATTTGGGTCTCTTCCTATATTTGATATGTCGGTTTAGCTAGTCACACAACATTGTTGTCTATGCTTGTGTCCTGTCTAAATCTATTGTGCTGTGTCCACAATCTATGGTCTTTTTATTTGTGATATTAATAATACATGTATCACCTTTTGTATTTCAGCCTTCTCTTCCGTGGAGGGGCCAGGAGTTCTGGCTGCAGACGTCACATGTCAGAAAGCCTCAGCCCCTTACATTCAGGGATGCCGGAACCATTTCCTAGGGTTGAAGCCCAGTAGGGTTATGGGACACTGGAGGAAGGCAATAATGAATCGCCCTGTTTAGTAAGAACTTGGGAAGTTCTGTTCAGAGGAGTATTATGGCCTGAAGATGAAGTATAAAGATGTGTACACGACCGAATAGGTTACGGCTAGGTGCATGACCTTCATTTTACCCTTCTAGCAAAACTAGATGTAGCAATATGAGTGTTCTACTCCTGCTATGGACGTTAATCTCCTGAAGTAGGCTCTCAGACGTAAGTAAAACCATAGATTGGGCATGCCTTAAACCCAGGGATCAAGCTTCTGTTAATCTATTACCCTTAAGTAGGCTTCCCTTCAGTCTTTGCTGACATAAAGATAAAAATGAACAAAAAAGGTCTGTCAGGGCCCCCCTTTTTTGGCAGATTTATTTCCCTGGACAGGGTAGTGTTAAGATGGGCCCTCTTATTGATCAATGTAGTGTCCTTGTCTTACAACACAGGTCTCTGATTAATCTTTTTAGTTGTTCCAAGCAGCACCTATAGTCACAATAGGCCATGGTTGTTAGATGTGTGACAGGCAACATTGATAACCTACAAGTTTAACATGTTTTCTGACTCCACCTACATCCTGCATCTGAAGCAGAGAAGGCAGGGACATCGGTGGAGTAGACCTGCAGATCAGCCACACGATCCAGCTAAGACACCTTCATCAAGCATATGGAGTGAAGGTAAAGCTCACTGCAGAACCGAGGTTCGCCAAGAGGGTCTTGCAGTTGTCCCCACCCTAAGGTCAGCCTGAGGTACTTGCTTATCCTCTCAGGTGTGCTGTCCTGGAAGATGCCTTGAGAAAAGTACAAGTTAATTACCGGTAACTGCGTTTCTAGGAAATCTTCCAGGACAGCAGGCCTACTTCCCACCCGTTGGAGGAGGGAAAATTTTATAACACTAGAAGGTGAGTTTCTATGAGGAATGATTTCCCTTGTGAACCAGGTTCAGGAGTTACTTCTCTACAAACTGAGGATCAAGGGGAAGGGTGGGGACTTAAAGTGGAGTTCCACCCAAAAATGGAACTTCCACTTTTTGGATTCCTCCTCCCCCCTGAAAGGTGCCAAATGTGACACTGGAGGGGGGGAGGGAGCATATACCTGTCTAATACAGGTATTTGCTCCCATTTCCTGGCATAGCTCGGCGCTTGCGGTGACCTATGCCACTTCCGGCGCCTACCCCGTCCTCCCCCGCTGTGTTCTGTGAGACACAGAACACAGCAGGGACCTGAGAGGATGCGCAGTAGGGAACCAGAAAGTGAAGCTGCACGGCATCGCAGGCTCCCTGGACAGGTAAGTGTCAATATATTAAAAGTCAGCAGCTGCAGTATTTGTAGCTGCTGGCTTTTAATATTTTTTTTTCAGTGGACCTCCACTTTAAAACAGCTGTTGATTGTGTTTCCTGTAGGGAGGAGCCTCTCATATCTCAGGTGTGCCATCCTGGAAGATTTCCTAGAAAGGCAGTTACCGGTAAATAACTGGTACTTTTCCCAAAAAGACTTGAGTACCCTTTTCTATATTTGGCATGGTCTCTAAATTGAGGACCGGGAACTCTTTGTGGGTGAAGTTGTGCTCCCTGGCCCAGGTGTGTGTATCAACTTACAAAAAGTATATATGCAGCATGTAGCCCAACTGTATTACTAGTTCTTCCATCAGGTCAGGTCTATGTTGGTTTATCCAAAACCAAGAGGTCCAGGGATTTGCAAGCTTCTCCTGGAAGCACTAGCAGTTATGGAAGAGCCCAGTTTTGTGCAAGGTAAAAAACAAACAGGAGATCTAATGGGGCCTTAGTCAGCTTTAGGCCCCTTTCACACATGCGGACCGTATGTCCGTATTTCATCCATCCGTTTTCGGATGAAATACGGACATACATGCATCCCTATGGGATAGCGGGTGTCAGCGGATGTACATCCGCAAACACCCGATGTCGTCCGGCTACGCTCTCGTCCGATTCTGCGGACGGAAGAAAATCCTATTTTTCTATCCGTCTGCAGAGCGGATCGGATGAACACGGACAGACGGTCCGTGTTCCTCCGATCCCCCATAGGAGAGAGCGGAGATCTGACAGGGCGGTCCCTGCACAGTGTGCGGGTCCCGCCCTGTCATTTTCCTGCTCAGCTGGGGAAAACGGAGCGATCCCCGCTGAGCAGCGGATGTTCACGGGGCGGATCAACACGGATCCGTCCCGTGTGAAAGGGGCCTTATACAGCATTTATGTGTCCATGCTCACCCACATGTCGGTGTTATGGTCACAGGAGGTGAAGTGGGAGGGTGTGATGGAGTGCTGGGACAAACTAGTGTCCTTTTGTGGATATTAATTCCGTAGTGCATGCATACCTGCCCTGAATCAGGCAGGAAATGATTCTCTGTTTTTAAAAACCAGACAAGGGGTAACGTGTTACACGGTGCCAACAAAGACCTTAGCCTTTAGCAAGCTAGGAATAAAAAGAAAGAAAACACAACTCCAAAAACATGTCCAAATATCAAACCTTCTCTGTCTTAGATGCATTTCATGCCAGGCTGGCCTTTTTGTCATTACCACTTTTGTTGAAAAGAAGGCAATCTGGCTATTTATACACCTCCTTTGGTGTTGGAGTAAATGAGGAAGTGCAGGGGGTAGATTTAGACAGCATTGGCTTGTTAGGGGAGGAGAGTGTTAGATGCACTACTTGTTTCAAATAGACGGAACAGTGACAAGGCAAAATCCAGGCAACACTACTAAACATGTAGCAGCAGGGTGATAGACTCACCCTGAAAGTAACAACATTCCTTGATGACATTTGAATGCAAAATGGATGGCATATAATGCCTGTTACATGTGCTAGTGCTCTTTTCTAAACCTGGCCCCTCCAAAAATATTTTAAAAACAGCTTTCTGGTAGAAAATACACAAATCAAGCAAACCCAAAAACAAATCCACGCGTCACCACTTAGAATCAGTTGCCTGCTCGATGAGAACTGTGTTCTTTGTATTTCAAAAGATCACTTTTTATGTTTGCCTTCTTATTTGAGGATTGAGACTAGTTTGTTTAATTTTAAGCACTTGTTTGCTATCATAAAAACACCTGTTTTGCTGATGTTACCCAGCTAGGTACATTCCTTCCCATGCCTATTTGCCCAAGAAAGAACAACAAGTTCTTTGAAATGTGAACATTTATTAAAAAACATGGAGCCGAAATTAACACAAATATATAAAATTAATCAAAAAAATATATACATTTAATGGGGAGGTGGTGGCTGCTCAGGGGGCAGGTGGGAGGGGACCAAGCAGAGGGTAGGGACTTGTGAGGGTTGTATTGAAGGGGTTGGGAGAGTGGCTTGGAAGGGGGACTGTGGCAAGGGGATGGCCAAGGGGTAGTGAGGGAGTTGGCTCAGGGGCTGTGTCTGGAAGGCCTGAAGTGTGTATTGCGGGTGTTGCGGCTCTATGCAAGGTGTAGGACTGGGCTTGGATGAGATTCTGTTGGTGGGCATAGGTCAGCTCTTGTTGATAGGGGGAAGGAGAGGGGGCCTGGACAAAGTGGGCTGGGGAGGGTGGGCCTGGGGAAGGACTTGCAAGGTGGTCTGGTGATATTAAATTTTGTGGAGGGTCCTGCTGGGGAATACATGAGGGGTGGGAAGGGTGCCAGAATTTTGGGTAAGTTGGAGTGTGGGGGTGAGGTGATCAGCTGGGGGGGTGGAATCTGAGGAAGGGGCAGATGTGTGGTGAGGGAGGGGGGGTTTAGGGGTTCACCATTGGGAGGGGACTAGGAATTGTTGGAAGTGGCTAATTGGGGATGTGGCACCCCCCCCCGGCTGGTTGCCCATTATTTAGACAATTTTGCTGTTCCAACAGTTGACGTATGGCCAGCAGTTGTTCCCCAATATACTGATTGTCTGTCTGCGTGCTGGTTAGTGACCGTAGTTTTCAACACTTGATGCATATCCCATTGGATCTGCTGCAGGATCTCCTGGTTACCAGTCAACTTCTGCACAGATTGCTGTGTGAGCCCCAGTAACCTTACTAAATCACTTGTTTCAGAAGGCCTCCTTTGCTCATTGAATAACTATCTGGGCAACCAGCCTTTCTAGCAGATTCAAATGTGGGTTGTGATAAGGTGGGGGGGGTTCCGCTCCAGCTGCATCCAATGCCGGCTAAAAGACAAAAAAAAAAAATAGTTACTCACAAAAAATTTTCTCACATCTTAAACACTACAAGCATACAGTAGGACAGGTGGATGGACTGTCAACAAACACACTTGCTCATGTAGGCAGCTTCGGACCAATTAAGATAATGCCTTACTATAATATCATTACTGCAAGCATTACAATGGCTGCACAGTTTGGACGTCAAAAAGTTCTAATCTTGACCCACACTGCTAGCCTCATTCTTGTGATTTGGACAAAGTGCCATACTACACCCCATACTTGGAACATGCACCTAAAGAATCAACATGACTAAGCACTGCTCCACCCCACAAGAAGTTGAGGCACACATTAAGTTTGCCTTCACAAGTCATGGCCTAGCTGGAATATAATGGTTAGAGAATTGGAGGAACATTTGTTTGCCTGACAAAATTGGAATTTCTTACCGGACATTCAGGCAACCCGGCTTCAGCAGCTGCAGAGGATGTAGGACTTGCTGGTGGAGTGCCTAAATGTCCCTTCCAAGACCAAAAAGATTGAAGATATGCCATTTCCAAACCATATTTCCATGTCCACCCTGTAACGTCATATCACCTACCCCAACATTGGATGCAGAATCCTCACCACCTCCTGGTCGAGCTCGAGCTGCACCAGGGGACAGATGTTTTTAAAAAAAAAAAAAAAAGTCAAGAATTTTTTTGGGCCTACAAATTAGGTTGTAGGGATGAGCTGCCATTTTTGAGCACTGGTTTAAGGGATCAGGCACTGGGACAGAATAACATTCCAATCTTGCTTCCTCCTGTTTGACATGGCACATGGGACACTTGTAAACACACCCCAAAATAACAGTTGTTTGTAGAAAGAGGTATGTTAGTGATCAAGAGACGGGGATACATTAATGACTAGTGGCCAGCAAGGAAGAAGATGTGTTAGTCTTGATACATAATGATTATAAGTGACAGAAGCAGATTAAACCCTGGCCTGTCAACATCCAAGCTTATATAATTTTTCTTGGAAACATTTTGTAGGCCAGCACTATGGATTAAGCAATGAACATTGTTTTCAGAGTCCTACAAAGAATTCTCCACACCACATTAGCAATACATAACAATAACTTCCTCCAGGCTTTGCTGCAGGGCCTGGTCCCGTTCCTCCTCCTGCTGATGTTGTGCTGTGAATAGGAAATTGCTGTGTGAGTTGGTTGCCCACTGCATCGACAGCCACTGCAATTTCCTCCCACAGCTGTTTTTTGGCTGACTTACTTGTTCGGAGTGACCAGGCTCCTGTGATCTGCTCATATCTGGGTAGATAGGCAGTCACAAGAGCCTGGTTCTCCATGGAGAAGTGGGGACGCTGGTGAGAAGTACCCAAACTGCCTCTCCTCCTTGAAGTACCCTGTTCAGGGCTTGAAGGAGAGGCAGCACATGCAGGACGTCTCCCGCCAGCTTCCGCTTCTTCTCTGGAGGAAGCACGCACCCTTCTGGCAGCAACTGGAACCTCCCTCACACCCGAGACAGACAACGTGCCCAGTCAAGCCCCGGCCTGTCCCCACTCTCTCTCCCCCTCCCTGGGCGTGCCATGGGTGGACCAGATGGGCAGGTGGTCTGGCTGAGTAGCAGCAGCAGCGTACTGGGACAAAATCTGAAAAAGAAACAGAACAAAACTAGGTCAGCCCTGAACTTTAAAGTGCATAGCGCACATTGGGAACACAGACACTTACCAAACGCACACCGAAAACGAACAATGGCTCTCTGCCGCGGGGGGGGGGGGGGATATAGAGAAGTCTGCAAAAGAGACAGAACAAAAAGAGGTGAGCATCTGAGTTTGAAAGTGCATAGCGCATGTCGGGAACACAGACACTTACCAAATGCACACAACAAACAACAACATCCCCCAAAAAAGGTAAGGGCCACATTTGGCCCAGAGAAAGGCATAAAATGTGTGGAGAACCAAAATAAACTGCAATCATTTGTATGACATCAAGTGCATCAGCTACTGGCAAATAAGGTGACTTAAATGCACACACCCAAGAACTTGGCTCAAACAATCATTCGCAGTTTTAGGACTCCAAACTTGGAGCGACTTTAGTGTGAGCCAACTTGGATGCAATTTTGGCGTTGCCCAGTGAAAATGGACAACTGTTGGCCAACCAGGCATGTACTGGCCATCGGGAATACCAGGAGTTTCCTGGTGGGCCGATGGCTCAGTGGGATGTTTTTTTATGCAGAGTTCGGCGGCGGCGGGAGCGCGGCTAGGGTTGCCACTCATCCCTTTAAACCCAAACACATATGAATTACACAGGTCCTGTGGCTGATTAAGGTGGTAATTCAACTCAACTTGATGCCTTATCTGCATTAAAATTTGCCTCAGAACCTGTGTAATTCATATGTGTTCAGGTTTAAGGGGATGAGGTGGCAACCCTAAGCGCGGCAGCAAACAGCGGCAGGGTTTTGGGGAAGGTTGTAAGCGAGGAGGGCATTTAGATGTGAGAGCCCAAGAGGGAGAAGAGCTCCACCCCCTCCCTGACCACCGAAGAGGCGCTTTGCAGGCACTTCGGCAGCGATAACCTGCTACACTGGGACTGCAGGGGAGGTGTTTTTTCAGGTGCTTTACACTATTTTTAGCCCCAAAGCACCTGAAAAATGCCTCTCTCTTACACTCACCCCCTTTCCTTCAACTCCCCCCCTCTCCTTTTGGTGGGTGGGATTTTTTTTTGTTTTTAAGGGGGGGCAGCATTTTATTGAATTAAAGTGGGCCGGTCTGGATGAAGTCCAAGGCCAAATTTTTGTCCCAGTCCAGCCCTGTGGCAAACTGTTTCATTGTCTGACATTCAGGTAAGACTTTTATGTAACTTCTGCAGGTTGCCCTTGAAGTCTAAGGCCCTAAACTTGCATGAAAGTCGGTGTTAAGTAATGCATGAACTACATGGAAGACGCTGCCACTGTATTTTGCACAAATATCAATGGGTAACATTCAAAAACATGTTGAATAAAGATGGGCTCAGACGTGTTGGCAGCTCCACGTGCCTGAGCCCGCCAGGAAGCTCATACTGCACAGCGCTAACCACAGGCAGTGACGCGTTTCCCGATCTGTGCTGCCGCGGATCGGGAAATGTCTCACTGCCTGTGATTAGCTATACGCAGTGTGAGTTTCCTGGTGGGTTCAGGCACGTGGGTTAGAAAAAAACATGCCCAAGCCTATTCTTAATGTTGAACAACTGGACATGCAATTTTGATGTTTGTAGTTGCATAACAAGTGTGAATGTAGTTTTCTGCTATGGCCGTGGCCAACACCATGGCGTCCAGTACATGTTCCGTTCTCTGGTTCATGCTAAAATCAGGTGTGGTTTGAGGCTTGACTTGGCACCTTAACTAGAGCCAAAGACGCACGTTACCTTTTTTAAGGCCCCTTTCACACTTGCACGTCCTGAAAGTTGTGTGACTTGAATCACTGCTTGGGTATTCTTGATGTCTATGGAGCTCAAGTCGGTAATAGTCTGACTAAACTAGTGCAGGGACTACTTTGAAGTCGCTTCAAATTAAAAATTGCAAAGATATGAATGTTAGTCTTTGGAAATCATGGGGTCCAACTTGTCATGTGACTTCGTAGTCCCAAGTTGTACCTCATGATTTCCAATGAGTACTGTTCATATTCGTGTGACTTCAAGTGGCATCAACCTCTAACTTGAGGCCTATGGAGGCCAAGTCGTGTCACAGGCAGTGATTCAAGTTGCATCAAAGTTGGACATCTTTCAGGTGGCACAAGCAGGAAAGTGGCCTTGGACGGCATCTGCTCTGGACCTGTGTGACCCGGCTTTATTGAGGGCCAGTCACATTCTCCTGTAATGAAAATTGGATGTGGGGAAACACAGATCCAATGTGCATATGTGTGAACGGAACTTTCTTTAAGTAAACAGACATGTTGTGCAAGCTTTTGGTGGGAGTATCAGGGTGACAGACATGTAGTAGTTGAACAGCATAGTAACTGTGGCTTTAAAAAAATCATGACCTGGAAGAGGAAGTAGCTGGAATCAGAAATCGTGAAAGATGGGAAAATACAACCTGACTGAAGGAGAACCTATTACCAAGTGTAATCGCTTTTTGTATCGGTGGACATGTGCGCTCGCATGCAGACAGCTGAAAAATCAGAGGCAGGGGTAGGTGATGTGTCTTTACAGTTGTTAGATTTTATGTATGTGGTAATAGCATCTGGAGAGACAAGTGTCCGGGGGACAACATTCTTAAAATCATGGCTTTGAGAAATGATAAAAAGGAAGTGGATAAGCACAGTATAAAGTGATCTATACAGTCATCACATTGGTACACTTTGCTGTCCCTTTTGTTATTTTGTTTCGAACAGCTTCACATAGAGAATAGGCCTCTATTTTAAGGCTCCGTTTCCACTACTGCGAGCTGTTGTGCGACTTGACACATGTGAAGTCGCATGACAAGTCAAAAAACCCATCTATTTCAATGTACCCCGTTCTAATTAGTGCCACTCAAAACAAGGTTTTTTTTGCGCTACTTTGTTCCGACTTCGGTGCGACTTGTTCTCACACGGTTCTCACCAGTCGCATGACATTGCATCAAAAATCGCATTGCAAAGTTACACTGTAAATCGCGTGACTTTGGGGTTGCAATAGTGGAAACGGAGCCTAAGCGTTTAAGGGGAAGAATGAATGTTTTTGTGTTTTAATTGTTTTTTCTCAATGTAATGATTATTAAGGAAAAGTACATGGTAGCTCCTGTGAGAGCGGATAAACTGAGGATTGGGAAAGGAGAGAAATGTACATTTTAGAATGTTTTGCATTTGAAAAATAAAGAGATTTATAAGAAAATAAAAAATGGCCAATATATATCCCAATTAGGGAAGCAATGCATGATTGTGAATTAGCGTGGTTGTACATTTATGTGTGACAGACGAATAATAGAAGTATTATAATTATGCTGTATTGGTTATTTATAATGTCATTCATATTATTGTTTTGTTATCATGTTCAGCCAACAAAGACATTTCATCGGGAGTATTACACAGTAATGTCTTCTATTTTACAGTGTTAATACATATTTACATTTAGAACTCAATTACATATCAAATATAATTTTACGTTCTTCTAATATGGAGTTGTATGCAGATCTGTTTATTGTTTAATTATGGTAATGATATATATTGAAGGTAGAGCTGTATACACCAGTTCAGTGTTTATTAACTCCGGTCCTCAAGGTCACGTCATGTCTTCATGATTTCCCTCAGATGAAACGGCTGTGTTAATTACAAAGGTGATCACATCACCTGTGCAAAGTAATGGCAAGCCTGAAAACATGACCTGTTATGGTGCGGAGTTGAGAAACACTACACTAGTTGCTTAGTAATCAGAACTCCTATCTCGAAAAACACAAGGAAATGAGTTCCAATCCAAAACATGCCACCACCTGTCTAACGTTTCAAAGGCACATTTACAAACGTATAATGGCACTTATGAATTTGCCATTGTTAGTTCAGCCAGGTGTTGACCTATTTGGGATTTGAACACATCAAATGAGTGATTGCTGAGTGTTACTAAACAGGAGCTCAAACCACTAAGCTACCTTGATCAGAACAATTAGAGCAGAAATATACCACTGATAAATGATCAAATAATGAACATAGAGAAATAGAACTTCATACTAATCTAAAGTACTAAAAAAGCTTTTTGAAATATGCAAGAGTCCAAAGTTGGTTACTGGTACCATCAACAAGTAGCAGTGCATTATTAGCAAAATATGTTATTACAATCTTGTAGAAATGGTTTACCAAATATCGCAGAGCAACAGAACACAACCCAACTTCACTTCACAACTCCACACCCCCACAGTGCAATGTGGTCTATATATAGCATATCATCGTGCGTATGCTAATTCTCAATCGCATATTTATGTGCGCATGTTCGCCAGTGAGATAGAGTTGCCACCTCATCCCTTTAAACCCGAACCCATATGAATTACACAGGTTCTGAAGGCTAATTTAATGCAGATAAGGCAACAAGTGAGTTTAATTACCACCTTAATCATCCTCAGAACCTGTGTAATTAAGATGTGTTCGGGTTTAAAGGGATGAGGTGACAACCCTACAGTGAGACCCTCTGATCACAAAATGGCAGAGGTGGAGGATCAAGTTATGTTGGCAGTGGCGGTACTGGTTGGTGCCTTTTGCGAGGCAGCCGAGCAGGAAGTTGATGCACCTGTGGCTCACCTTCGCCAGCCATGGCTTTTTGCCCCACGGGCATATCTTGAAGGCATGCGGGACTCTGATATCCGTAGCAAGTTTTGGTTAGGGCGAGAAGCAATTATGTACCTCTATCAGCTCATACAGCAGAACATTTCACCATCTACAGACCAGTCTTGCTGTGCCAGGCATGGTCAGGTTGCTTGCGACTCTGTACATCTTGGGTCGGGGCAATGTCAAACCACTTCTGGAAGTATTATGGGTCTAAGCCAACCCACGATGTTTATGCAGGTCATAGATGTCATTCTTGACCTTGTACCACGATTTATTCACTGGCCACAGAATGAAGATGAGTGGAATGACGTGAAGGTGGCTTTCTACCACCGTGCACAAATGCCACAAATCCTGGGGGCCATCGATTGTACACACGTGGCAATCAGGGCCCCCAGGATAAGTGAAGCAGGCTATCGGAATCGCAAGCAGTACCACTCCATCAATGTCCAAGTTGTGTGCGACGCCAGACAGTGCATAATGAGTGTTCAGGCGGCTTTCCCAGGTCGTGCCATGATGCCTACATCTTGAAGCAGACCGGCCTTTTCCAGAAATTTGAGGGTGGACAAATACCGTCTGGGTGGCTTATTGGTACAGTATTGTTTTTTTATGCAGAACATGCATTTACAGGCATCTAAGGTCACATGAAGGAATGGGAAAAAGATATAAGGCTGGATAGCCGCACTCCAAATATGGGAGCAGTTCTTGCCGTGCTGCCCCCAAATTTTATGAGGGGAAATGATTCACTCTAGATCCTTAATGCATCCTATGCATTAAGGTGAAAAAACACCTGTCAGTGACCGGCCCCCAAGCCCCCGTTTTACTTACCTGAGCCCTGGAACTTGACCCGGCGGGGACGCGCTCTCTCTCTGCCCGGGGTTCTCAGCTCTTGATTGGATAGATTGATTGACAGCAGCAGGAGACAATGGCTGCGCTTCTATCAAATCCAATGACGTGAGCACCGGGGGGCGGGGCCAAGTCCTGCATTCAGCCTCTATGGATGAATGCTGGACTTTGGAGCACGCCCACAAGGTAACCCCCTTGGGGAAGTGCTTCTCCGAGGCAGTTATCAGATGTGTGGAGGAGCCACGAGAGTCGCCGTGGGACCCCAGAAGAGGATGTTCAGGGCCACTCTGTGCAAAACAGGTAAATATTCAAGTGGCTGTGGGGGCTGCTGGCCAGAGAATGTACCTATTTGGCTTCTATGTATGAAGGTACAAAACAAATACCTCTGCCTTTGTAAAAAAATGTCATAGGCCAAAACTGGTTAAATCTCACTCATGATCTGCAAAAGACTGAAACTAAAACTCATGCTATCCTGCACTGAGAAGTGATTGTCAGGATGAAATGTCACTTATCCTTTCCTCAAATTTTACAGTAGTGGTCCTGCTTGCGGGTTCAATACAGCAGAAAGCCATCTTCATGTCCTCCACTCGTCTTCATTCGTGTAAAGTTGATATTTTGTGGTACAAGGCAAGAACTGGCATCTAGAACCTGCATAAATACCCTGGCATATCAGAGGTGGTTTGGAAACCGCCCAGCAACCTGGCCATGCCTTTCCTGTATGCTGCTGAAGGGGGTGCATAATTGCTTCTCGTTTCTAAAAGAACCTGCACCAGATATCAGAGTCCTGCATGTTTACCAAGTATGCACATGGTGCAATAAGCCGTGGCTGGCAAAGAGCGGGGAAATTTAAGCTTGCTACCACCCTCCAAAAAAAACGCTCGAAGATAAATATTTTAAACTAAACAAGTATGTCACCTCTTTATTCTATTTCATTGACTTAAGCTGCCCATACACTATGCAATCTGATTGGCCAATATATGTGCGTTTAAGTTTCCATGTAGGCAACCACTGTAAGATGAGGACCTGGCTAAATAATCCATTCATTCATTTAGCTTCTACCTAAACATGACCTTAGACTACATATTTGAGGTTTGTTTGGAAGGAAATTTCTACTTTGGATTTCTGTTAAACTTCTCATGTCTAAACTCGTGCAGCCCCAAAAAAAAAAATTGTAGCATGTCCATACACTAGCCACTATGATTGCCCTATCTGTGCAGTGCATAGGGGGGATGGGTTTTTAACGTTTTGAGTGCTTTTAAACACTAGTTTTTGAAACTTCAGCCAACTGGTGCCATGGTTAGTATTTGAACCCAGGAGCTGCTAGTTAACAGTGCTAAGTCAATGTGCTGAGTACTATTATACCCAGAATATAATTGAGCTCAATTCCCAGTTATGGTATCACCTATGTAAAGCTTACATTTTAATCAACAGCATATGCTAAAAATAGGCTAGTGCCACGTCAGTATGAGCACGGGTGTTTCCATAATATGAAATGCCTTAAATGAAAGAACATTATTGTATAGAAGTAAAAGAATCAAACTTTAGTAAACATATTTTCTATGTGTGATTGTGCTCAGCTCAGTAGCCTAGTGGGCTCCACTCCTGCCTTTAACGACTCAACCCATGGGTTCAAATCCCACAGGGGGTATCAGACCCTTTGGGTCTGGCATAGAATGTAATGGGATCTCCACGCACAAGTTTGAAAAAAAAAGCATATACTGCTGAGTCCAATGCAATCTTTTAGTAGGTGATACCCTCTGTGGGGTTAGAACCCATGAGTTCTTTAAGGCCTGAGTCTTTCAAGGTAGAAGCACTGATCACTAGCCTGTTGGGTTGATCATAACCATATGTATTAAATACATTTACTAGTGTTTGATATTTTTAATTCTATACAAAAATGTTTTGCAAATGAGCCATTCATATTATAGAAACAACCATGCTCATGCTGATATGGCATTGGCTAGTAGGGATTTTTTTTTTTTTTTTTAAAACAACCAACAATGATTAGTACAATGTTGCCAAGTCTTCTGAAATCCCGAGGGAAATTAACAGTGAAAAAATGTCACTTTATCAAAGCTAGCATTACTTAGCCAAGTGCTATTGAATGGCTATCTCAGATTGAAAGAATCTGAAATGGAGAGTGAAATAGTTTGACAGTTTTGTTAAAAAAGCGCAGTGTGCCATGTCATATGGGCAAAAAACACGGTCATTTGGGCATGGTGCTGCCCTGTTTGGGTGGTGGCCTGTTTATTAAAGTTGGGTCGGTACTGGAGGGACCCTTACTTATGCATGTGGATGGTTCAGCATTATCACACTATCAGTTTGTTTCTGTCTTTAGGAAATGTTTGTTGGCATTGACGTTTTGCATCTCTAAATTTGCATCTCATTCATTCTGTATTGGGGCGGTCACAATGGGGATTGAGTGAAGGGGTGGTACAGCTCATAAGATGGTGGGAAATGAAGCATTATCCTTTGTATGTGCACCCTCATTTGTTGTAATCAGTGTCTATGGTTTACTTCTGCTCTTGTTTTGTTGTCTTTAGTTGGTTTTATCACATTTATTGTGTATGGTTGACGATTATTGGGTTATGGTTATGTTGCTGTTCTGTATTTACAGGTGGCTGCTCCTTTGATCCAGATAATGGGGCACTCCTTCGTTTATTGGGGTGAGAAGAGGGCGAATGTTCAGCTCAGTGGATGACAACTTGGCATTCCCTGAGAAGAGGCTACAATGAGGTGTATTAGGGTGCCTGGGGGTGGTTGAGGTTGTCCGCTATGCGCGCCTTGATAAAGCCCCTGATAATTGCTGGTTCATGTTGGAAATGACCTGGGTCTTGGATTGATGTGTGAGCTCATCAGGAATATCGAATTTGACTTCTTGAACCTACGCACATTATACCATCACTTGTGTTTTTTTTTTTTTTTTTGTATGTTCTCATGTGGAGCCACACACACAGTGGAGATTGGCATGGTCAGTGATAAGTTTGAACAAGGCCTGTGTGAAGGTGAACAGGGAGGTGACTCAGTTCAGAGTTAGGAATGGTGGTTTGACAGGACAGGGAGGTTCTTGATTGCAGTAGGAGTTGACATGTGGTATTTGGGTTTGCAAGACGGTGTTCAGATGGGGTACAAGGTCCTTGTAAATTATTATGCGGAACAAATGTCAATTTTAGGATCCCAGCTGTGGTATGGCTTCCAGTATTTGGTATGGTTGTACTCACAGTTTATTATTGTCTCAGTCTGCGTTTTGTGTGTCTGGGGGCCTACCTTTAAAGTGATGCAGGCACTGACTTATTGTAAAGCCTACTAAGACCTTGGGGTGTTTATTGTGAACATGTTTTTTATAGAACGCATTAAATAAAGGGCTGCTAGGACCATCCAACTCCTAGTTGTCATGTGTAGTAAAGGGGTAGGGTGATGGTCAAGCAGACTGGAAACAAGCCATCTTCATTCCTAGGCATGACAGAACAGCAAAAACAATTTGCAGAAAAATATTGTTGCAAATGCTGACAAAGGGTAATCGGGCTGAGCTGTCGTGTAACTCTTGGCTGAGTGAATATTCCACTACATATTGTGCTCCTTCTCACCCACCTCTGCATTAACCTGTCTATTGGCAGGCACATGAGCTTTCTTAGACATGATGCCAGATAAATCAGCTGGATAACACTATCACATACTTTTTTTTTTTTTTATCCCCAAAAAGTTGACAAATGCAAGTACATTGGTTTAAAATAAGTGACAATCCTAACAGTGTTTCAAAGTCCAGAGTACAAAGAGATGCATTGGATACAGTTTCCTTAACGGATCCAACAATAACAAAGTTATTCGAAAGCAAACAAAGCACACGTCACTAAAGATAGTGTGGTGACGCTAATTGTGATGAGTGGGACTTTCTCCCATTAAAGATTCCAAGTGAAAATTTACCATGTGATTGTGTAGCTTTCTTATATTAGAGTTACACAAGCTTTTAACTAACTTGAGTAGGTTTTTAGCGAGCTTCATCATTGTTGGGTTTATGATACTCATTAGCTTTTTTCTCCCTTTTTTCAACTGATGAGTTGGTGGTCTTGAAACCAATGAGCAAGGAGACAACTCCAAAGGACGACTTCCTAATGGAATGTCTCTTAGTCTCAACAGCCAACCAAACAGAATTTCAACCCATGAGATCACTTTCCATACCAGCAGTGACACCAGATGGAAAAACTTCCAATAGTACAGCTAAACGTAAGTTTGTATAAAAAATGTAATGATCTTTAAAAAGTTATTTTTAGTTACTTTAACCGGTTCCCGACCGGCTCACGCAGATATACTGTGGCAGAATGGCTCCCCTGAGTGAAATCCTGTACAGGTACGTCCTTCTCTTTTTCGGCCACCCGAGGGCATGTGCGCGGAAACAGGTGCCGCCGGCCACGCACAAGCGCCAGCACGGGGATTTATGTGTGTAAACACACAAATCTCTGTGCTGTCAGGGAAGAGGAAACCTATTGTTTGTTCCTACTAAGTAGGAAAAAAGATATATGTCTCCTCTCCTAGTCACTCCCATCTCCACACAGTTAACCCCTTCTCTTGCCAGTGAAATTTACACAGTTATCAGTGTATGTTTATATCTCTGATCAATGTATAATTGTCAATGGTCCCAAAAAGTGTTTCAAAAGTGTCCGATCTGTCTGTCGCAATACCGCTAAAACACGCAGATCACCGCCATTGCTAGTAAAATAATAAATAAATACATTTTAAAAAAGCCATAAATCTTTCCCATAGTTTGCAGATGCTATAACTTTTGCACAAACCAATATAGGCTTATTGCATTTTTTTTTTTTTACCAAAAATATGTAGAAGAATATATGTTGGCCTAAACTGATGAAGAAATTTTTTTTTTTTAATCTGGAGATATTATAGCAATTTTTTTAAATTTTTTTTTTTCAAAATTGCTGCTTTTTTTTTTGTTTATAGTGCAAAAAAAAACTGCAGGAGGTGATCAAATAGCACCAAAAGAAAGCTCTATTTGTGGGGGGAAAAAAAAAAAAAGACACACATTTTGTTTGGGTACAGCATTGCATGACCGCGCAATTGTCAGTTAAAACGATGCAGTGCCAAATTGTATAAAAAGTGGTCAGGAAGGGGGTAAAATCTAACGGGGCTGAAGTGGTTAAAGCATTTCTGAGGTTTAAGGAATCCTCTCCCCGTGTAGAGAGTTGGTGGGACGTATAATGAGCTTGTTATTTTAGGTATGTGACTCGCTCAGTTGTGAAGTACAGTTAAGATGGAGTAAGAAGGGTTACATTGGATGTTGGACCTTTAATAGAAACTCCCATTTTGCATGCAGGTTTCTTACTCCTTGAGTATTCAGCTAATGTATGTTCTGTTTCCCTGTGCAAGAGATAAGATGAAATTCATATATGTTGGGTAATATTTTGCCATATTTGTGTCTAGTGACTAATTTTGTGTTTCTTTTCCCTACAGGTTGGTTTACACGAAGATATAGTGAAGCGTTGTGTTCCACAGATAGTTAATGCTCTGGACTGCTTGAAAAAAGGAGCACAGCTCCCACAACACAGGCAGCACGCATGCTCGGTAATGCGTTGCACTCCGGTGACGTCATTGTCCCATGCCGCTCTGCCTTCTGCACACCAAGCCTCGTTTTGAAACCATCCACCGCATGGCCGTTTCTATCATCAGTGGTAACCAGTGAGAATCCTATGCTTTGCGGTGCTATGAGCGGAGGAATCGGAGGAATCTGAAGGGTCACTGCCCTCACCCCTCGGGATATCTCTATACACAGATGTTCCTGTTATACTCCATTTACATGTGAGTTGCCATTTGGATGTTTTAAAATAAATAGTTTTTACTCCTACACTTAGAGGAACCTCTTCCCTTGTTTGCTTTGGACTTCATGCACAGCTGAGGAATGGTCCATCGGGACAAAAGGAAGATAAGTTAGACAATATTCTTTTGATGGTCATTGAATGCAATAAGGTGATAGTGACAGATTTTGGACTGAAAATGCCCCCGGGGAATACAAGCACCCTTTATGTCCTGGTTTATACCGTACACAGCTCTGGAACTGTGCAGCCTACAACAAAGGGGGAAAGTTGCTGCTGCACCCGAGCATTGACGTCTGGGCCTTTGGTGTCAAGGTACTCACAGCTAGGACTGGTTTACGACCACATCTATTGGGAATTTGCTTGGTGGCAAATGAAGAAGGGTCTGACCTCAGCACCTGGAAAAGTGGAGACAATTCTCCATTGAAGCCAGGCAAATGTTCTGTGGCATGTTTATACATATGACCTAAGTGGTATGGACATGTCATTGCCATCATCCCATACAAAATTGTAGAACATTATATATAACCTCTAACGGGATTTTTAAGGCAATGAAAATTTGTAAGTTTGCTTAAAATCAATTTTATTATGGATCAAGAAAATTTATACAAAATCAAGATAAAATAAAAAATTTGTGTAGAAAATTCCTATTGCTAATATTGCATAGCTCTAAAATACCACTCAACGCCACGGTTTTCATCTGTGGTGATTGTATGTGATTGAGTGGTGTGCTGTATTACCTTTCTTTGAAATTGTTTTAGAGCTATGCAATATTAGCAATAGGAATTTTCTACACAAATTTTTTATTTTATCTTGATTTTGTATAAATAATTTTTCTTGATCCATAATAAAATTGATTTTAAGCAAACTTACAAATTTTCATTGCCTTAAAAATCCCGTTAGAGGTTATATATAATGTTCTACAATGTTCTGTGGCATGTTGGCGCCTCAAATGCCTCAGAGGTGTTCTGCTTTGGACATTTTAAAATGTCCACCTACCATGGAGAGAAGAAATGTCTCCAGAGAATCTTTCCAGGAATACGGTAGTACATGTGACATAACTGAGTGCATGGGGCCCATTATGGAGCCTCATCAAGTGCTGCCTTGTGTCTTCTAGATCAAAAGATATTTCCCTCAATACTGGAGGAGGTGGAAATCATTTAACACCCTTTTGGTCACCTATTGAGTAGAAGACGGATGTGTTGGATGTACTATATTTGGAAAATATGTTAACACATTGACCTAGCATTGCACAATGCAAATGTTTGTAATTTGAGCAATTACGTGGTTTATGTTCATTTTGTCCAGGATTTAAGTAAAAGTAATAGTTTTATTGAGACTGTTGTGGCTAATAGTAAGAGTGTCAGTAACTAAAATTAACATTTAGTCCATTAATCAGTGAAGTAAATGTACCTGTACTAGTCCACACAAAATGTAAATAAAAAATGGTCTTTTCACACTTTTTCTCTCTCTTTCACTCATGCTTTCAGACACACTGAAACTTTCCGTAAGTTAAAAGTAAGCTCAAAACCATTTCTCCTTTAGAGAGTAAAGGTTTTAATTATAACTGTTTGTATTTTCTATGTACATACTGCTGAACTTACAGAGCTCCCAATTTTATCGAAAATATTCAGACGACGTGCCATTTATTAACAACTTAAGGACCGAGCCTCTTTCTGAGATTTGTTGCTTACAAGTTGAAAACAGTTTTTTTGCTAGAAATTTACTTTGAAAAAAATATATATAATGTTTGGGGGTTCTAACACCCGAGAGAATAAAATGGTGGTCGTTGCAATACTTTGTCACACCATATTTGCGCAGTGGTCTTACAAGCGCACTTTTTTTTGGAAAACAAAATTTGAATTATAAAAAATAAGACAACCTTAACCGCTTCCCGACCGCCTCACGCAGATATACTGCGGCAGAAGGGCGCGTACATGCAGATTAATGTACCTGTACTTTGCCCTTTAAGAGGCGGCTTTCGGGCACACATGCGCCCGCCGGGAGCTCCGTGACCGTGGGGATACCCGCGATCGTCTCACGGTGAGGAAGAACAGGGTGATGCTAATGTAGACAAACATTTCCCCGTTCTGCCTAGAGACACGGTCACTGACCTCTGCTCCCTGTAATCGGGAGTGGCCCCCCACAGTTAGAAACACTCCCTAGGACACACTTAACCCCTACAGTGCCACCTAGAGGTTAACCCCTTCACTGCCAGTGACATTTTTACAGCAATCAATGCAATTTTTTTTAGCATTGATCGCTGTGTTAATGCCAATGGTCCCAAAAAATGTGTCAAAAGTGTCTGATGTGTTCGCCATAATGTTGCAGTCACGTTAAAAAAAAAAAAAAATGCTGATCACCGCCATTACTAGTAAAAAAAAAAAATAATAAAAATGCCATAAAACTATCCCCTATTTTGTAGACGCTATAACTTTTGCGCAAACCAAACGCTTATTGCGATTTTTTTACCAAAAATATGTAGAAGAATACATATCGGCCTAAACTGAGTAATTCAGTGCACATCTCTTTCTGTTCTATTTGATTAAGGATGTTGGCAGTATTCTATACATATTCAACTCTCACCCCACTCTTCATTTTCTATGACTAGGTAGCAAATACCGGTGTAAGTCCCCTACCCTAGAGTTTTGATGTATGTATATATATATATTCTAGTCTTTACTTAGTTGCTTGGGTTCATTCCCTCTCTCACCTCCTCCCTTTTTTTTTTTTTTTTTTTTTTCTCTTCTCTCCCATGGCATCCTATCAGGGAAACCACTGGACGGACTTTATGTCCAAACTACATGATTATTTTGAAAAGAAAGAATCCCTTGACTCTGAATTATCATTTTTTTCCAATTTAAGTCAAATGTTAGAGAAAAAATCCCTTTTGTATTGGCATATTTAAGTCTTTTGAAGAAAACCTAAATCCTTTTGGACTTAAGGTACAAATCTTTCCCACATTTGACAACATAGATCCCGGCTTCAAAATTGCATGGGAGGAAAATTTAAAAGAATGCTCAAAAAAGACGATGTTGCTACTAATTAATGAGTAATGTAAACGCATGACTAATATAGATGAAAAACTACAAAACCAAATGTCACCTTTAAGAACTCGTGTCTTTTGCTGAGTCAGAAGACAAGTTAAAAACATCCTAATTAAGAAGGATAAAAAACTACAAAGGGATAGGAAAGCTTTCGAAGAGGGTAGGGAATATAAATGGCAACCTAATGCAAGTAATAATGTTTCCAAAAAATTGCAAAAAAACAAACATATTAATGTATATGAACCCCTTGTACGTTCATCTATCTTTTCTTCTTTACAGCCCTCCGCTCAAACCAAAGGTCGGAGATGACCACAACGTCGTCGTCAGGACAATGAGTCACATGACGAATCTTCATATACAGAGAGTTCCCCTCCACAGGCAGGTAATGACACCCACCCACGTTACCATATCAATAGTGATATATCAGATATACAGACTCCGGCCAGTAGTTCCGGATCATCTTTAAACACATCATCTAATATACCTACCTCTCCACCTCTCGGAACTTTTTTTGACCAAATGAGGGGTCGTATACAGACCCATCAAAAGAAAGCAAAAACACATCCTTCCAAAATTCACAAAACCAACAAACACCAACCACGTTAAACGTGGTTAACTTGTCCTCATACTCACTTAACCAACATGAGATGGCTGTCCTGGGACGTGGCCTCACTTTCTGCCCAGACATTCGTCTGGACAGATTTGGAGCCATTAAGGACATACATTTGTTTATCCGCAAGATTCTACTTAAGAGTCTTTATGCCAATAAACCCAATCTAGAACCTGTGTCAACTAGTCAAGAAATTCAAGCTTTGAATAACCTTATTGCCCTACTAGAAGAGAACGAGCCTGAGAGCCCCTCGGCTTCCACTGATGTTGGGGGTCCCGTTTCAGTCATGGATGATACATCCACCTCTCAAACACATGTACACTTTTCTGATCCCTCACTTAAAAAGAAGTCCACCACTTACCCTTCGCCCAGTTCAAACCACAATGCATCAGCCGACATCAGTAAGATGAAAAACTTCTCCAACTTTCATGCAAATCTCAGTCGAGATGAGCGAACTGCATTGGAGGCACTGTCTCATATCCCCGACATTGTCATCAAACCCTCTGACAAGGGTGGCAATGTCGTGGTTATGGACAGTGCTCAATACACCGAGATGTGTATGGCCATACTGCACAACTCTGAGTGGTACCGACCCATCTCCAAGTCATTATTGGACAAGTTCACTCAAGATTTCTACTCGCTGTTTAATACCGCATTTCACCATAATGTACTATCAAGACAACTGTGGGACTTTATCAGGACCAGTCACCCAAGGGAGGCAATTTTTTTTTTTTTTTTTATTTCAAATATTTTTATTGTTTTTTATATGATTTACAATGTATAAGCACAGATACATTCACAGGGAGCTTACAGATGTCAGGAACAGCAACAATATCAAATGTATACCTGAAAATGAATGATAAGATAAAACGATAAGTAAAGGCATAAAACTAGAACTTCATAAAAATGAGCTTTTTTTATCTGAGTGGGCCTATATAATTGCCCAGACTGCCAGGGTGCCCATAGCCACCTCCGTATTATATAACATGGACCGGTCTAGGAGCCCCGCACAACCTTCCCCAATGGGATCTTCCTAAAGGTAATACAGATCCTAAGCCACTTTTATTTTACAACTTTGATCACATTTCTCCACTTTACATTCCAGGTAGGAATTTTATTCATATTTATATCCCTATTAGCATATTTTTAAGATTGTTTTATTATTAATAATTTTTTACGATAAAATTATTTTTTATTTTTCTTTCTTATTCTCCAGATTGAAAAGATAATTGGATTTGATTTTTATCAAAACCAAGCTAAAGGGAATTGTTTATTATATTATAATGTTGAATATACTTATACCTGCAATATGTAATGATATTTTTTGTTATATTTATATTTTTTATTCTAGATCCTCTCTACATAGCGCTTCTCTCTTTTTTTTTCTATTGGTCGGTATTCGATTATTTTAATTTATTTTTTATATTATTACTCTTTTTTTTCAGGTTTATTTGTTCATCTGGCTATCTTTCTCTTGTTTGAAATAATTCTATTTTTAGACCACTCCCTCCTATATACTTTACATTTTTGGTTATGGAGCTCCTTATTATCTTTATAATTGTTATTTATTGTTTGCTCTAGTGGCTTTTTTTTTTGGCTCACTCACTTTTATCTCTCTCTATTTTTTATTATTTTAAATTGCTCGTTATTTATTTATCTGACTCACTATTCTCTCTTTCCTTAGCGCACTTGATCTTCTAACTTGACAACATTTTTTGGCTCACTCATTTCTCTTTCTCTCTTTTGATCTTCTATATTTATATGTCTTTCTCTGACTTTCTTTTCTCACGTGATCTTTATTATTTTCTATGTTGTTCTTTTCAGTTTCTCTTGATTGCTCTACTCTTACGTTATTAGTCTCTAGCCTGTTTGATTATCTAAAGTTTTTATTTTGATAAATAGTTCTCGCTTTTTTCGTTCTATCGCTTGCTCTTCTCTACTTTTCTTTCCTTATATTACTTGCTCTTTTTTCTTTCACTTTCATTAGCTTGCTCTTCTCCCCCCTTTTATTTTTACTCACTTTTCTCTCAAATTTTCTTTTGGTCGCTCAAATCTATCTTTTGTTTTCTCTTAGTGCTCTTTCACATGGATGTGGACGTGTGTAGAGCCCCCTCTGCTCTGTGAGGGATCGCTCCGTCGATCCCCGCTGAGCAGGCAGATGACAGATCTGTCTCTGCACACTGTGCAGCGACGGACCTGTCCGAGTGCCGCTCTCCTCTATGGGGGACCAGATGATGACGGACCGTAGAATCCGTCACCCGATTCGATCCACAAACCAATGTTAATGTAGGTTTTTCCTCCGTTAGGTGGACCATAACGGGTCGTTTGTGTGAAATGGGCCTGTCAGTTTTTTAGGCAGACCTGAACAGACCCTCCATAGACCTCTATGGAGCGTCGGATGTGAGCGGTGACATGTCCGCTAACATTCCTACCCGCTACGATCCGAATAAGTATAATGGAGCAAAAACCTACTTTTCCATCCTTTTCCAGATCGGGTGACTTTGGACTCCATGGTCCATCATCATCTGATCCCCCATAGGGTAGAGCGGGGCTCTGACAGGTCCGTTGCTGCACTGTGTGCACCCACGGAACTGTCTCCTTTCTGCTCGGTGTGGATCGCCGGAGAGGTCCCTGTTGAGCAAGCGGATGTTCACGGGGTGGGTCGTCATGGATCCGTCCCATGTGAAAGAGGTCTTAGGCCTCTTTCACACGGACTGTCCATTCAGGTCCGCCTGTCAGTTTTTTTGTTGGCGGACCTGAACGGACACTCCATGGAGGTCTACGGAGCGTCGGATGTCAGCGCTGACATCCGACCCGCTCCGATCCGATCCGCCTGTCAGTTTTTTTGTTGGCGGACCTGAACGGACACTCCATGGAGGTCTACGGAGCGTCGGATGTCAGCGCTGACATCCGACCCGCTCCGATCCGAAAAAGTGTAACGGAGGAAAAACCTACAGAGCGGCGCTCTGACAGGTCCGTTGCTGCACAGCGTGCAGCAACGGACCTGTCATCTTCCTGCTCTGCGTGGATCGGCGGACCGATCCCCGCTGAGCAAGCGGATGTTCATGGGGCGGATCATCACTGATCCGCCCCATGTGAAAGAGCCCTTACACTTTTTCTGATGGGAGCGGCTCCGATGTTAGCGGACATATCACCGCTGACATCCGATGCTCCATAGAGGTCTATGGAGGGTCCGTTCAGGTACGCCAAAAAAAGTGAAAGGCGGACCTTTTCGGATCGTTCGTGTGAAAGAGGGATTACTTGTTTTTTAAACTTTTTATTTTTTCTAAAATTTAATTTATGTCTGCCTTGCTCATCTTTTTACTTTCTTTCTCTTGCTTGCTCTTCTCTTTATTTCTCTAGCTTGCTCTTTTTAGCTTTCATTCTCTGTCTTCTCTAGATCACTATGCACTTTTTAGGTTTGTATATTTTTGAAGATCATTTAGTTAAACTCAATCACTCTACATTTTTTTTTATTTTTCTGTATCTTGACTTTTTTTTAAATAATTTTAGCTAGCTATGTCTTCTCCGCATCGTTCATCAATCGATAGCTATTCTGACTATCATAATTAGTTTGGCTCTCTCTTATCTCTTTTTTTTAATTTCACTCTCTATCAACTGTTCTCTCTTTATATTTAGTTATTTAATAATGTTTTAAGTTGGTTGGTATGTATTTATTCATTTATTTTTTTTAAATTGTATATTTAGATTTTTTTTTTTACTTTATTTATTATTATTTAATTTATTCTCTCTATCTTTTTTGCTTTACAAATATTTTTCAATCTTGTTATTGTTATTGAATAAATATTATAAATATATTGCATTTAAAAATGAATAAAATATACTTTAATTTATCATATATAGTGTTTGTATTTTTATATGTCTTTATGTTCATATTTACATGTAAATTTCATATGTTATTTTGCTTTGACATTATACCGTTATTTACAATTTTTTAAATTATTATACACAACATTAATTTAAATTCGATATTTAAATACAACACAAATAAATTAGATAATATATACACTTTCAAGTTAATACATATATAGATTTTAAAAAAATATTATAGAAATATGTATATTTTACATAAATATTTTATAATCCAACCCAAAAATTGACTATTAACATAGTTTTATTACATAAACCTACTTTGTCACGGTAATATGAAAATTTTGAGCGTTTCTAATTCCTTTTATATTTATTCAAAATTAAACATCAAAAAAGGTAATATATTTTTGTTTTTTTTTATGTGTTTGTTTGTAAACGTTTGTCAGTGTGTGTGTTTACGTATAAGTATGTTATTTGTGTATATAGATATAAATATATTAAATTATTTAAACTAATGATAAAAGGTGTTTTCAATTATATAAAAAAAAAAATTATATATATATATATATATATATATATATATATATATATATATATATATATATATATATATATATATTTTTTTTATATAATTGAAAACACCTTTTATATACTCTAAATAAAAATATGTTTTTTCAACTTTTTTATTCCTAGAAATGCGGAGCTGCTTTGTACCGAATTGCAGCCACGTCAGTGGTAAAATATCTAGTCCTGCAAATATTACATTGTATCGTTTCCCAAAGGATTGCGATGAAATCAAAATTTGGTTGGAGCACACAGGCATGGAACATTCTTTGATTGAGAAATTATCTGCGCTGATATTGGCAGACAAAAGGAGATTCTTTTCGCATATGTTCCCAACATTTCTCATCCGATTGTTTTAATATCGAGGGAACAAGAAGAAAATTAAAAACAGGATCAATACCGACAATTTTTACAGCCATACCAACAACATCTAAAAGTTATGAAGAAAAGTGGGAAAATAGACTGTCAAAAATAGCTCGTAAAGAGTTAATGATGTCGGCCAGTTCAACATCAGCTTCATTTTCCCAAAAAACATGTAACTGTGACTGTCATAAAAAAAAAAAAAAAAGAATCAAAAACAGTGACAAAGAATGATGTGGGTACGCAAACAGGCATGTTTGATTTTCCGTCTTTTGAGTCTGATGAAACGTACTGTAAAATAGCGGACGAAAGATTAGTTCATTTAGATCATTCATATTTTGATCAAGAGTTAATGCAACCACTCGATACCTCAACACCTGACTTTCATTCCAAATATAAAAGTCTACGATCTTCAGAAATTATTGAAACTAATGATACAGAAGATTTGGATCCATTGCTCCTACTATCACCTACAGTATTTGATTTTCCATCACAACCTGGAAATAAAGAAAAGGCAATTGTTGCTATAGATATCGAGAGTCCAATCAATGTAAAAAAAAGAAAACTGGCATATGAAGAAGACACAAGTTTTCACTTATCATATTTTGACACCCCTCAAAAAAGTGACTACACCTTAAATGAGAGTGTAATTGATACACAAACTGTAGAAACAATTAATGATCCTCTTAACTTGGTTAACGAACAAAAATTTTATCGTATTCGAAAGTAGTCTACATACATTTTTTCAAATGTGATGTCCCGACCAGACATGCTTTTCAAAAATTAAAACACTCGAAAAGAAAATAGTAGGTACAATGCTGTCAGTGTTTTCTACCTGTAATGCATCGAATCGCATCGCTTGAAACTTTGGGAAAGCCAGCCAAAGATAAAAAATTACACTGCAGGCAATATGTTACTTGCGGGCGCAATTTGTTTGTCAGGTGGAAGCTTTCAAAAGGTAAAAGAAATGTTTAATCCAAGTGGAATTTTGATGTTTGGAAAATCATCCTATAACAGCCAAAAGAGTATATTTATCCTTCCATTGATTACAGCTGGAATGAAAATTGTCAAAAGGAATTGACAGGAACTTCGTTATTCCTCATCGGGGATGGACAATGTGACAGCCCCGGGTTTTGTGCTAAATATACCACATATACGTTTATGGATATCTATTCTAAAAAAATTGTGAATTTTGAATTGGTGCAGGTGTCCCAAACAACATCCTCGGTTGCCATGGAAAAATTGGCCTTTACCAAAACTCTAGACAGAATACTGGAAAATGGATTTGATGTTCCATTTGTAGGCACTGATAGGCACACGGGAATTCGGAAACTATTGACTACAGCTAAATATGAAAAAAAATTAATCATCAATTTGATATTTGGCATTACGTTAAAAATTTAAAAAGGAAATTGATGCAAATCTCCAAAAAAAAAAAAAGATTTTCGTCCAATTAAACCGTGGATTGGAGCCATATTGACCCATTTCTATTGGTGTAGCAGAAATTTTGATGGAAAAGAGGATGTTTTCAAAAATCGATGGGAATCTCTGCTACATCATATAGTAAATGAACATACGTGGACAGTTGGAAAATTGCAACATCATTGCCTACATGATGATCTCAGTATTCATTGTCCAAAGATTCCATGGCAAAAAAAAAAAAAAAAAAAAAAAAAAAAAAAACCTGCATTCGATTTATTATCTGCAATTATAATGGACCCACAAATAGATAAAGATCTAAAGCATCTGACATATTTCTGCCAAACTGGTAGTATTGAGACATACCACAGCATGATGCTCAAATATAGACCTAAGAGGATTAATTATAAATAAGATTCCATGGAGGCTAGAACCCGATTGGCTGCATTGCAACACAACAACAATGTAGGAAGAAAAATTGCAACAGTAAAAAAAAAAAAAATTGATGACAGTGGTGAGGTGTTTTAAGAGGAGCGTAAAAATTTGGAATTCCCTAGAGGACGGAAAAAATGGATAGTCAGAAACATGAATGAAAAAATGTCAAATGAACATGCCAAAACAATTTTAGCAAACATGATGGCAATCATAGAAGGAACCTTGATTACTACATGGAAATCTAAAAATGTACTATTTTCAAAAAACATTGCTACAGAAGAAAGGCCTGAAACCAGTGCTGTAATTGCAAAGCACAGAACACGTTTTCCCATTGTATAAGATATCAAATATTTTTTATTTTATTTTTTTTTCAACTGTATATACACATTTTATTAAAGTTTATGGTTTTTTTATGTTATTGATGGTTAAAAAAATAAATTGATTTTTAGTGTTTGCACATTGAACTTTGATATTTGAACTGGTAACTACTAGATATACCGTTGAAGACGTCAGAGTGTGACGAAACATGTAGGGCGTGGCTACGCATCGTAAGCCATCTCTCAGCCTGCCCCATGACCTGCACGGGTGTATGCTATTTTTATGCCGGCAAATTTTACAATTGTTTTTTTTTTTTAATTGTCACAGAGCCCATTTGTTGTGGCTATGCTGTTTGTAATATACAAATAAATTTTACCAATACTACACTATCGGAGCCCTTTCTCTATTTTTACCCACTCCCCTCTGGGTTGAGTGGGTCTGTCACCCGCCCGCAGGAGGAAGCATTGGTTTGCTCCAGATCGTAGACGAACGATACACTGGAGGACTCGGAGCCATCCACTGTCCCTGCAGAGGGCTAAGTCTGCCTGCCA
This sequence comes from Aquarana catesbeiana, assembly GCF_042186555.1. Taxonomy (NCBI): domain Eukaryota; kingdom Metazoa; phylum Chordata; class Amphibia; order Anura; family Ranidae; genus Aquarana; species Aquarana catesbeiana. The sequence goes on from NC_133324.1 coordinate 965,567,237, forward strand.
GTACGACCTCGCCAGAAGGGAGGTCCATCAGTTCGGGTAAGAATCCATCCGTTACATCTTTGGAGCATGGGGAAACTTCCATATACATATCTCCTTCCTCTTCATGTACCTTTTGGCTGTGTGACCTGACTGACTGTGAAATTTTCAGGTGTCCCCTTGAAGTGGTGCACTGCTTATGGAACTTCCCTTTTCTTCCTTCTGATATTCAAATATGGACTATTTCTTCTCACTGCTGAGGAGGTTCACTCTTTACAGGACTGTTTAGGGGTTACCCTGCATTGAATGTGGGACAATTCAAACTGTCCGTTTGTTGAAGTTTGGCAGCTTTCTAGTATACCTTGCACTTTATATACAAGCTGCTTTATTCATTTATGTCTGCTAACACTATAGCACATTTTGCACTTTATTATCATCAGCTCTTTTGATCAATGGCTACTCTAATATATGATTTATATTAATGTGGTTTGCTTTAAATGTGGTTTGCACACATATACTATTCTTAGGGCACGTTTTTGTTTGTTTATTTGAATGTTTTTTACACTGATATTGGTGTTATATCCGTGCAGCTTTGAGCTTGGAGTATTCTGAAGATTTAGCGCGGTTACACTTCTTGTGTTATCTATCTGTACTTTGAACGATGTGACATTTTATCTCCGGTCGCTACACCTTTTCCCTCATCTATATTTTAAAGTTGGATATACTACTTATGTGTCAGCTGCTGGGATTATGTTTCCTTTGTATTATTGTTGACACATAGTGCAGAAATTCTTAATTTTTATCTATCGCACCCTTTATGTCCTGGTTTATACCGTACACAGCTCCGGAACTGTGAAACTTACAAAAAGGAACATTTACTGCTGCACCCGAGCATTGATGTCTGTGTCTTTGGTGTCCTGGTATTCACAGCTATGATCAGGTCCTTCCCCTGGAAAGAGGCAGGGGGTCACAACCACATGTAAAAAATTAAGGAATTTGCTTGGTGGCAAATGAAGGACCTGACCTTGGCACCAGGAAAGTGGTGACAATTCTCCATTGAAGCCAGGCAGATGTCATGTGACATGTTGGCCCTCAATGTCTGAGAGGTGTTCTGCTTTGGGCATTTTAAAATATGTCCACCTACCATGGAAAGCGGAAATGCTTCCAGAGAATCTTTTCAGGAATACGGTAGTACGTGTGACATAACTGAGTACATGGTGTCCATTATGGAGCCTCATCAGGTGCTTATCTCTTCTAGATCAAAAGATAATCTCCCTCAATATTGGAGGAGGTGGAAATCATTAAACAACCTTTTGGTCAACTATTGAGTAGAAGATGGATGTGTTGGATGTACTCTGGAACTTGTACAAGATTTATGTCCTACATGAATGCAAGACATTTTAGAAGACTGCTGACTTTATTTTCTGTAACTCTATAACTGCTAGATATATCTACACAAAATTTATGAGTTTTTTTTGTTAGTTTTTTCTGGGTTTACTTTTCTCTCGTGTGGAACTGAACAAAACAGAGCAGGTGGCTGTCTGCTGATGCTGAGACTTAGTTGCTTGCTGCAGAGATAAGAGAGAAGGAACGCCAGTGGCCGGGCACCCTAGGCTGCTGCCTAGTTTGCCTTTTGGTAGTAACGACCCTGCTCTCACCTTCCCTCTTGCACCCTCTCAATTCAATTAAGCTTTATTGGCAGGACCAAATACATTTAGAGCATTGCCAAAGCAGTTGAGTTTGTATGGGGGGGGGTAATAAGCCCAGAGTTTTTCATATCCCTCTCAGTCTGACACGCTGTCACATCTCTCCCTTGCCTTCTCCCCTGCCCTCTCTCTTGCTCTCTTTTTACCTTGCTATATCTTACCCTCTCTTTCTCCCCTGCCCCGTCGCTCTCACCCTCTCGCCCCTCCCTCTCTCGCTTACTCTTGCCCTCTCTTGCTTAAACCCTCAAGTTTAACATTTAGCCCTCTGCACAAAATACATTGTTTTGGATTAGAATACATTAATAAAAACTTAACTGGTCAGTTTTTGTTTTCCAAGAGTCCAAAGAGAACAATGTCAACTGCAAAACCTCAAGAGAATAGAGCACTTAGACTGCCTGTGCCTAACTATGAAGATCGAAGGTCAAACCCTGTAGAGGACTCCACAGCATCATTGCTGCATTCAAATGTAGAATCACATCAGAAGGAACACCAGTGGTAGTTTGCCTAGTGGTAGCACCGGCCCTGGGTACAAAATCATTGAGGGAGGGCATAAGCTCAAGAATGATCTTCAGGGGGGAACTCATATGGAAATTTAAGCCCTGAAAAGGATAGAGACTTTATTATTAATGTGACTTACAGTGATCTTTCATTGACTATAGTTTCAGAACATGTTTAGAATCAAACAGAGACACCATACCCGGCTGTGGGGTTTTATCTGGAGTAAAAAGCCTCTTCTCTGACCATTTAGTAGCATAATAATGTCACTTCAAAAGGAGATGTGAAGGGAACAGGAAGAACTTGGTCCTAAAATGGTAGCTGGTGTCCTAGCTTATGAGAGCCCCCACCCCCATTGGCTCAATGTAGCAGTTTTAGCATATGGAAGGGAGGTGAGGAAGGGGGAAATACAAGTATATATATATATATATAATCTCTATATCTATATCAGAATACACACCCCTGGCTCTCAGCTCTGTGTGGCTCCCGGCAAGCATGGTAATGTGAGATTTGTAGATCTGTGTGTCCTATTTTCATTACTGTATTATTTTATTTCTCTTTTCTGTAACTTTTCCTGTCCTATGATTTGTCTTAATACTTTGATAACAGTCCATTGTAACAACATATCTTTTTTTGTATTAATTATCTTTGTCTACTGGCAATGTTTTGGATCAGACTAATCGTGTGGTGAGTATCTGCCCCCGTCCTAATTAGGCCTAGATGATTTAGTGCATGCATGAGAAGAACCACACTAAGAATGTGCTCAGATTGATGATACTCTCTCTTTACTGCTACTGGGTGCATGGGGGTTATATAGGTGGGCGGGGAGCGTCTTGGGCAAGTGCATCATAAGCAAAGCGTTATCTAGATACTCGTAGCTTCTGATTGGTCATGCCCATGCAAGGTGATTTTCCTCCAGGATCTGGGAGTGATCATGTTGGGTGCATAAGTGGTGAACCACAAAGAGAATTGTTCTATTCTCAATAAAGTGTTGCCAACATCCCAAATATTTATTGTATAAAGGACCCCAGAAAGGGACACAAGTACCCCCCCCCCGGTACAGTTGGACTTTACGGGCGAACAAAAAAAATCATATCGTAAAATACAATTTATTTAGAAATGGTTAAAACGCATGTGTGATGACAAACATGACAACAGTTTATACAGTGCATTTTATGTGAAACAACAAAAAGAAGTGTACACATGATACATTATTTACAAATTCAAAATGAGCGTAAAATTTCCTCCACTAGCCCGACATGTTTCAGGAAAATTTTCCCTTTCTCAGACATTTTTAGGAGAAGGTATAAATTCATTCGACATTGAATTGTAGAGGAATATTTTTAAAACCAATTTTACATAGAAAAATAAGTTTGCCGCTGTTTTAACTGTATAAACTGTTGTCATGTTGGGTCATCACACATGCTTTTTAACCATTTCTAAATAAATGATATTTTATGATATAGGATTTTCTTTTTGTTCGCCCATAAAGTCCCACTGTTCCGGGGAGTACTTGTGTCCCTTTCTCATGTTGGGTGTAGCTCCGGATGGAGGTGCCATCTTTAGTTACACATTCTTCACTCAATGGGAGGAGGAGCTGTTGAAGAGGCTGTAACACGGAAATCACCTGTTGCTGTGAAGAAGAGAGCTGGCTGGCATGCAGGCTGAGCCAGGGATGCAAAGAGTTAATGATAAGAGTCTGCTGCTGTACTGAATTTATTCAAGGTAATGCTCTTACAATCATAAAGTAAAAAACAGGCAGAATAATGGTAAAAGGGTTGTGGCGTTCTCAGCGCCCTCTCACTTGTGCTTCAAGTTGTGTGATACCGCTCAGCCAATCCCTACGCGTTACGACACCGTCACGTGTCTTAATCTTTATGAATGTAAGAGCATTACCTTAAATTCCCCCCCCCCCCCCGATTTTTAAACTTTATTACACTAGTGCAGCCTTTGTTTTCTCCCCCCCTCCCCTATCTCTGTTTCATCTCCCCTGCTACTGAGAGAGCCACCTTGGAGACACAGAGAAGGAGTGATTGAGGAATAGCAGAGAGAGCAAAGATTCCGGTGACAGCTGCCAGAACAATAAGTCCTTTACCACTGAACGCTGTTTTTCCACAACATGAAGGTGAGGGTCCTAAGAGACCATTAGAGGATACACCAACAGCATGATCACGCACCTCTTCCATCTTATGCACAACAATTGAATAGAAGAACGGCATTTATTTACAGACTTTTCTATTTAGCCACTTATATTATCTCCAAATTAGTACTTCAATTCCCATCCTAATAGAGTGTTGATGAGAACCTTCCCTCAACACATTACCTCTTATGAGCTTGTGGAGTGATGTCCTAAGATTATTTATTTATATAATTTATATATATGTCACGTATCAATTTGCACATTAGTCTATTTATATTTAATTTATGGCTGTTTATTAAGATTGCTTTAAATGGACTTTATGTTGCAAGTAATTGCCACTATTAGAAGATAGCGGATTTAGTTATTTGTTGCAATATAGAGATAATACATCCTTTGCATTGATAACCCACTATTCAGCACTTTTTATTGTCACGTTTTTTTTTTTCTCTTTAACCACTTACTTGCACAAGTCTGATACATGTGAACGTATTTATTTATTTATTGATTTAATGGAATTTTGATTGTAATATTGCGCGAAATCCCTTTATATTTTATATTTCACTAAGTGTTGGTGTGAACACCCCAATTTTGCTGCAATATTGTGAGTTACTTATTTGTGTGATTTTAAATATTGTCACCTTATGATTAATTTTAATTCTCACATCCGACAAGCGCGAAGGACACTATACACTTACATCCAACATTTCCCGTCGGAAAGTCTGACCGTGTGTACGCGGCATAAGAGTCCTCACACAGATATCAGCCAGCCAAGCCATGAATGGATGTGGCAGGGGCCTGGTGGTGGGAGCCTCCAGCAGTCAAGGATGGATGGTGCAGGGGTACAGTGCCTTGGTGGTGGTGGGAGTCACCATGGTGTGGACTGGGGTGCCCACGTGGCGCCCTGAGACTAAGTGCTGTCCATTCAAAAAGTGAACCTGGTGTGTATTCGGGACATATACGTTAACCACTGTGTATCATGTGGCGTTGATATCACATATCAGAATGATATAGCGGCCAGATGGGTCAATCGTCTCTGATAACAATCAGAGACTCCTTTCAGCAAGGAGACAACTCCAAAAGGACAACTTCCTAATAGAATACGGAATGTCGCTTAATCTCAACAGCCATCCAAACATCATTGCAACCCATGAGATCGCTTTCCATACCAGCAGTGACTATGTCTTTGTCCAGGAGGTGGCACCAGATGGAAATCTGTCAATAGCAAAGCCAAACTGTGTTTGTATCAAAAATGGAATGAAATGATCTTTAAAAAGTTCTGATTTTTAGATACTTTTAAGCATTTTTGAGGTTTAAGGAATGCCCTCCCAGTGCAGTGATTTGATGGGACATATAATGAGCATAAGCTTGTTATTTTAGGTTTGTGACTTGCTCAGTTGTGAAGTAAAGATGGAGTAAGGTGGGTTAAGATGGATCTTGCACCATTAATAGAAGCTTCCTCTCAGGCACTCAAAAAGCAGGTCCAGTATTATACTGAACTAGTGCGTTCCACATTTAAAATGCCCTCTGCTGAGGCCGCTACATCCTCTGTTTCTTCCCTGGGGGTCAGAAGGATCCCACAGACTGCCTTTCCAGTTCATCCTTTAATGGATAAATTGTTGTATGAGGACATCCCGATAAACGGTTTACTCCTCCTAAAAGGCTTTCTATGCTTTATCCTCTGGAGGAAAGCTTCACCAAGAAGTGGGAGGTCCCATCTGTGGATGCGGCTGTCTCTTGTGTGAATAAAAACCTGACCTGTCCCTTGGACAATGCTCAGGTGTTTAAAGATCCAACTGATAAAAAGCTGGAAACTTTATTAAAAGCCTCCTTCTGCATGGCTGGCACTGTAGTCCAACCTACAGTCGCAACTGTGGGTTTGTGTCAATTCCTCAAGGAACAGGTTAAGCAGATGCTTGGCCTCCTTCCCAGGAAGTGGAGAACTATGCAGACCTTCCACAGGTGCTGTGTTTTATGATTGATGCCATTTTGGATTCTGCCCAGCAAGCATCTCGTTTGTCTCTCCTGTTGGTACACATGCGCAGGTCCCTTTGGCTTAAAAGTTGGGCAGCAGAGCTTTCATGCAAAAGATATTTAGCTGGCTTCCCATTCAAAGGGGAACGCCTATTTGGGGATGACCTAGATAATTTTATCCAAAAAATTACAGGTGGTAAATCTACACTCCTACCAGTTAAGAGGAGTAAACGTCCACCATTCAAACGGTCTCTTTCCCCCTCCCCTGGAACATCAGGCTCTAAGCAGTGGCGACGCCTTCCCAATCCACTCGGAGGAATGGTCCAGGGTCACACCCAAGGGCAGAAAAAGGCTTGGGGACAAAGCCTGCCAAGCAGAGCCCCAAAACATCCCTGTGAAGGGGCACCCCCACTCGGCCGAGTGGGGGGGAAGACTCCTACAGTTTTCAGGAGCCTGGTGGGAAGAGGTTCAAGACAAGTGGGTGGTCTCTTCAGTATCTCTAGGTTACAAAATAGAGTTCCTCGAGCTTCCACCAGCTTGTTTCTTAAGACCCATCCTAGATCTAAAGGATCTGAATCAGTTTCTACACATTTGATCCTTCCAAATGCAGTTAATTCGTTCGGTGGTCTCCACCCTGCAGGGGGGAGAATTTATGGCATCAATAGATATCAAGGATGCATATCTTCATGTGCCGATTTTTTCCGCTCACCAAAGATATCTAAGGTTCGCGGTAGACCAGCGCCATTTCCCGTTTGTGGCCCTTCCTTTCAGACTCACTACAGCTCCACAAATTTTTACAAAAATTCTAGGCCCTCTCTTAGCAAATCTAAGAGCTCAGGGCATAACTGTGGTAGCTTATCTAGACGATTTGCTACTCAGAGTAATCGGTGGCACACCTGAACCGCGCTGTCTTCAAGACAGTAAGACATTTGGAAAGACTAGGCTGGATAATCAACCTAGAAAAGTCTTCTTTGCAACCTTCAACAAGGTTGGAGTATCTAGGCATGATCATAGACACTGTTCAAGGCAGGGTGTTTCTACCAGAGCCAAAGGTCAAGGCCGTAAGAGCTCTAGTCTTCTTAGTATTAAGCAAAAAGATTCCATCCATTCGGCTATGTATGAGACTGTTAGGAAAGATGGTTGCCACTTTCGAGGCTGTTCCATTTGCCCAGTTTCACTCAAGGTCCCTGCAGAGACGCATTCTCGCAGCTTGGAACAAAAAGACTCTTGCCTTGGATCTTCCGATGTGCCTATCCCCAGGGATACACAAAAGCCTCAATTGGTGGTTACGAACCAAAAATCTTTTTAAAAGGCAAAGCCTTTCTTCGACTACAATGGAAGATCGTAACCACAGATGACAGTCTGACAGGCTGGGGAGCAGTTCTGGAAGAAACATGCACGCAGCGAAGATGGTCTGCAACCGAGACACTTGCCCATCAATATTCTAGAAATTCGGGCAATTTACTTGGCCCCCATGGACTGGTCTTACAGGCTACAGGGTCATCCTATTTGGATACAATCCAACAATGCCACGGCATTAATCACCAAGGAGGCACCAGAAGTCTGGATGCCCAAAGGGAGGTGAATCGCATTCTTGCATGGGCAGAAAGCAATGTTCCCTGCCTATCTGCGGTATTCATCCCAGATAAGCACGGTCCAGTCCCGCTGGACCGTGTACTTTTATGTCCATTACATAGGAAACTGTGGATCATGCTATGCTTTCAGTGCAGCAAGCTCTATGGAATTCCAGATAAAGCAGAGGACAGGAAAGCTAATCACTGAGTAAACAGGAGCTTGTGGATTGCAGCAAGAGCTATGGAAACAATGGATGGACGCATAATGCTTTTGAATACATCATGGACTTGCACTGGAATCCTCATACCCATACCAAGGAAAAGGAAGGCACCTGCATCTCTGCTCCTAAATCTGCTACATGCCGGGATTATAATAAATTGTCATCTGGGGATGAACTTTTACTTTAACAAAGCTGTGGGACCCGTGTCTGGGGGTATAGATGCTTTTTATCTTAGTACACACCATTTGTATACGATTTGAACAATGACCCTAACTGCTGTCCAGAGAACATTACCCATGCAGTACTGGCAGTTGAATACGGTATAGAAAATGGAAATGCCTACTAGAAGGGAGCAAATAAGAAAAATATATTGTTTACAGACACCAATTACAGCTGGTACTTTCATGTATTACCTCCATTTGCGTCTCAGATGATCCTTTACGGTTAGGAAAAATATTTTCAGCAACTATTATTCAGCTTTGCTGCTGCTCTTATTAAATCCTGATTTGCAGTTATGTCAATTCTAGAGTGATTTTGGTGTTTAGCTGCTACCACCTTCTGTGTAATGAGTAGGGGAAGCAGCTATCAATATGATCAGATGTTCTTCCAGAGCAATACTGCACACAGTAATGTCTAGAAGAGCATTTTGGTTGAAGGCGCAGTTTGGAGAAAAGCTAGAAATGATAACTTCATGTGTAAGTTGAGGAAAATCAGGCCTACTTCTGCAAGACAGAAGAATAAAGGCATACCAAGGCGGTCTCAGACAGGTTGAAGCAATCAAGGGGGAAGAGATTTTAGACAATTCCGATAGAACAGAGACCCAACCAGAGTCTGGAGAAGCACCCAAAAAAAGGCTCTCCCCATTGCTCAGAACTCCACAAAGTCCTTTTGATGTGAGGCCTGCCTAGGTGATCCCAGTAGGCACCAGGTTGAAGCATTTCACCAAAGTGTGAATAGGTCAGTGCAGGAATGCCTGGGTAGTCTCAACAGTCCATTTTGGACACTTCTGGACTTTCCCCTCAAAAAGCAAGGGTGCTTCAGCAGTTCCTTCTCTTGCTTCATACTCAACAGGCGGTAGTTTCAGGTCACCTTCCAACAGATATACAGGTTTCTATTTCACCCACTTTCTGGTGCCCAAGAAATATGGGAGGATGGAGGTCAGTAATAGATTTAAATCTCAACTGTCACATTCAGCTGGAAAGTTTGAAGATTGAGTCCCTTCAGATCTTCTTCCAGGTTGTGCAAACAGGGGATTGGATGCTGTCTGTGGACTTAAAAAATGCCCATTTGCAGCGGCATTGTTACAGGTGGCAATTTACCCCCTAGGTTATTCCGTGCCCCCTTCCCCACTAAATTAGGCTTCCGGGCAGTGGGGGGGTAACTATCAGGTTTGCAGCGAGCGGGCCCTAGTGTTCCATCACCTGGGGGGCCCTGACAAGTTTAGCCACTCCTCCATGCCCAAGAACCTGTTTACTGTGAAACCGGTTGCTTATGGTGTGATGGAGATATTGAATTTCATATTTATATCAATAAGGTTCAAGTGGACCATTGCAAGGACATAAGGCATCCATTCTTCAGGGGGCCATTAACATGCTTCCAATACACTGGTGGTCCCCAGGCGTTAATTGAATCAACTCACCAGGGGGCCATTAACATACTACTGTCGGCACTGTTTAGGCTGGGAGATCAAAAGGAGATTGTTCATTAATTCATAGACTGTTAGGCACCGAGGGGTCGCAATCTCCCAGCAATGTTCGAGCATGAACTTTTAGACAGCTTCAGATATGACCAATCAGAATTTAAGGCAGCTGTAAGCCAATTAGCAAAGGGGCTTCAAATGTAGCCAACCAGACTTTGAGACATCTCTGACCCAATCAATATTTTGCATCTGTTGATTGGTGGAGAATGCATATAAAAGAGAGAGGGCTAAATGGTTTTACGCTGTCCAGCCCGAGACCATATAGGGGATATGCTGTCTGAGTAATGTATACTGGAATCTCTGTTTATCTTTCTTTCTAACCTTTTTGTATCCTAGGATTTGTCTTATGAGTCTGTATATCTTGTATATGTCCATTGCAAACATTTATGAGTTCGGCCTAAATTAACTTTGCAGCCTAGAGTAACAATGTACTTATGACATCACTGGAGATATATGACGAATTCTAATTATTCTAACTTTCTTTTCTGTGTAAATAAATGTAATTGTTTATCTTTTTTCCCTGTTATCGTTCATTTTTATTCTTATATAGACAAAGGTTTAATCACTTATATTTGTATCGTTAATCGTTTAAGTGAGGTATAAATATTTCCGAAACAATGGGCAGGGTTATCCATCCCTGCAAACTTCTGTTGTGCGCCAGAACTTTGCACAGCTTAAACGTTCTGACATGCAGTGGATAGTAGGAATAGCCTGTCCAATCAGCCAACTGATCCACTGCTATGCTCCAGGGAACAAAAGTGAATCAGGTGATTAACAGTAAGTTTGAAGCAAGTTTCACACTAAAATTCAAAGGTAATCACTTGCCTGAGGTTCAGTATTATGTATAATGAGTGTAATTATGGGACCCACCATCATTGTGGATTAAATTGTGTAATAAAACATCTTGACATAAGGTGCATGGGTCAAACAGGAGGGGGAAACCTGTTAGTGACATGTGGCAGATTACTGGGGACATCTTTTATGTACAATAATGCATACTTTGGACATCTTTTATGGGGACACCTTTTATGTACAATAGTGCATACCTGGTTACCGGTAGCAGGCATGCACTATTTGCACATAAACAATGCCACCGGTTATCTGCCACAAAGAAAAAGTGACAACCTTACAGCCGTGTCGGTAATGATCCACCAGTTGCTGTGTCAGAACACAGCCTTCACTTTCCTCAGCTGGAAGCTCTGTCCTGGTGGAGAAGAGGGCAGCTGGAGGTGAAACTTCTATCAGTGCAGCAGTGAGTATGGACACGGTTGTGAAGACAGCAGGAGCCAAGAATATGTCAGCAAATAATGACAATGGCATTAATGATAGAGCAATGGATGGGTTGGTGGTGGTGAGGAGGTTAATGTTGCTGACGAAAGAATGACATTTTTGCCCCTGCTCAGCAGAGGAAGAATTCATCGGTTGTGCAGACCAATCTTGTATCTGTACAATCAATATCTGTTAAAGTTGTATCAGATGCTTCCAAACACACAAATGGATTCTCTGCTGGAAGGAATGTTGGAAGCTATGCTGTTTTGGAGAGTTACACCAAGTAGGGTGGAGGAAAATGTATAAATTCTAATGGTCACAATTCAGGGAGGTTTGGGGGGGGGGGGGGGGGGCTGGTTAATGGGAAGAGGATGAATGTTGAATAGCGGAGGGGGGAGGGTAGCTGAGCTGATTTTGCAGATGAGGTTTTAAAGCCTCCAATGTATTTGCTTTTGCGAAACTTGAAGGTCTGGATTTTTTTTTGGGGGGGGGGAGATATAGAAGGAGTGAGGGTCTTCAGCAGTGGAGTGGTTTGGCGCCACAGGTGGTTTCAAGGCAGCCTTTGATAAAATTGGTGACAATCTCTGGTTCGGAATCATCACCAGATAATGACTACCAAATCACTGATTTGGTAGTGTGGATACATTGATATGGCGAGGTCCCTGATGAGCGTGGGATATGAACACCATCAAGAAGTGCTCACTGTGCCAGGGTTTAGTCAAAGATTGCACCCAGATTCAGTGCAATTTGTGCCAGAAGCTGGGCCATCATCCATATAGTTAGTGCCCCGAGCTCCAGCCCTTCCCACTCACTAATCACATGGCCTCTCTCATTAGCTAGTCATACTAAGCTATAGCCCCTCCCCTTCAGATTAATCATTTTCTGTCAATCTCTCTCTTGAGTGATTAAAAAAAAAAAAACTTGATCCAAGAAAACTGACCCCCATATACATGACCCAATCCTCCATTTGCAAAGTTCTGTGAATGAATAGACTACAAGTATGGACAGCATTTTCAGATAACGGTTTGTGGTTCTCAAAGAAATATTAGGGGGCGCTGGTGCGCATACTCATAGTTCATTGATTTTTCCTGCAATATAGTACCTGCTGGCCTGTATTGAAGGTACAGGCAGACAGCTACACTGACACTCTGCAGGAGCCTGACATTGTACCAGAGGATCTGCTGATCACAAGTGCTAAATGCTTTGTAGGCTTTTAAGAAAAAAAAAAATACTAAATGCACATTTCTTACCTGCAAAATGTGTGCATTAATTTTTTTTAAGGTGAGCTTCTCTTTTAATTATGTGAATTATCCTGTTATTAAATTACTTCTGTGCAAAATTGTGTGCGCTCATTTATGGAAACCAGGCCAAACTTTTTCTTCAGGCAAGCTAAACGTCCTACTGATCCCTTTTTATTTTCAACTAATTAATGAGATTTATGCTCAACTTTGCACCATTCACAAAAAACATGCTGCTTTCCACAATTCTGAGTATGATCCGGTCAACGTGTTGTAGATTGGGACAAATACAGAAAAAGTGCAAATCTAGGAAGGTAAGTTGGCTGGTTGGACCCGGGATTAATGCCCACCCATCATCCTTGGCTTTCTATTCTGTCAGCCTGTGGGGGGTGGGAGGGTCTTATGTCACATCTGTTACAGGGGGGTGAACCAAATTTATTAGGAAGATGGACCTTCCTCAGATGTACCTGTACCTCTAGTGACAGCAGTGTTGCAAAACAAAATATACATCATGTCCTGAAGGCCGCAAAGGAGAGGCAGATGCTCACAAGCCACAAAAAGAGGGCAAGCAGGCTCTGTCAACAGTGCTGGTCGTGGACATGGTGCATCCTCTGCAGGTGGCCGTTGGGCACGCTTGTCCTTTTTTCTACTGCTGCCCGTGTTATTGAGCCAGAATATGCAGAAGAGTTGGTGGAGTGGATAACAAAGCCATCCTCATCCTCTGTCACCCAGGCTCAGAGTAGTTTGCGTTCCAATGCAGCTGCCAAAGCAGCCTATTCCACCGGCTCCTTGTCCATAGTCACTCCTTCCATAGTCCCACCATCATGCACGGAGGAGTCCCCCAAACTATTCGACCACAGTGTTGGGTACATGCTGCTGGAAAATGCGCAGCGATAAGAAGGCTCTGATGTTGGTTCCCAGGTTGAGGAAAGGAGTAACGTGAGCCTAGAGAGAAGTGGTGCCCAAGAAGGACAAGAAACTAGCAGTCATGTTCCCCCAGCCGCAAATGATGAGGTCACTGACTCTACTTGTGTGCCTGATAGAAGGGAGGAGGAGGAGGAACAACTCCAACTAGGCAGGATGTCTTCTAAGGGGCAACTACCCTACTGCATCACACCACAGAGCTCCACAGATGCAGGGCGCTGCTGACTCCCCGCTGATCTTGTCAAGTTCCTTGGTGTGGGCCTTTTTTGACACCTGTGCAACAGATTGCAACTTTGCTGTTTGCAACTTATGTCTGAAGTGGATCAAGCATGGCCAGATACAGCAGCCGCTTGGGCACCACATGCTTGACCAATATGATGACCACCACCATGCAGTCCATTGGCAACAACACTTGAAAGACCCACATCAAAGAAAAAGGCAGACTTCTCCTTGCATCTCATCTGGGATCTCCAACCCCACTTTACCTGCACCTGAGAGGAATGACGGTAAAGCAATAGGTGTCCCAAGTACTTGCAGCCAATCTGCTATCAGTACACCTTCATCTGATTTTAGCAGGCAAATTTCCCCACCCCAGTTGCTGAACCGTAAAAAGAAATTCAGTCCCAGCCATCCACATGCTCAGTGTCTGAATGCTAGCTTGGCCAAATTGCTAGCACTGCAACTGCTGCCTTTTCAGCTGGTAGACGCTGCCCCCTTTTGTGAATTTGTGGAATGTGCTGTACCTCAGTGGCAGGTTCAAAAATGCCATTTCTTTTCACGGAAGGCCATTCCAGCTCTCTACCAGCATGTGGAAGGCGATGTTTTGGCCTCGTTGGACAGGGCGGTCAGCAGTAAGGTGCATATTACTGCCGAGGGATGGGCAGGGATGTTATCTTTCCTTCACGGCGCACTGGGTAACTCTGCTGGCAGCTGGGAAGGATGCAGGACAGGGTTCAGTATCGTTGGAGCTTGTTCCGCCACCACGCCTCCAAAATGCTAGAGGTGATTCTGCCACAGCTCTCTCCACCCCCTCCTCTTCTTCTTCCTCTATGGCCTTTTCTGCAGATTTGTCCTCAACCAGCGGTGCTCCGTAAGCGTTCAAGGGCCTATACAAGCACTCAAGCAAATAAATGCCATGCAGTGCTTGAGTTGGTCTGTTTAGGGGACAGGAGCCACACTGGGGCAGAGATTCTGTCAGCTCTGCAGGGGCAGGCTCAGAGGTGGTTGACGCCACGCTAGCTTCATCCAGGAATGGTTGTATGCGACAATGGCACCAACCTTCTCTTCACCCTCTGACAGGGACACTTGACCCATGTTCCGTGCTTGGCACATGTACTGAATTTGGGGGTGCAGCGGTTTTTGAGCAGGTACCCAGGCTTACAGGATCTCCTGAGGCAGGCCAGAAAAGTCTGTGGCCATTTCCTCCAGTCATACAATGCCAGTGCTCCACTGGCTGACATTCAAAGGGAATGCAACCTGCCCACCAACTGCCTCATATCTGACATGCCCACCAGGTGTAACTCAACGTCGGCAATGCTGCAGCTGCTGCACGTGCAGCAGAGGGCAATCAATGAGTACCTGTGTGAGTATGGCACCAGGAAAGGGTCAGGGGAGCTTGGCTTTTTTTTGCCACGCCAGTGGCTACTGATCGGGGATGCATGCACAGTCCTGTCACCATTTGAGGAGGCCACGAAGATGGTGAGCAGCGACAATGCATGCATCAGTGATACTGTCCCTCTTGTCTTCCTGTTGGAGCACACGCTTCGTAGAATAATGGGCACTAGAGGCAGAACAGCAGGAGGAAGAGGACTTCCTTACCTCTCAAGGCCCCCTTTATCCACATAGTATTTCTGCGGGCCTGCCAAACACACAGGAAGAAGAGGAGGATTGTGTCAGCATGGACGTGGAGAAGAAAAACTCAGCAGCAGTCTTCAAGGGATGGTTTTCAGTCCCCAGAAACCCAAGGAGTTGTTCGTGGCTAGGAGGAGGTTGTCATGTGATCCTTAGTGACCTAGAGGAATCAGAATCAAATGCCTATGCAAACTTATTCTGCATGGCCTCCTTGATTCTGCAAAGCCTGCAAAAGGACCTTAGGATTTGTGGTATCAAGGAGAGGAATCATTACTGGCTGACAACCCTACTTGAGCCACGTTACAAGGGTAAGGTTGCAGAACTCATCCTGCCTTTGCATAGGGAGCAGAGGATGAAACATCTTCAGGAGGCCTTAAAGAATGGTTTGTGCAATGCGTTTCCAGACCCTGGGAGGTTACAACTTCCTGGTACTGAACAATGTGTTGCTGAGGCTTCGCTCACTCAGAGGAAGCAGAGGTGGCTGGCTTTTTCAGTCCTCAGCGCTAAGGTCTGTTTAGTTCAAGCAACCATTGCCAGCGTCTGCATTGCATGGTGCAGGAATATCCAGGGGCATCCACTGGGTTACTGGGTCTTGAGGATGAACCACTATACTTGCTCAATATGCAATTGCGCTACAGGCATGTCCTGCAGCCAGTGTTCTTTCTGAATGCACATTCAGTGCTGCTGGAGGGTTTGTAATGGATCATAGAGTGCGCTTGTCCACAGACTCCGTTGATAGGCTCACATTCATAAAAAAAGAATCAGTCTTGGATCAGCAGCTATCAAGCACCTGATGCTGATGTAACTGATTAATTTTTCTATGGATGTGGGATCCCTTGAAGACTGCCTATGCAGAGTGACTATCCTATTCCTCTTCAATCTTGATGATGCTAGCTCCCAACAATATTTTTGGTTGAGGGCACCACCACCACCAAAGGTCCCATTTTCTGCCTCTGTTTAACAGGGGCATGCAATTACAATTCTTGATCTAATATTTCACAGTGGGGCCCATTCCTGTGCCCACCAAGAGTAACTGTGAGGGCTTACAGTGTTGTGGCACCACCTCCACAGGCCCAATTTTTCTGCCATTGATAGCAGAGAAATCGCTCCTGCGCACAAGTGGATAACCAGACAAGTAGTGAAAAGAGACAGGCCTTGCTGCCCTCAAGGATGGGGAATCCTAATAGACAATATTAGTAAGGATGCAGGAATATTTGGAAAGTTCTGCTTATCCTAGACCGCATGCTGCTAGTCATTGTACTTTTACAGTGTTCTATCTTCTACAACTGCTTGTGAGTAGTTCTTTTATCATTATTTTCAATAATTTTTTATCCAAAAGATAATGCACATGGCTGGTGCGCCCTCTTTTCCTTTTCTTCTTGTTGTCTATTAGGATTCCCCATCCTTGAGGGCAGCAAGGCCTGTTGTCTTTGCACTACTTATCTGGTTATCCACTTGTGCGCAGGAGCGATTTCTATCTCTGCTGTCAATTGCTCTCGTTGGGGTCTCCAGCTGCAGAGTGGGTTTTTCACCAGTTTCTTGGAAGTTGACTCACTGACAATGCTTAAATCAATTGAAGAAAGGCAGTAAGGAAGATCCTCATTGGCTAGAGGATTCACTACAAGCATTGACTCCTTTGTAGCTGAGAATCCAACCAATGAAAGTAATGCAGCATGTGCTGTTGATGAGCTGACCCCATCGAGAGAGGACAAAATTATATCACTGTTTTATGAATTGAAAGATCTACTAGAGAAGGAGATGTTACAATGGTGGGACATTTTGCTCTTACAGAAATATTTGGAATTCAAACGAGTTCCTAGAGGTTTAAGAATTACTAAATTGTGTTCATTTCTTGAAGATGATCTCAAAGATAAATGGATCTCTTGTTTAAATGAATGTAATCAACTATGGTTGCAATACATTATTTCCCAGAGGGAACACAACCTAGTTAAAACCTGCGCTGATATTAGTATTTTACAAGAGAATCTGTCTTCATTTTTGGATGTCACAACATTCAAACAGTTGGGATCTCAAAATCAATGAACAGATGATGGCATATGAAACTAACCTTATCAGTAAAAAATCAGGGAAGTTTGAGCGAGACTGGTTGGATTACCTTAACAATAGGGAGTTCAACTGGAAGAAGCTCAGGACTCCTACTGATAAGGCAAAAGGATTGAAGGACTCTAAGAATAGGTCAAGTAATAACAATAATGATAAAAATAATGACATCAACAGAAATGATTACACCATCAATGAGCCTAAACATCCCACCACCTCATCTCAGGCTGTTTGTTCATCTCAGCCTTAGTGTACTAGGTATTACTGATGACTAGTCACGTTAAGAATGGTCGATCATACGATAAGCGTAGTAAACATCTATTTAAAAAGAGCAACATAAGGTGCACATAACAGACATTGACCCTCTTATAGGGATCAAATGAATGGGAATGGAGACTTTCACTCAGAATTACCATCCAACATAGTTGACCCTATGACAGCGGGTGTTAGAGGTAGAGGACCTGCTAGTTCCTCACTCCTTGGGAGGGATTGTTCTACAGCTCTTGCAGACTCCCTACCGCATCCTAGTACTAGGCCTGTTGTTACTTCTTCAGCCACTGACCCTGAGTTTATTTTGGATCCCCTCTAAAAGCCGAGCTCTGAGGTAGAAGGGATGTTCTCTTTGTAACGCTTCAGATGGTAGTGATGCTTGTGAGTTCCTCTATGACCTTTGAAAGGTTCCGCTCATCCTAGACCGCATGCTGCTAGTCGGTGTACTTTTACATTGTGCCATCTTCTACAACTGCTTGTAAGTAGTTCATTTTTATTACTATTTTCAATAAATTTTTATCCAAAAGATAAATGCACATGGCTGGTGCGCCCTCTTTTCTTTTTTTTCTTGTTGCCAATTTTTCTGCCGTTTAACCAAGAGTAACTGTGAGGGCTTACAGTGTTCTAGTACCACCAACACCTAAGGCCCAATTTTCTGCCAAGAATATAGGGCAGGCAGTATACTATATTTACTTCTGTTCAGAGTATATAGTGCTTGGGGGGCCCCCCACGCCATTTTTTTTATTTGGGTGTGGGGTTCCCCTTAATATTCATAACAGACACTAAAGGGCTGGGGGGGAAACCCATGCCGTTCTTCTCAATGATTTTCATGTATATTGTCAGGACCCAACAATACATTACATTCGCAAGCAGTTTTAAATGACTTTTTTTTTTCCTTTAGAAATGTCATTTTACTGTGGTATTGTTTTATACAAGGGAAAACTGTGCCACTTTACAGGCATACTATAGACACCCCCCAGGCATGATATTTAAAGGAATATTTCATTTTTATTGTTTCACTTTAAGCATTCTTAAAATCACTGCTCCTGAAAAAAACTGCATTTTTTGCATTGATACATGTCCCCCTGGGGCAGGACCCGGGTCCCTAAACAATTGTTATGGCAATAACTTTCATATAAGACTTTAAAATTAGCACTTTGTTTTTTCACGTTCGTGTCCTATAGGCTTTAACAGTGTTTGCATGTTCTCCTGCGAACCGAACCAGGGTGTGTTCGGCTTATCCCTACTGACAATCAAGCTACACCTGATGTGGGACTGCTGGACTATACAAGCCCGCCCTTAACCAAGGCTCAGTGCTTCAGTATTCCCCCTGCAAGCCTGATTCCTGCCTGAGCCTGACCTATACCCGTCTTCTGTCCTGGACCCTGTATCCCATATCCTTAGCCTAAGACCTGGTACCTGTTTCCTGTCCCACTTTGTGTTATACCTGTTTTGTTCCTTGCATTTGTATACACTTACTTGTGAGTATAGGGTTGCCATGTTTTCGTGTTTTTTCACTTGTTTGGTTATGGTTTATTGATGTTGGTTGTTTTGTGTGACTTTATCCTTAATACATTTCAATGATCCATATGTTCCTGATTCCTTTATGGTGCAGCCTACTGCAACAAAAACTGGATCCTGTCAAAGACACTCAACAAATAATCGATTTTAACATTAGGGTTAAAAAGAGGTTGGAAAAGGTTGACAAGGAAACACAAAAAAGAAAGTTAAAAAGTACCATAGAGATAAGGAATATTTCAAAGCCAATTCAATCTAAGCCTGGCAGCAAATGTTGCCTGACAATAGAAATTTGGTAGAAAAACCTTTACCTGTACAACCAGTGAAAATCTCCATACCCCACTCTAATATGGCACGAGAAAATACCTATGAGTACATTGAAGCATTTACACAAATAGATTATCCTGCACATTTCTCTACCCCCATTAGAATGGGTAGGGGTAATGAAAGAGGTACAAGAGGGAAGGTTAATCAAATGGGGTATTACCAACAGGGACCATATCATGTCTCAACCCACAATAGATTTCAACCATTACATACCAGGAAGATCATGAAGTTGCACCCCCCCCCATCCTTTTTTTAGGGAGAGGAAGGGGAGGGCAAGGGAGAAGTCGAGGCTACCCACCGCACAGGGGGAAGCCACACATACAATCTCATCCCCATCCCTACCACAGAGATCAGACGTGGAAAGAACAGCAACCCCAATGGGAGAAAGATCATGTACAATACCGCCGACACATAGAATTTAATATCCTAAACTTGGGATTGAGATGGGGCATGAAACTACTGATTAATAGATTCAGTGTGTAGATTGATATACACAAATACATCATGAAGCTGAATATAAAGAATTTTTTTTTTTAGGATGTAATTCTCAAATTGCAAATAGCAATGTGAATTCATCAAATGTTGGGGACAGTGGTTTAAAAAAGAAATCCCTGTTCAATCATTTAAATAATGCCAATCATCAAGTAGAAGTGTTTAAGGGTTTGGTCTTACGCGATTTGGACCACCTTAAACCTAAAACAACAGGCTAACCTAACACATATACAGGAGGGTATCGACATGCTAAAAAAAAAAATGTAAGGACATCATTATAAGGCCTGCTGACAAGTGAGGAGGTATAGTATTACTGACAAAGGAATTCTATCACGGCCAGATCACGGAAATGCTATCCGATGATGTGACCTATAGATTATTGGACAGGGATCCCACCCAACCTTATAGAGATCAACTAGAAACTTTGGTGGGCATAGGTTTTCGTTCTGGAGTGTTATCGATTAAAGAAAAGATGTTCCTGGTGCCCACCAGCAGTCGTATTCCGACACTATATACCCTACCTAAGGTCCACAAGGACCCGACTAATCCCCCCCGACTAGGCCGATTGTTAACAGCATAGACTCTGTCTCCTCAAGAATGGGACAATATCTAGATCAATTTTTACAAAAAAGTGTGGTCAAGACCCGCTCTTATCTGAGAGACACAAAAAACATTTTGAATTGTTTACAGAATGTGGATTTGGTAGGAAAACAAAATGTCCTACTGGTAACAGATGTGTCTTTATATTCTACAATACAACATGGTGTCACCCGTATGGCACGCCTACTCCACCCGCCGACACGCCATATATAAAACATACTGTAATTGCGGACTGTGTACATATATGCCTAACGCGATTGTTTTCCTCTTTATAGTCTATGCCCAAGAAATATAACTTTCATGTATTATCTCATTTTAGTATCTGTTACCCCAGCCCATAGAACACCTACTAAGTAGTTTAATTCCCACATGTATTTATATTTTCATCTTTTGCGTTTTATAATCTTCTTTCATTAAATGTAAAACCTCAGCCTGTAGAACACTGTCAGACAGCGGTGTTTCCCCTTTTATTGCGATAAATTTACAATATTTAGAACTGTGTGCACGTGGTTTGTGCCTTTGTTTCACATTATATCAAAATCTCAGTCTGTGACCTGAAATTCGCCCGGCACACAAAGCCGCCTGAGTGGTTTTAGCTCATGGCGGCGCTGTGTGAGGTTACAGTGTTGTTTACACTGTCCTCCATCTTGCGACCCCGGCGGGCATGCGCAGTCCACCGGAGAAGCTAGACGTGTCGGCGGGTGGAGTAGGAGTGGCCACGCCTCATCGCGAATGCATGCGTGGGGGGGGCCGGCGGCGCTCGCTCCACCCGGGGGGCCATCCATAGCGTGTCCGCCCCTCCTCTGCCACTGACAATCAGCTGTTGGCTATTACACCAATAGCTGACTGGCAAGGAGGGCTTTTTATACCTGGACACTGTTCACACCGAACGTCCGCTGCAGTGTGCAGGACGCTGTCGGTCTGAGCTGATGTCCAGCTAGTTTGTATACAAAGTAAGTGTTACTTCAATATATAACCTTGTCCTACTTCAATACACTTCAATTCTAATGCAGTATTACTCTCTGCATTTACACCTTGGTAGCCAGAAGGCACCACTACATGGCTGAATTGCGGTCCCCCCCCCCCCCCCCTTTAGCGCTTTTATTTGCTACTGCTGTGACTACTGACCTTTTTGGCCAATCACATTATATACCATCTATTTATCTTTCTATTGATTTAAAATACCATTTAATCATTACCACTTAACCAACGACAATCTATATATACTTGGATTCTATAAACCCTTTAAACACATAGATACACTCATTTCTCAAACCGTTAGCAATATCCAGTTGGATAGACCATACATCTACTTAATGGTATTTTCATATCTCCCTCCCCTTTTTCATTATTACTTTTAGCTATCCAAGATACATCCAACCTACATCAGTCACCCTCTACATGTCCTTTTGAATCCTTCACAGTAGTTCTACCAGGTATGTTGTACCTTTACTATTAGAGGATTTTCCCATATTCAATTATACTCTTTTGAAGTTTTGATCAATGATTGGCCATCATATACCTCTATATTTCTATATTCTACAGGACCCGCATTCGGCCCCAGTGGAATTTCAGGTCCAAAATCTCTTTATGCCCCACATCTTTGGGCTTTTCCTCCAACTTTTGAGGAACTGAATCATCTACATATATCTATACCTAGTTAAATCTGCATTTGCCATGCATGAAGTATCAACATTTTGGATACGTTAATCAATCTTTATCTATCATAATCGGGAACACGCTGGATAGGCAGACAGTGTCAGTGCCTTGTTTTTAAACTGTTTTGGAATGAGAAGTCAGCCCACATAGTGCCAATGTAAGTGTAAATAGAATGAAAATTATAGCATGCACTTATGTCCCTATGGTTTGATATGTATACTTATTACTTTTCTGTCAATATACTGTCTTTAATTTAGAAATCTCTGTTAAAAACTTACATCCACCCCTGAAGAAGGAGGGTAAACAACTCCGAAACATGAAAAAAAGGAAACAAAAAATGTAAAAAAAAAAAAAAAAGATACTGGATACTGCATTTTTTGTCGCTACATACATGATCTGCTATTCATTACTTCTGATGAGAATGCAGATCTTGACCAATGGCTTCTATATCTAAATGATAATCTAAACTTAGAATTCACTGGCATTATACAGATAGACACCATAGAGTTTCTAGATGTCAGGCATCAATGGTAAAATTATCACCAGTTTATTCCATAAACCCACGGCGGGGAATGTCCTTCTGAGAGCTGATTCTGCCCATCCGGGTCACACCATTCGTGGTGTGCCCTATGGACAGTTCCTTAGACTAAAACGGTTGTGTAGCACATCTGACATCTTTACAAAGGAAGCCATTGATATGAGTCAAAGATTCAGAGACTGAGGATATTCGGAGAAGGTTATCAATAAAGCCCTCCTTGGGGCTAGTATAACTACCAGAGAAAATCTACTTAGAGATAACAAAAACAAACATAAAAAGAAGAATATCGGTAACAGCAAAAACTCATTGACTCCACAAAATATCCCTACTTTCTCCACACCATACAGTTTAGAATTTACCAAAATGAAAAATATAGTGACTAAATATCTTCCCATTTTGTTTAATGATCCAATTTACCATGAAATTCTTTCTGGGGGCATAAGGTCAGTCTCCAGTAGAGCACCTACGTCGGGTAGCTTTCTTTCTCCCAGACTTTTTTCATGTACACAGCCAGGGTCACATTGGCTACACTTTAAGGGGAACTTTAAATGTGGAATCGGAGGATGCAACTATTGTCGCTACGTCAAAAAAGGCAAACAAGTACGATCCTGCACTAATGGTAAAACTTTTGACATATTATCATTTATCAATTGTAATGCCCAATTTTTGGTTTATCTAATTACATGTGACATTTGTCACATCCAAAACGTAGGTCGCACCACACGCCGCCTAAAAGATCGGCTATACGATCACCTATTCGATATAGAAAAAGATAGATCTACAAATGTTGCCAAACATTGGAATTCTGTCCATTCTAAAGACACATCTAGCCTCTCCATACAGGGTATTGAAAAAATTGTCACACAAGAAAGAGGAGGTGATAGATTCAGGTTGCTCTGCAAACGCGAGGTATTCTGGATCTTTTCCTTTCATACAAGAATCCCGTTCGGGCTCAACTTTGAGTGAGATGTTTCCCACTATTACAACTGACATCTCCTCTGGTGGTAAATTTCTTTTACATATTCATTTACTAAACTTTATATGCTAAATTTATCATACCACACACTATGTTATCCAATTCATTCTCTTTACTGATGACATGATCTTTGCCATTACTCTGGATCGGTTAGTTTTAGCGGGCTTATACTGTCTGGGTAATAATGAATAAGCCTGTCAATACGTATACCTTTTGGGCCACTACCAAAGTTATAGTCTCTGTTTATATCCTCTGTCTCCTGTTTCTATTTCCTCCCTTATTTTATATTCAATTTCCTGTTCTCGGACAGAATTTTTTCTGCCCGATCTAAGAGGATTGCTACATGTGTGTACAATAGCCGTCATCCTATAGATTACCATCGGCCGATATGTATTGCACTGTGGCGCTGTAGTATTCTAACAATCTAACAGTTCAACATATGGCCAGCCATTTAGTTCACTGGTATTGTAAAGGCAGATACCTAAGGGAGAGGGATGAGCTGAACACCCCCCTGTTCGGTTCGCACCAGAACTTGCGAACAGGCAAAAAATTTGTTCGAACACACGAACACCGTTAAAGTCTATGGGACACGAACATGAATAATCAAAAGTGCTAATTTTAAAGGCTTATATGCAAGTTATTGTCATAAAAACTGTTTGGGGACGTGGGTCCTGCCCCAGGGGACATGTATCAATGAAAAAAAGTTTTAAAAATGGCCGTTTTTTCGGGAGCAGTGATTTTAATAATGCTTAAAGTGAAACAATAAAAGTGTAATATCCCTTTAAATTTCGTAGCTGGGGGGTGTCTATAGTATGCCTGTAAAGGGGTGCATGTTTCCCGTGTTTGAAATGTCATTTTGCTGTCAGACTGTTCTAAAGGAAAAAAGTCAATTAAAACTACTCGCGGCTATTAATGAATTGCTGGTCCGACAATACACATAAAAGTTCATGGATAAAAACGGCATGGGAATTCCCCACAGGGGAACCACGAACCAAAATAAAAAAAAAAAAAAAAAAAAATGACGTGGGGGTCCCCCAAAAAATCCATACCAGACCCTTATCCAAACACGCAACCTGGCAGGCCACAGGAAAAGAGGGGGGATTAGAGAGCGCCCCCTCTCCTGAACCATACCAGGCCACATGCCCTCAACATTGGGAGGGTGCTTTGGGGTAGCCCCCCCAAAACACCTTGTCCCCATGTTGATGGGTACAAGGGCCTCATCCCCACAACCCTTGCCCGGTGGTTGTGGGGGTCTGCGGGTGGGGGCTTATCGGAGTCTGGAAGCCCCCTTTACAAGGGGACCCCCAGAGTGAAATGGTAAGGGGGTACAAAAGTACCCTTCCCATTTCACAAAAAAACTGTCAAAAATGTTAAAAATGACAAGAGACAGTTTTTGACAATTCCTTTATTTAAATGCTTCTTCTTTCTTCTATTTTCCTTCGGTTTCTTCCTCCATCTTCTTCTTTTTCTGGTTCTTCTGGTTCTACCTCTGGTGTTCTCGTCCAGCATCTCCTCCGTGGCATCTTATCCTCGGGCCGCTCTGCATCCATGATGGCATGGAGGGAGGCTCCCGCTGTGTGACGCTTCTCCTCCTCTGACGGTTCTGAAATAACGGGGGGTGGGGCCACCCAGTGACCCCGCCCCCCTCTGACGCAAAGGGACTTGACCGGGACTTCCCTGTGGCATTCCCCGTCCAGAGGGGGGCGGGGTTAACGGGTGACCCTGCCCCCCTCAGACATCACGGGGAATGCCACAGGGAAGTCCTCGTCAAGTCCCCGTGCAGAGGGGGCGGGGTCACTGGGTGCCGTCCCCCCGTTATTAAAGAACGGTCAGAAGAGGAGAAGCGTCACACAGCGAGAGCCTCCCTCAATGCCATCATGGATGCGGAGCGGCCAGAGAAGAAGATGAAGAGAAGAAGATGAAGAGAAGAAGATGAAGAGAAGAAGATGAAGAGAAGAAGATGAAGAGAAGAAGATGAAGAGAAGAAGATGAAGAGGAAGAGGAAAAGATGAAGAGAGAAGCCTCAC
The DNA here is from genome assembly GCF_042186555.1 of Aquarana catesbeiana. Taxonomy (NCBI): domain Eukaryota; kingdom Metazoa; phylum Chordata; class Amphibia; order Anura; family Ranidae; genus Aquarana; species Aquarana catesbeiana. The sequence continues at coordinate 965,592,769 of NC_133324.1, forward strand.
ACAGCGGGAGCCTCCCTCCATGCCATCATGGATGCGGTGCGGCCTGAGGAGAAGGAGATAAGAAGACGCCGCAGAGGAGATGCCGGACGAGAACACCGGAGGAAGAACCAGAAGAGGAAGAAGATGGAGGAAGAAACCGAAGGAAGATAGAAGATAGTTTTTGACAATTTCTTTATTTAAATGCTTTTTTTTCTTCTGTCATTTTTAACATTGACAGTTTTTTTGTGAAATGGTAGGGGTACTTTTGTACCCCCTTACCATTTCACACAGGGGGGAGGGCCAAGATCTGGGGGTCTCCTTGTTAAAGGGAGCTTCCAGATTCCGATAAGCCCCCCGCTCGCAGACCCCCACAACCACCGGGCAAGGGTTGTGGGGATGAGGCCCTTGTACACCATGGGAGCTCTTTTTTACCTCTTTGACATATGAATGATTTTACCTATGAGCACATCAGAACCCCACTCTATTTAGGGGAGGCAGCAACCATTACGTTTTACCGTGCAGGCCCATCCTAAGTGCAGGTTTATTTCCTTATTTGATTTTTGCCTTAATTGTTACACTACCAAAGCCGGGGAAAGAGCCTACCTTTGCACAAAATTTCCGACCCATATCTCTTCTAAATGTGGACACAAAAATCTATGCCAAAATAATGGCCCACAGATTACGCAACCTAATGCCCCTTCTAATACATAAGGACCAAACCAGGCTTCACAAAAAGGAGGCAGACAACTGATGCCACTCGCAGAGTTATCAACATAATCCATCACACTGAGATATCTAGAATGTCTTCTCTGCTCCTGTCCCTGGATGCAGAGAAGGCGTTCTATAGGGTCCATTGGAAATATCTTGAAGCAACCCTTGGCAAATCTGGTTTTCAGGGCCCCATTCTGGCAGCCATAATGGCTCTGTATTCCTCCCCATCAGCACAGATCTATACGTCGGAGATGCTGTCTAAGCCATTCTCCATCACTAATGGCACCCGACAAGGTTGTCCGCTCTCACCAATCATTTTTAACCTAAGGAACCCTTAGCAGAACATGTCAGATCCCACTCTACAATATCAGGCTTCACCATTGGTACCACAGAACACAAAATACATTTATTTGCAGACGACGTGATAATGATGATCACAAACCCTCACTCTTCCCTGGCTTCGGTCCAATCGCTACTGAAAAGGTTTAGTACTTTATCTTACTACAAAGTTAATGAACATAAATCCTACATTCTAGACCTGGGCATTGATGCAACCACTAGTAATCTACTCCAGACCCAATATCCTTACCCATGGGCGGAGGATAGTATTCCCTACCTCGGCATTAATCTCACCAAATCCACTAAGAGGTCTTTTCACACACAACTACACAGACGCCAAACAGATGATGCTTACTGAAACCACAAAACTCTCCAAACATGAATTCTCATGGTCAGGCCGCCTGGAAGCATTTAAAATGATGGTATTGCTCTACATATTTCGCACGCTTCCTATACCACTTTCATCTACCTAACTGAAATCTCTCCAATCCATCCTAAGCCAATTTGTTTGGCAAGGGAAAAAATCTAGATGTAGTCACACAAAACTTATTAAACAAAGATCCGCGGGGGGAATGGGCTACATAGACATCAAAGACTACTACAATGCCACCATTCTATCACAAATGAAAAAATGGATGAATACCTCACCCAATACTCTCTGGAGTGATATAGAAAAATCACAAGACACCAGGCACAAACCTCGCCAACTGGTTATTTAGTACCTCTACACATAATCCTCACATTTTCCACTACTCACCCACTGTCCAAGCCTCAGTTAAAGTGTGGCATACACTACACAATACCAAATGGTCACATGTACTGACAAAACCACTACACATTCCTTTAAACACCTTAAAGCTTCTTACTCCTGACTTAACACTCCCATCCTGGATTACTGACCGGGTAACATACACACAAGAACTTTGCGATCTAACAACCTGCAAATCCTTCTCACAAATAGGCAAAGACCTCAATGCACCCTCCAAAGACTTCCTCCGCTACTTCAGATTAAAAACTGCTTGAAGGCACACACATCTCTAGAAGGAAAACTACCCTTGAAATTATGGAACTACTTCTTTACAGAACACTCTAACACTAAAAGGGACTTCCCTCATATACTCATTTCTACAGGAAAAAAACATGTTCAGCAAAACCAAACCTCTCCTTGACTGGAAAACTGACCTACAGACACAATTCACAGATGCCCAATGGCAACAGGCAATCACATCTATTTACAAAGTAACAACTTGCACCTCCCTTTGGGAAATCACCCAAAAAACGCTAATGAGATGGTACCTAACTCCATCCAGACTGGCCAAATTCCACAAACACGCCTCACGCGACTGCTGGAGAAACTGGCCATACGGGCACCCTCCTCCACATTCTTTGGTCTTGCCCAAATGTAACCCAGCTTTGGAAAAATGTGGAATCCATACTCCAAGATATACTCCATAGCTCGGTTACAATTACTCCACACTTAGCCATTCCTAATCTGACAATAGAAGATTTTCCCATACACCAAAGAACAGTGATTACACACGTCCTCCTAGCTACCAAACCCTTGATCACTAGAAACTGGAAATCTGACAACATTCCCTCCCTTACAGAAGTTACTAACTTAGTACAAACCCATTTCACTTATGAAACCCTTTTGTTACGCAGCAAACAATCCCATACAAAGACACTAATTCGCTGGAACCCATGGGTCCTTTGGTACTCAAAAAAGAATTAACGATTAAAGTAAGGTTTAACAATTGAATGCCCTGTCTCTCTACTTGCCTTCCACTTGAAGCTCTTCTCCCCCCCTTCCCTTATCCCTCCTTGCCCCTCCTTCCTCTTGCACCCCTCCCCTCCTTACCCCACCCCTCCTCCTATCATTCCAGGTCAACTGTTCTACCCTACATTTATAATCACTTTGTTAACGATTTTTTCTCTCATAGAAAGTTATTCATAAAATCGCTATTCAGACTATACTTACAATATCTAGTCTGTAAACTTACATTAACATGTTCATGTTCCTGTTCCTTACTATGACTTCATAACCTGTAATATGTAAAACTCAATAAAAATTGGAAAAAAAAAAAGAAAAAAAAAAGAAGATGGGTCATTGGGTCCTATTGATGACCTCAACTTCATGGCCTGCATCCAGTGACACAAATCCTCAGCCTCACTGTCTTGACCACATCCATGCCCATCAATGACCCAGAAGATGGGGGGGAAGCACTGGGTGGTCCTGGTGGCCGGCTCCAATGGCTGTTACAACGACAGACAGGCTGACATGTGCTATTTTTTATTTTTTAATAATTTTTTATCATTTTCTTCCTTATTTCTTTCCTTTTTCTTTTGCTTCGTTCTTGCCCTAATTCCTCTTTCTCCTCCTTCACTTCTTCTCCCATTTGGATTTCTTTATCTGGTGCTACTGTCTTATTTAATATCCTCCCTTGGATGTACAAACTCACGGATCCGCCCTACTACTTGTGTGTTTTTAATCTCCTGTTTATGAGTGTGGCTGTCATTGATTAACGCCGTAGCCTTGACAACAAGACGCTGAAGCCCTTACGTGGTTCCATCTGGATGCTTTATAAGACGACGAATTCTGCTACTGCGCATGCTCTGATGAAATCCGAGTCACGGATGAAACGCGTCAGCATGACACCATCACGCTGCCCATAGCACTCCTGCAGACTAGCAGACCCGCCTACCAGCCCTGACACCATTGGCCCAGGATCATTGTGGCCGCTTGAATCAGCTCGCGGAAATGGAACGAGGGGAACTGACGGTGTGAGGAGATTCGGCTTTGCCCGCTGCATTCTCCCGGGACTACCCTCTCTTACTCTTATCCTTATTACACCGCCAATGGATGTGCACCGTGGATGACCCCCCGGAGGATGGAACACCATGCAACCAAGCACCTGACAAGTGGGAGATGGTGAGATCTTCATTCTCTGCTCCTGACGTGGACTGCAGCCAACACCGGGTAAGATCTTACCTGTCTTTATCCCAAGTCTGGGACAGTTATTTCTTATGACCACCTGGTATCCACCACACGATACCCAGTCCACCCAGCGAGCCATTTAGCTCAGTCCAGGACTCACCAGTAGTACTCCCCTGCACCCTCCCCTTCCGTTCCTCCACATCTCGGCCTCTAGTGATGTGAGCCACTACTGATTCAGAAAGACTTTCATTACACAGCTGTGTATTCCTGAAATGCTTCTAAGTTGCTGCTCAGTCAGCCCCTGGTCCCTCTGTCCCTGGCTCCCACCCCATTGCCCCCCCCCCCCTCTTCCTCCTCAGTGGTCTGCTCTGGGTTTCCCGTTCCCTAAAGATCCTCATTGGGCCTACTACGTCTGTCACCATAACACCTATCATCCAAGGAACACTCAATGCTACTAGCTGCTGCCTTTCCGTGAAATTTAAGGACTCCAGCAAATCAGTACATTCAATTTATTCTGTAACTATCCTTATCTAATCATTATGCATGAGTCTACTTGCGTGGTGTGAGTGGTTGGCTGTGATAGGTGGCCATCTGTGTCTGTGTATGACCAAGTTGTCATTTTTAAATTGGTGATGGTACCTGTCTTTACAGTATATCTTTTTTGTTTTGGTGTTTAAAGTGAGTTTTTTTCAATAAATAGTATTTACATGATCTGACCATTGCATGTCCCTCATTGATGAATTCAACTTTTCTCCTGTTTTTTGACATGTGCCACGCTTATCAAATTGTCAAGAAGAATGTCATACCTGAAGGAACTGAACAAGACCATTCAGTACATGTATGACAACAAGAAGTACAAAGAGATGGTTCTATACATTGAGGCCTGGGAATTAGGCTCCATGATGAATCGCCTCCCCAACAACATTGACTTTTCCCCCACCACAACCCTACAAAGTTCGCTTACGCCTGTTATGGCAAGGAGTGAGACATACTTTGGCGATCTTTACAGAATCAGATGGATGGAGGACTCCGAGATGGAGAAACAGTTCAAGGAGACACTACACAGTTAATACTGGTCAAGCAACACACCAATACCAGTTAAGTGATGCAGTATGGAAACTGGACTATTCCCAAGATGAAGGTGAGCCAGCTACAGGGTAGCACTAAAACAGCGGCCCCTAACATGAACCTGGAGCCAGTATACAATTATTAAGGCCCGGGATGTACGGACCAGGATCATTGCCTCACAAGAGGCCACAGCCTTGATCAAGGAATCGGTGAAGAAGCTTATTCCTGTGGTGAAAGAGTCTGATGAGTTGGCAGAAGAGATTCTCACCGATAAGACTGAAAATAATGATTGACCGAGTTACCCCGCAGCAACTGAGCATTTCAAGAACCAGTGCTTTAACTGGCACAACTCCCTGTATGCATACTTCCTTTGACAGTTGTACACTCTGAATCTGGATACTCACTAGAGAGCATCACATCACACGCTATGCTATTGTCTGCCAAAATCGGCACTGACACAGCTGGCGACACAAAGTCTTCCAGTAGAGGAGGGCGCATGGGTGATGATTAACCCTGACTCGGTTAAATTGATGATAGGCAACTCCTATCCTCATATTGATTAGTGGTTCCAAATTAATAATAACTACTGCAGTAGGGAACAGACACAAAAGATACACTCAGCATCTCTCTAAATATCTGTTCTGCTTTATTATGATGCAATTGAAGGTTTTTATGCACATGATTACGTAGGTATCACATTAATATTACAATTATACGTTTATGTTAACAAGGGGCATTACATAGGCAGGCTAATTCTAATCAGGACTCGAAAGAATGTAAACATTTACTAAAAACATGCTGTGTGCACAGTGAGGGCAGTGTGCAATACATACAAAATACAATACAATTATATACAGAACTTTTCCATTACAACCCTCTCTGAGATTTTTCCCCTCTGAATCTGCTGCCTCAAACCTACTCTAAGTCTGTTTATTCAGCATCACAAATCTTCAGTACAAACCCCAGCCTTCACTTACACAGCCAAGTCCATCTAAGTTGGTTTGAATCCCAACCACGACACTACCTGCCTTTGTAATAGATATTTTATGCCTACAATGATTTTTACCTTCAGATTACATTACTGATTGTCATTATTAATGATGTGAAAGTGAACTTTTGACATACAGTTTGGCTTAAAAAGTTTCAGAACACTGCCTGGACATTCTGAGAAAAAGAACACCAAAAACCAGCTCTGGAATCTAGAGGAGCTCTCTGAAAAAAATTTTCTCTGGCCATTTGGTAGTATACGTTAGGGACTAAGTGGAATGTCACTCCAAAGGGCTCAATTGAGGTGAGGGGGGGCAGCTGGGACTGTCTTTTATGACAATTGATGACCTTCAGCTGACCAAGTATCTTGAGATTTTGTCATAGCCTAACTTAGAGCGCCATCCGTTGACTGAAAATGGCAAAATCTTAAGATTACTAAAATCTATTGAAAGATGTAGCTTTAACTTCAGGCACCCCTGAAGACGAGGTCCACCTATTTTACCTCGAAACGTCGGGTTATATATCTATTGTTGTAAATCAATTTTCTCAATAGAAATCGGTCATTGTCCTATGTTTACAATTTTCCTCATCTGTGTGCATGCAATTTTATTTTTGCATAATGGTCATGGTAACCCTTTAACTTTTTCTAATAAATACATTATATATTTTAATTTTCTTTACCTTTGTATCCTGTGAGTGACCCTTTTCAAAAGTCCCATTAGATGAGCTACACTCCTTGTGAGTGCTTTTCTGTTGTGTAACTGGGTTGGTGGGTATAGGGGCTGTCTTTTGCAAAAAATATATAACAAAAAAGAAAAAAAAAAAAAAAAAAAAAAAAAAGGAACATAAAGGTTGTCTGTGTTACGTATCTCATTAATTTTATTTTATCTGTAGCTTCCTCTTTCTGTAATTATCTGTCCACTGGCAACACTTTGTATTCTCATTGTAAAATCACTGCTTTTACAAGTTTTACCAGCCAATTCATATTTTGTTACATATGATTAATAGCAAACATTTTCTATGTAAATAAATTTGCTTTTTATTTTTTAGCACAGACATTACCATAATGTTAATAAAAAATTATCAGAATTGCATCAAGATTGCCTAGGTTCTGATTTACACAAAAGGTTGTAATCACTTATTATATTTAGAATCTCAGATAAGATCAAGAAAATAAGTGAGGTGGCAAAATCACCTAAACGAATGGTGTCCCATGTGAGGAGTTTGAAAGCTTTTTCAAACTTCCTGTTTTACCGTGTGTCTGTACTAATATTTTTGGAGACTGATTGTGGATAATATGATTAAAATACATTTGTACTGAGAGTATATGAGAAAACATTCAGTTTGTCTGTGGCTATTACAGCAGAGTGTGAAAGTGAGGAAGGCAGTGTGAAAAAACATGTGCAGGTCTACCAAAAAAAGTTTCAGTTGACCCTTGAATGAGATTAGGTTGATGTTGTTTCTTCCTTTGTAATTGAAATGGGCCTGGAGCCTTAAACCACATGATCTAGTTGTGTATGAATCTGTCTGCTTTGTAATCAGCTAACTGGGGATTGTAAGCTTGTAGTTAGAATATAGCTAGCGTTCACAGGTCTAACTGCTACAACCTATGATACAAATGATACCCATGATACAAATAGTTGTGCCTCGGGGGCGTGGCTTGGCACGCAGCGCAGATGGCAGCATAGAACAGGAGCTCTGCTCTGACTGCTCAGATCCAGAGCATGGGCAAACCGAATAAGTCCCAGTCCGGTACACCTGCCAGGAGCTTGTCCGCGGTCCCGTGGTCACACAGCATACCGGACCTTTTCAGGTCCCGGAATCAGTCGGGACTCAAATACCTCCAAGATGGCGCCCGACGACCACGAGGACACCTAGGACTCACAGGCAGCATCAGATGCCAGACATGGTGAGACACCGCTCTCCTCCTGACCAGCCCCTGACATACACTAATATGTCAGAATTTGTTGCTGACATAAAAAATACCTTCCCATCTGCTGTCATGGAGCAGACATGCTGGCCCTGAATGAAAGGACTCATAACTCCGAACGCCTAGGGCACAAGAGGGATAAGGCGATTGCCAGATAAGAGTCTGCCTCTGATGCACACACAGCCCAATTGATAGCAGTTAACCGTCAATTAGAAGATTTGGACAATAGAGGTAGGAGGCATAACATCAGGGTGAGGGGGGGTGCCAGAGACGGTCTCCCCTGAACATATTGTCTGGGTGCTGACCTCCATTTTTAACAACTTGCTGGAGAGACCTGTGGACACTACCATTGATTTTGAGCGAGCACACCGGGCTCTCAGGCCCAGACCAAGTGAACAGGCGCCACCTAGAGATATAATATGTTGAATCACAAATTACAAGCTTAAAGAGGAGATTTTACCCATGCACGTCAAAATGAGCTGATCACCTTTAATAAGCAACACATCACACTATTCCAGGACCTTTCACCAGTCACATTAGGCAACCGCAGGGCTCTGCGACCTCTGCTGGAAATGCTGAGAGATCACCACCTTAATTACAGATGGAAATTCCCATTTCTTTATCAGTTACTCTGGATGGGGCCCCGCACACCCTCAAAACCCTGGATGAGTTACCATCATTCTGTGCAGCTCTCCAATTACCGTCAGTGGACCTGCCCGAATGGTACCGGGAATTCCAGTTCCCTTCAGCACCTCACAGCCCGCCATTTTCACCGCTCTCCATACCGACCAAACATGTGCTTAAGAAGGGGAAATATCAGAAGCAGCAAGGAGCAGACCCCAGGAGATCCTCCCAAGCCACCAGGAGTACAAAAGCTAAGGAATATACCTGAGGTACTTGATTTATGAGATTTCCTTCCTTTATCCAAATACACTGCAATGCGGAGGTATACGCCACAAGTTATAGTTTTGACTATTACACTCCCTCGAACATATTCCTGTTGAATTTCCCACTGGGAGTGAGACCATCTCGATTGTTTTGATGTTTCCTAGGCGGGCACTTGAACGTTGTTCTCTGTTTCTTTAACCGCCATCCCAATTCTTCATATCACATGGAATCGAGGATCCATTGGGATCTCTGTCACCGCCGTTACCATTTTCCCCTAATGGGGATTACTTCTACACCGACGGAACTTCCGATTGCTCTTCACATATATTGTTTGGTATTTTATCATTATCCATGCACTGTTGCTGTACCATATAAGTATGTGCATGCTGCCTCTTTGCTCCCCTCTGGGGCTGTGCTGGGTGCAGCATGTACACATTCTCTAATATTCCTAAAACTTAGTTGCCTTTCTGGAATTTTTCTTATATATAATGTTATGTTTTTAAAAGTCAGTGTTATGGGGGGCGGAGCCGGCAGCCAGAGCTCATGGACGTGTGAGAGGAGAGCTCTGACACACCGGGTGATCTCAGCGGCTCACAGCGCACCAAAAACAGCAACAAAGCACATAATTTAAGAGAGGAGAGCGAGGGGCACACAGCGGGCATGATGTTTAAGCGTAAGGAGAGAGAGGCACCCCGAAAATTAACGGAATTCTTCCGCCCTGCTGAGGGCCGAAAAATCCAAGATGGCGCCAGGAGCCGTTCTTCCAGCTCCACAGCACAGTCACACAGCAATCTGACGCCATCCTCGGGTGAGTCACATTTAAATGACAATCCCTTGTCATCCTCCCCATTCTGCAGCCCTGTTAAACAAAAAAGGAGGCTTGGGGAAGGAGGGGAAAATGAGGATGAGGCAGGAGCAGCAGGGAATGAAATAGATGAATCATCCACACAGGCAGAGCAGCTAGATGCATTCCCCACCTCAGGTCAGCCTATTATTGACACCACAATGAAGGAGATGCTGCAGACCCTGAGGGGAGCTCTTCAATCTCATATGGCAATGTTTATGAGCAACACAAAAAGGGAAATCTCAGCTGTCAGCAACAGAGTGGAATATGTAGAGAATAAAATGGAGGAGTTCACCCTAGCACACAATGAACTGGTAGATGCCCACTTTGAAGTGGAAGATGAAATCAGGGCTATGCGCCTCAAAATGGCGGATATGGAAGATCGGGCCAGATGGAACAATATCAAATTTAGGGGGATCCCTGAGACGGTCAAACCCGCAGAGATCACTACCTACCTGCAAAAGCTCATGATGACTGTCCTCCCTTCTCTAAGCCCAGCAGACATCACTATTGACAGGGCACACAGACTGCCAAAACCATCCTTCCTACCTGAACAAATACCTAGGGATGTGATAGCAAGAATTCATTTCTACCACATCAAGGACCAACTCATGCGATTTGCAAGACAGCATCCCTCTCTTCCTGACCCTTATGCTGGTATCGCACTCTATGCAGACCTGTCGGAAGCCACCCTGTCAGCCAGGCACAACTTAGTACCTATCACTAAGATTTTGCGCAACAATAAGATCCTCTACAAATGGGGTTTCCCTGCAAAACTTCTGGTTGAAATTAACAATGAATCTCATGCGATAACATCGCTTGAAAAGGGCCTGGACCTCCTCCGAAAATGGCGCCTACTCCCAGCAGACGCAGTACCGGAGGACCCTAAATCACACTATCCCAGACGCAACAACCAACGTACAGCTAAGAAATATTAGCAGCAACCTGCCTAAAGCTATACTACTAGATGCTATTTCCTTTCAGTGAGTACTCTCCTCTCACAACTGTCATCTGGCTAGTTATGGTGCTTTGCAGCTTTCTAGGAAGTTGCTCTTTACAATCAACCACCCGATGTTCGGCTGTTTAAGGGTTTACCTTTTTGAACCCCCTACGTTAGTTACGAGATGATTCCCGTGACCTACTACCCGCAATACCTGCGGTCTACGTCTCATTATTTGTCAAAAGTTCAAGTTTGTTCAGTTAAACTGTTCACTTACAAGGCTATGAGGACATTGCTTTCTCAAATTCCATGCATTTTGACCATGCCCAACATCTCCACTCCAATCCCTGGAATTACCACTAGATGGCACTGCTGCGCAATTTTCCACAAGAATGAATCTTAAACTGATGTCATACAATGTGAGAGGTTTGAATAGCCCCTACAAGAGAAGAGCCCTCTGGAAGTCTGCATTGGAAGAGAAATGTGACATTCTATGCGTACAAGAAACTCATTTCACCAGTGATAACTCCCCGAAATGTACACATCCCAAATTTCCACACGTATATATGGCCAAGAATATGACAAAGAAGAACGGAGTGATGATTGCTTTCAAGGACACACTAACCTTCTCTCTCTTACAGGAACATGTTGATCCCCAAGGTCGATTTCTGATTGTAGTCGCAGAACTGGACCATGTCACGTATACTATAGTCAACTTGTATACACCTAATGTTAGAACTCTCAGGTTTGTTCGCAAAGTGGTAGGTAAGGCAAAAAAGGTGCAAAAAGGCAACTTAATAATATGTGGTGATTTTAACTTGATTATGAACAAAGAATTAGATGTGTCCTCGATGGCCTCTAAGAAGCGGCCCTCTCTAGACTCGCTGTGCCACGAAGAGAGGCTTTACGACCCTTGGCGCTGCCTTAGAACCACCGAGAGAGACTACACGTTTTATTCAGCTGTACATAAGAGCTATTCTAGAATAGATTTCTTCCTCACCGACCTGTATACTCTGCAAAATGTAATGAAAGCTGACATCCACAATATCACATGGTCTGACCACGCTCCAGTGACTATTGAGATTGTGGATGCCAACAAACACTCCCACAAACCACTGTGGCGTAACAACACATTTCTTCTATCACACCCCAAACTTAGGGACGAAATTGCAACAAAACTTACAGAATTCTTTCATTTCAATAATAATGGAGATTGCTCGCCTATGACTATCTGGTGTGCGCACAAAGCATTCGCTAGAGGCGCCCTTATACAGGTAGCCTCTAGGGAAAAGAAAAAGAAACAGCAGCGCATGACAAAACTACTTGAGAAGATAGCAGATTTAGAAGCACAACACAAGAATCCTGCTACCTCCTCAAGTGAGATACTCAAAAATCTCAATGAATGTCGAGAAGCAGTAAGACAGGAAATTAGAGCGGACTATGATACTTTTTTAAAAAACTCAAACTCTCCTACTACTCCCAAAACAACAGAGCAGGTAAAATCCTAGCCTCCCAGCTTAAAAAGAAACAGGCAAGATCTAATCTCAAAAATATCAGACATCACAAAACAAAAATAATATACCAAAATCCCAAAGATATCGCCAACGCCTTTAAGGATTATTATGAATCCTTATACAATCTCAAGACTGACCCAAACACTTACCAACCCTCGGACACAGAGATTGAACAATTCTTACAGAATGTTCATCTTCCCTCGATAGACAAAACTTCCCTACAAAAAATTATTGCGCCCATCACACTCACAGAGGTTGAATCTGTTATTCACTCTCTACCCATGCACAAATCGCCAGGAGCAGACGGATTCTCCACTGATTACAAGGCTTTCTCTGCCATCCTTGCCCCTGAACTGGTAAAAATTTTCAATATAGCAGCCTCCGATGGCGCCTTCCCAAAAGAAATGCTCCAAGCTATCATTATCACTATCCCTAAACCTGGTAAAGACATTTCAGACCCACAAAACTTCAGGCCTATTTCCCTACTAAACTCCGACTTAAAGATATACGCAAAAATCTTAGCAAACAGACTTATGGAAATAACCCCCTCCCTTATAGGACTCGACCAGGTAGGCTTTGTGAAGGGCAGACAGGCACCAGATGGAACAAGAAGGATGCTTGACCTCCTGCATATATCAGAACTAAGCAGGCAGCCCAGCATCTTTTTAGCATTAGACGTAGAAAAAGCCTTCGACAGGGTCCATTGGGCATACCTGTCCAGGACATTACTCAAATTTGGCCTATCAGGACTAATACACTCAGCAATTATGTCTCTGTACTCAGACCCATCTGCAAGAGTCTTCACCTCTAGCTTACTATCTGATCCCTATGCACTAACCAATGGTACCCGACAAGGGTGCCCATTGTCCCCAATTATCTTTTCTCTGGTCATAGAACCGCTAGCAGAGTCTATCAGAGCAAACAACAAATTAGAAGGCATTAAAGTCGGTTCTGTCAGCCATAAAATAGGTCTGTTTGCTGACGACATAATCCTTTCTCTATCAAACCCAGCAACTTCTTTACCCATTGTCAAAACACTGTTACATACATTTGGGAAAATCACCTTTTACAAAGTTAATACAACCAAAAGCTATGCACTTTCTCTCCATATACCAAATAATACCAAATCAAGATTAAAAAGTATTTTTCCCTGCAATTGGGACCCCCCTTCCATCACCTATCTTGGTGTGCAGCTGACTTCCACTTCCTCCAAAATATATTCACAAAACTTCCCTCCATTACTAATCAAAATAGAAGAGGAATTACTTCAAATTAACAAACTACATCTTTCCTGGTTGGGGAGGATAGCGGCATACCAAATGCAAATATTACCAAAACTACTATACTATTTTAGATCATTACCCATACCAATCCCCCAGAAATTTTTTACACAACTGGAGAAATGCCTGAAAACGTACATATGGGGGGGAAAAAAACCCAGAATAGCACTGGCCCACCTATATAAACCTAAACATCTAGGGGGGGTAGGACTACCGAATGCACAGACATACTATAAAGCTGCAATACTGGATCAAATGAAATACTGGTTCTCCTGCCAAACAGATAACCGCTGGTCAGATATTGAACGCACAGTAACACCAGGCCATGACCTCCCAGCGTTGGCTACAGCAGCATGTATACACTACAGACCAGAAACCCCACCTTACTTAACTATACAAGCAACAATAGATGCCTGGTCCTCCTTAGTGCATAATCACCTTACAGACACCCCAATTAAAAAACTAAATATACCACTAGCATCCTACAAACACCTAATCCCAAACTTCTCAGTCCGAACATGGAAATCCTCGGGATACAACTTCACCACACCTGCTCCACCACATCAAAATGCGATAGATATAGAACATATCAAATACAGCACTACAAAGGCAAAAACACACCACGACAGATAACTATACCACAGATTCTGTGGGACTTCCTTTTAAGCAAAACCTCCAACACTAGGAAGGGAATATCGCTCTTTTACAAATTCACCACCCCCCTCTACTTGCAATCCAAATCCCCCAGTATGATAAAATGGGAATTTGAGTTACAAAAAGAATTCTCTTTGTCCCAATGGCATGAAGCGATAAAATACAATCATAAATCTTCAGCATGTGTAGATCACTGGGACAATGCACAAAAACTCTTACATAGATGGTACATAACTCCGTATAGACTAAACAAAATGAATCCTAGTATCACACCTCTTTGTTGGAGAAACTGTCAAGCTATTGACAATATCCTCCATATATTCTGGAACTGTGCAATTATCAAACCTTTCTGGCTAAAAATACAGAAACTACTTAGAATTATCACCAGCTCTGACTGTGACATTAGCCCTGCTCTTGCTCTTCTGAGCCTAGGTATCGAAAACTATCCTCCCTTGATGAGAAGAGTTGTAACACATGTTTTATTTGCCGCACGTATAGCAATAGCCAAAGGGTGGCGTTCTTCAACACCTCCCGAGCTTGCAGAAATCGTTTCTAGAGTGAACGCTCAATTCACTATTTAAAAAAATGCTAGCATATACAGAAAGGAGAACCTCGAGTTTCCACAAACATTGGGAAGCTTGGAGTTCCTCTAAATATGCCTCCTCACATGGATGACAGTTATCCCAGCTTCTCCACTACTGAAATATAACCACCTAATGTCTAGTGGTACAATACAATGTTGAGTATGGTCAAACAGGAATTGGTATTATGGTTAGCACACACCATAGCAATAAAACACGGCTTACCTCATATTAAGAAAATGAGAAAGTCTAACAAATGTATATTAGTCAATCTAAGTTTATTAGTACTATTGGTTAACAACAAGCTTACAAGGAACTTATATAATAATATGTTTGAGTGGACCCTCAGTAAGGTCCTCTCAGGGCTAACTTTGAAAATCTATGCAGAAAGTCTGTTTACAGTGTGTACCCACAAGGGGTGACAGACTCGAGAATTGCACAATGATCCAATGAGAATATTTCTTAGTACCCTTACCAGTTAAGCTGTTTTACGCTTTTAAAGTAATTAGTTCATGAATGTCAAACAAGTTGTACATATGTGAAATGTATAAACTACTTGCATTCTTAATTTTGTATATTTTGCAAATATACCAATAAAAATCTATTGTTTAAAAAAAAAAAAAAGTCAGTGTTATAATTGCTTACGCGTAATGCATTTTATCAGGCTGCGGGAGGGAGCCGTTTTCTATTTTACATATAGACAAATTATTTGACTCCCTACCTAATCCGCCAGTTTCTCCCACATACCCCACACTGTGTCGTACCTTTGGTGCCTCCACAGTGTTTTTCTTCTTTTGCTCGGTTGCTCCTTTTTTACTACCTGTGGGGCCTAAAGTAGGTGCAAGCAGAAGAGCCCCTCTACAGCCAGTAGACGTGTGCTCATTATTATATTTGTACTTGATCCACCTGCTTATCTAGGGGACCCCCCTATTTTTTCCCTTCTTTTTTGTGTCCCACCCCTCTCTCTCTCTCTTTTTTTTTTTTTTTTTTTTTTTTTTTGAGTAAGGGCCCTTGTTATTCGGCTTAGACTCAACTGAGCGGGAATGGTGTACTCTTCTTTGGGCAGATGCCCTACGCTGATTTCTCACAATCGTAGGGGCCTTAATATACCAGAAAGATGGATATCCCTTTTAAAGGGAACTGGAAAAGGCACAGTCGGCCTTTGTATTCATACAAGAGACATACTTTCACTCTCAATCAGTGCCAAGATTGTTTAACAGATATTTCCCAGAGGTGTTCGCCAAACCCAGATCATAAATCCAAGGGAGTGTCGATTTTGCTAAACACGCACATTTTAAGGTGACTCAACAATATGCAGACCCCCCAGGGACGATTTTTATTCCTGAAGGGAAAATGGCATAATAGACAGATTACTCTTGCAAATGCCTATTTTCCTAACTCGGGACATCTAGCATTTTGTCGCCGCCTGGTGGACAAACTTAAAAGCTTTGCCACTGGTTGTATCATACTGGGAGGAGACTAACATCCCCTTGCTTCCTCTGCAGGATACCTCCAACGGTAAGTCTAGTATCTCCTTTTCTATTTTACAGAAGATTAAGACTCTGCTGACCTTGGTTGATGCTTGGTGCCTGGTACACACTACAGGTAAAGACTTTACATATTACTTATCTCTACATAAAAAACACTCATGTATTGACTATATTTTCATCACTCAACGTGATCTACCCCTGCTACACACAGCCAACACTGACAAACTTCACAAACTGTGTAACTGGAGACTGAACCCTACGATAATATCTGACCCCACCACCTGTTCGCAAATTGCCACAGCACTTAAAACCGGAACGCACGCACCAACACCCTGCAGTGGAGGGGACTTCTATAATGTAAGAGATATATAAAATGTATCTGCTGCATCCCACGCCCTGCGTCATGGTATTCAGAGATGGTGCTGATACAACCTATGCACACCCTGGATCCCCTTCTAGCCATGTGGCTTCAAACATCATATGTATTCTCCAAGGTAATCTTCCGGGTGCTTTTTTCAATCACCTTGTTGATATCTGCAGCTTATATCTCGTTTTTTGTTACTTGTATCATCATACCGTAGATACATTTTATATATCTCTTACATTATAGAAGTCCCCTCCACTGCAGGGTATTGGTGTGTGCAGTCCGGTGTTCCTGGTTGAGGTCCCCCTCTCAGCTCCCGGGCCAGGCTCCTTGGCTTACCCCTGTGGCTTTGTTTTGTCCCATGGTCTCAGTTTTGGCTATCATGTGAGTAACCTCTTTTGGCATGGCCCATTATGCCCAAATTTCCCCCTTTTTCTGCTGATTTTGTCAGACCCATGAAACTATATTGCTTTTTATACACCTTTTATAGAATTTAGATGCATCTGGCTCCTGAAGAGTGGATTGAAGTCCATGAAACGCAGTGTCGGGCCTACCTTTGATGCATCAAACACACATTGACCAATTTTCAGATGTTTTTTACTTCACATGACTTTTATCTTGTTTAGGGGATTAAGATGCATAATTGTACCTACCCATGTCCCATAGTTGTATATACATAGATTTATTGTCGATATGCGATTATTTTATGTTCAATGCATGCAATGCGTTTTTATGCCATGTTGATCATTGGTCCTTAACATACATATGTTTGTACCTCTGTGAGTGTGATTGGGCTGCATCATGCGCACCTCATTCAAAGTCCCAACCTCCCCCCTCTTTTTCTATGTGACTAACAAGGAGCCACGCTCAAAGGGCAACCAACAAAACCAACAAAATATTTTAAACATTTATGTGTGTAGCGGTACCCCCATGGGGGCTGCTGAATTGGTTATAGCAATTTGCCAATCACCCCGCTTCCGACCTCCCATCACCACATACAAACCACCAAACAGTCAATAGTTTTCTTGCTCTTTGTCGGAATCTTCTGGGTTATCTATTGGTAGATATGAGATGCTCCACCAGATCCCATTGACAATGAGGGTATCCATCCATGGCCGTAGCCTTTTGTTACTGGAATTTCCCTTTCCAGATCCCTTCTTGAATCTATTGCTTCCTGTGCTACTCTGACTATCTGATTTGTGAATTTCCCGCTACAGTGCTCCCAAGTTGATCAAAGGCATTACTCTGAATAATTCCTCTGCTTGACTGATGTAATTGCTTTGAAACAGTGATTCTCAAGTCAAAGGCCTATACCGCCTATTTCCATGACCCGCATACTAACCCCCCTCAGTCTTTGGAAGTTACTGTCCATTATTGCTTAGGCTGTGTTCCGTAGACACACAGCATGTTACTTCGCTCACTCCTGCACTTGCTTCTTTAGGTTTCACTGACCTATTCTCCACGATCAACACTCTGTGTTCCCCGCTCACAGAAAGTCGATCCACCAGTTCACTTCCTCCGCTTAACTCCTACTTCCTCCTCGATTGCACTGCACATCCCCGCATGGAAATGCCTGGCTCCTTCCTCAGCATTACATGCTGGCTTCTCTGTACTCCAGGCATCCACCCTGGACCTCCCTAGAGGGCATGCTCGATACTCTCCTCCTCCCGGGCCCCAGGCCCTCAGCCTCCTGGAATCTCTTCCTCCTCCAACTCCCCGACTCCTCCAACTCCCAGACTCCTCCCCCCGGAAGCATGTGACCCTACTTATATGAGAGACCTCCTTTCGACCAGGCAAATGAATGATTGGTCAAAACTCTCATACGAGCTTGCTTCCACTCAGGTCCCAGCCCATCCTCTCCTTTCCAGAACAATCCACCTTCAAGCAGATGAGGTATCTCTGAGCCGAAGTGTAGGTGGCCACACCCCCCGCTATCCTCACACTCCCATTCCTGAATCAAAACAATCAGGCCTAGAAAAGAACCACAGGCCTGGCTAAATTAACCTGTAACTAAGTATCGCACTACCAAACACCACTATAGCACCTACCCTAAAGTAGAGGGCGCTACATGTGTATAAGAATTGTTGTCAAATTTTTCAATAAAAATCATTTTTTAATACTATTCTTCTAATGACTCTAACTTTTCTGCGGAAAAACCCCACTGGGGGAGATTTTCCCATTCTGTATTTACCATCTATTATGTCTTTGCATTTTTTTCTAGGTGGGAAATCCAGAAGATGCAGTAAAGAGGTGTGCTGTGCAGACCTCTGTGCTCTGGAATTCATATTGGAGAAAGGACTTGTACACATGGATCTCAAGCCAGAAAATGTTCTGGTGTTTGACTAAAGCTGGCCATACACCTATAGATTAACTGCAGATTTTCTATGGTTAGATGGAAAAAGTGGAAGATTCCTCCATCCACACAGTTTAGCGAACATGGAGAAATCTGTTGCACTTTTTCCATCTAACCATAGAAAATCTGCAGATAATCTATAGGTGTATGGCCAGCTTTAGACTGACATTGTGTTAAGATCACCGACTTTGGCCTCACTAAAGTCACAGGGACAGTTATTAGAGCAAGATGTGGAAGAAAATCCTACATGTCCCCAGAGATATGTAACGTGACCATTTAAGATGGACTGGCTGTAGATGGCAGCCTTGACATGTGGGCATTTGGTGTTGTCATCTACTGCCTACTCACAGAAGAGTTTCCTTGGTGGGTGGCCATGCTTGATGATGAAGGATACAAACAATATGTTGACTGGCAAAATTATTTCCAGGAGGTTAATCCTCCAGCTGTGTCTATAATGTATAGAATTATTGATATGTATGTTTATGTTCACAGATACTGAGTCAGTTAAGCGGATACATATACCGCAAAACAAGTTGGCTACTTCTATGCAATATCTCTTTTTGACATGTTGTATACACTCCATTTTTTATTTTTATTTATATATAAAGAGGTGTGTTCTCCCAATGTATTTTCCTTTCCCCCCAAATGTTTAGTGTTATCATGACAGTATCTGCCAGAAATAATATGCTTTTGGCAGCAGATACACCTTTCCATCAATGCTGGTCAAAGGTTATTACATTCCCTTCCTAAAGAACTCCTGAGCACAAAATTAGTCTTTTGACTCCAAGTTACAAAGAGGGTCCCCACACACAACTGAACTGGTAACTACTAGATATATCCTACCAATTATTTATGTATTGCTATATGTCTTGGCTTTTATATTCATTTTTGTAATTGATCAAGTTATACCATTGCATGATAATTTTCTTGTTTACAAATAGATTGCTGGGTTTCCATTTAGGGTCCTTTAAAATGTAATTTCTGTTGTGTTCAAATTCTAAATTTAGTGGCCAAACCTTATTCCTGAGACATATACATATAGATATGGGGGTCTATTGAGCATGTAATTGTTATATGTAAATAATTGAGGGTAATAGTATTCATATTTGACAAATTTCTATAGTTTCTCTTCAAAGATTTGTTTTCTGACTAATTTAACAAATTTTCTTTTTTTTTTGCTCTCCAGGACACTTTGGCCTCCATTGCTCATGATGTGTAACATCTTCTGGATAGAATGGTCTCCTATTCACAAGGACTGCAGACGATAGACTTACAGGAGTACTTCCTCATTGTGAAGGAACTTGGAAAAAATATTTTGGAAAAGTATTCTTGGCAAACGACAATAAAACAGGTCAGTAAAATGTTCTTCCCTGAAGAAGCTCATGCTGATTGAGATGTCACCTCTGATGTTACATTGCACATGCTCCTTGAGTTCCACAAGTACTGCGGCATCCATCTTTATTGAGGCACGCCGAGACACTGGCTTGGAGCTGAATCAGGATGAGTGGCCATCACTCATATTCCTGAGGGAGAACCCAGCTACAACTCACGGACTTCATGTCTACCTGATGTGAGACGCGGAATTAAAATTTTCTATTTTTTTTTCTCTTTGGGACACTATGGCCTCTATTGCTCATGATGCGTACCATCTTCTGGATAGAATGGTCTCCTTCTATTAACAAGGACTACAGAAGATAGACTTACAGGAGTTCTTCCTCATTGTGAAGGAACTTGGAAAAGGTGGATTTGGAAAAGTATTTTTGGCAAAAGACAAAAAAAAGAGTCAAAAAATAATCTAACCACCATTTCAATTTCCTCTACAAAATATTTATATATATCCATAAAATATTGCAATATTATAGACTTTTTCCAAGAGGTCACTAATTGTAGACTTACTCTGAAATAGCAGTAAAGTAGAATCTCTGATCAACATTCTTAATAATAAGCATAATAGCAGGTATATACTTTGAACAAATATGGCCTAATAATGGAAATTGTTACATCATTACCAAAGGACTGGTGCACATGGATTTGATGCAAGATATTATTTCAGTGTTTGACCTGGACTGCCATCCCATCAAGCTCACAGACTTTGGCCTTGCTAAGGTGAAAGGGACAGTGATTAGGTGGTGTGGCACCGTGTCCTACATGGCTCCAGAAATGTGCGAAGCTGACCCTTCAGATGGTCTGGTTGTGGATGGCAGCCTTGATGTGTGGGCCTTTGGAGCTTCCATGGGAAGGATACCATTCTGGACTATGAAAAATATAAGACCCCTTTCACACTGAGGCATTTTTCAGGTGCTTTTTTTTAGCACTAAAATGCATAAAAAGTGCTTTAAAAATGCTCCCCATGCATCTCAACGGATGCTTTCACACTGAGGCGTTGCGCTGGCGGGGCGTTGAGAAAACTCCTGCAAGAAAAACGGGTTTGTAGAGGTGCCCATCAATGGATCAGAAGAAGATGTGTCATTGTGTCCCATTAATGATCTCAACTTCATGGCCTGCTTCCAGTGACACAAATCCTCAGCCTCGCTGTCTTGACCACATCCATGCCCATCAATGACCCAGAAGATGGGGGAAGCACTGGGTGGTCCTGGTGACGGCTCCAATGGCTGTTATGATGACAGACATCAGGCTGTCATGTCCCACACTTATCAAATTGTAAAGCAGAACGGCATCCCTGAAAGAACTGAACAAGACCATTCAGTACATGTATGACAACAAGAAGTACAAAAAGATGGTTCTATACATCGAGGCCTGTGAATTGGGCTCCATGATGAATCGCCTCCCCAACAACATTGATGTTTACCCCACCACAGCTGCCAACCCTACTAAGTCCGCTTACGCCTGTTATGGCAAGGAGAGAGACATACTTTGGCAATCTTTACAGCATCAGCTGGATGGAGGATTCAGAGATGGAGAAACTGTTCAAGGAGACACTACACAGTTTATACTGGTCAAGCAACACACCAATACCAGGTATGTGATGCAGTATAGAAACTGGACTATTTCCAAGATGAAGGTGAGCCAGTTCCAGGGTAACACTAAAAACAGTGGCCCCTCACATGATCCTGGAGCCAGTATACAATTAAGGCCCGGGATGTACGGACCAGGATCAAGGCCTCAGAAGAGGCCACAGCCTTGATCAAGGAATTGGTGAAGAAGCTTGCTCCTGTGGTGACAGAGTCTGATGAGTTGAAAGAAGAGATTCTCACCGATCAGAGATTTGCCCCCTCTTAAGCTGCTGCCTCAAACCTAATTTATACTCTAAAGGGCCGTACACACGATCGGACTTTTTGACAACAAACATGCAAATTAGCTGTTTTGGAGCAACATCTGACCGTGTGTACGCTCCATCGGACAAACTTTTTCTGTTTTCATCTGACTTTTGTTGGCTGTGTGAACGGACAAACTTTCCGGCAACAAAAGTCCAATGGAGCAAAGTCCGATCGTGTGTACACAAAAACCATCGGACTTTAGTCCAAAGTACAGACGCATGCTCGGAAGCAAGGACCAGCACGAAGCGGTGGGTCTTGTAAAACTAGCGTTCGTTGTGGAGATAGCACATTCTTGACGTGTCAAATTATGAAATTTCTAAATGCAGTGCACTATTCTCTTCTATTTAATGGCTTAATAATAAATCTGCTTTGCTGGTGATACTGACAGAGTACAGACAAACATATTTTACTTTGGATTTGTGTTCTAGTGATATAAATAAAAAAATGTTGTCTTTTTTTTGGCCATTTTGTTTATTGTGCATTCACAACAAATAAAATGACTAAATTATTAGACATATTCTCTGTCATCACAATTAAAAATTATAAATTATAAACAAAAAGAGCAAATGATACACAGAAAATAAAAAATATAGCCTATTAAATCATACTCAAATCAAAAAATACAACATGCTAAATTAGTAGCCCCTAAACTCCCCAGACCACTGGCCTTGTTGTGGATCCTGGGGCTGATTTTGCCACTGACCACCATGCTGCTGAGGTGGGTGGGCTTGCTGGGGTGGGTAGGTTTGCTGAGGTGGGTAGGCTTGTTGTGGAGGAGGTGGAGGTGTGTGGTCCAAATCACACACATGCGATTTAGTGGTTAGCTCTTGTTTCCTGGCCTTGCTCAAGAGCTGGATGATTAGCCCCTCACATAACTCCCGTTGATCTTCGTCAAGCTCACGGAGCTTATTAGCAGTAAAACACCCAAACCCTTCAGCACTATCGGGTGCTGTGGTGATCACAGAAGTAGCCCTAGTTAAGAACTCAGCTATGGCCTCATCCAGATGTTGGCTCTTCCTGGCCCTTTTTTGGGAGGATGCAGGGGAGGGATCCTGCAAAACAGTTGTCGTCTGGCTGCTGGGCCCAGGCTCTTCTTGGTTCCAAAGTTCCTGTGTGTGTAAAACCAACATCATTTTAATTTTTGGACATCAGTCACAAACACTTTTCAGGTCATGACTTTTTAATTTGGAAAGTGTCAAAATAGTAAAGACTATCATTCTGACCCCAGCATTTATCATTCTTGTCCTAATCCTTTTTGGCCACTACTGTCTATTGATATGGAACTCACTTTTTTAGGACAACAAATTACTATGCATTACTACCATATAAATTAAATCATTTATAATTTTTTAGGCAAGCTTTTAAACCATGCTATACCTGGGTCAAGCTGAGCTCCTCCTCCTCTTCATCCTGTGTAGGATCAGGCTCAGTATCGGTGGCCTCAGCTGATGCAGAGGGTAGTGTAGAAAGAGATCTGCCTGGTACAGTTTGATCCACCAAAAAATGGAGGCTGTTGAAATACCACAGCTTGGGAACATAGACATCTTCAGCTGCTGCTCCTGATTTTTTGGAATCGTCAATCTTCTTTCGTTCCCTGTTGTACATACTTCTGAGGCCCCCAATTTTGGTCTTTATCAAACTGCAGTTTGCTCTGGGGTACACAGTCTTTGCAAATTCCACCAGTTTATCAATTGCTGCCATCCTCTTGGCTTTATTGCAATAATCTTTATTCTTTACTTGCCACAGACACGGGAGATCTCTGTATTGCTCAATAAACTGGCTAAGAAATTCATGTGAATTCAAAGCTGACTTCATCATTTTGGTGACAAGTATCAGATGTCTGCAAAACAGAACACTAGACAAACCATAATGGGTGGCGTATAGCTCATAATCTGGTCACAATATAGGCCTTTATTTAAGCAGTAGGGATGGGCTGTATGTTCAGGTCGAACATGAGTTTGACTTGAACATTGGCTGTTCGCCCGTTCGCCAAATAGCAAACCGTTTATGTTTTTTTTTATGCAAATGCTAAAGCCGAGGGAACACCCTATAAAAGTCTAAGGGAGAATTCAAAAGTGGTAATTTAAATGGATAATATGCAAGCTAATTGCCATTAGGGATGAGCCAAACAGCCCCCTGTTTGTTTCGCACCAGAACATACGAACAGTCAAAAAATTTCTTTGTACACGCGAACACCGTTAAAGTCTATGGGACTCGAATATGAATAATCAAAAAGTGATACATTTTAAAGGCTTATATGCATGGTATTGTCATAAAAAGTGTTTGGGGACCTGGGTCCTGCCCCATGAGACATGTATCAATGCAAAAAAAGTTTTAAAAAACGGCCTTTTTTTTGGGAGCAGTCATTTTAATAATGCTTAAAGTGAAACAAGAAAAGTGTAATATTCCTTTAAATTTCATACCTGGGGGGTGTCTATAGTATGCCTGTAAAGGGGCGCATGTTTCACGTGTTTAGAACAGTCTGATAGCAAAATGACATTTCAAAAGGAAAAAAAGTCATTTAAAACTACTCGCGGCTATTAATGAAAAACAAAAAAAAGTTTTTCTTTGTTTCTGTGAAAATTTTTAGTAAATAAGTACGTTTTCTTCAATGACGGGGACTGATATGGCTGCACTGACGGGCACTGATATGGCGGCACTGATGGGCACCGATGAGGTGGCACCAATGAGGTGGCACTGATGGGCACTGATAGGCAATGACAGGTGGCATTGAACACACTGATTGGTGGCACTGATAAAACATATTGGGGGCATTGCTGGGCAGATCTGGAACATAATGGTGCCAATCAGTGCCCATTTGTGGGCACTGACTGGCACAGATTGGGCACATGTGGATGGCTAGGGGTACATACCTGGCCATCCACATGTTGCCCCTTCCCTGGTGGTCCTAGTGGTGATCCCTGGTGCTCCAGTGTGGTGATCTGAGGGGGGCTACGCTGATAAACAGTCAGCGCAGACCCCCCCTGTCAGGAGAGCAGTCGATCGGCTCTCCTCTACTCGCGTCTGTTAGACGCGAGTGAGGAAAAGACGATCAACGGCTCTTCCTATTGACAGCGTGATCAGCCGTGATTGGACACGGCTGATCACATGGTAAAGAGCCTCCGCCGGAGGCTCTTTACCAAGATCGGTGGAGCGGTGTGTCAGGCTGACACACAGCTCCACCGATCGCCGAGATGCAGGCCCCCGCGGGTGCGCAGCGGCATGTTATCCTGTTGGACGTCATATGACGTCCAGTCAGGATAACGGAACCACTTCCTGGACGTCAATCCGCTATAGGGTGGGCGGGAAGTGGTTAAAGTCTTCTTTTTTACATCTTCTTTCTTCTATGTTCCTTTGTTTTCTTCCTCCATCATCTTCTTCCTCCGATCCTCTGCTTCTTGCTCCGGTGTTCTCATCCGGCATCTTCCTCTACGGCGTCGTCTTCCCTTCTTCTTCTCGGGCCGCTTCGCATACATGATGGGAGGCTACCGCTGTGTGATGCTTCTCGTCTTCTGACGGTTCTTAAATAACAGAGGGCGGGACCACCCAGTGACCACACCCCCTCTGACGCACGGGGACTTGATGGAGAATTCCCTGTGGCCTTCCCGGTGACATCAGAGGGGGTCAACCGTTACGTAACGGGTGACATCAGAGGGGGTCAACCGTTACATAACGGGTGACCCCGCCCCTCTCTAACGTCACGCAGAAGCATCACACAGCGGGAGCCTCCCATCATGTATGCGGAGCAGCCCGAGAAGAAGGGAAGAAGACGCCACGGAGGAAGATGCCGGACGAGAACGCCAGAGCAAGAAGTAGAGGATCGAAGCAAGAACCAGAGGAAGAAGAAACCAAAGGAAGAAAGGAGGAAGACCCGAAGAAGATGGAAAGAAGAAGACTTGAAATAAAGGAATTGTCCAAAACTATCTCTTGTCATTTTTAACATTTGTGACACTTTTTTGGTGAAATGGTAGGGTTACTTTTGTACACCATTACCATTTCACACAGGGGGGGTGGGATCTGGGGGTCCCCTTGTTAAAGGGGGCTTCCAGATTCAGACAAGCCCACCTGCCCGCAGACCCCCACAACCACCGGCCAAGGGTTGTGGGGATGAGGCCCTTGTCCTCATCAACATGGGGACAAGGTGCTTTGGGGACTACCCCAAAGCACCCTCCCAATGTTGAGGGCATGTGGCCTGGTACGGTTGAGGAGGGGGGGTCCGCTCTCTCGTCACCCCCTCTTTTCCTGCGGCCTGGCAGGTTGCGTGCTTGGATAAGGGTCTGGTATGGATTTTTGGGGGGACCCTACGCCATTTTTTTTTTTGGTTTGATTTGGGGTTCCCCTGTAGGGAAATCACATACAGTTTTTAGCAATGAACTTTTATGTGTTTTGTTGGACCGACAATTCATTAATAACCGCAAGTTCTTTCGAATGACTTGTTTGACAGCAAAATGACATTTCAAAGGCAGACTGTTCTAAACACGGGAAACATGCACCCCTTTACAGGAATACTATAGACAGCACCCAGGTACGAAATTATAAGGAATATTACACTTTTATTGTTTCACTTTAAGCATTATAAAAATCACTGCTCTGGAAAAAACGGCCATTTTTCACAGTTTGTTTGACATGTACATGTCCCCTGGGGCAGGACCCAGGTCCACAAACACTTTTTATGACAAAACCATGCATATAAGCCTTTAAAATTAGCACTTTTGATTTCTCACATAAACTTTTAAAGTGTGTTCCGCGACTTTAAAATTTGCCACGAACAACCAAAAATGTTTGCTGTTCGGCGAAATGGCGAACAGCCGATGTTCGACTCAAACTCTAAGCTCATCCCTAATTGCCCTAAAAAGTTTGGGAACCTGGGTCCATGGACTTTAAGAATGTTTAAAAGTTAAACAATAAAAGTGAAATATTCCTTTACATTTCATAATTGGGTGGGGGTGTGGATGTCTATAGTATGCCTGTAAAGTTGTGCATGTTTCCCGTATGTAAAACCAGTTCAAGAGCAAAATTACATTTCCAAAGCAAAAAACTGACAATTAAAAGTACTAACGGTACGACAGAATTTTTAAACATACCTTATTCTCACGGGTACTCTCGTAACGTTCGTCTCGCGCCAAAACAGAACGTAACATTACATCACATGCTCATTTAATTTATATACACTACCTATACTGAAAACTCCGCTAGCCGAACGTCATGGCGCATTCGTTCGTACCGCGTGTTAACTTCACATAGACGGCGCATGCGTGAAACTCCGCTGGCGTCGTCCGCCCCTGACGTTTTTTTGTATAATATTCCCCGCCCCTTCTCTCTCCGGTGCGCAGTGAGGAGCAACATGGCAGAAACACAGATGTGTGATGTGTCATCATCCAGTGGGGAGGAAAGGCCAGAGGCACAAATCCCACAATCCAGGAGGAGGAGGAGATGTAAGTCCACCAACATGGCCTTTGCTGAAATGGTGGAGATGGTGGACATTTTAATTAGGCAGGATTATGATGGGAAACATGGTCCATACGCCCATCCCAATTTAGTGAAAAACAAAATCCTGTCTCATGTCGTGAGGACTCTGGAGCGCAAGTTTGATGTAAGGTGAAAGAAGGACCAACTGAGGAAGCGCTGGTCCGACCTCAAAAACAGGGAGCCGGATCAGTATCTAAAAACTAAGAAGGTACTTCCAAAAAGTAAATACTTGTCGTGTGTCCTATTTATGATCATTCACTTGCATGCTGCTCCATGTGTTTTTCTTTTACTGTTGTACTGAATGTTCGTAGCTATGAAATAACGTTCGCAGGACAAAAAGGGTCGTTTATAAATAAATACGATGATTTTAGCAGATATAGGCTTATTACTGATTTGGACATGATAATTTGTCTGATTGAACGAAGTTTAAGACATTGTTGTCTAGATGTCTTTGAAATTTGAATTAATTGCTAAATAGATTCAGTGGAATGTAAGGAGAGGACATTCAGCAGCTGTTTACACATCTGGACTCAGGAGCACTAGTGTGGGACACCAGAGAAACTTGGCCAAATAAGGTAAGTATTGCATTTTGGGTAAAAGGGAATTTTAATCATGTCTTCAACTTCGTTCTCTTCCTAAACAGACAATTGTACACAATTGCCAAAGATCTGAAACACAACAGTGAGTCCACCTCCAAATGGTTCAAACAAAGCAAAATTTAGGTTATGCTCCTGATGAGTGGCTATAAGGTCCCGAAATGGCGTAGAGCTTACAACTACCGTTATTCATACACCATTATTAGCTATGTATGGACGTTCCATTGTTATTGCATTTTGTCTTTGCCACTTTTTTCTAGTGACACTGCGTGCCACATTTATTGTTATGCATTTTTTTTATTCATATCCTCATATGTTTACATAGAAGTCCTTGTTGGAATGTATTTTATGATTGAATACAAATTATATTTATTGAGCTATGTGCCTACAAATGTAAACTTATGAATTCATGTATTACTTTATATTAAAAAATTGAAACTTTATTCTAGTTTGACTTCTGCTCCCGTGTGCCTCACTCAAAGTCCCACATCCTTTTTCTTTTTTACTTTTTAATACTGAACCGGGATGGAGGAGGGGTATGAACGGCCCCACTATCCTCATTTAAAGTCCCAATACTGCTGATTTCTCTCCTTTTAATCAAAGCAAAATTTAGGTTTTGGAGTGGCCTAGCCAAAGCCCTGACTTAAAACCAATTGGGATGCTGTATCATGACCTTATCAGGCCGTTCATGCTGGAAAACCCTCTAATGTGGCTGAATTAAAACAATTCTGCAAAGAAGAGTGGGCCAAAATTGCTTCACAGCAATGTAAAAGACTCATTGCCAATTATCAAACGCTTGATTGCAGTTGTTGCCACCAAGGGTGGCACAACCAGTTATTAGGTTTAGGGGGCAATTACTTTTTTACATAAAGCCAGGCAGGTTTGAACAGCTTTTTTGCCTTAATAAATGAAACCATCATTTAAAAACTGCATTTTGTATTTACTCAGGTTATCTTTGTGTAATACAATTTTTTGATGATCTGAGTCATTTAAGTGTGACAAATATGCAAAAAAATAAAAAAATCAGAAAGGGGCAAATACTTTTTCACACAACTGTATATGTCCAGTTTGATGCATCTGAGCGGTCATTTCACTCAAGGTTAGGCCAGTGGCAAAGGAATACAGAGGAAGCACCCATTAAGCTCTGCACATACTGAGACCCCCAGGAAGGAACGTGCAAGGGACCCCCTCTTCTGAGTGATCATCCCCTTTGTTTCTCTGAATGCTGCTTACCTTACATTAGTAAAGTAAGTAGTTAGTACACCCACAGGTGTCATTCACACTGAAGATCCATAACCACTGAAGTCACAGCGCCACCTGTTGATGGTATATAGCACTTTTTGTTTTGCACTTTTTGAGTTCAGAGGAATTCAGCTCTTCCCGACTGATTCATCAGCACTATTTGCACCTTTATTACATGGACTATCTGAATTGTTTATGCAATGTGTAATTTTACACATTAATACTTGATGGTTATATACTTTATTCACTTTAGTGACGTTATTAACACCTTTTGCACTTTATTTGACCACTATCCTTTTATGTGTTTACACATTGATGCATTGTGTACCTTTATTTGTTATTACCTGAAGGTCTCATAGCATGTGTATTTTTAAGTTATTTTTTATCTTTGATTAGCACTTCATTTATTTATTTTGGAGCGTGACACCATCTATTGGTTTTTATATAATTTGTATTGTGGGTAGTATTTGACCCTCACGGTGTCTGCTGAACCTAGATTGATTTTCATTCATTTTCCATAGTAGCGCGGGAACATCTATTATTCCATCTCATTGCAGACTTGTTGTCTCGTCAACAGATGGGCAGATTTCGGGAATTAGTTCCAGATGCAGACCAGATCGGACTGTTGTGCCCTCCGCATTTATGGAAGCCGATTTGATGCCAGTAAAGGTTGCTATTCGAAATTCAGTGGCTCCCTCTACGTGGGCATGTTATGAATCTGCGTGGAATCTGTGGTGTTCTTTTTTGCAATATCGCAAAGTGTCGAATGACTGCATTACAGAAGATTTAGTATTGTCATTCTTACTTTTTTTTAATGGCTAGTAGAAACTCTTATTCTCCTATTGTAAATACATTAGCAGGAGTGTCTTTTTTTTCAGTAAAACAAGTTTTAAAGGGCTATCGTAAAAATAACACAGCTTACCTGATAAAGAGATTGCCAATTACTGGAGATCTTTTACATAAGATATGCTCTGCTACTGCGGTAGTGCATTTTTCACCATTTGAATCATTATTGTTTAAACTGTCTTTTTGCTGCCCCTCTGAAAAGCATTTTGGGGTGGATCACGTGCCAGAAATGTAACACGCCCCTTGATTGTGCTCTTAACCAAAAACTGTCAAACCATCCCATGGCTGATATCATAATTGTTCACGTGCAGCATCATGGCAGTTGTAGAATAAAACAGAGGCAAAGATGGCAGCTTTCTTGGCTGAAACTGATCGGAGAGTTTACTTACACTTTACTCCTTGTGTATTTAGATAATGTTTGTTCTGTTTCCCTGTACAAGAGATAAGGTGAGTTTCATATGTTAGGTAACAGTTCGCCATATTGGTGTCCATTGACTGATTTCGTATTTTTTTTCCGACCGTGTGTTTTAAATGAATATATAGTGAAGAGTTGGGTGCCACAGATAGCTAATACTTTGGACTTTATGCAGAGCAGAGGAATGGTCCATCGGGACATCAAAGTTGGACAATATTCTTTTGATGGACATTGAATGTAATAAAAGAGAAAAGTGGCAGATTTTGGACTTGGATTTTGGACCCGGATGCTCCGGGGAACGCAAGCAACCTTTATGTTTTGGTTTATACCGTACACAGCTCCGGAACTCTGCAGCCTACAACAAGGGGAACAGTTACACTTCAGATGGCCTGGTTGTGAAAGGCAGCCTTGATGTGTGGGTGTTTGGAGTAGTCATCTATTGTCTTCTTACAGGGGAGCTTCCATGGGAGAATGCCATTCTAGACTATGAAAAATGTAAATATTTTGTTGACTGGCAAAACAACTTCCAGATGGATAATCCTCCTGAAGCATTGACCAAGGTTGCCTCTGGGATACAAAGGATGTTCAGTGATTTTTTTGGACAATTTACTATGATTAAAGAAGTCAAACTATGCAAGTGTTGAAATACATGAGGGAAAGCTGGAAAGCAGAATGCCCAGACAAAACAAGAGGGTAAGGATCCTATAAACAGTTATTCTGGTGTGGAATCTGATGAACCCTTGTGTGAGGCTTCCCACCTTAACTCCTCGCAGAGCAGTAATTCCGTCATGTCAACTTGCAGCTCCGTGCTTGGTTTGACCATAGATGTCTCTATATCCTAGTCTGACGACTCCAGGGCCACAGAAGGACAACATGGTAGAGGGTATAAATCATGTTTAATGATGAGTTTTCTTTACATGCTGATACAGAAGTAGATATTGGATTAATGAGATGTGGTAGGTGATGGAGCACCTGAAAGAACATCACATATGGTCAACCTTCTCAGGTATGCAGCTTTTTGGTGAAAATAAAGGGGTCATAAGATTCTATATGTATTTTGTAGTAGTGTGCAGTCATTACTCTTTGCACCACCATATCCAACACTGATTTTATTTTTACTAAAGGCATGGCATCTCAATCCACAGCACAGCTCCCAACTTTTTGCATTCAGAGGGATTACCCCTTTTTTGGAACCAAATTCCTCTGTTCTCTATAAAAATGTACTAATTAATGACCTTGAATTTGTTACACACTAACTTTCATCCAATCTCTAAGTTGTTGCAAGAAGGGCAGGAGTGTGTTCTATGCCAACATACTTTGTGCCCTTCCCTTTCATTTCAGACAGTTGGGAGGTATGCCAATGATGGCAATCTTGTTAGCAACTCTCAGATTGGTGGGGTTAAGCCTTGTAGTTACAAGTATTAAAGTGAAATCTGAATTAAAGAGGCGGATATAAAATGCCCTTCTAGTGAACAATGGTAATAGCAGGACTATACTTCTTGAAATATTTAATAGCAAAATGCTAATTGACAGATCCATTTTATTAGGAAGTTGCCCAGTCTAATTATTATATGTTTAGTGCAGCAACTCATAGGAACTGTTTTTTTATATATTTTTTGTTTTGTTTTTTGTTTTTTTACCAATCTATAGTAGTGAATCAATTGAAGGAGGATTACTTTTTCAGTTGGTGTAGATCTCTACCTTTTTTTTGCTTTATTGACTAAGAATTGTCAATTCTATGGCTATTTTCCAAATTACACAAACTATCTAGCAAGTGTCAGTAACCTAATTTATTAGCATTTCATATATTAACATTACAGAATAACTGAATACCCTGCAGAGAATACGGTAAATCAATATCCTGCAGTAAAAGAGAGACGTAGTCCTTTCAGAACCGACCACATGTTTATCTGTAACATTGTTTAAACATATTAGCACACAAAACATGCACAAATAAAGTCTCTTGTATTCACAAGGAAACATAGAATATCTGTGGTATAGTTACCAAAAAAGGATGTATGTAGACACTCTCCAGACCAGAATTCCTCTAAAAGTCTACCAGATGATCCCGTACCTTTTGTGTAGCACAGGCTCCCAGGGAGAATACTCCACCCCTATGTGACTAACAAGGAGCCGCGTTCAAAAGGGTAACCAACGAAACCAACACAATATTTTAAACATTTATGTGTATAAGCATTGTTGTCAATTTTTCAATAAAAATCATTTTTATTACTACTCTTCTAATGACTAACTTTGCTGCGGAAAAACCCCACAGGGGGAGATTTTCCCATTCTGTATTTACCATCTATGTCTTTGCATTTTTTTCTAGGTGGGAAATCCAGAAGACGCAGTAAAGAGGTGTGCTGTGCAGACCTCTGTGCTCTGGAATTCAGATTGGAGAAAGGACTTGTACACGTGGATCTCAAGCCAGAAAATGTTCTGGTGTTTGACCAAGACTGACATTGTGTTAAGATCACAGACTTTGGCCTCACTAAAGTCACAGGGACAGTTATTAGAGCAAGGTGTGGAAGCAAATCCTACATGGCCCCAGAGATCTGTAATGTGACCATTTCAGATGGACTGGCTGTAGATGGCAGCCTTGACATGTGGGCATTTGGTGTTGTCATCTACTGCCTACTCACAGAAGAGTTTCCTTGGCGGGTGGCCATGCTTGATGAAGGATACAAACAATATGTTGACTGGCAAAATTATTCCCAGGAGGTTAATCCTCCAGCTGTGTCTATAATGTATAGAATTATTGATATGTATGTTTATGTTCTGTCTGAGCACAGATACTGAGTCAGTTACAAAGCAAGCAAGCCCTGAAGAAGCAGATACATATTGCATAGAAGTAGCCAACTTGTTTTGCGGTATATCTCTTTTTGACATGTATACACACACCATTTATTTATTTTTTATATATAGAGAGGTGTGTGTTCCAATGTATTTTCCATACCCAGATGAAGGCTCGTTAGCCGAAACATGTTGGGTGGACTCCCTACGATCACCGCGATTGTTATACAGTTTTGAGCTTATTCTGATCTCCTAACATGTGAGTGTTCCTTTTTATTGTTTCAATAAATTCATGTTTTTAAACGATATCATGCCATGTGAGCTTTATTTCTCCCATGGCATGTAATTTTATCCGGTTGGCCTGTTGATAAGTCTGGACGGCTGAAGCTGTGACGGGATCTCTATCTCTCTCCTCCCCCCCCATTTGAAGTTGAGGACATCTGAGGATCCATCTTGCCAGCCTTGGTGGCTAAACAAGCTTTCTGGGACTTGTAAGACGTATGTCTTCTCAAGTCACCTGGTTCCGGTAAGCCTCCTCCGATGCTTTGGTGGTGGTCCCGACACTCATTTAGACGTCTTATTTACCTGGTGTTTTATCTATCCACTTGGCAGAAGTTCTCCATCGTTGTTTTCACTATCCTACCCTCAGAGACTTTTGGGTGGCGGGTGTGGAATTTCATCTAGATCATAATTTTCAACATTTATGGACATTTTGTTATTTCTTCACTTTTATATCATTTTTCACATTGTTTTTTCACCGGTCCAATAGTATCAATCTATATGACAGTGTGTGGCACTTAGCTTATTTTTGATTGTGTTTAGTCATTTATATGTAACCTTGAACCATATTATTTTTCTTTTTCTCGTGGGCCTTAAAGGAATGGTTTGGGCCTAGTTCACTTTTCTCATTTATAATATTTACACATTTAGCGCTACACTTTATACACTTTCTATTTTCCATACCCGCCAAATGTTTAGTGTTATCATGACAGTATCTGCCAGAAATAATATGCTTTTGGCAGCAGATACACCTTTCCATCAATGCTGGTCAAAGGTTATTACATTCCCTTCCTAAAGAACTCTTGAGCACAAAATTAGTCTTGACTCCAAGTTTCAAAGAGGGTCCCCACACACAACTGAACTGGTAACTACTGGATATATCCTGCCAATTATTTATGTATTGCTATATGTCTTGGCTTTTATATTATTTTTTGTAATTGACCAAGTTATACCATTGTATGAAAATTTTCTTGTTTACAAATAGATTGCTGGGTTTCCATTCAGGGTCCTTTAAAATGTAATTAATTTCTGTTGTGTTCAATTGGCCAAACCTTCTTCCTCAGACATGTACATATAGATGTGGGATCTATTGAGCATGTGATTATATGTAAATAATTGAGGGTAATAACATTCATATTTGACAAAGTTCTATAGTTTCTCTTCAAAGATTTGTTTTCTGACTGATTTAACAAATTTTCTTTTTTTTGCTCTCCAGGAGACTATGGCCTCTATTGCTCGTGATGTGTAACATCTTCTGGATAGAATGGTCTCCTAGTCACAAGGACTGCAGACAATAGACTTACATGAATACTTCCTCATTGTGAAGGAACTTTGAAAAGACATTTTGGAAAAGTATTCTTGGCAAACGTCAATAAAACAGGCCAGTAAAATGTTCTTCCCTGAAGAAGCTCATGCTGATTGGGTGAAGCATGTTGGCTGTTCCGACACCACGTGAGTGACGTTGAGACGTCACCTCTGATGTTACTTTGCACATGCTCCTTGAGTTCCATGAGTACTGCGACATCCATCTTTATTGAGGCACGCCGAGACACTGGCTTGGAGCTGAATCAGGACGAACGGCCATCACTCATATTCCTGAGTGAGACCTGAGCTACAACTCATGGACTTCATGTCTACCTGATGTGAGACACAAACTTAACAAATTTTCTATTTTTTTTTGCCTTTTCGGGACACTATGGCCTTTATTGCTCAAGATGTGTACCATCATCTGGATAGAATGGTCTCCTTCTATTAACAAGGACTACAAAAGATAGACTTACAGGAGTTCTTCTTCATTGTGAAGGAACTTGGAAAAGGTGGATTTGGAAAAGTATTTTTGGCAAAAGATAATAAAATGGGTCAATAAAATAATCTAACCATCATTTCAATTTCCTCTACAAAAAAATAAATAAAAAATGTATAGATAGATATCTCTATCTATATATCCATAAAAATTTGTTCTGCAAGATTATAGACTTTTTCCAAGAGGTCACTAATTGTACAGACTTACTCTGAAATAAGAGCAGTAAAGTAGAATCCCTGATCAACACTCTTAATCATAATAGCAGGTATATACTTTGAACAATGGACATGCACATGGATTTGGAGCAAGATATTGTTTCAGTGTTTGACCTGGACTGCCATCCCATTAAGCTCAGACTTTGGCCTTGCTAAGGTGAAAGGAACAGCGATTAGGAGGTGTGGCACCATGTCCTACATTGCTCCAGAAATGTGGGAACCTGACCCTTCAAATGGTCTGGTTGTGGATGGCAGTCTTGATGTGTGGGCCTTTGGAGCTTCCATGGGAAGGATACCATTCTGGACTATGAAAAATATAAGACCCCTTTTCACACTGAGCCACTTTTTATGGGTTTTAG
Organism: Aquarana catesbeiana; assembly: GCF_042186555.1. Classification (NCBI taxonomy): domain Eukaryota; kingdom Metazoa; phylum Chordata; class Amphibia; order Anura; family Ranidae; genus Aquarana; species Aquarana catesbeiana. The sequence goes on from NC_133324.1 coordinate 965,628,922, forward strand.
TGCTAAAAAAAAAAAAAAAAGCACCTGAAAAGTGCTTTAAAAACGCTCCCCATGCATCTCAACGGATGCTTTCACACTGAGGCGTTGTGCTGGCGGGGCGTTGAGAGAACTCCAGCAAGAAAAACGGGTTTGTAGAGGTGCCCATCAATTGATCAGAAGATGTGTCATTGGGTCCCATTAATGACCTCAACTTCATGGCCTGCTTCCAGTGACACAAATCCTCAGCCTCGCTGTCTTGACCACATCCATGCCCATCAATGACCCAGAAGATGGGGGGAAGCACTGGGTGGTTCTGGTGACGGCTCCAATGGCTGTTACAATGACAGACATAAGGCTGTCATGTCCCACACTTATCAAATTGTCAAGCAGAATGACATCCCTGAAGGAACTGAACAAGACCATTCAGTACATGTATGACAACAAGAAGTACAAAAAGATGGTTCTATACATCGAGGCCAGTGAATCAGGCTCCATGATGAATCGCCTCCCCAACAACATTGATGTTTACCCCACCACAGCCGCCAACCCTACTAAGTCCACTTACGCCTGTTATGGCAAAGAGAGAGACATACTTTGGCAATCTTTACAGCATCAGCTGGATGGAGGATTCAGAGATGGAGAAACTGTTCAAGGAGACACTACACAGTTTATACTGGTCAAGCAACACATCAATGCCAGGTATGTGATGCAGTATGGAAACTGGACTATTTCCAAGATGAAGGTGAGCCAGTTTCAGGGTAGCACTAAAACAGTGGTCCCTCACATGACCCTGGAGCCAGTATACAATTATTAAGGCCTGGGATATACGGACCAGGATCAATGCCTCACAAGAGACCACAGCCTTGATCAAGGAATCGGTGAAGAAGCTTGTTCCGACGGAAAATGTGTGGTAGGACCTTGTTGTCAGAAATTCCGATCGTGTGTACACAAATCCGACGGACAAAGTGCCACGCATGCTCTGAATAAATTAAGAGACTAAAGCTATTGGCTACTGCCCCGTTTCTAGACCCGATGTACATGCTTTACGTCACCGCGTTCAGAACGATCGGATTTTCCGATAACTTTGTGTGACCATGTGTATGTAAAACAAGTTTGAGCCAACATCCGTCGGAAAAAATCCATGGACTTTGTTGTCGGAATGTCTGACCGTGTGTACGGGACATAAGACTGTTTATTCAGCATCACAAATCTTCAGTACAAACCCCAGCCTTCACTTACACAGCCAAGTCCATCTAAGTCGGTTCAAATCCCAACCACGACACTACCTGCCTTTCTAATAGATATTTTATGCCTACCATGATTTTTACCTTCAGATTACATTACTGACAGTGAACTTTTGACATAGTTTGGCTTAAAAAGTTTCAGAACACTGTCTGGACAATCTGAGAAAAAAGGACACCATAAAACAGCTCTGGAATTGTATCTAGAGGAGTTTTCTGACAAAAGTCTCTTTTCTGGCCATTTGGTAGTATAAGTTAGGGACTAAGTGGAATGTCACTTCAAAGAGTTCAATTGAGGTGAGGGGGGAAGGAAGGCAGCTGGGACTGTTTATTATGACAATTGATGACCTCCAGCTGACCAAGTATCTTGAGATTTTGCCTAAGAGCACCGTCTGTTGACTGAAAATGGCAAAATCTTTAGATTACTAAAATCTATTGAAAGGTGTGGCTTTACCTGGGTTGGTGGGTGTCTTCTGCCATAGTATATAACTAAAAAGCAAAAGAACATAAGGTTGTCTGTGTTGCGTATCTCCATTATTTTATCTGTAGCTTCCTCTTTCTGGAGAACTAATCTGCTTCTACAAAGATATTGCGTCACTGGCAGAAAGAATCGCATTACTAGAATCCCATCATAAGCATCTCACGCAGAAGCCACCTCTTGGGAACTGCTAGAAACTAGGGAACGATTAAATTCTGTGCTTAATCTCAAAGCGAAATGTATTTTAGGAAAGGCTTCTATTATGAGCATAGAGACAAATGTGGCAAATTCCTCACAAAAGCTCTTAAAGAAATAACCCACGCTCAATCTATTCTATCCATTAAAAATACAGAAGGTCAAAAACTACACAAGACGGATCACATCGCATCACAATTTCACACCTTCTATACAAAGCTATATAATCTGCCCTTGCCTCACAAACCCCCAGATTTTCATGGTACTAGAGAACACATTTTGCGTACCTACATTGAGGAGAGCAGAATGCCAACACACTCACACTCACAGAGGACAAGCTTTTATTGGCTATTAAGGCTCTCAAGACGGGTAAGGCCCTGATGGGTTTATGGCCCATTATTATAAAACTTTTACTGGCATTTTAAAGGCTCCCCTCCTCCGCGCCCTCAACTACCCTCAAGACCTCACCAACCACATCCACTACCTTCAAGTCAGCACATGTTGCACGGCTTTCCAAGCTGGCTAAAGACCCTACAGACTGCTCACTTTATTGGCCAATTTCGCTACTGAACCTGGACCTAAAACTTCTGGCCAAAATTCTGGCCACTAGGCCAACATCCCTTCTTCCGAATCTTATTGGGCCAGAATAGGTGGGATCCATGCCGGGGAGGGAAGCACGTGAATGTCATAAAGGCTTTCAACCTGATCTCTTGCGCACACACACAGAACATCGAGGGCCTTCTGTCGACTAACGCGGAAAAAGCCTTCAATCGTGTGGCCTGGGATTACCTATTTGCCACCTGCAGACACATTGGTCTAGGATCGCGGCTTTGTACCACAAACCACAGACGAGGCTTAAAATAAATGGTACCCTCTCAGAGGCTGTAGATATCAACAATGGCACGAGGCAGGGCTGCCCCCTATCCCCTCTTGTTTATTTTGTCTCTAGAACCCTTTATTCGCTTATTTAATTAATGCAAACACAGACATAAGAGGCTTCCAGATAAGTGATCGCACCTATAAAGTAGCTGCATACGCAGACGACCTCCTATTCTTTCTATTACAGCCACACGTTTCAATCCCGAATTTGATCAAAGCCTTTAAACTTTTTGGATACATAACCAATATGAAAATAAACTACACCAAGTTGGAAGCCCTCAATCTTACGCTACCACATGACTTACTTGTTAGAGCACATACTTCTTGCTCATTTAATGGATATCGTCATCCATCACATACTTGGGCATAAAACTTATGGGCAACTTTGTAGATAAACCCTTTTCGTGGTTTGGCAGGGCTGCCATCCTTAAGATGGTAATACTGCCTTGAATTTTATACTATTTCCATACCCTGTCCATACCAATACCCTGCCAATTCTTCAAACAACTCAAGGCTATCATGCGCACCTTTATCTGGATGGGGAAAAAACCACGCATAAAAGTTGACACACTTACTAAATCAAAAGAGGGGGCATAGGACTTCCTGACTTCAAACTTTACCATTTCGGGATACACTTAGCCAGAATCCTGGATTGGAATTGTCACAGGGAGCAGAAAGACTGGGTCACCTTGGAGGAGGCATCGTCTACACTGCACCTGAGATCCCTCCCCTGGATTTCTTGGAAGAAAGTGCCGTACAATTTGCAACATCACCCACTTATAGGAGTGACATTTAAAACGTTTCATGTGATGACAAGATGCTTCAAACTGTCTACACCCCCAGGTCCTCTTACACCCATCACCTACAATCCAGACCAACAAGTGCCCCGTTTAATAACACACTGTGTTGACGCTGGCAAGTTAAAATTCTTTGCCTCTCTTAAGATTTGAGCTCCCCAAACTGTTTCTCATACTGGACTTATCGCCAAGTACACAACTTTATTCACACATCTCCGGCTAAACAACAGCTAACCAGACACACCAACCCCTTTGAATATGTCTGCCTCTCTGGAACCCCGATAGCCAAATCTACCTCCCTAATGTATTCTTGGCTCTGGGGGGGACAGAGATAGGAGAGACCCATGGAGCACGAGCAGCAGGAAAAAGCTATTGAAGCAAACCTATCTGATAAACAATGGCGACAAGCCCCAATTGTTGCACACAAATGTTCCATTGGTACACAATGGACTACAAGAAATGTCTTATAAGCTACTAACACATTGGTATGCCACACCGTTTAGGTTAAAAATGGTACCCACTGTCCTCGGACTCCTGTTGGAGATGTGAGCAGGCACAGGGTACATTACTGCACATCTGGTGGGACTGTCCCCTACTGCGGCCCTTTTGGAATAAGGTATGTGAACTGATTACACTCATCACAGACACAAAAATCCCTCTCTCACCCATGTGTATATCGCATATTGCGGATTACTCCATGAGACGTTACAAAGACGTCACAAAAAGTCTTTTGACAAGACACCTGCTAAATGCAGCAAATATCCTGATTCCCAGGCGCTGGAAATCAAAGGATATTCCTTCCATCCCCGAATGGCTCCACTCCATAGGAGATATATACCACATGGGAGAGACTGTAGCGATTGCTAGGGAATCCTTTGAAAAATTCAACAAGCTATGGTCTCCCTGGGTAGTGTTCCGTTACTCTGACCAATATATACAACTTGATACAGGTTGAAAACATCACTCCAGCTTGGATCACTACTAACACCTCTAGTAGGTTGGAACACTGATTGAACGCTCACCACTGTATAAGATTGATGTCACAGTTTCTTTTATAGGCACTAATGACTTTCATACCCGCTCTATTGATAAATCTGTCTTTTAGGCTCTCTCCCCATGGACCTTTTATCATGGACCCTTACTTTTTCCCACCCCCCCCTCCCCTTTATGTGTAGCTCATCGTACCGACCCTGTGCTCAGATAAGCCAACAAAATTAAAGTGTCAGATCGCATGTTTTGATGTGACCTAAGGCCAGGGCCTCACAAGAGATTAATTATCTTTTTATCATCTAGGGCTAGGTTTTTATTATTTTGTCTCCTGTTCTTGTCTTGAAAGTTCATGATTGTTTATGCTCACTGTACTGATTTGCTGTGCTTATGTACACCTTGACCTTTGTAAGCCATCTTTTAAGAAAAGTCTTATTGTTAAAAAAAATATGTAATTAAAAAGTAACCTTAGAAACATTTTGCACTCATTTGCCATATTTGCGCTCTTCAACTAGTAGGGTACCAATTAGTGGTCATCAGGCCCACTTCTAAGGTTTGTGTTCTTGCCACCGCTGCCCTTGTGGGCCTCTCTTCTGGGGGTGTTAGGCCTATTTGCAGTCATACGGCTGCCCAGGGCACTGAGGGGCTTTGTCCCCAATCGTTGCCCGGTTTGCACCATTGCCGTGTGCATTTTCCCACCCCTTGGGATTTCCCATCTTTTTAGTGTCCATCTCTCCTACTTCACTCTGTGTTCCACTCTTATGTGAAGCTTGTTCCTCCGTCCCGTTGTCTGCTCTTTTGTCGGGGGGTTGCTGTGGGGGCATACCTCTGGATGCAGTGTTCGGCTGGTTCCTTCCCTCAGTGTCTGCATCCGTGGCCGCACTCCCCCCTCCACTTGCTTCAGGGCATTATGCTTTTCTTTAAAAATAACAAACATGTCGTACTTATATGCTCTGTGCAGTGGTTTTACACAGAGCAACCCAGATCCTCTTCTTGGGTCTCTCGGTGGCTCTCCTGGCCCCTCCTTCCTTCTGAGTGCCCCTGCAGGAAGCAGCTTGCTGTGGGGGGCACCTGAGCCGAGCCACAGCTCTGTGTGTCCATTCATTAACGGACCTGAGACTCGGCCCAGCCCCCTCTCTCTCCCGATTGGCTAACTGACTTTGACTGACAGCAGCAGGAGCCAATGGTGCCGCTGCTGTGTCTCAGCCAATCAGGATGGAGATTCCCAGAGAGCTGAGGCACTCGTGCACAATACTGGATCGAGATGCATCTCGGGTAAGTATTTAGGGGGGCTAGAATGCATATAAGAAAAAAAAATGCTGTCTTTATGCCTTGTATACACAATGAGAAAACCAGAAGAAAAATTCTTCTTTAGACACGTCTGTACAACAATATGATCATTAGTACACAGCTTTCTTCCAAAATATTCTGAAGGGACAATCAAGAGTTTTTTTTTTTTCGGTACAATACCAGGTCACAAGTTTACTTTAGTCATGTTTTAGTCCAAAAATACAATACTAATACATCACTTCCAAACTTTGTCATACAAGAATTTTCATACTTTAGTAGCCTATTCACATTCGATATTGAGACTAGCATGCAGAAAAAAAACGGATGATCATTTGTCTGATAATCTTATTGTGTATACTATGCTTTAGAAACACTTAAAATATATTATAATATATTATAAAACCTATATGACATGGCTCCATGCACGCTGCACAGCAATAAAGTACTATAGACACCCCCCCCCCCACCGCATGGCCCATACAGCTCTATAACACTGGTGGAGGTTCCATTCACAATTGTGAAACTTTTCCTTCAGGAAATAGTATAGTAGCAAGTCCTAGTTGCAATCTTGAAACACCCAATACGAGGACAATATGCGACTGGTCTAAACTATGTGGCATGTTCACTAATGCCAGGAGCATGGCGGACAAGATGGGTGAACTAGAGATACTGTTGTACAAGGAGGATTTGGATTTTGTGGGAATTTCAGAGACCTGGTTCAACAGCTCTCATGATTGGCTGGCAAACATTCAAGGGTATACCCTATACCGCAAGGATAGAGAGGGTAAAAAAGGGGGAGGGGTATGCCTATATATCAAGAATAATGTACAAGTGAATGTGAGAGATGACATCACTGAGGGGGCTACGGAGGAGGTGGAATCTTTATGGGTAGAGCTCCAAAGGGATGAAGCTAAGGGGAAAATAATACTGGGAGTATGCTATAGGCCCCCTCACCTGAGGGAGGAAGTGGAGACGGATCTCCTATCACAAATTGGATTAGCAGCAAGGCTGGGAAGTGTTATCATAATGGGGGATTTTAATTATCCAGACATAGACTGGGTGGAGGGAACCGCGCATTCATTTAAGGCTCACCAGTTCCTTAATGTCTTGCAGGACAATTTTATGGGTCAGATGGTAGACGCACCAACTAGAAATAAAACCTTACTAGTAGGGATGAGCTTCGAGTTCGAGTCGAACTCATGTTCGACTCGAACATTGGCTGTTCGCAAGTTCGCCGAACAGCGAACAATTTGGGGTGTTAGCGGCAAATTCGAATGCCGCGGAACACCCTTTAAAAGTCTATGGGAGAAATCAAAAGTGCTAATTTTAAAGGCTAATATGCAAGTTATTGTTATAAAAAGTGTTTGGGGACCCAGGTCCTGCCCCAGGGGACATGGATCAATGCAAAAAAAGTTTTAAAAACGGCCGTTTTTTCAGGAGCAGTGATTTTAATAATGCTTAAAGTCAAATAAAAGTGTAATATCCCTTTAAATTTCGTAGCTGGGGGGTATCTATAGTATGCCTGTAAAGGGGCGCATGTTTCCTGTGTTTAGAACAGTCTGACAGCAAAATGACATTTTGAAGGAAAAAACTCATTTAAAACTACCCGCGGCTATTGCATTGCCGACAATACACATAGAAGTTCATTGATAAAAACGGCATGGGAATTCCCCAAAGGGGAACCCCGAACCAAAATTAAAAAAAAAAAAATGACGTGGGAGTCCCCCTAAATTCCATACCAGGCCCTTCAGGTCTGGTATGGATTTTAAGGGGAACCCCGCGCCAAAATTAAAAAAAAAAAAAAAAACGGCGTGGGGTCCCCCCCAAAAATCCATACCAGACCCTTATCCGAGCACGCAACCTGGCAGGCCGCAGGAAAAGAGGGGGGGACGAGAGTGCGCCCCCCCCCCTCCTGAACCGTACCAGGCCACATGCCCTCAACATTGGGAGGGTGCTTTGGGGTAGCCCCCCAAAACACCTTGTCCCCATGTTGATGAGGACAAGGGCCTCATCCCCACAACCCTGGCCGGTGGTTGTGGGGGTCTGCGGGCGGGGGGCTTATCGGAATCTGGAAGCCCCCTTTAACAAGGGGACCCCCAGATCCCGGCCCCCCCCTGTGTGAAATGGTAAGGGGGTACAAAAGTACCCCTACCATTTCACTAAAAAACTGTCAAAAATGTTAAAAATGACGAGACAGTTTTTGACAATTCCTTTATTTAAATACTTCTTCTTTCTTCTATCTTCCTTCATCTTCTGGTTCTTCTGGTTCTTCCTCCGGCGTTCTCGTCCAGCATCTCCTCCGCGGCGTCTTCTATCTTCTTCTCCTCGGGCCGCTCCGCACCCATGGCATGGGGGGAGGCTCCCGCTCTTCTCTTCTTCTTCATCTTCTTCTCTTCTTCTTTTCTTCTCTTCTTCATTTTCTTCTCCAGGCCGCTCCTCACACATGCTAGCATGGCGGGAGGCTCCCGCTGTGTGACGGCGCTCCTCGTCTGACAGTTCTTAAATAACGGGGGGCGGGGCCACCCGGTGACCCCGCCCCCCTCTGACCCACGGTGACTTGACGGGACTTCCCTGTGACGTCACGGGGAATGCCACAGGGAAGTCACGTCATGTCCAGTGTGTCAGAGGGGGGCGGGGTCACTGGGTGGCCCCGCCCCCCGTTGTTTAAGAACTGTCAGACGAGGAGCGCCGTCACACAGCGGGAGCCTCCCTTCATGCCAGCATGGATGCAGAGCGGCCCGGAGAAGAAAATGAAAGAGAAGAAGAGAAGAAGATGAAGAAGAAGAGAAGAGCGGGAGCCTCCCCCCATGCCATGGGTGCGGAGCGGCCCGAGGAGAAGAAGATAGAAGACGCCGCGGAGGAGATGCTGGACGAGAATGCCGGAGGAAGAACCAGAAGAGCCAGAAGAACCAGAAGATGAAGGAAGATAGAAGAAAGAAGAAGTATTTAAATAAAGGAATTGTCAAAAACTGTCTCTTGTCATTTTTAACATTTTTGAAAGTTTTTTAGTGAAATGGTAGGGGTACTTTTGTACCCCCTTACCATTTCACACAGGGGGGGGCCGGGATCTGGGGGTCCCCTTGTTAAAGGGGGCTTCCAGATTCCGATAAGCCCCCCGCCCGCAGACCCCCACAACCTCCGGCCAGGCTTGTGGGGATGAGGCCCTTGTCCTCATCAACATGGGGACAAGGTGTTTTGGGGGGCTACCCCAAAGCACCCTCCCAATGTTGAGGGCATGTGGCCTGGTACGGTTCAGGAGGGGGGGGGCCGCACCCTCGTCCCCCCCTCTTTTCCTGCGGCCTGCCAGGTTGCGTGCTCGGATAAGGGTCTGGTATGGATTTTTGGGGAGACCCCACGCCGTTTTTTTTTTTTTTTTTTTTGGCGCGGGGTTCCCCTTAAAATCCATACCAGACCTGAAGGGCCTAATATGGAATTTAGGGGGACTCCCACGTCCTTTTTTTTTAATTTTGGTTCGGGGTTCCCCTTTAGGGAATTCCCATGCCGTTTTTATCAATGAACTTCTATGTGTATTGTCGGCAATGCAATAGCCGCGGGTAGTTTTAAATGAGTTTTTTCCTTCAAAATGTCATTTTGCTGTCAGACTGTTCTAAACACAGGAAACATGCGCCCCTTTACAGGCATACTATAGACACCCCCCAGGTACGAAATTTAAAGGGATATTACACTTTTATTGTTTGACTTTAAGCATTATTAAAATCATTGCTCCTGAAAAAAAGGCCGTTTTTAAAACTTTTTTTTGCATTGATCCATGTCCCCTGGGGCAGGACCCGGGTCCCCAAACACTTTTTATGACAATAACTTGCATATTAGCCTTTAAAATTAGCACTTTTGATTATTCATGTTCGTGTCCCATAGACTTTAAACGGTGTTCGCGTGTTCGAACGAACTTTTTTCCTGTTCGCATGTTCTGGTGCGAACCGAACAGGGGGTGTTCGGCTCATCCCTACTTACTAGATCTACTGATTACCAACAATACAGACCTGATAACAGATGTGGAAATACGGGGCAATTTAGGTAACAGCGATCACAGGTCAATTAGTTTCAGTATAAATCACACAAATAGGAAACATGAAGGGAACACAAAGACACTGAATTTCAAAAGAGCCAACTTCCCTAAACTACAAACCTTGCTAAAAGGCATAAATTGGGATAAAATATTAGGAACAAAGAATACGGAGGAGAGATGGGTTTGCTTTAAGAGCATATTAAATAAGGGGCATTAGCCAATGTATCCCATTGGGTAATAAATTTAAAAGAGCGAACATCCTGGATGGCTTAACTCCAATGTAAAAATGCATATCAAAGAAAAGGAGAAGGACTTCAAAAAATACATGGTTGAGGGATCATCCTCAGCATTCAGAATTTATAAAGAATGCAATAAGAAATGTAAGGGTACAATTAGGATGGCTAAGATAGAACATGAAAGACACATAGCGAAGGAGAGCAAAAAAAATCCCAAGAAATTCTTTAAGTATGTAAACAGTAAAAAAGGGAGGACAGACCATATTGGCCCCATAAAGAATGAGGAAGGACATCTGGTTACAAAGGATGGGGAGATGGCAAAGGTAGTGAATTTATTCTTATCCTCAGTCTTCACGAGTGAATCGGGGGGCTTCAGTAACCAAAACTGCAGTGTTTATCCTCATGACACAACACAGGAAGCACCTCCATGGTTAACAGAGGACGGAATTAAAATTAGACTTGAGAAACTTAACATTAATAAATCACCGGGACCAGATGGCTTGCATCCGAGGGTACTTAGGGAACTCAGTCAGGTGATTGCCAGACCGTTGTTCCTAATTTTTACAGACAGTCTATTGACTGGAATGGTACGAGCTGATTGGAGAAAAGCCAATGTAGCACACCAATATTTAAAAAGGGCCCAAAACACATCCCTGGGAATTACAGACCAGTTAGCCTAACATCAATAGTATGTAAACTCTTGGAGGGGATGATAAGGGACTATATACAAGGATTTTAGTAATAAGAATGATATCATTAGCAGTAATCAGCATGGATTCATGAAGAATCATTCTTGCCAAACCAATCTATTAACCTTCTATGAGGAGGTGAGTTGCCATCTAGATAAAGGAAGGCCCGTAGACGTGGTGTATCTGGATTTTGCAAAAGCATTTGACACAGTTCCCCATAAACGTTTACTGTACAAAATAAGGTGCGCTGGCATGGACCATAGGGTGAGTACATGGATTGAAAACTGGCTACAAGGGCGTGTTCAGAGGGTGGTGATAAATGGGGAGTACTCAGAATGGTCAGGGGTGGGTAGTGGGGTTCCCCAGGGTTCTGTGCTGGGACCAATCCTATTTAATTTGTTCATAAACGACCTGGAGGATGGATAAACAGTTCAATCTCTGTATTTGCAGACGATACTAAGCTAGGCAGGGCAATAAACTTCTCCGCAGGATGTGGAAATCTTGCAAAAAGACCTGAACAAATTAATGGGGTGGGCGACTACATGAAATGAGGTTCAATGTAGAAAAAAGTAAAATAATGCATTTGGGTGGCAAAAATATGAATGCAATCTATACACTGGGGGGAGAACCTCTGGGGGAATCTAGGATGGAAAAGGACCTGGGGGTCCTAGTAGATGATAGGCTCAGCAATGGCATGCAATGCCAAGCTGCTGCTAATAAAGCAAACAGAACATTGGCATGCATTAAAAAGGGGGATCAACTCCAGAGATAAAACGATAATTCTCCCGCTCTACAAGACTCTGGTCCGCCCGCACCTGGAGTATGCTGTCCAGTTCTGGGCACCAGTCCTCAGGAGGGACGTACTGGAAATGGAGCGAGTACAAAGAAGGGCAACAAAGCTAATAAAGGGTCTGGAGGATCTTAGTTATGAGGAAAGGTTGCGAGCACTGAACTTATTCTCTCTGAGAGGGGATATGATTTCAATTTACAAATACTGTACTGGTGACCCCACAATAGGGATAAAACTTTTTCGCAGAAGAGAATTTAATAAGACTCGTGGCCACTCATTACAATTAGAAGAAAAGAGGTGTAACCTTAAACTACGTAGAGGGTTCTTTACTGTAAGAGCGGCAAGGATGTGGAATTCCCTTCCACAGGCGGTGGTCTCAGCGGGGAGCATTGATAGCTTCAAGAAACTATTAGATAATCACCTGAATGACCGCAATATACAGGGATATGTAATGTAATACTGACACATAATCACACACATAGGTTGGACTTGATGGTCTTTTTTCAACCTCACCTACTATGTAACTATGATCTCCTTCCAAGTAATCAAACTTTTGTATCAGCGGCTCCCTACACAGAACACTTTACTTTCTAGATCTTCTATTTCTAGAAGCTCAGAAGAGACAACCAAGTCCTATTTATGAATGATTTCCCTGGACTGAGCTCTGTCTCTGATATTGACATCTCCCTATTTGCACTCCCTGTACTGACATACAAGTTTTTTCTCTCCCTATACTGAGATAAAAGTCGTCTCTATCTCTGTATATCAATCAAGATTATTCCTATAAGCAGCTTCAATGTCATTGTATGTTGGTATAATCACCCTACCCAGCACACCTCCCTCTCCCAATACACAAATGGGAGACTGCTTCTCCTCTCCACCCAGATATAGTTATCATTCACCCCGCCCCCTCATCACATGACCTCTCTCATTAGCTATTCAAACTGAGCTATAGCCCCTCCCTTTCACAGATTAACCTTATTATGTCATTCTCTCTCTTAGCTGATTTAATACATTTTGATTTAAGAAAAACTGACCCCCCCCCCCCCCATATACACGGTCCAGACATTCATTCAGAGTTCTGTGAATGAAGAGATTACAAGTATGGACAGCCTGTTCAGATGACGGCTTGTAGTCCCCAATGAAATGAGGGGGCGCTGGTGAGCATTCTCATAGTTCGATTCTTCGAGTCATTTAGTAACTGCCTGTTATTGGAGGTACGGGGGAGACATCTACACTGACATTCTGCAGGAGCCTGACATTGTACCAGAGATCTGATGATCACAGGTGTAATGCAGTACAGGCTCCTAAGAAAAATAAAATGAAAAAATACATATTTTTTTTTACCTCCAAAAAATGTGCATTTACTTCTTAAAAGTGAACTTATTCTTTAATCATTATGTGAATTCCCCTGTAGGCATCTGAGAAAGCTTTTCTGTTCTTACATTACTTTTGTGCAAAATTGTGTTAGCCAATTCAGAAACCAAATTCATGTTCTTCTGGTGAGCAAAAAACTTCATGCTGATTTCTTATTTTATTTTCAACTGATTCATGAGAGTCATACACAACTTTCCTCCATCCACAAGAAACATGCTGCTTTCCACCATTAATTCCAGTATGATCGGGGTAATGGGTTGTAGATCGGGACAAATACATGAAAACGGCAAATTCAGAAGTTTAGAGTAAGTTGGCTGGTTGGACTCCTGGATTATCCTTGGTGTTCTATTCTGTTCGGGGGGAGGGTCTTATGTCACACCTGTTATGGGTGAGGTGAACCAAATTAATTAAGCAGATAGACCTTCATTGGGTGTGTCTCCACCTCTGGTGACATCTTCACAAATAAAACATGAAGAGGAATTTGCAGCCATTTAGAGAAAGGGACAGAAGAGTTTTCAGAATGAAAGGAAAAGGGAGGAAAAGGTTTCTAGAAAACCCACTTTCCTCATGGAATTACGACAGAAGGTAGTTTCAAGGCACGCAGGGAGCCTTGTTTAGGTTTAGTGGCCTGAGGTGAGGTCACATGGCTTATAGGAGTTAGGCCATGTGAGTTTTGCCACTGTTTATTCAAACAAGCAGAGTACTTGGTTAGGATTGGTTGGTTTGAGGGGGAGGTCACATGGCCTACTAGGGATAGGCCATGTGAATCTTGCCTCAGAATTTTCCACAACCTCCTGAGCCTGATTATATAGAATGGGTTCTGTGACTGGGAGCTCATTTGTCTCAGAAGGCACAGCAATGGCGCCTCAAACCCCCCCCCCCCCCACCAAAAAAAAAATAAAAATAAAATAAATATATATATAAAAAAAATATTTTGTCGCGTCTGATATTATGTGGTGGCGTCACCTTAAAGTCAAGGGGGGCAGCTGAAAGACTATACAAGGTGACCTGAGTTTTAATGACGGGTCAAATATATATATATATATATATATATATATATATATATATATATATATATATATATATATATATATATATATATATATATATATATATATATATATATATATTATTTATTTTTTTTTTTTTTTTTTTTTTCTCAATATATTGATTTTATATTAAACATATTTTAAACTGTAAGTTAGTGAGGACTTAAATTGTATTGTATCAATATATCCAAATTGATTTCAAGGCATATTAACAAAGACATATTGATAAAATTGCTGTATAAGCTGACTACTATAAATTAGAGAGTAGGGATTTTTTTTACAAATCTGTGTATATATTGGGATGATTTTGGTGACATGGGGCCAGTTCTCAATTTCAGGAGATTGTCCCTGGAAGCTGCATGATAACCATCATGTCTTATAACTCAACCACTGATGTAGGGGCATTTTTCCATCTAGTGACACCACCGATGCAGGGCCATTTTTTTCCATCCAGTCACACCACCGATGCAGGGCTATTTTTTTTCCATCCAGTGGCACCACCGATGCACGGTCATTTTTTCCATCCAGTGACACCACCGATGCACGGTCATTTTTCCATCTAGTGACACCACCGATGCAGGGCCATTTTTCTTCTTCACTACTGTTAGCCCCTTATGTGTGCTCCATTTTTAAACTCTAAGATCCCTTTCACACCGAGCCGCCTATATCGTCCGCGGTAAAACGCAGCTATTTTTATTGGCATTTTACCGTCAGATTAGCGGCGCATTTCGGCCGCTAGCGGGGAGCTTTTACCCCCTGCTAGCGGTCGAGAAAGGGTTAAAACCGCCCGCAATGCGCTGCAACAGCGGCATTTTGCCGGCGGTATCCCAGCGCTGCCCCATTGATTTCAATGGGGAGCAGCGGTGGAGGAGCGGTAAACACACAGCTCCAAAGAAGCTGCTGGCAGGACTTTTCCTGATGTCCTGCCAGTGCAGCACTCCGGTGTGAAAGCCCTCGGGTAGGGTAGGGTAACGTGAAAGCCCTCGGGTAGGGTAGGGTAACGTGAAAGCCCTCGGGTAGGGTAACGTGAAAGCCCTCGGGTAGGGTAGGGTAACGTGAAAGCCCTCGGGTAGGGTAGGGTAACGTGAAAGCCCTCGGGTAGGGTAGGGTAACGCGAAAGCCCTCGGGTAGGGTAGGGTAACGCGAAAGCCCTCAGGTAACGCGAAAGCCCTCGGGTAACGCGAAAGCCCTCGGGTAACGCGAAAGCCCTCGGGTAACGCGAAAGCCCTCGGGTAACGCGAAAGCCCTCGGGTAACGCGAAAGCCCTCGGGTACAGTAAAGTGAAAGCCCTCGGGTAGAGTAAAGTGAAAGCCCTCGGGTAGAGTAAAGTGAAAGCCCTCGGGTAGAGTAACGTGAAAGCCCTCGGGCTTTCACACTGGAGACAATGCTGCAGCTGTTTGAGGGCGGATTGCAGGCGCTATTTTTAATGCTATAGCTCCTGCAAAACGCCCTCGGTGTGAAAAGGGTCTTACATACTACAATTTATATATATATATATATATATATATATATATATATATATATATATATATATATATATATACATATACACACACACACACACACACACACACACACACACATACATACATATACACACACACACACACACACACACACACAGGTATGGTATTTTGCTCTGCATGCCACTATTTTCCCAGAATCCCCACCTGAGAGGGGGGAGGTGCACAGTAACCAGTGTATATAATGGCAGAGCAGGCCATGACCTGTATGTACTGGCTGTGATTAAACACAATGCAGTGTCAGGGCAGTGAGCCATGTGTAATAGCATTTCTGTCCAATCAGCAGTATATGATGGCAATGTAGACCCTGCATCGGTGGTGTCACTGGATGGGAAAAATAACCCTGCATCGGTGGTGTCACTGGATGGGAAAAATTTCTCTGTGTCAATGGTGTAGCTAAGAGGAAAATGGCGCTGCATCAGTGGGGATAAGGTGCAGCCAATCAGTGAAGGGGAGATATCGGCATGTACATTGTAATACACACAGATCACCTTATAGTGCAGAGCTCAGGGCTGAGTTGTGAGACATGATGGTTATCATGCAGCTTCCAGGGACAATCTCCTGAAATTGAGAACTGGCCCCATGTCACCAAAATCATCCCAATATATACACAGATTTGTAAAAAAATCCCTACTCTCTAATTTATAGTAGTCAGCTTATACAACAATTTTATCAATATGTCTTTGTTAATAATCCTTGAAATCAATTTGGAGAGATATAGATATATATATATATATATATATATATATATATATATATATATATATATATATATATACACATATACATATACACACACACACACACACACACACACACACACACACACACACAGTAGGTGACCGCGATATTGTGTCAATCTCGCCGCACTTCTCGGCGAGATTTGACACCTACGAGCCCCGTCGCAGGAGCCAGCGCCGAGATGGCTCACTCATCGGGAAAGGAAAACTTTGTTTTCCTTCCCCGATGAGTGACAGGCAGTGCTGACAGCTGTCTAGTATGAATCCTGAGGCGGGAACACCGCGCCAAATTTTAAATGAAAAAAACGGCGTGGGTTCCCCCCTCGGGGGCATACCAGGCCCTTAGGTCTGGCATGGATTGTAAGGGGAACCCCCTATGCCGAAAAAAATCGGCGTGGGGGTCCCCCCCAAATCCATACCAGACCCTTATCCGAGCACGCAGCCCGGCCGGCCAGGAAGGGGGGTGGGGACGAGCGAGCGCCCCCCCCTCCTGAGCCGTACCAGGCCGCATGCCCTCAACATGGGGGGGTGGGTGCCTTGGGGGAGAGGGGGCACCCTGCGGGCCCCCCCACCCCAAAGCACCTTGTCCCCATGTTGATGAGGACAAGGGCCTCTTCCCGACAACCCTGGCCGTTGGTTGTCGGGGTCTGCGGGGGGCTTATCGGAATCCGGGAGCCCCCCTTAATAAGGGGGCCCCCAGATCCCGGCCCCCCACCCTGTGTGAATGAGTTTGGGGTACATGGTACCCCTACCCATTCACCTAGGGAAAAGTGTCAGTATAAAAAAAAAAACACAGTACACAGGTTTTAGGAATAATTTATTAGTCAGCTCCGGGATCTTCTTCCGACTTCGGGGGGTCTCCTTCCGACTTCTCCCGGTGTTCGGCCTCTTCTCCGGGCCCCGCCGCTATCTTCTTCCAGCTCTATTGCCAGTGAGGGGCCCGGTCTGCTGCCGCTGTCTTGTCGCCGCTGTCTCGCCACTTCTTCTCTTCTTTTCTTCTTCCCCGATGTTGACACGACGCTCTCTCCGGCTCGAATGCTGTGTGCGAGCTGCGGAGCCATTTATATAGGCGGTAACCCTGCCCCCTTACGACATCATGGTCCCAGCATGCGCAGGGACTCTGGGGTCACGCCCCCTTATGACGTCAGAGTCCCTGCGCATGCTGGGACCATGACGTCGTAAGGGGGCGGGGTTACCGCCTATATAAATGGCTCCACAGCTCGCACACAGCATTCGAGCCAGAGAGAGC
Organism: Aquarana catesbeiana; assembly: GCF_042186555.1. Taxonomy (NCBI): domain Eukaryota; kingdom Metazoa; phylum Chordata; class Amphibia; order Anura; family Ranidae; genus Aquarana; species Aquarana catesbeiana. The sequence goes on from NC_133324.1 coordinate 965,646,448, forward strand.
GTCGTGTCAACATCGGGGAAGAAGAGAAGAAGCGGCGAGACAGTGGCGAGAAGACAGCGGCGGCGAGACAGCGGCGACAAGACAGCGGCGGCGAGACAGCGGCGACAAGACAGCGGCAGCAGACCAGGCCCCTCGCTGGCAATAGAGCTGGAAGAAGATAGCGGCGGGGCCTGGAGAAGAGGCCGAACACCGGGAGAAGTCGGAAGGAGATCCCGGAGCTGACTAATAAATTATTCTTAAAACCTGTGTACTGTGTTTTTTTTATACTGACACTTTTTCCCTAGGTGAATGGGTAGGGGTACCATGTACCCCAAACTCATTCACACAGGGTGGGGGGCCGGGATCTGGGGGCCCCCTTATTAAGGGGGGCTCCCGGATTCCGATAAGCCCCCCCGCCCACAGACCCCGACAACCAATGGCCAGGGTTGTCGGGAAGAGGCCCTTGTCCTCATCAACATGGGGACAAGGTGCTTTGGGGTGGGGGGGCCCGCAGGGCGCCCCCCTCCCATAAGGCACCCACCCCCCCATGTTGAGGGCATGCGGCCTGGTACGGCTCAGGAGGGGGGGGGCGCTCGCTCGTCCCCACCCCCTTTCCTGGCCGGCCGGGCTGCGTGCTCGGATAAGGGTCTGGTATGGATTTGAGGGGGGACCCCCACGCCGGTTTTTTTCATTTAAAATTTGGCGCGGTGTTCCCGCCTCAGGATTCATACTAGACAGCTGTCAGCACTGCCTGTCACTCATCGTGGAAGGAAAACAAAGTTTTCCTTTCCCGGTGAGCGAGCCAGTGCGACATTCACAGTACCCTGTCGCCGAGAACAAGCGCGATGGTATCGCGCTGGAAACACAATCTCGCGGTCAGGTACTGTATATATATATATTTTAAAATATATGTTATAAAATCAATATATTGAAAATATATATTAAACTAAAGATTATGCTCTGAACTGGATTAGAACCCACAACCTTCACATTCAACACTATAAGCAGGTTACACTAACCACCAGGCTATCACTTAAGGACTCTCAAATATTGCTTTTTATGTTTAATATGTGATAATCTGTTATGATCATAGACACACATTGTCCTGCTGCCTTCTAGCCATTCACAATTCCCTCATGTAGGGGCAATAGTACAATGTTTCCTACAAGTTGGGGTGCAGAGCTGTGCTGGCCATTGTGTTCTGTTATCTATGGAAGCTGTGTCCACACACACACACACACACACACACACACACACACACACACACACACACACACACACACACACGTTTTCAGTATGGCTCTTTATGTTGGAGCAGATGACAGAGAAGGATAAGACAGCAGAGGAACCAGAGAATCCAGCACTGCCTGCTTCCTATACTGTGTGCTGTAACTAAGATAGATTTACATATCCATATACAGAGCAGAAGACATGTATGTCTGCAGAATGATGATCTGTGGGTGTTACTACCTTACTGCTCATTGGTCCTAAAATCTTCCTAATAGAGACTACTATATTTATAAAGTCGGAATTCTGACTTTGAAACTCAGAATTCTGTAATTTTTTTTTTTTTTAAACTCATAATTCTGTATTTTTTTTTTTTTATGATGGCCCCAGGGCTCTTCCATATAAAACAATAAACGGCTGTGTACAGTTATTATCCAGTTATTTATCCAATACACCAGACACAATTAGCTTTGTGACTGGAATATTTCTTTATTGGTAATCTGCTTTCCTGTCTGTTGTCCCATTGTGAACTAAAATCCCAAATTCCTTCCAGGTCAGACCCTGTGTACGGGGTGTAGATGCCTTCCAGTGTCCCCGCGGATATTTATGTATGATTTTGTGTTTCAAACTTCATCATACCCGGGATATCTACTAGACTCTTGGTGAACAGATTTAAGTGTGTTATTGCTAATAATTACAGGCTTACAATATAAAACGCCAAATTTCTATGCAAAATAATTGTACCGCTTTGAGACGCAAAAATCTGAAATAATCATACCGCCAGGGAGGCTAAGGGTTAAGATATGGGTGGAGAAACATGGGGGGGGGCTTCAAAGGTGTGACGGGGGAGGGGTGCTGTGGACACATCTCATTACTGGAAACGTATTGGGGGGGGGGTTATACACATCAATGCTTGGGAGGTCTGCAGACATCTAAGGATCGGAAGATATGGGGTGGGGGGTGATGAGGGAGATACATCTTAGGCCTGAAAGTTTTTTTTGTTGTTTTTTTTTGGGGGGGGGGTGGTGTCCGGCGTTGAAGTGGTTAATCATGATGTATAATCGCAGGTTTGGAAAGAGGAATTTGTTTATTCTGCAAATTTTTCAGTAACTCATCACAATATTTCCTTTACAGCAAAGCAAACTGGTTTTCTTCAAAATCATAGAAGAAATAGATCGTATGGAGGCTCCGTCCTTCACCAAGAAGAAGAAATGTCACCTAATGTGAAGGGTTTGTGGAACCGAATAGAGGCATCTGTATCCAGGCCCGTCCCCTCCCCCACACCGTGCACTCTGTTATACCGAATGTACTCCCAGGTTGGGAGCCGTTATAATGAATATATTTTATTGTTTTTTATGGTGGGTTGTAAAACCACATATTGGGAAGGAGGGGAACTTTGTGTTATTTTAACTTTTTATTTTTAAGTTATTTCTATTTTTGCACTTCTGTACCCAGGAGTGTGAGATTTACGGGTAAGGGGGGTGTGCCTCCTAGGCTGTTGCTGATTGGATGAACTCTGCATTTGCTGCCTCTTTTCACGTTCAGGGGTCAGAGAGGACGGCATACACTTGGGGGGGGGGGGAAATACTAAAACTGGAGCACTCAATAAAACCTGGAAGCTGATTGGTTTCTGGGCAGAGCTGCACCAGATTTCCATGCTCCAGTTCTAGTGAATCCCCCCCTGGAAGCTGATGCAGCTTTGCAGAGTAACCAATCATCTTCTAACTTGCTCAGTTAAGCTTTGACAATAATCCCCCCGTTCACACTGAATGAGACTTTAAAGCCGCAGGTCAGTGCGATTTCAGGTGCGAATTTGCCTGACATCAGTGCGACTTCATGTACAGATATCTATGTAAGTCTCACCTGCAAATCACAAAAACTAATACGGGAACTTTTTTTTTTTTTTTTTTTAAAGTCACACCAATTTGAAACAGTTCCATTGCTGGCAATAGGGTGCGACTTGTCATGTGATTTGGAACTGTCAATTTGCACCAGTGTGAACGGGGGACTTAAACCTAGAAGCTGATTGGTTACTAGGCACAGCTGCACCAGATCCTGTATGTATCAGGTTTAGCAAATCACCCCCCAACTGTGTACACCATGGGTGCTCAACCTGTGGCCCTCTAAGCTGTTGTAGAACTACAAACAGCTGGAGGGTCACAGGTTGAGCACCCATGATATACACCAGAGGAAGGCAACCTGCCCCCCCCCCGTTACATAGTTACATAGTAGGTGAGGTTGAAAAAAGACACAAGTCCAACCTATGTGTGTGATTATGTGTCAGTATTACATTGTATATCCCTGTATGTTGCGGTCATTCAGGTGATTATCTAATAGTTTCTTGAAGCTATAAATGCTCCCCACTGAGACCACCGCCTGTGGAAGTGAATTCCACATCCTTGCCGCTCTTACAGTAAAGAACCCTCTACGTAGTTTAAGGTTAAACCTCTTTTCTTCTAATTGTAATGAGTGGCCACGAGTCTTATTAAACTCTCTTCTGCGAAAAAGTTTTATCCCTATTGTGGGGTCACCAGTACAGTATTTGTAAATTGAAATCATATCCCCTCTCAAGCGTCTCTTCTCCAGAGAGAATAAGTTCAGTGCTCGCAACCTTTCCTCATAACTAAGATCCTTCAGACCCTTTATTAGCTTTGTTGCCCTTCTTTGTACTCGCTCCATTTTCCATTTCGAGTGGCCACGAGTCTTATTAAACTCTCTTCTTCCGTTGTGCAACTACATTTCCCATGAGGCATTGCAAGGCTGGCAGTTACAATTACTCCCAGAGGCATGATGGGATTTGTAGTTCTGCAACAGCTGGAGGGCCCCGGGTTGCCTACCCCTGGTATACACCATCAATACTGGGTGACAAAGATTTTTTTTTTTTATAATTCTGAGCATGGTCACTTTTTTAGAAGACTTGTTTCAATGTAAATGTGCCTTGTTTATCCCGGCTGCACCCCAAGTAGGGTGGTGTGTAACATTGTATTACCTTTGTTTTCCTTCTATATGTAAATGAAGGGACAGATTTTTTTTTTTTACTGAAAACTTGAAAAAAAAAGTTATTACAGTTTACAGTTTGAATTTTGTATATGAATTAAACATATGTGCGGATAACTTGGGTTCTTCTTTGATCACATCTATCTGTATTTAGCATTTCCTACTTCCAGCCACATCAGCACATATTACCATGCTTACCAGGCTAATCCTAAGGCTCCTTTCACACTTGTCCTGCAAAGTTGCATGACAAGTCGTAACCCCGATGATTTCCAATGGGTACCGTTCATATCTGTGAGACTTCAAAGTAGTCCCTGCACTACATTGTCTGACTTTGATGCGACTTTAGGTCCATAGACCTCAAGATTACTCGGACATTGCTTTAAGTCACGGCAAAGTCGTGTGACTTTCAGGTCGCACAAGTGTAAAAGGGGCCTTACTGTTTTGTTCAGCCACTTCCCGACCAGCCGCCTCAGTTATACTGCGGCAGGTTGGCACAGCTGCGTGATTCGTCGTAGCTGTACGTCTGCCCTTTAAGAAGCTGTAGCAGGCGCGCTCCCCGTGCAGCGTGTCGCCGGAGCCGATGTGTGTGCCTGGCAGGCGCGATGACCACTGGGCACCCACGATCGCTCGTGACAGAGTGAGAACCCGGGATCTGTCTGTGTAAACACACAAAGTTTAAAAAGTTTAGTCTAAAAGGTCACAGTGATACGAGGAGGTCATCTAAAAAGAGAACAATTAGCGCCCTAAAAAAAAAAAAAAAAGAAGTCTGTAAAATCAGTTTTTTACGTACTGAATGACATGACAGATCACACAAATAATAAACAGCTTTTGGAGCACAAACTTTGATGAGACAAATGGACTTCAGATTTCTCTGCCTTCTTCACATATGGGAAAGAATACTGCGTTGCATTGACAAGGTCAACCAGTCTCTTCAAAGCAAGGCCATTTCTCTTGATGTAGAGCAAACAAAATGTTAAAGGGTCTCACAGAATCATTGCAGAAAATGCAAGATGATGGAACAGAACCAGGCATAATGTTTGCCAAAGAGAAATCCTCAGAAATGGAATTAGAAGGCGACTTTTCTAACGTGAGGGTGAAGAATATGAAATTGTTTCATGACAGTGCTTCTGACAAAGACCCCTATCTTTAGCCTGAACAAAGCTTTTTAGAAAAGAAATAAATACAGTTTATGACAGAATTTTAAACAAAATGAAGTCACGATATGAGGCCATGTCAGCTATATCTTCAGAGTTTTCCTTTTTGTGTGGTAATAACTTGAAGAATCTGAGTTTCAGTGAGCTGAAAAAACATGCCACCGACTTTGGACTTTGCTACTCATCAGACATAGACATCATGGAACTTGTTTCTGAATTAGAAGTGTTCAAAGAACAAGTGGAGGAGAGCTGGTCAAGGAATTAGAGTCAGCAACTCCCATGGGATTTATTAAAGTGTATAGACGAGTACTCTCTGGGTGATATCTATCCAAACATCAAAACAGCACTTCAAATTTATTTAACCTTACCGGTGACCATGGCGTCTTGTGAACGCAGCTTTAACAAACTCAAGTTAATAAAGAATTATCTACATTCTACGATGAGCCAAGAAAGATTAACCAGCCTTGCCTTATTATCAATCGAACATAAAATGGTTTCACAGATTAATGTAGACGTCATAGTAGAAGAAAATATTGCTACAGTCAAAGCGAGAAAAGTGAAATTTTAGATAGGCAAGCTAAGCACAATATGAAGCATAAAGCATAATATGAATACAATTTTTTATTATATTTAGAAACTTTAGAAATGTAAAATGAGTTATATTATAAAAAATATAAAACCTATTAAGGTTTATAAAGGTTTCATATTTCTTCTGAACGTGATACCACATGTTTATCCTTAATCTCATCTGACTACTATGTTTATATGCAATATCTTTTTTCAAGTCAAAACAATTGAAAAGGGTCTAAACATTATCTTTAATGGATATGCAGACAAGTAAAAATTAAAAGAAATTGATGTAAAAATAAACAACTGAAATTCTAACTCTTAATGAAGGGGGGTGCCGGGGGATACAGATTCCCACCAAGGGCACTGGTGACTCTGATTGGGACGCAGGAGCACTAGTGTGGGGACACCAGAACACCCTTTTTAGGGTGCCCCACACAGGTGCTCCAGTGGATACTAGGGGTGTCTCCATGTGTGAAACGTGAAAAAAAAAGGTAAGTATTCCAGCTTTAAGAAAGGGAAACAAATCATGTCTTCACCTTGGAACTCGGCCAAAACAGACAATTGTACTACACTTCCAAGCAATGTTTCATATTCCTATTTTTTGCCTCAAATATTTGTGTGCTAAATATACCTTTTTTGTCTTCACATAGGGGAAAAAAGACTCAGGACATCTGAGGACACCAGGAACCCCACACCTCATAAAGAAGGGGAAGTCACCACACAACAACCTGAGGATGTAGATGCAGAACCCGAGGATGTGGAGGGAGAGGTTCAGGAAGTGGGTGAAATAGTGACCACAATAGGTCAGTGTGTAAGACCACAGCTTCAGGTAATAGATGTATGCCTGCATATTTATAATACATGTTTATTATTTTAGGTGATGTGGATATTGTGGAAGAATAAACTCATTTCACCAGTGCAAGTGCACAAGTCCTCATCGGGGACATAATGGTGTGATTTCGGGATTTAAAGCTGATAAAGGAAAACATCAATGATGTTTGAAAAAAAAAAAAAAAAATTAAAAACATCATTGATGTTTTAGGCAGAATCTAAAACACACAAAAATTGTACAGTTTTGTTGTGTAATTTTTTATTTTAAATCAAGTTTTAAAGTATTTTAAAAGCCAAATTTTGAAGATGCACACAGTGTGTCAACATGTGCTATCTGTCATCACGGGACATCAATTTACACGTTTTGTGGGTGCAACCCCTTCCTCGCAACTTAAGTAGGTGAGAGGAAGGGGTTGCACCCCCGAAACACGTCCATTGATCCCCCATGATGGGAGCTAGCACAAGTTGACATTAGGCATGGGATCAGGCGGGAAATCCACATTGACACCCAATTTATTTACATCTTCAAAATTTGGCATTTACAGGGGTGACATCACCCCATCTGATGAAGGCAAGATCAATACAGTTTTGACATACTAATGTCTGATATTGCCTTCACTTTTTCAAAGTTGAACTTTGTAAGTTCCTGAGTTATGTATGTTATGGTTTGAAACATGCATGTTTAAGCAAAAAAAAAAAAAAATGTCTAATGTCAAACATAAAAAACAAAGATGTTGGTTTATTTCTAAAACCCGTTTCAAACGCACATGTGAATGTGCACGGAGTAAAATGTTTTATCCTCAACAATGTGTGGCTTCTTCTTCTTTCAGTGCTCAATACCAGTTTTTGGAGTAAGTTGGTGTTTACACTGACAATAGGGGTTATTTACTAAAGGCAAATCCTTGTTGCACTACAAGCAAAGTGGATTTGCTTTTAGTAAATAACCCACACAGTGCTCTAAAATTGGCCGCAATCAGGCCATTTTAGTCACTCTAAACAATTAATGGTGCTGAAAAGGATGATTATTTGTATCATTAATGCATTACATACATTAACAAAAACAATGTGTGTGTGTGTGGCAGACCTACAACAGAATAGTTAGCTAAAGAAGAGATTGTCACCTCATGTATCAAATAAATTATGTTTGCGCTATTTAAGAAAATGGCCAAAAAGAAAAGCCCATTGGAGAACCTAGGAGACAGCTAAAAGAAACACAAGCAGTAAATCAAATAAAATAATATTTCAGTTAAAAATAAAAATGTATTTTCAAAATGTATCTCAAACATTTGCTGGCATATCAATGGCCCCCCTACCCACAAAGTGCTCCAGATATTTTTGTCTGACTTTGCGGGTGCTTTGGGGGGGCAAGCCAGGACGGCCAGCCTCAACTGGCATTTTTGGGGTATCAGCAACCTGTGACAGCTGCTACCCACAATTGCTGGCCATGTGCTACATTAGCTCCTTTTGCCGGCAACCTGTGCACCGCACAGGGAGTTGACCCGATCGGGTCACAAGTTTATTTCCTTCAGTCTGGCTTTACCAGAAAGGAAACCTCCACATATCCCGGATCGCACTGGCCCTAAAGCCCTCTCAAGAAATATATCATAAGTCTGCCAAGACAGATTTGGAAAACTTGTGGCTAAGGATATCAACCAGTCAATCTTTTTTGAGCTGGCTGACCCTGCAGAGAAGCCGAGTATTTTCCAGGGCTATAAGAGAGGCTAAAAAGACCCCTTTCCGGGAGTGAAATCAGGGAGGCAGCCAACAGCACGGCTGAACTCTAAGATCTCTTCTGAGTTAACCCACCCGGAAGCTAACAGCTCAGCTCCTAAGGAGTCACAGAATTGGTGCCAGGAGCTTGCCGACTTCTTTGTCTCTAAGGTTAAGACCAAGGACTTGTACACATGGATTTGAAGACAGAAAATGTTTTGGTATTTGACAAGGAATGCCAGTGTGTGAAGATCACAGACTTTGGCCTTGCTAAGGTCAGAGGGACAGTGATAACATCCAGGTGTTGCAGCAAATCCTACATGGCTCTAGAAATGCATGACATGACTATTTCAGGTGGACTGGTTGTAGATCACATCCTCGATGTGTGGGCATTTGTCATCTGCTGCCTACTTACAGAGGAGTTTTCATGGCAGATGGCCATCCTTGTTGATGAAGGATATAAAGCTTTGGTTGACTGGCAAAACAATTTCAAGATGGATAACCCTCCTGAAGCATGGAGAAAGCCTCCCACTGGGATACAAAGGATGTTTATTGAGCTTGTGGCAATTGATTACACCAAAAGAAGTCAAAGTACCAAAGTCCTCAAATACACAAGTGAAAGCTGTAAAGAAGAAGATCCCATTGAAAGGAATTTGTCGGCACAGTCAGAGGGATCATTGGCTTCCCACCTGAACACTTCACAGAGCAGTGTTGTTTCTATCACATCAACTCTCAGCTCCTTGTCGTCTTCCCTTTTTGACCACAAACACTTCTGCATCTCAGTCTGAGATGAGTCAGAGCCACAGGAGGACAACATGTCAGAGGCACCAATTATGTTAAATGATGAATTATCCTTACATATTGGTGTCAAGTTGGATATTATATATTATCTGGGAAGCTGTTCTGGTACTTCAACATCTGCAGAGACCAGGGGTGGTCAAGAATATGACTGTGCAGGAATGGTAAAAAAAAGAGAGAGAGAGTGGACCACCAATATGTCACCTCCGAGCACACAGTGCCTTGTAGAATCATTGGGGTCCAGCTGCATAAATATTAATGAAGTAGCAGCATTTGCATTAACAGAAAATGAAGAAATGAGGTTCAAGGTATATTTTCAGTGAGCAAAGCCAACCTTGCTGATTAAGACTCTGCAGAGAACACATTTCTTTTATCGTCATTGGGACAGAACATTTACAATGTGGAAAATGACTAAAGGAGATATCATGAGGAGGTTCAGACTACCACATGTAACAAGTCAAGTCATGAGTCCAGTATGTGAGACGTGAACAACGTAAGTATATTCTGATGTTGACAAGTGCTTGTTGGGTAAATATCTTTTGCACACAAATCTGACAGCAGATCAGCGTTATAGAGAGAGGAAGATAAAGGGGCACCTGTCACGCCTCTCTCCCGCATCCAACCAGCATCCAAGCAAAAAACCTCAGGAACCAAAAGAATCTGCATGTGTCTTAATTCAACCCTAAAAGAAAATTGAACATCCCACCAGGATTCAGAGATTAGGGAAAAGTACTAAGTGAAAAGTGGAACACATTTCCTGAGATCTACATTTCAAGATGTACAAATAAATATTTGGAATCACCAGTGTTCTGGTCAGGATTTTTGATTTTATATGTATTTTGTAGTAGTGTGTAGTCATTACTCTTTGCACCAACATATCCACCACTGATTTTATTTTTACTAAAGGCATGGCATCTCAATCCACAGCACAGCTCCTAACTTTTCTCATTTAGAGGGATTACCCCTTTTTTGGAACCAAATCCTTATATCCTGCTCAGTTGTCTCTCTTCAGATGTTACATTTCTCTATAAAAAAATGTACTAATTAATTACCTTGAATTTGTTACACACTAACTTTCATTCAATCTCAAAGTTGTTGCAAGCATGGCAGAAGTGTGTTCTATGCCAACATACTTTGTGCTATGTGTCCTTCCCTTTCATTTCAGAAAGTTGGGAGGTATGCCAATGATGGAACCCTTGTTAGCAACTCTCAGATTGGTGGGGTTAAGCCTTGTAGTTACAAGTATTAAAGTGAAATCAGAATTAAAGAGGCAGATATAAAATGGCCTTCTAGTGAACAATGGTAATAGCAGGACTATACCTCTTAAAATATTTAATAGCAAAATGGGAATTGACAGATCCATTTTATTATGAAGTTGCCCAGTCTAATTATTATATGTTTAGTGCAGCAACTCATAGGAACTGTTTTTATTTTTATTTTGTTTTTTTTTTACCAATCTATAGTAGTGAATCAATTGGAGGATTACTTTTCAGTTGGTGTAGATCTCTATCCCTTTTATTGCTTTATTGACTAAGAATTGTTGATTCTATGGCTATTTTCCAAATTACACAAACTATCTAGCAAGGGTCTGTAACCTAATATAATTTATTAGCATTTCATATATTAACATTACAGAATAACTGAATACTCTGCAGTAAAGAGAGAAGTAGTCCTTTTAGAACCGACCACTTGCCGACCGCCTCACGCATATATACGTGAGCAGAATGGCACGGGCAGGCAAAATCACGTACCCATACGTGATTGCCTTCCCGCGGGCGGGGGGTCCGATCGGACCCCCCCGGTGCCAGCGGCGGTCGGCATTTGGCTAGGAGCGATGAGAGGCGAGGGGGAGACCATCCGATCATGGCCCACCCCCTCGCGATTGCTCCCAGCCAATGAGGAACATCCCCTGCCTGTGTATAGTACACACAGGCAGAGGATGTGATGTCATCTCTCCTCGGCTCGGCAGTTTCCGTTCTAGCGCCGAGGAGAGAAGACATGTAAGTGCACAACACTACACACACAGTGGAACATGCCAGGCACACAAAACACCCCCGATCCCCCCCATCACCCCTCCCTGTAACACTGACACCAAGCAGTATTTTTTTTTTTTTTTTTCTGATTACTGCAGGGTGTCAGTTAGTGACAGTTACTGTGGTAGGACAGTGAGTGTTACCCCCCTTTATGTCTAGGGTACCCCCCTAACCCGCCCTAATAAAGTTTTAACCCCTTGATCACCCCCTGTCACCAGTGTCACTAAGCGATCATTTTTCTGATCGCTGTATTAGTGTCGCTGGTGACGCTAGTTAGGAACGTAAATATTTAGGTTCGCCGTCAGCGTTTTATAGCGACAGGGACCCCCATATACTACCTAATAAATGTTTTAACCCCTTGATTGCCCCCTAGTTAACCCTTTCACCACTGATCACCGTATAACCATTACGGGTGACGCTGGTTAGTTGGTTTATTTTTCATAGTGTCAGGGCACCCGCCGTTTATTACCGAATAAAGGTTTAGCCCCCTGATCGCCCGGCGGTGATATGTGTCACCCCAGGCAGCGTCAGATTAGCGCCAGTACCGCTAACACCCACGCACGCAGCATATGCCTCCCTTAGTGGTATAGTATCTGAACGCATCAATATCTGATCCGATCAGATCTATACTAGCGTCCCCAGCAGTTTAGGGTTCCCAAAAACGCAGTGTTAGCGGGATCAGCCCAGATACCCGCTAGCACCTGCGTTTTGCCCCTCCGCCCGGCCCAGCCCACCCAAGTGCAGTATCAATCGATCACTGTCACTTACAAAACACTAAACACATAACTGCAGCGTTCGCAGAGTCAGGCCTGATCCCTGTGATCGCTAACAGTTTTTTTGGTAGCGTTTTGGTGAACTGGCAAGCACCAGTGGCCTAGTACACCCCGGTCGTAGTCAAACCAGCACTGCAGTAACATTTGGTGACGTGGCGAGTCCCATAAGTGCAGTTCAAGCTGGTGAGGTGGCAAGCACAAGTAGTGTCCCGCTGCCACCAAAAAGACAAACACAGGCCGTCATGCCCATAATGCCCTTCCTGCTGCATTCGCCAATCCTAATTGGGAACCCACCACTTCTGCAGCGCCCGTACTTCCCCCATTCACATCCCCAACCAAATGCAGTCGGCTGCATGAGAGGCATTTTCTTTATGTCCTCCCGAGTACCCCTACCCAACGAACCCCCCCAAAAAAGATGTTGTGTCTGCAGCAAGCGCGGATATAGGTGTGACATCCGCTATTATTGTCCCTCCTGTCCTGACAATCCTGGTCTTTGCATTGGTGAATGTTTTGAATGCTACCATTCACTAGTTGAGTATTAGCGTAGGGTACAGCATTGCACAGACTAGGCACACTTTCACAGGGTCTCCCAAGATGCCATCAAATTTTGAGAGACCCGAACCTGGAACCGGTTACAGTTATAAAAGTTAGTTACACAAAAAAGCGTAAAAAAAAAACAAAAACAAAACAAAAAAACACATACAAAAATATAAAATAAAAAAAAATAGTTGTCGTTTTATTGTTCTCTCTCTCTCTCTATTGTTCTGCTCTTTTTTACTGTATTCTATTCTGCAATGTTTTATTGTTATTATGTTTTATTATGTTTGTTTTTCAGGTCTGCAATTTTTTATACTTTACCGTTTACTGTGCTTTATTGTTAACCATTTTTTTGTCTTCAGGTATGCCAGTCACGACTAGGGATGAACTTCGAGTTCGAGTCGAACTCATGTTCGACTCAAACATTAGCTGTTCGCAAGTTCGCCGAACACCGAACAATTTGGGGTGTTCGTGGCAAATTCGAATGCCGCGGAACACCCTTTAAAAGTCTATGGGAGAAATCAAAAGTGCTAATTTTAAAGGCTTATATGCAAGTTATTGTCATAAAAAGTGTTTGGGGACCTGGGTCCTGCCCCAGGGGACATGGATCAATGCAAAAAAAAGTTTTAAAAACGGCCGTTTTTTCAGGAGCAGTGATTTTAATAATGCTTAAAGTCAATCAATAAAAGTGTAATATCCCTTTAAATTTCGTACCTGGGGGGTGTCTATAGTGTGTCTGTAAAGGGGCGCATGTTTCCTGTGTTTAGAACAGTCTGACAGCAAAATGACATTTGGAAGGAAAAAACACATTTAAAACTACCCGCGGCTATTGCATTGCCGACAATACACATAGAAGTTCATTGATAAAAACGGCATGGGAATTCCCCCCAGGGAAACCCCGAACCAAAATTAAAAAAAAAAAAAATGACGTGGGGGGTCCCCCTAAATTCCATACCAGGCCCTTCAGGTCTGGTATGGATATTAAGGGGAACCCCGGCCAAAATTAAAAAAAAAAAAAAATGACGTGGGGTTCCCCCTAAATTCCATACCAGACCCTTATCCGAGCACGCAACCTGGCAGGCCGCAGGAAAAGAGGGGGGGACGAGAGTGCGGCCCCCCCCCTCCTGAACCATACCAGGCCACATGCCCTCAACATTGGGAGGGTGCTTTGGGGTAGCCCCCCAAAACACCTTGTCCCCATGTTGATGAGGACAAGGGCCTCATCCCCACAACCGTGGCCGGTGGTTGTGGGGGTCTGCGGGCGGGGGGCTTATCGGAATCTGGAAGCCCCCTTTAACAAGGGGACCCCCAGATCCCGGCCCCCCCCCTGTGTGAAATGGTAAGGGGGTACTTACCCCTACCATTTCACTAAAAAACTGTCAAAATAGTTAAAAATGACAAGAGACAGTTTTTGACAATTCCTTTATTTAAATGCTTCTTCTATCTTCCTTCATCTTCTTCTTCTTCTGGTTCTTCTGGCTCTTCTGGTTCTTCCTCCGGCGTTCTCGTCCAGCATCTTCTCAGCGGCGTCTTCTATCTTCTTCTCCTCGGGCCGCTCCGCACCCATGGCATGAGGGGAGGCTCCCGCTCTTCTCTTCATCTTCTTCTTCATCCTCTTCTCTTCTTCATCTTCTTCATCTTCATCTTCTCTTCTTTTCTTCTGCGGGCCGCTCCGCATCCATGCATGGAGGGAGGCTCCCGCTGTGTGACGGCGCTCCTCGTCTGACGGTTCTTAAATAACGGGGGGCGGGGCCAACCGGTGACCCCGCCCCCCTCTGACGCACGGGACATGACGGGACTTCCCTGTGGCATTCCCCGTGACGTCACAGGGAAGTCCCGTCAAGTCACCGTGCGTCAGAGGGGGGCGGGGTCACCGGGTGGCCCCGCCCCCCGTTATTTAAGAACCGTCAGACGAGGAGACGCCGTCACACAGCGGGAGCCTCCCTCCATGCATGGATGCGGAGCGGCCCGGAGAAGAAAAGAAGAGAAGATGAAGATAAAGAAGATGAAGAAGATGAAGAAGAGAAGAGGATGAAGAAGAAGATGAAGAAGAAGATGAAGAGAAGAGCGGGAGCCTCCCCTCATGCCATGGGTGCGGAGCGGCCCGAGGAGAAGAAGATAGAAGACGCCGCGGAGAAGATGCTGGACGAGAACGCCGGAGGAAGAACCAGAAGAGTCAGAAGAACCAGAAGAAGAAGAAGATGAAGGAAGATAGAAGAAGCATTTAAATAAAGGAATTGTCAAAAACTGTCTCTTGTCATTTTTAACTATTTTGACAGTTTTTTAGTGAAATGGTAGGGGTAAGTACCCCCTTACCATTTCACACAGGGGGGGGGCCGGGATCTGGGGGTCCCCTTGTTAAAGGGGGCTTCCAGATTCCGATAAGCCCCCCGCCCGCAGACCCCCACAACCACCGGCCACGGTTGTGGGGATGAGGCCCTTGTCCTCATCAACATGGGGACAAGGTGTTTTGGGGGGCTACCCCAAAGCACCCTCCCAATGTTGAGGGCATGTGGCCTGGTACGGTTCAGGAGGGGGGGGGGCCGCACTCTCGTCCCCCCCTCTTTTCCTGCGGCCTGCCAGGTTGCGTGCTCGGATAAGGGTCTGGTATGGATTTTTGGGGGAACCCCACGCCGTTTTTTTTTTTTTTTTGGCGCGGGGTTCCCCTTAAAATCCATACCAGACCTGAAGGGTCTGGTATGGAATTTAGGGGGAACCCCACGTCATTTTTTTAAAAAATTTGGGCCGGGGTTCCCCTTAATATCCATACCAGACCTGAAGGGCCTGGTATGGAATTTAGGGGGACTCCCCCACGTCATTTTTTTTTTTTTTAATTTTGGTTCGGGGTTTCCCTGGGGGGAATTCCCATGCCGTTTTTATCAATGAACTTCTATGTGTATTGTCGGCAATGCAATAGCCGCGGGTAGTTTTAAATGTGTTTTTTCCTTCCAAATGTCATTTTGCTGTCAGACTGTTCTAAACACGGGAAACATGCGCCCCTTTACAGGCATACTATAGACACCCCCCAGGTACGAAATTTAAAGGGATATTACACTTTTATTGTTTGACTTTAAGCATTATTAAAATCACTGCTCCTGAAAAAACGGCCGTTTTTAAAACTTTTTTTTGCATTGATCCATGTCCCCTGGGGCAGGACCCAGGTCCCCAAACACTTTTTATGACAATAACTTGCATATAAGCCTTTAAAATTAGCACTTTTGATTATTCATGTTCGTGTCCCATAGACTTTAACAGTGTTCGCGTGTTCGAGCGAACTTTTTTCCTGTTCGCATGTTCTGGTGCGAACCGAACAGGGGGGTGTTCGGCTCATCCCTAGTCACGACTTTGAGTGGTTATACCAGAATGATGCCTGCAGGTTTAGGTATCATCTTGGTATCATTCTTTTCAGCCAGCGGTCGGCTTTCATGAAAAAGCAATCCTAGCGGCTAATTAGCCTCTAGACTGCTTTTACAAGCAGTGGGAGGGAATGCCCCCCCCACCGTCTTCCGTGTTTTTCTCTGGCTCTCCTGTCTCAACAGGGAACCTGAGAATGCAGCCGGTGATTCAGCCAGCTGACCATAGAGCTGATCAGAGACCAGAGTGGCTCCAAACATCTCTATGGCCTAAGAAACCGGAAGCTACGAGCATTTTATGACTTAGATTTTGCCGAATGTAAACAGCGCCATTGGGAAATTGGGAAAGCATTTTATCACACCGATCTTAGTGTGGTCAGATGCTTTGAGGGCAGAGGAGAAATCTAGGGTCTAATAGACCCCAATTTTTTCAAAAAAAGAGTACCTGTCACCACCTATTGCTATGATAGGGGATATTTACATTCCCTGAGATAACAATAAAAATGATTTAAAAAAAAAAAAAAAAAATATGAAAGGAACAGTTTAAAAATAAGATAAAAAAGCAAAAAAAAATAAAGAAAAAAAAAAAAGCACCCCTGTCCCCCCTGCTCTCGCGCTAAGGCGAACGCAAGCGTCGCTCTGGCGTCAAATGTAAACAGCAATTGCACCATGCATGTGAGGTATCACCGCGAAGGTCAGATCGAGGGCAGTAATTTTAGCAGTAGACCTCCTCTGTAAATCTAAAGTGGTAACCTGTAAAGGCTTTTAAAGGCTTTTAAAAATGTATTTAGTTTGTCGCCACTGCACGTTTGTGCGCAATTTTAAAGCATGTCATGTTTGGTATCCATGTACTCGGTCTAAGATCATCTTTTTTATTACATCAAACATTTGGGCAATATAGTGTGTTTTAGTGCATTAAAATTTAAAAAAGTGTGTTTTTTCCCCAAAAAATGCGTTTGAAAAATCGCTGCGCAAATACTGTGTGAAAAAAAAAATGAAACACCCACCATTTTCATCTGTAGGGCATTTGCTTTAAAAAAAAATATATAATGTGTGGGGGTTCAAAGTAATTTTCTTGCAAAAAAAAAAAATTTTTTCATGTAATCAAAAAGTGTCAGAAAGGGCTTTGTATTCAAGTGGTTAGAAGAGTGGGTGATGTGTGACATAAGCTTCTAAATGTTGTGCATAAAATGCCAGGACAGTTCAAAACCCCCCCAAATGACCCCATTTTGGAAAGTAGACACCCCAAGCTATTTGCTGAGAGGCATGTCGAGTCCATGGAATATTTTATATTGTGACATAAGTTGCGGGAAAGAGACAATTTTTTTTTTTTTTGCACAAAGTTGTCACGAAATGATATATTGCTCAAACATGCCATGGGAATATGTAAAATTACACCCCAAAATACATTCTGTTGCTTCTCCTGAGTACGGGGATACCACATGTGAGACTTTTTGGGAGCTTAGCCGCATACAGGACCCCGAAAACCAAGCACCGCCTTCAGGCTTTCTAAGGGCGTAAATTTTTGATTTCACTCTTCACTGCCTATCACAGTTTCGGCGGCCATGGAATGCCCAGGTGGCAAAAACCCCCCAAAATGACCCCATTTTGGAAAGTAGACATCCCAAGCTATTTGCTGAGTGGTATAGTGAGTATTTTGCAGACCTCACTTTTTGTCACAAAGTTTTGAAAATTGAAAAAAAAAAAAATTTTTTTCTTGTCTTTCTTTATTTTCAAAAACAAATGAGAGCTGCAAAATACTCACCATGCCTCTCAGCAAATAGCTTGGGGTGTCTACTTTCCAAAATGGGGTCATTTGGGGGGGGTTTGTGCCACCTGGGCATTCCATGGCCTCCGAAACTGTGATAGGCAGTGAAGAGTGAAATCAAAAATTCACGCCCTTAGAAATCCTGAAGGCGGTGATTGGTTTTCGGGGCCCCGTACGCGGCTAGGCTCCTTAAAAGCCCCACACATGTGGTATCCCCATACTCAGGAGAAGCAGCTAAATGTATTTTGGGGTGCAATTCCACATATGCCCATGGCCTGTGTGAGCAATATATCATTAAGTGACAACTTTGTGCAAAAAAAAAAAAAAAAAAATTGTCACTTTCCCGCAACTTGTGTCAAAATATAAAACATTCCATGGACTCAACATACCTCAAAGCAAATAGCTTGGGGTGTCTACTTTCCAAAATGGGGTCATTTGGGGGGGTTTTGTGCCATCTGGGAATTTTATGGCTTCAAAACTGTGATAGGTAGTGAGGAGTAAAATCAAAAATGTACGCCCTTAGAAATCCTGAAGGCAGTGATTGGTTTTCGGGACCCCGTACGCGGCTAGGCTCCCAAAAAGTCCCACACATGTGGTATCCCCGTACTCAGGAGAAGCAGCTAAATGTATTTTGGGGTGCAATTCCACATATGCCCATGGCCTGTGTGAGCAATATATCATTTAGTGACAACTTTTTGTAATTTTTTTTTTTTTTTGTCATTATTCAATCACTTGGGACAAAAAAAAATAATATTCAATGGGCTCAACATGCCTCTCAGCAATTTCCTTTGGGTGTCTACTTTCCAAAATGGGGTCATTTGTGGGGGTTTTGTACTGCCCTGCCATTTTAGCACCTCAAGAAACGACATAGGTAGTCATAAATTAAAGGCTGTGTAAATTCCAGAAAATGTGCCCTAGTTTGTAGGCGCTATAACTTTTGCGCAAACCAATAAATATACACTTAGACATTTTTTTTACCAAAGACATGTGGCCGAATACATTTTGGCCTAAATGTATGACTAAAAATGAGTTTATTGGATTTTTTTTAGAACAAAAATTAGAAAATATCAATTTTTTTCAAAATTTTCGGTCTTTTTCCGTGTATAGCGCAAAAAATAAAAACGGCAGAGGTGATCAAATACCATCAAAAGAAAGCTCTATTTGTGGGAAGAAAAGGACGCAAATTTCGTTTGGGTACAGCATTGCATGACCGCGCAATTAGCAGTTAAAGTGACGCAGTGCCAAATTGTAAAAAGTGCTCTGGTCAGGAAGGGGGTAAATCCTTCCGGGGCTGAAGTGGTTAAACATATTAGCACATAAAACATGAACAAATAAAGTCCCTTGTAGTCACAAGGAAACATAGAATATCTGAGGTATAGTTACCAACAAAGGATGTATGAAGACACTCTCCAGACCAGAATTCCTCTAAAAGTCTATCAGATGATCCCGTACCTTTTGTGTAGCACAGGCTCCCAGGGAGAATACTCCACTCCTATGTGACTAACAAGGAGCCGCGCTCAAAGGGCAAACAACGAAACCAACAAAATATTTTTAACATTTATGTGTATAAGCATTGTTGTCAATTTTTCATTAAAAATCATTTTTTAATACTACTCTAATGACTAACTTTTCTGCGGAACAACCCCACTGGGGGAGATTTTCCCATTCTGTATTTACCATCTATTATGTCTTTGCATTTTTTTCTAGGTGGGAAATCCAGAATATGCAGTAAAGAGGTGTGCTGTGCAGACCTCTGTGCTCTGGAATTCATATTGGAGAAAGGACTTGTACACATGGATCTCAAGCCAGAAAATGTTCTGGTGTTTGACCAAGACTGACATTGTGTTAAGATCATGGACTTTGGTCTCACTAAAGTCACAGGGACAGTTATTAGAGCAAGGTGTGGAAGCAAATCCTACATGGCCCCAGAGATGTGTAACGTGGCCATTTCAGATGGACTGGCTGTAGATGGCAGCCTTGACATGTGGCCATTTGGTGTTGTCATCTACTGCCTACTCACAGAAGAGTTTCCTTGGAGGGTGACCATGCTTGATGATGAAGGATACAAACAATATGTTGACTGGCAAAATTATTTCCAGGAGGTTAATCCTCCAGCTGTGTCTATAATGTATAGAATTATTGATATGTATGTTTATGTTCTGTCTGAGCACAGATACCGAGTCAGTTACAAAGCAAGCAATCCCTGAAGAAGCAGATACATATTGCATAGAAAGAGCCAACTTGTTTTGCAGTATCTCTCTTTTTGACATGTATACACACACCATTTTTTTATATATATATATATATATATATATATATATATATATATATAGATA
This sequence comes from Aquarana catesbeiana, assembly GCF_042186555.1. NCBI lineage: Eukaryota > Metazoa > Chordata > Amphibia > Anura > Ranidae > Aquarana > Aquarana catesbeiana. Next base: position 965,666,514 of record NC_133324.1, read on the forward strand.
GATAGATAGATAGAGAGGTGTGTGTTCCAATGTATTTTCTTTTCCCCCCCAAATTTTTAGTGTTATCATGACAGTATCTTCCAGAAATAATATGCTTTTGGCAGCAGATACACCTTTCCATCAATGCCGGTCAAAGGTTATTACATTCCCTTCCTAAAGAACTCCTGAGCACAAAATTAGTCTTTTGACTCCAAGTTATAAAGAGGGTCCCCACACACAACTGAACTGGTAACTACTGGATATATCCTACCACTTATTTATATATTGCTATATGTCTTGGCTTTTATATTCATTTTTGTAATTGACCAAGTTATACCATTGCATGATAATTTTCTTGTTTACAAATAGATTACTGGGTTTCCATTTAGGGTCCTTTAAAATGTAATTAATTTCTGTTGTGTTCAAGTGGCCAAACCTTATTCCTGAGACATGTACATATAGATGTGGGGTCTATTGAGCATGTGATTATATGTAAATAATTGAGGGTAATAGCATTCATATTTGACAAATTTCTATAGTTTCTCTTCAAAGATTTGTTTTCTGACTGATTTAACAAATTTTCTTTTTTTTTTTTTGCTCTCCAGGACACTATGGCCTCTATTTCTCATGATGTGTAACATCTTCTGGATAGAATGGTCTCCTAGTCACAAGGACTGCAGACAATAGACTTACATGAATACTTCCTCATTGTGAAGGAACTTTGAAAAGACATTTTGGAAAAGTATGCTTGGCAAACCACAATAAAAACAGGTCAGTAAAATGTTCTTCCCTGAAGAAGCTCATGCTGATTGGGTGAAGCATGTTGGCTGTTCCGACACCACGTGAGTGATGTTCAGACATCACCTCTGATGTTATTTTGCACATGCTCTTTGAGTTCCATGAGTACCGTGGCATCCATCTTTATTGAGGCACGCCGAGACACTGGCTTGGAGCTTTATCAGGACGAGCGGCCATCACTCATATTCCCGAGTGAGACCTGAGCTACAACTCATGGACTTCATGTCTACCTGATGTGAGACACAAATTTAACAAATTTTCTATTTTTTTTTTGCTCTTCGGGACACTATGGCCTCCATTGCTCCTGATGTGTACCATCTTCTGGATAGAATGGTCTCCTTCTATTAACAAGGACTACAGAAGATAGACTTACAGGAGTACTTCCTCATTGTGAAGGAACTTGGAAAAGGTGGATTTGGAAAAGTATTTTTGGCAAAAGATAATAAAATGGGTCAATAAAATAATCTAACCACTATTTCAATTTCCTCTACAAAAAAAAAAGAAATAAAAAAAAAAAAGATATATAATAGAATATAGATAGATATATAATATAATATAGATAGATTTATATATAATATAATATAGATAGATAGATATATATAATCTATCCATAAAAATTTGTTGTGCAAGATTATAGACTTTTTCCAAGAGGTCACTAATTGTAGACTTACTCTGAAATAAGAGCAGTGAAGTAGAATCTCTGATCAACACTCTTAATAATAAGCATAATAGCAGGTATATACTTTGAACAAATATGGCCTAATAATGGAATTTATTACATCATTACCAAAGGACTGGTGCACATGGATTTGAAGCAAGATATTGTTTCAGTGTTTGACCTAGACTGCCATCCCATCAAGCTCACAGACTTTGGCCTTGCTAAGGTGAAAGGGACAGTGATTAGGAGATGTGGCACCGTGTCCTACATTGCTCCAGAAATGTGGGAATTTGTCCCTTCAGATGGTCTGGTTGTGGATGGCAGTCTTGATGTGTGGGCCTTTGGAGCTTCCATGGGAAGGATACCATTCTGGACTATGAAAAATTTAAGACCCCTTTCACACTGAGGCACTTTTTATGTGTTTTAGTGCTAAAAAAGCACCTGAAAAGTGCTTTAAAAACGCTCCCCATGCATCTCAATGGATGCTTTCACACTGAGGCGTTGCGCTGGCGGGGTGTTGAGAAAACTCCTGCAAGGAAATCAGGTTTGTAGAGGTGCCCATCAATGGATCAGTAGATTGGTCATTGGGTCCCACTGATGACCTCAACTTCATGGCCTGCTTCCAGTGACACAAATCCTCAGCCTCGTTGTCTTGACTACATCCATGCCCATCATGACCCAGAAGATGGGGGAAGCACTGGGTGGTCCTGTAGGCCGGCTCCAATGGCTGTTACAATGACAGACATCAGGCTGACATGTGCCACGCTTAACAAATTGTCAAGAAGAACCTTGAAGGAACTGAACAAGACAATTCAGTACATGTATGACAACAAGAAGTACAAAAAGATGGTTCTATACATCGAGGCCGGTGAACAGGCTCCATGATGAATCACCTCAACAACATTGACGTTTACGCCACCACTTCCGCCAACTCTACAGAGTCCGCTTATACCTGTTATGGCAAGGAGAGAGACATACTTTAGCGATCTTTACAGCATCAGCTGGATGGAGGATTCAGAGAGGGAGAAACTGTTCAAGGAGACACTACACGGTTTATACTGGTCAAGCAACACATCAATACCAGGTATGTGATGCAGTATGGAAACTGGACTATTTCCAAGATGAAGGTGAGCCAGTTCCAGGTAGACTTAAAATGATGATTGATCGAGTTACCCCGCAGCAGCCGAGCACTTCAAGAACCAGTGCTTTAACTGCCACAACTCCCTGTATGCATACTTCATGAGACAGTTTTACACTCTGTGAATCTGGATACTCACTAGAAAGCATCACATGCTACGATTAATGTCTGCAAAAATCTGCACTGACACAACTGGTGACACAAAGTCTTCCAGTAGAAGGGGGCATGGGTGATGATTATCCCTCTCTGAAGCTGCTGCCTCAAACCTAATCTCTACTCTAAGTCTGTTTATTCAGAATCACAAATCTTCAGTACAAACCCCAGCCTTCACTTACACTTACACAGCCAAGTCCATCGAAGTTGGTTCAAAACCCAACCACGACACTACCTGCCTTTGTAATAGATATTTTATGCCTACAATGATTTTTACCTTCAGATTACATTACTGATTGTCATTATTAATAATGTGACAGTGAACTTTTGACATACAGTTTGGCTTAAAAAGTTTTAGAACACTGCCTGAACATTCTGAGAAAAAGGACACCATAAACCAGCTCTGGAATCTAGAGGATCTCTGTGACAAAAGTCTCTTCTCTGTCCATTTGGTAGAATAAGTTAGGGACTAAGTGGAATGTCACTCCAAAGGGCTCAATTGAGGTGAGGGGGGGCAGCTGGGACTGTCTTTTATGACAATTGATGACCTTCAGCTGACCAAGTATCTTGAGATTTTGTCATAGCCTAACTTAGAGCGCCATCCGTTGACTGAAAATGGCAAAATCTTAAGATGACTAAAATCTAATGAAAGGTGTAGCTTTGACTTCAGGCACCCCTGAAGAAGAGGTCCACCTATTTTACCTCGAAACATCGGGTTATATATCTATTGTTGTAAATCAATTTTCTCAATAGAAATCGGTCATTGTCCTATGTTTACAATTTTCATCATCTGTGTGCATCCAATTTTATTTTTGCATAATGGTCATGGTAACCCTTTTTTAACTTTTTCTAATAAATACATTATATATTTTAATAATTTTCTTTACCTTTGTATCCTTACTGTGAGTGACCCTTTTCAAAAGTCCCATTAGAGGAGCTACACTCCTTGTGAGTGCTTTTCTGTTGTGTAACTGGGTTGGTGGGTATAGGGGCTGTCTTTTGCAAAAGTATATAACAAAAAAGAAAAAAAGAAAAAAAAAAAAAGGAACATAAGGTTGTTTGTGTTACGTATCTCATTATTTTATTTTATCTGTAGCTTCCGCTTTCTGTAATTATCTGTCCACTGGCAACACTTTGTATTCTCATTGTAAAATCGCTTTTACAAGTTTTACCAGCCAATTCATATTTTGTTACATATGATTAATAGCAAACATTTTCTATGTAAATAAATTTGCTTTTTATTTTTTTAGCACAGACATTACCATAAAGTTAATAAAAAAATTATCAGAATTGCATCAAGATTGCCTAGGTTCTGATTTATACAAAAGGTTGTAATCACTTATTATATTTAGAATCTCAGATAAGATCAAGTAAATAAGTGAGGTGGCAAAATCACCTAAACGAATGGTGTCCCATGTGAGGAGTTTGAAAGCTTTTTCAAACTTCCTGTTTTACCTTGTGTCTGTACTAATAATTTTCGAGACTGATTGTGAATAATATGATTAAAATAAATTTGTACTGAGAGTATATGAGAAAACATTTGGTTTGTCTGTGGCTATTACAGCAGAGTGTGAAAGTGAGGAAGGCAGTGTGAAAAAACATGCGCAGGTCTACCAAAAAAAAAAGTTTCAGTTGACCCTTGAATGAGATTAGGTTGATGTTGTTTATTCCTTTGTAATTGAAATGGGCCTGGAGCCTTAAACCACACGATCTAGTTGTGTATGAATCTGTCTGCTTTGTAATCAGCTAACTATGGATGGTAAGCGTGTAGTTAGAATATAGCTAGCGTTCACAGGTCTAACTGCTACAACCCATGATACAAATAGTTGTGCCTCGGGGGCGTGGCTTGGCACGCAGCGCGGATGGCAGCATAGAAAAGGAGCTCTGCTTTGACTGCTCAGACCCAGAACATGGGCAAACCGAATAAGTCCCAGTCCGGTACACCTGCCAGGAGCTCGTCCGCGGTCCCGTGGTCACACAGCATACCAGACCTTTTCAGGTCCCGGAATCAGTCAGGTCGGGACTCAAATACCTCCAAGATGGCACCCAATGACCACGAGGACACCTACAGCGAGGACTCACAGGCAGCATCAGATGACATGGCGAGACACCGCTCTCCTCCTAACCAGCCCCTGACATACGCTGATATGTCAGCATTTCTTGCTGACATAAAAAATACCTTCTCATCTGCTGTCACGGAGCAGACATGCTGGCCCTGAATGAAAGGGTTCATAATACTGAATGCCTAGGGCACAAGAGGGATAAGGCGATTGCCAGATTACAGTCTGTCTCTGATGAACACACAGCCCAATTGATAGTAGTTAACCGTCACTTAGAAGATTTGGACTATAGAGGTAGGAGGCATAACATCAGGGTGAGGGGGGGGGTGTCAGTCTCCCCTGAACAAATTGTCCGGGTGCTGACCTCCATTATTAACACCTTGCTGGAGAGACCTGTGGACACTACCATTGATTTTGGAGCACACCGGGCTCTCAGGCCCAGACCAAGTCAACAGGCGCTACCTAGAGATATAATATGTTGCATCACAAATTACAAGCTTAAAGAGGACATTTTAGCCCATGCATGTCAAAATGAGCTGATCACCTTTAATAAGCAATGCATCACACTATTCCAGGACCTTTCACCAATCACATTAGGCAACCGCAGGGCTCTGCGACCTTTGCTGTAAATGCTGAGAGATCACCACCTTAATTACAGGTGGAAATTCCCGTTTCTTTATCAGTTACTCTGCATGGGGACCCCGCACACCCTCAAAACCCCTGATGAGTTACCATTATTCTGTGCAGCTCTCCAATTACCGCCACTGGACCTGCCCGAATGGTACTAGGAATTCCGGTTCCCTTCAGCACCTCACAGCCCGCCAGTTTCACCGCTCTCCACACCGACCAAACATGTGCCCAAGAAGGGGAAATCTCAGAAGCAGCAAGGAGCAGACCCCATGAGATCCTCCCAAGCCACCAGGAGTACAAGAGCTAAGGAATATACCTGAGGTACTTGATTTGTGAGATTTCCTTCCTTTATCCAAATACACTGCAATGCGGAGGTATACGCCATAAGTTATAGTTTTGACTATTACACTCCCTCGAACATATCCCTGTTGAATTTCCCACTGGGAGTGAGACCATCTCGATTGTTTTGATGTTTCCTAGGCGGGCACTTGAACGTTGCTCTCTGTTTCTTTAACCGCCATCCCACTTCTTCAGATCACAATCACATGTGATCGAGGATCCATTGGGATCTCTGTCACCACCGTTACCATTTTCTGCTAATGGGGATTACTGGTACACCGACGGAACTTCCGATTGCTCTTCACATATATTGTTTGGTATTTTATCATTATCCATGCACTGTTGCTGTACCATATAAGTATGTGCATGCTGCCTCTATGCTCCCCTCTGGGGCTGTGCTGGATGCAGCGTGTACACATTCTCTAATATTCCTAAAACTTAGTTGCCTTTCTGGAATTTTTCTTATATATAATGTTATGCTTTTATAAGTCAGTGTTACAATTACTTACTCATAATATATTTTATCAGGCTGCGGGAGGGAGCCGGTTTTCTTTATTCCATATAGACAAAATTACTTGACTCCCTACCTAATCCACCAGTTTCTCTCACGTACCCCACACTATATTGTACCTTGGGTGCCCCCACGGTGTTTTTTTTACTACCCGTTGGACCCTAAGGTGGATACAACTAGAAGAGCCCCTCTACAGCTAGTAGATGTGTGCTCATTATTATATTTGTACTTAATCCTTCTGTCTATATAGGGGATGCCCCTATTTTCTCCCTTCTTTTTTGTGTCCCCTCCCTCGCCCCCAGGTTTTGTTTTTTTGTTGTTTTGTGAGTAAGGGCCCTTGTTATTCGGCTTAGGCTCAACTGAGCGGGAATGGCGTACTCTTTTCTGGGCAGATGCCCTACGCTGATTTCACACAATCTTAGGAGCCTTAATATACCAGAAAGTCGGATATCCCTTTTAAGGGAGCTGAAAAAGGCAAAGCCGGCCTTTGTATTCATACAAGAGACACACTTTCACTCTGAATGTTCCATGCGCCAAACCCAGATCGTAAATCCAAGGGAGTGTTGATTTTGCTAAACACGCACATTTTAAGGTGACACAGCAATAAGCAGACCCCCCAGGGATCATTTTTATTGCTGAAGGGGACATGGCATAATTGACAGATTACTCTTGTAAATGTCTATTTTCCTAACTCGGGACATCTAGCATTTTGTCGCCGCCTGGTGGACAAACTTAAAAGCTTTGCCACTGGTTGTATCATACTGGGAGGAGACTTTAACATCCCCTTGCTTCCTCTGCAGGATACCTCCAATGGCAAGTCTAGTATCTCCCATTCTAATTTACAGAAAATTAAGACTCTGATGAACTCTGACCTTGGTTGATGCTTGGCGCCTGGTACACCCTACAGGTAAAGACTTTACGTATTACTTATCTTTACATAAAAAACACTCACGTATTGACTATATTTTCATCACTCGTGATCTACCCCTGCTACACACAGCCAACACTGACAAACTTCACAAACTTTGTAACTGGAGACTGAACCCTACGCTAATATCTGACCCCACCACCTGTTCGCAAATTGCCACAGCACTTAAAACATATTTCATCCATGACAACTTGGGAAGCTCATAAGTGCATCATATGTGGAGACCTTATCTGCTTGGGCATCCATAAGAAGGAGGCCAACAAAGAGATTGCGTCACTGGCAGAAAGAATCGCATTACTATAAATTACTATAATACCAACATTTCTACATGCAGTACCAGGCCCCACCTGCCACAACCCTGGCAAACAGACACCAGAAGTCTCAAGAGACACAGCCATGCTCTTGAGCGAGCATGGCGTAAATCTAAATCCCTGCAAGATTTTACCCTCTACAAATCTGCCCTTCTCAAATACAACTCCTGCCTCCACACTGCTAAACAAACCTATTACAACACTCTCATCAACACCCTCTCATCCAAACCTCAACAACTCTTCTCTACCCTTAATTCCTTACTTCACCCCCCACTGCCCCCACCCACCAACTTGCTTACCGCTCAACATATTGCCAACCACTTCAATAGCAAAATCAACACAATTCACAAGGAGATATCCAGCATTAAATTATTCCCCTATCCAAAATATATGGTCCAACACCACACTCAATACTCTCCTCCTTTTTCCCAGTTACCACAGAAGAAGTTGATAAACTCCTCTCCATGGCCCACCTCACTACCTGTCCCATGGACCCTGTCCCCTCCCAATTACTGCGACCACCTTCCCACTCTATCCTCAACTCCCTAACCCACATCTTCAACCTCTCCCTCTCCTCCGGCACCTTTCCTTCCCCGGTCAAACATGCACTGGTTACCCCCATATTCAAAAAACCCTCACTAGACCCCACCTGTTTGAATAACTTAAGACTTAACATAAGACCTATCTCCATGCTCCCGTTTGCCTCCAAGCTCAAACGCCTTGTTCATAACCAAATGAGTCGCTACCTCACGGACAACAACCTTCTCGACCCTCTACAGTCTGGCTTCCGCTCACAACATTTTACTGAAACTGCCCTACTAAAACTTACCAATGACCTAATAACTGCCAAAACCAATGGCCAATACTCCATACTCATACTTTTAGACCTCTCTGCTGCCTTTGACACAGTTGACCACCTGCTCCTCCTCAGCAAATTACACTCCCTTGGCCTCCGTGAGTCTGTATTATCCTGGTTCTCCTCCTACCTATCTCAGTGTCACTTACAACTCCATCTCCTCCGCTCCCCTTCCTCTCTCTGTTGGGGTACCCCAAGGCTTCGTCCTTGGGCCTCTCCTTTTCTCAATCTATACCTCTTCCCTGGGCCAGTTGATAATCTCCCATGGCTTCCAATACCACCTCTATGCCGATGACACACAGATATCTCTCTCCACTCAACTCACCCCCTCTATCTCCTCACGGATCTCAAACTTGCTGAATGACATATCGGTATCGATGTCACACCATTTCCTCAAACTTAATCTTTCTAAAACTGAGCTTGTTATATTTCCTCCTTCACGGTCCCCCTCCTGTGACTTCACCATTAATATCAACAACACAACCATTGGTCCCTCCACACATGCCAGGGTCCTGGGTGTAATCCTTGACTCTGACCTCTCCTTCAGCCCCCATATCCAATCACTGGCTAAATCCTGCCACCTTAACCTCCGCAACATCTCCAGAATTCGACCCTTCCTGACTAATGACACCACAAAGCAACTTATTCACTCCTTGATTATTTCCTGCCTCGACTACTGCAACTCTCTCCTTAATGGTCTACCCTTAAGCAGGCTAAACCCCTTTCAGTCTATTATGAATGCTGCTGCTAGACTAATACACCTCGCTAATCGATCCGTGACTGCTGCTCCTCTCTGCCAATCCCTTCACTGGCTTCCCCTACCCCACCGTGTAAAATTCAAAATGCTAACCATAACATACAAGGCCATTCACAACATCGCCCCCATCTACATCACCAACCTAATCTGCAGATATCACCCAAATCGCCCCCTCAGCTCCTCCCAGGACCTCCTGCTCTCTAGCTCCCTTGTTACCTCCTCCCATGCTCGCCTTCAGGACTTCTCCAGAGCCTCTCCCATCCTCTGGAATTCCCTGCCCCAGTATGTCCGATCAGCCCCTACCCTGTCCACCTTTATGAGATCCCTGAAAATTCATTTATTCAGGGAAGCTTAACCCACACCCACATAACTGATTTGATGGGGGTGGCTCAGGGACATTCTTTCCAGCTATTACCTTTTGTACCACCACCCCCTCCCTTTAGAATGTAAGCTCTACGAGCAGGGCCCTCCTGTACCTTTTGTATTATACTGTAATTGTGTTGTCCCCCTTATACATTGTAAAGCGCTGCGTAAACTGTTGTAGCGCCTCTAAGGACCTTCAGGGACCGGGTCCCCCCATATTGGGGTCCACACCCCTGGACCTGTAAAGCACCCTTTATGGTTTCCTTGGGCAAGATTGACCAGGAATACCAACTTTAACAAGGGTCCAGTGCCTATAAAGGACACATTACAAGCAACACCTCGTTCTTGAACTGAGGTTCGGGTACCATCCACTTTAGCTTAGTAAGCCATCCAAATGGATCAGATTAGAACATCCTTAGTAGGATATTTCTTTGAAGAAACTGAAGAGATTCAACAACCATGACCATCACCTTCAAGACACTGGCGAAAAAAACTGAGGCACTGTGTAGGAGGGGTTATATGGGAGGAACCATCTTACTATTGGTTGCCAGTGTCCAATCACCTAAAGGTAAGCGTATAACCCACATAGTCATTATTATGGTGCTCTGTGTCCCATGATGTACGATAAAGAAAATAATAATAAGCATCTCACGCAGAAGCAACCTCTTCGGAACTGCCAGAAAACAGGGAGCGATTAAATTCTGTGCTTAATCTCAAAACGAAATGTATTCTTTATTTTAGGAAAGGCTTCTATTATGATCATAGAGACAAATGTGGCAAATTCCTCACAAAAGCTCTTAAAGAAATAACCCACGCTCAATCTATTCTATCCATTAAAAACTTAGAAGGTCAAACTACACAAGACGGATCACATCGCATCACAATTTCACACCTTCTATACAAAGCACTATAATCTGCCCTTGCCTCACAAACCCCCAGATTTTCATGGTAGTAAAGAACACATTTTGTGTACTTACATTGAGGAGAGCGGAATGTCCACTTTAACCCCGTCTGACTGTGAATCTCCAGAATCACCCGTCTTGAGAGCCTTAATAGCCAATAAAAGCTTGTCCTCTGTGATAGGTAAGAGCCCAAGGCCCCGACAGGTTTATGGCCCATTATAAAACTTTTACTGGCATTTTAAAGGCTCCCCTCCTCCGCGCCCTCAACCACCTCAAGACCTCACCAACCACATCCACTACCTTCACGTCGGCACATGTTACTCTGCTTCCCAAGCTGGCTAAAGACCCTACAGACTGCTCAATTTATAGGCCAATTTCGCTATTGAACCTGGACCTAAAACTTCTGGCCACTAGGCTGACATCCCTTCTTCCCAATCTTATTGGGCCAGAATAGGTGGGATTTATTCCAGGGAGGGAAGCAGGTGACAGTGTCATAAAGGCTCTCAACCTGATCCATTGCGCACACACACAGAACATCGAGGGCCTTCTGTCGACTGACGCGGAGAAGGCCTTCGATCTTGTGGCCTGGGATTACCCATTTGCCACCTGCAGACACATTGGTGTAGGACTGCACATGATGGCATGGATAGCGGCTTTGTAACACAAACCACAGGCGAGGCTTAAAATGAATGGTACCTTCTCAGAGGCTGTAGATATCAACAATGGCACGAGGCAGGGCTGCCCCCTATCCCCTCTTGATTATTTTGTCTCTAGAAACCTTTATTCGCTTAATTAATGCAAACACAGACATAAGAGGCTTCCAGATAAGTGATCGCACCTATAAAGTAGCTGCATACGCAGACGACCGCCTATTCTTTCTATCACAGCCACACATTTCAATCCCGAATTTGATCAAAGCCTTTAAAACTTTATGGATACATATCCAATATGAAAATAAACTACACTAAGTTGGAAGCCCTCAATCTTACGCTACCGCATGACTTACTTGTTAGAGCACATACGTCTTGCTCGTTTAATGGACACCGTCATCCATCACATACTTGGGCATAAAACTTACGGGCAACTTAATAGATAGCTATAGCGTTAATTTTCTTCCATTACTAAACAAATTACAAACGGACCTTAAGAGTTGGACATCTAAACATTTTGTGGTTTGGCAGGGCTGCCATCCTTAAGATGGTAATACTGCCTAGAATTTTATACTATTTCCATAACCTGCCCATAACAATTCCCTGCCGATTCTTCAAACGACTCAAGGCTACCATGAGCACCTTTATCTGGACGGGGAAAAAAACCACACATAAAACTTGACACACTTACTAAGAGGGGGTATAGAACTTCCTGACTTCAAACTTTACCATTTCGGGATACACTTAGCCAGAATCCTGGATTGGAATGGTCACAGGGAGCAGAAAGACTGGGTCACCTTGGAGGAGGCATCGTCCTACACTGCACCTGAGATTCCTCCCCAGGATTTCTGTGCCGTACAATTTGCAACATCACCCACTAGGTGACATTGAAAACGTTTCACGCGATGACAAGATGTTTCAAACTGTCTACACCCCCCAAGTCCTCTTACACCCATCACCTACAATCCAGACCAACAAGTGTCCCTTTTAATAACACACTGTGTTGACGCTGGCAAGTTAAAATCCTTTGCCTCTCTTAAGCAAGACTTGAGCTCCCCAAACTGTTTCTCATACTGGACTTATCGCCAAGTACACAACTTTATTCACACATCTCCGGCTAAACAACAGGTAACCAGACACACCAACCCCTTTGAATATGTCTGCCTCTCTGGAACCCTGATAGCCTAATCTACCTCCCTAAATGTATTCTTGGCTCCGGGGGGCACAGAGATAGGGAGACCCATGGAGCACGAGCACAGTATTAAAAAGCTCTTGAAGCAAACTTTACTGATAAACAATGGCGACAAGCCCCAATTGTTGCACACAAATGTTCCATTGGTACACAATGAACTACAAGAAATGTCTTATAAGCTACAAACACATTGGTGTGCCACACCGGTTAAGGTTAAAAAAATAGTACCCACTGTCCTCGGACTCCTGTTGGAGATCTGAGCAAGCACAGAGTACATTACTGCACATCTGGTGGGACTGTCACCTACTGTGGCCCTTTTGGAATAAAGGTATGTGAACTGATTAAACTCATCACAGACACAAAAATCCCTCTTACACCCATGTGTATATTGCATACTGTGGAGTACTCCATGAGACGTTACAAAAAGTCTTTGACAAGACACCTGCTAAATGCAGCAAAAATCCTGATTCCCAGGATATTCCTTCCATCCCCCAATGGCTCCACTCTGTAGGAGATAAATACCACATGGAAGAGACTGTAGCGATTGCTAGGGAATCCTTTAAAAAAAATACTACAAGCTATGGTCTCCCTGGGTAGTGTTCCGGTACTCTGACCAATATATACAACTTGATACTGGTTGAAAACATCACTCCAGCTTGGATCACTACTAACACCTCTAGTAGGTTGGAACACTGATTGAACGCTCACCACTGTATAAGATTAATGTCACTGTTTCTTTTATAGGCACTAATGAATTTCATACCCGCTCTATTGATAAATCCATCTTTTAGGCTCTCTCCCCATGGACCCTTTCTTTTTCCCACCCCCCTCCCCTTTATGTGTAGCTCATCGTACCGGCCCTGGGCTCAGATAAGCCAACAAAATTAAAGTGTCAGATCACATGTTTTGATGTGACCTAAGGCCAGGGCCTCACAAGACATTAACTACCTTTTTATCATTATATGGCTAAGTTTTTATTATTTTGTCTCCCGTTCTTGTCTTAAAGGTTCATGATTGTTTATGCTCATTTTACTGATTTGCTGTGCTTATGTACACCTTGAACTTTGTAAGCCATCTTTCCTTTAATACAAATCTTCTAGTTAAAAAATATGTAATTAAATGTAACCTTAAACATTTTGCACTCATTTGCCATATTTACTCTCTTCAGTAGGGTACCGATTAGTGGTCATCAGGCCCACTTCTAAGGTTTGGGTTCTTGTGGCCTCTCTTCTGGGGGTGTTATGCCTATTTGCGGTCATACGGCTGCCCAGGGAACTGAGGGACTTTGTCCCCAATCATTACCGGTTTGCGCCATTGCCATGTGCATTTTCCCACCCCTTGGGATTTCCCATCTTTTTGGTGTCCATCTCTCCTACTTCACTCTCTTCCACTCTTATGTGAACCTTTTCCTCCTTCCCTTTGTCTGCTCTTTTGTCAGGGAGTTGCCGGGGGGGCATACCTCTGGATGCAGTGTTCGGCTGGTTCCTTCCCCCAGTGTCTGCATCCGTGGCCGCGCTCCCCCCTCCGCTTGCCTCAGGGCAATATGCTTTTCTTTAAAAACAACAAACATGTCATACCAGATCCTCTTCTTGGGTCTCTTGCTGGCTCTCCCGGCCCCTCCTTCCTTCTGAGTGCTCCCCAGGAAGCAGCTTGCTGTGGGGGGCACCTGAGCCAAGCCGCAGCTCTGTGTCCATTCAGTCACGGACCTGAGACTCAGCCCAGCCCTCTCTCTCTCCCGATTGGCTAACTGACTTTGACTGACAGCAGCAGGAGCCAATGGTGCCGCTATTGTGTCTCAGCCAACCAAGTCCCAGAGAGCTGAGACACTCGTGCACAATACTGAATCGAGATGCATAAAAAAAAAAAAAAAAATTGTCTTTATGCCTTGTATACACAATGAGAAAACCAGAAAAATTCTAATTTCGACATGACTGTACAATAATATGATCATTAGTACACAGCTTTCTTTCAAAATATTCCAAAGGGACAAATAAGAGTTATTTTTTTGGGTACAATACCAGGTCACAATTTTCCTTTAGTCATGTTTTAGTCCAAAAATACAATACTAATATATTACATCACTCTAAAATGTTCTATGTGATATAGGAAATTTCATATTTTAGTAAACTATTCACTTTCGATATGGAGACTAGCATGCACAAAAAAAAAAAAAAAAAAATGGCTGCTTCTACAGGTTCGTGTTTTTGATTGTATTTGATTGTATTTTTTCTGCCAGAAAGCTCCAAAAAATACTCTCCTAAACTCGTCTAAACTTTGTACAAAACACACTCTACATGACCATTTTTTTATGTCATTTTTTTTTTTTTTAATCCCGGTGTGTATGGAGCCAAAAAGTCTTACAACTATTCTAAACATCTTATCTTTCTCCTGACTATTTTTTTACTGTGACACATATCAGCTCAAGCCAACATGTTATCATGTCTGGCAACATGTTTAAAAAAAAAAAAAAATTACAGCCTAATTACTTTTTTTTTTCTAATAGTAATAGTTCATTTATTATCTGTTTGCATTTTAATTTAGAAACCGGAACTGCAGCTACCAGAAGTTTCTGCTATTTTACTTAACATTCTTGTACAAAGAGTTATTGATAAACTCTCAACTCTACAAAAAAATATATCCAGTTGGTGAGTTACTGAAGAAATATAATTAGACTGAGATTTTTAGGACAATTTCAAAGCATTATCTCCTGGTGGACTGCATTTGATTAAATGACTTGGACCCATATAATACTGAGTTTGACAAAAAAAAAAAAAAAAAAAAGTTTCTAAAGAGGAGCGGTTTTAATTCCAAAATTATATTAATTTACCTTGATGAACAAGTTAATGTTTGTAATAAATACAATACATTTTTAAAAATAATGTTTCAATGTTCAGGAAACTAGTCCCAGATCAACCAGCTGAAACCATGATTATCAAACTTTTTGCTGAAAATATATATATATTTTTTTAAATGAAGGTTATCGTAATCCTGACTAAGTTTGGGGTAAAATTGCATGTACCTTAGGTCATAACAAATGTTCCACAAGATTGTGGCTTTATCATGTTTGGAGAGAAAAGACAGGAGGGAAATTCAGCCCAAAACTTTATTTTTCCAAAAGGATCAGTTACAAAAGCTGCCATTCAGTGAGGATAAAAAGTCTACCAGAGATGAAGCCATGGAAAATATGGAAATATCCCCGTCTCCTATCATCAATGTTTCTGATGAAGAACAGACATCTTGTGTATGTAAGCAGAGGAATGATCCAAATCAACCCTATGCTCAATGCCATCTCTGCAATGATTGGTTTCATTCAACATGTGTTAGATATAAAAGTATTCAAGACATAAAACCAATCTCTCTGTGGTTTTGCCCCAACTGTAGCTTAAAGGAAAAGCTGACAGAAAAATCTAAATGTACCAGTAAAAGTGAAATAATAAAAAAAAAACAACGGTTTCCATCCCCTCCATCCCTCTGAAGAGTTGATTCCTATTGTTCATCCAACAAATGTAACAGATAATTACTAAGGAGTTGGATTGTGATATATTAGAAGTTGAAACAGAAAGAAAAATAGAAGACAATAAATTAGAAAACAAAATGGGCTCAATTTACCATCAGGTAACCAATATCAACTCTGAGGCACCTCCTTTTCAAGAAATAACACTGAAAAAAAAAAAAATGTTGTTAACAGATAAAAATTTAAAAAGGAGCTTTTTTGAGCAGGATATTCCTTCACGGTTTACAATATTATTAAGTAGAGAGGAGTGGAAAAAGATAAAACCAAAAGGAAAGGCTATTGTGTCCTGAAGAATTGCTGGTCTGACACCATAAGTAAGAAGGTTAATAAGATGAATAAATATTGAGTTATTTTCGTTGTGACTCTCCCATTGATTGCAGTCCTGGGACTGCTTTGGTCCCAACCCCCCTTTTTCTTTTACTAGATGCTGTATAGCACTTTTTGCTTTGCACTTTTTGAGTTCGGAGGAATTCAGCTCTTCACGACTGTGATTCATCAGCACTATTTGCACCTTTATTTATTACATGGACGATCATTGAATTGTTTATGCATTGTGTACTTTTACACATTAATACTTGAAGGTTATATACTTTATTCACTTTAGTCACGTTATTAGCACTTTTTGCACTTTATTTGACCACTATATTTTTATGTGTTCACACATTGATGCATTGTGTACCTTTGTTATTACCTGAAGGTCTCATAGCATGTGCATTTTTTTAAGTTATTTATATATCTTTGATTAGCACTTTATTCATTTATTTATTTTGGAGCGTGACACCATCTATTGGTTTTTATATAATTTGTACTGTGGGTAGTGTTTGACCCTCAGGCTCGATTCACACCTATGCATGTTGCTTTTGAGCGTTTTTTGAGGTTTTTTTTTCATGCTTGCCACGTTTTTGAGCAGCGTTTTTGTGGCGTTTTTGCCGCGGTTTTTTTTTTTTTACAGTTTTTTTTACAGTCTAAAAAAAAAATAAATAAAAAAAAAAAAAAAACGGCAAAAACGCATCAAAAACGCATCAAAAACGCATCAAAAACGGTGCAAAAACGGTGCAAAAACGGTGCAAAAACGGTGCAAAAACGGTGCAAAAACGGTGCAAAAACGGTGCAAAAACGGTGCAAAAACGGTGCAAAAACGGTGCAAAAACGGTGCAAAAACGGTGCAAAAACGGTGCAAAAACGGTGCAAAAACGGTGCAAAAACGGTGCACTTGCGTTTTTGATGCTTGTCCATTGAAATCCATTACATGCAAAACGCTGCTTTTTGCATGAAAAAAGTCCCCGACCCTTTCCAAAAATGCAGAGAAACAAAAAAGCATTGATGTGAACATGTTCCATAGGAACCCATGTTAAAAAATTCCCGTGCATTTCTGCAAAATGCAAAATGCATCAAAAAACGCGCTAGTGTGAATGGAGCCTCACGGTGTCTGCTGCACCTAGATTGACTTTCATTAAATTTTGCATAGTAGCGCGGGAATATCTATTATTGCACCTCATTGCAGACTTCTTGTCTCGTCAACAGATGGGCAGATTTCAGGAATTAGTTCCAGATACAGACCAGATCGGACTGTTGTGTCCTTTGGATTTAAGGAAGCCGATTTGATACATGTGAAGGTTGCTATTTGAAATTCATTGGCTCCCTCTACATGGGCATGTTATGAATCTGCGTGGAATCTTTGGTGTTCTTTTTTGTAATATCGCAATGTGTCAAATGACTGTGTTACTGAAGATTTAGTATTGTCATTCTTACTTTTTTTTAATGGCTAGTAGAAACTCTTATTCTCCTATTGTGAAGACAGGAGTGTTTTTTTTTCAGTAAAACAAGTGATATCGTAAAAATCACAGCTTACCTGATAAAGAGATTGCCAATTACTGGAGATCTATTATATAAGATATGCTCTGCTACTGCGGTAGTGTGTTTTTCACCATTTGAATCGTTATTGTTTAAACTGTCTTTTTGCTTATGTTTCTATGGAGCTTTTAGGATCTCTGAGCTGCTTCCGCCTAATCAAATTGCTGGTTCGGGTCTTCTGCTTTCTTCTGTGGTTTTGCATTCTGGGGTTCTTCGCATGTTGTTACGCAAGAGAAAAACTGATCAACTTGGTCGTGGCCGTTGGGTTACCGCCCATAAGCACGTAGATATGTCTATATGTGCAGTATCTCGGACTCAGAATTACTTAGTGTTGCAGCCACCTTCTGATAAGCAATTCCTTATTCATGCGAATAGTGATCCTTTGACGATCAATTTAATTCTGTTTTGAACAGATGTCTCCGTAGTTTAAAGCTTGACCATGTTCCAATTTCCTCACACTTTTTCCATATTGGTGCTGCTACTAATTTAGGTTTTTCAGAATCAGTTATTAAAAATATTGGTAGGTAGAAATCTAAATGCTATTGGTAGGTAGAAATCTAAATGCTACAGTTCTTGTGTGTCCTAATGTTTTTTATTTGAATTTCAGATTCTCCATTCATTATTTGGATCATCAGACATTCTTACATAAATTGGGCTCATAGAAGAGCTGAATTTCGCTGTTATGGTCCGAATTTGGATTTACCTACATCTCACTTTGCCATATACTGGTACGGGCATTGCAGATTAAAATGGACTGAGTTATGTAAAGTGTTATCTTTATTGTATTTACAATGGCCTGTTACAAACGTTATTATGTTCTATTTGTCTGGAAATGACCTTGGTTTCCGCAAGACTTTAGACATAATCTTCTGTAATAAATCTGATTTGCATTAATATACTTCCTGATTGTGTCTTAGTCTTCTTGGAGCATATTCCTCGTTTAAGTAGGCTTTTTCCCAAATGGAAGGATTTTGAAAAAAATGTTAGAGCTATGGTTAAGTTTATGCCAGTTTTGAATGGAATATGGTTTTCTTCAAAATCATTGAGGAAATCGATCGTATAGAGACTCAGTCCTTCACCAAGAAGAAGAAATGTCACCTAATGTGAAGGGTTTGTGGAGCTGCGGGTTGAAGCCATACACCGAATAAAAGGCATCTGTATCCAGGCCCGTCCCCTCCCCCACACCGTGCACTCTGATTGGTTATACCGAATGTACTCCCAGGTTGGGAGCCGTGTTATGATTAATAGATTTAATTGTTTTCCCTTTTCTGGGAATTTGGTTTTTATGGTAGGTTGTAAAACCACATATTGGGAAGGAGGGGACTTTATGTTAATTTAATTCTTTTTATTTTTAAGTTATTTCTATTTTTGCACCTTCTATACCATTCTGTACCCAGGAATGTGAGATTTACGGGTAAGGGGGGGCCTCCTAGGCTGTTGATTGGATGAACCCCGTATTTGCTGCCTCTTTTCACATTCAGGGGTCAGAGAGGATGGCATACACTTGGGGGGGGGGTTACTAAAACTGGATCACTCAGAAGCTGATTGGCTACCATGCACAGCTACACCAGATTCTAACAATTATGCTTTGACAATAAATCCTGGAAGCTGATTGGTTTCTGGGCAGAGCTGTGCCAGATTTCGATGCTCCAGTTCTAGTGAATCTCCTCCAGAAGCTGATGCAGCTTTGCATAGTAACCAATCATCTTCTAACTTGCTCAGTTAAGCTTTGACAATAATCCCGCCGTTCACACTGAATGCGACTTTGAAAGCATGCTACTTCACTTCGATTTTAAAGCCGCAGGTCAGTGCGATTTCACGTGCAAATTTGCGACTTCATACACAGATATCTATGCAAGTTGCACCTGAAAATCACAAAAAACTAATTTGGGAACTTTTTTTTTTTCAGTCACACCAATTTGCAACAGTTCCATTGCTGACAATAGGGTGCGACTTGTCATGCAATTTGGAACTGTCAATTTGCACCAGTGTGAACGGGGGGGCTTAAACCTAGAAGCTGATTGGTTACTAGGCACAGCTGCACCAGATCCTGTGTGTATCCGCCGGTCTCCAGATCTCAACCCCATAGAAAACCTTTGGGAGGGAGTTGAAAGTCCGTGTTGCCCAGCGACAGCCCCAAAACATCACTGCTCTAGAGGAGATCTGCATGGAGGAATGGGCCAACATACCAGCAACAGTGTGTGACAACCTTGTGAAGACGTACAGAAAACGTTTGACCTCTGTCATTGCCAACAAAGGATATATAACAAAGTATTGAGATGAACTTTTCATATTGACCAAATACTTATTTTCCAGCATATTTTTGCAAATAAATTCTTTCAAAAATCAGACAATGTGATTGTCTGGATTTGTTTCCACATTTTGTCTCTCATAGTTGAGGTATACCTATGATGAATTACAGGCCTCTCTCATCTTTTTAAGTGGGAAAACTTGCACAATTGGTGGCTGACTAAATACTTTTTTGCCCCACTGTACAAATGCAACAAGAACAGAAGGGGGTACAATTTAATGGAAGTAAATAAGTTGAACATCTTCATTAGAAGGGAGCAAATAAGAAAAATATATTGTTTACATACACTAATTACAGGCCAAACTCTTTCTTCAGGCAAGCAAAACGTCCTACATCTGATCCCTTTTTATTTTCAACTAACTAATGAGATTTATGCTCAACTTTCCACCATTTACAAAAAACATGCTGCTTTCCACCCTTAATTCTGAGTATGATCCGGTCAATGTGTTGTAGATTGGGACAAATACAGAAAGAGTGCAAATCTAGAAGGTAAGTTGGCTGGTTGGACCCGGGATTACTGCCCACCATCATCCTTGGCATTCTATTCGGTCAGCCTGTGGGGGGGGGGTCTTATGACACATCTGTTACAGGGGGGTGAATGAAATTCATTAAGCAGATAGACCTTCCTCAGGTGTACCTGCACCTCTGGTGACAACCTCTACATCTCAGAGGAATAAAACATGGAGAGTTTTTTTCAGCAATTAATTGAAAGGGACGGTCAGGAAAGGATTCACCTGCTGGTGGCACTGTGGCTCCCAGATCTATGGGCTGCATTTCCGGTGTCCACCAGTAGGTGTCTCTCAGCAGTCAAAAGCTGGCATCATCTCTTGCAATCAGACATTACCTGATACTGATTGCAGTAAGAGTATTTAAACCTGGTGCATGCTGTTACTTATTGCCTTGGTATTTCCTCCATGTGCCCCTGATCTGTGTTCCTGAAGCCTGCATATTGTCTCCTGTTTCTGGACCCAGATCCTGACTCTGCTGCCTGATCCCTTTCCACCCGCTCATTCCATCTCCTGGTTCCCTTCTCCCTGTCCTGTTCCCAGCTCCCTCTACTTGATCTCCCGTGTATGACCCTGGCTCTGTTATGATTCCGACATGGTTATCCTATCCCATTCTCTGGAGGTGCACTTTCTTTGTGTTATCCTCGTATCTTAATAAACGATATTGTTTAAATTGATCTGTGCTTGGTATACCGTGTGGCAGTCCACACATTCTGGTCACATCGGTTCCTGACAGGGACAGAAGAGTTTTTTTTTCAGAATTGTAAACTATTACAAATCCCTTTCAGGTTAGACCCGGTGTACAAGGTTGTGAGATACCTGCCAGTGAACCCACGGATACCCCACCATCTCTCTCTGCACTATATAGAATGTGGGGGGGGGGGGGAGCCTTTCTCTTGCATATTTTCCATGTCTGTTAATCCGAGCAACACCCTCATATTAATCCTTGGTGGTTTGGTTAAATAAAATAAATATCATTTGTGTCATCCTTGGATGCATCTTCCTTCTTTATAGTGACAGTGTGCCCGGCCTGTACTATGACAATACTGACCAGACCTAGAAGGGTGTGTGGCTGTCTAATAAGAAGAGGTGCTTCTCCACTTCTGCCTGTAATTATGGCCTCCTGTCACTCTGGCTTTGTGTTTCAGATCCAAAACATTTAAAGAATAGGTTCTAAAAATCTTAAGAAAAAAAAAAGTGCAACACAAACCAATAATAAATGGAAAAGCTACTAGGAAGAGTTGGGAGCCACCAGCACTGCCAGGAGCTCCTTTGGGCATCCACCAGAGCGGGATCAACGGGACTGGACTGGCTTTTTGCAGCGGCCTAACATGACTAGATGAGCATTTTTATCTCTATTACATAGGAAATTGTAATTCTTGCTCTGCTTTCAGTGCAACAAGCTCTCCGGAATGCTAGTTAAAGCAGAAGACAGGAAAGCTACTGTCACTGAACAAACAGGATCTTGTGAATTGCAGCAAGAGCTAAGGAAACAATGGATGGAATAGAGGATGGATGCATAATGCTTTTGAATACATCATTGATCATGGACTTGCACTGGAATCCTCATACCCATACCAAGGAAAAGAAGGCACCTGCATCTCTGCTCCTAAATTTGCTACATGCCAGGATTATAATTGTCATCTGGGGATGGACTTTCACTTCGGCAAAGCTGTGGGACCCGTGTCTGTGGCTATAGATGCTTTTTAGCTTTGTTCAAATCATATACAAATGGTTTGTACTATGACCCTAACAACTGCTGTCCAGGGAACATTACCCATGCAGTACTGGCAGTTGGATACGCAACCAATAATAATGGAAAACCTACTAGGAAGAGCTGGGAGCCACCAGCACTGCCAGAAGCTCCTTTGGGCATCCACCAGAGCGGGATCAGCGGGACTGGACCGGCTTGGTCATAACCAAGCAAGTCTAGCGAGTGTAACATGACTAGATGAGCACTTTTATCTCCATTACATAGGAAACTGTGAATCATGCTATGCATTCAGTGCAACAAGCTCTCTAGAACGCCAGGAAAGCTAATCACTGAGTAAACAGGAGCTTGTGGATTGCAGCAGGAGCTATGGAAACAATGGATGGAATAGAGCAGGGATCCTCAAACTATGGCCCTCCAGCTGTTGCAGAACTACACATCCCATGAGGCATTGTAAAACTCTGACATTCACAGACATGACTAGGCATGATGGGAATTGTAGTTCCTGAACACCTGGAGGGCCGCAGTTTGAAGACCCCTGGAATAGAGGGATGGATGCATAATGCTTTTGAATACATCATTGATCATGGACTTGCACTGGAATCCTCATATCAAGGAAAAGAAGGCAGCTGCATCTCTGCTCCATGCCGGGATTATAATAAATTGTCATCTGGGGATGAACTTTTACTTCAACAAAGCTGTGGGACCCGTGTCTGTGGCCATAGATGCTTTTTAGCTTAGTACCCACCATTTGTATATGATTTGAACAATGACCCTAACTGCTGTCCAGGGAACATTACCCATGCAGTACTGGCAGTTGAATACGGTATAGAAAATGGAAATGCCTACTGGCTGATTAACATTAACATTAACATCAAGCAAGTTTTTCATATTTTTTTGGAATTTATATCATATTTTTGATATCTATTATTTTTCTTACTGGTTAATCCTCTTATTTAATTTTATAATTCACATTTTCTGATATGTCTCTTTGTATTTTTTAGAACTAAAACATATGTATACATACTCAACCTCTGATGAAGGCATCATAATACTGGAAACGCGTCGGGTTCTGGGGTATACCACCCTTCGGAGAGTACATATGTCATTGTGCATTTCATTTTTTTTATTGGTGTTCTATTTTTTGTTTGATGTGTTTATGTGATGTGTGGACGTTATACATCTTTTTATGTTTGTCATTAAAGGTTAATATTTTTATACCTTAGAGCTGGTGGTCTTTTAAAGTGCCATTCAGGGAGTAATTCTTTTTGTTCTATTGCACCAGGGATGGGACCACCACACTCTATATCTGACATGATGGAGGTCTTTCTCTTTTTCCACTGTCGTTCATTGGCCACTTGCTGCCGCAGTCTGTGGCATCCTCCAATGCGTGCGCGCCGGCTTGTGGCTGGAGTGACGCACTTCTGGTCCATAACTGTGGGGGTGGCTGCTTGCTTCCCTTCGTCCTGCCTCTACTGCTGTCTCATGTTAGCGGTGGTTCAGGCGCATGCGCGGCAGCCTGTGGGCCAGACCGGTCGGTGTCACTTCCGGTGATGGTGACGTACTTCCAGTTGGGACTCATTTATACGAGGTTGGTCCCCGGTCCTACTAGTCAGGCTACACTCTCTATCCAGGAAAGCACACACGGCTTCACTTCTCCACCATTTTCCTTTGGTTTGTCCACAAGAGGTATGATTAGCAGTTTACTTATGGTGCACCTATTCAGTTTGGTTTATACCTTCAGCAATATTACATTGCCCCTCTGTTTCTTTTTTTCCTATTACCAGGTACTGGCCATTTGAGCCTAAAAAAATCTCCCTCCCTGATTATTGGACATTGTTGGTGTTGGTCACTGACTCTACAAACAGTGACACTTATTAGCTAACATTACTGTGATAGACTTCTATCAAAGTCTGCGCCCCCTACATTTTCTGGATAGTGTGAATACCAGCTTTACATAGTGTTGAATATATGCCTGCATTAACTATTTGGTAAGCCCTTGTTGTATTATCTACCATATACTCAGTTTATGTATGTGTGTTTAACACGCGGCCGGCCATTTGCTATAACCGACTGTGCTGCATCTATGCATATTAATGCAGCTTTGCCTGGTTCTGGTATATGTTATATATATATCTCAATTTTTTTTTAACACATATAAATTGTTACTATTACATCTTTCTTAATTGTTTATAGATCTTACTAAATTTCTTTGAATATCTGGGAAAACTCGGTTTACCTGCATCATTATGCAGCTTCCATGCTGTGCTACTTAGAAACCATTTTTACTAAGTAAGAACGTATTTCTTCCTTCACAGCATAGCTAATATCTGAACTGCTATATATACACATGCATATTCCTGAGTTCATCTATGGGGCTCCCCTATTAATATGGATGTGTCCCCATGGGAGAGTTTTGCTTCCTGCCCCCTAGTGGTCACTGGATTTGGGCCTTTAACTTCGCTTGACTTTATCAAAGTGACCATTTCATTATTTACATTTGTTTTTGTTATATTCTTTTGGATATTATGATATACTCATTTGATGTTCTTTTTACATACTTATTAGATCTACGAGCTCCTGAAGAAGTGCATTTATGTACGCAACATGTAGAGCGAACTCTTTGTGTGACCTCTTACTGTGACAACTACTCCACGCACTTTATCTCCATTGGATGCTGCTACTGGTTATTTTTTCCACTGCACCAATTTGGATTAACATATATCTATATATCTTGGAGGTGTTACATGAGTCTCTGGGGTTAACAATATCATGCTTTTCTTTTAATATGTGTTTGTAAACAATGTTTTTAACTTTATCCAATTAAAAAAACATCAATTTTTTTTACCTATTTTGTGTGTGTGCCTACAAAGTCATATTTTTTAAATTTCCTATTTTTTCCTCTTAAACATAAAATATAAATAATCAGAAAGCTAGGGAGGATGTTATGGGTAAAGAAGTAATATGCACTGCATTTAACAAAGGTCACTAATGTCATCTGAGATATTTAAGCAGGTAAAATCCCTGATATATTAAAATATACAGATCTTTACCCAATGGTATTGCACTCGCACCATTAGTGGTGGAAGGAACGTACATTCCGGGAGAAACTTTGCCGGTCTCCACAATTTAAAATATAGGGATAAGTGACACCACACCCATATAGAGGGCCATATGCTTGAAGGAAGAGTCAGTCACTGTGTGTCTACCGTGACCTAATGTATGTGTCCTTCACCATGTTGCTGCCAGAATTCCATCCACCAGATAATACTTTAACACAATGGTGTCCATACACTCCCTCGGGTACCTCGAAAACAACGTGTACAAGGAAAGGTTGCACATCCCCGAAATGCTCATTCAAGGGTGAGGGAAAGCACCACACACTGCCTGCTGTACTGTTAAAGACAATAGGTACTTATATCGTTGTGATATGTTAGACCATAGACTGGAGTGTCAATTTCAAAGCCATGACCTGGATCCCACAGCCAAAGAAGCAAGGGACCCCCAACTGGAAAGTCAAAGCCAACCACATCAAGAAACCAGTCCAAGTGAGGTGGACGCTAACTGCTCCATGAAGTTGACAAAATGGAGAACACCGGGCATAAAAGGTCACCTACCACATGGACTGTACTGTGTTGTTACCAATCACAAGACATTTCTCTATGGGGTCAGTTGTGTCCAATATCCTATCCAAATTTTTGCTTCATTCCACATGAGTACACTATTATTGGGGAAACTGTAGTAACCCCCATACCAGTGTTAACAGAAGAGTAAATCATTAAGAGTACCCCTGATGTCCCAGATCCTATACCATACATACCCCATTTTGATATCAAAATTTATACCCTGTCAGTAAACCTTCAATCTGCTTGAAAGGAAAGATACCCATATCATTCAAATTAGTAATGAGATGGTGAAGATAGGGAAAAGGTTGAATCCACTTTTACATGAAGGGGGAATCCAGCATAGTCACCACTAGGACCTGGGTGGAAATGGGTATAAAAGGTCTTCTCATATTGTAGTGTGGGTTACTTTTGTTTATGACGGGCATGGTGATAGAAGTTGTCCAAGATCTAATATGGGAGAGGGAGAAACTTACATCAATAATGGAGATTAGACATAAAAACAGTTACTCACTTGAGTGTGGCCTGATATCTATCTATCTATATATATCTATAAAGACATTTCTGAGTTAAATACTTTATTGGAGACCTGACGGGCCGAAGTAATTTAGCTAGATAAGGCCTTGTGGTCCACTTTGTTAACCAACCCTTTTATCCACTTCAAAGACACGTTTGATATACAGAGAATATGGCCATCTGTTCAGGAATGGACAATTTGCCCCGGCTATGACCTTGCTCCATTCAAGAGAAGGTGATGACCTGCTCTTTCATTAATCTTCAAATTAAAAACGAATCGATACATATATCTCAAGCTTTGCACAACACTTAGTGTAGAACACCCTAACAGTCTTCAAATGTCTGTTAAACGTGAAAAAAGTTTTAAAAGGTTTCATAGTCCCATATTAGAAGTACAGTGATTCTGTTCACCACGTGGATAGCTGTTAAAAAACATACCGATGTGGTAGATCCCCCACGTAGAAGCAGTACAGGCTTACCAGAAGGGTTGGACTCAAACGATCTACCACAAGCAGCAACTCTCCCACACGCAGAAGAATGGCATCATCTTCACCTTCAGGCAGCACCCAGAAAATTTCAGAACAAAATGGGAATCATCATTCTCACAAAAGAGGCCGTTATGCCACATCATCCATGGACCAAGAAGATTCAATGGACTGACATCCTGATATCTCTTCATTTGTTATACTAAGAGATGGTTCTCTATAAAAAAACCTGTATTTATAACTGAATGTAACTGCATTCTGATAGTCACACACTGTGTGGGATCATGTTACATTCCAGTTATATTTCTTATTACTTCTGATTCTTATAGCCTTAGAATATATAAGTGAAATAAGGAAATTCTTGTTCAATTATTATCAGGTAATAACAATAGATTTATTACTTTTTAGGACAAATATGTTCAATAATCCAGAAGTAATGGAAGCGTTTTCTTTCTTTTCTTAAAACAAATATATTATAACCTAACTAGTTCCTAGAATTATGTTTTTGTTTATTCTAATCTGAAGCAATACAACCTCAATTTTATGAGTTAACATATCTAAACAGTTACATATGAATAAAATATGTAATTGTTTACTCTAAAAGGGCCAAAATAATTCAAACTATCTTCATCAATACCAAAGTTATTAACAGTACCTTTCTAACTGAATTATTTAGCCTAGGGCAAGACTAACCATATACAACCACCCTGGAATAAATAATTTCAACAAAAACTATATTCTGCACTCCAATTAATAAAACATCATTTTGATGTCTTTTGACATAGCACTTCTCTCCTGTAAGCGGAAGATCCGTGTACCCCCATTAGCCCTCCTCATTCTCCCAACCATATTATGTGGGAGTGTGACGAAGGCACTTATTCCCCTGAGAGAGATATTTATTCTCTTTCACGGGTAAATTGTGATTACTTGCCAAAGATAATTTATACAATGTATCATCTAATCTCATATGTTTTTTGTTTACTCTTTACTCCAGAATTCACTGGTTTCTTTTCTATCTATTCATCTCTTCAGTCCACACAGGTTGATCTGCGCAGTCAGCTCTGCATAACAAAAAGTAAGTCAAAACTATTTGATCTATTGCCATGGCACCACTAAATATACTTTCCCTGAATGTTCAGGGAATAAATGTCCCTCAAAAAAGGACCAAAGCCTTCCGTACTTTCCATAACAAGAAGGCTCACATAGTATGCCTCCAAGAAACACACTTCACCAAAGATTCTACTCCAAAATATATTTATCCTTTTTATCAACAAATTTACACGGCTTCTGCCTGTACCAAGCAAAGGGGAACTCTAATTGCATTTCACCGATCCACACCATTCACCTTATCAGAAATTAAAGACCCAGAAGGTAGATACCTGATACTCATGGGTTATATAATGGATACAGCAATCACGGTGATTTCCTACTACGCTCCTAACAAACAACCTACACCATTCCTCTCACATATATTACAAGTGATTAATACACACAAAAAATAGGAACAGTGATAATGTGTGGGGATTCGAACCAGGTCCTCCTCCCATTTCTAGATAAATCACCTTTTACACCATCCTAAATAACCTCTAGATTACCTTTTTCTCAACTTCTTTCCAAATACAATCTGGTAGATTCATGGAGAGAAAGTAACCCAATGAAAAAGAAATTCACTTATTTCTCGCACCCTCATCAAACCTTCACCAGAATAGATCATATTTTTCTAACAATAGGAATGATACCAGAAATTATTGCATCAGATATAATTCCGATTCCGTGGTCTGACCATAATGCAGTATACACTACTATAGCCTCAGCCATACCAAAAGCGCATGACCCAACGTGGTACTTACCGGACATAATGCTCAAACACCCACTACATCAGATGGCCATTGAACAAGCTTTAAAAGAATTCATATCAATTAATAATACAACAGACATCTCCCCAATAACACTGTGGGAAGCTCATAAGCCTGTCTTGCGTGGTACAATACAAAGACAAATGGCACTATTTAAAACGGGAACGCAAAACTCTAGCAAAAAAACTAGAACTCAATTTTAATGCAGCCTACATATCATTTCAAGATAATCCATCTCAGAGTACAAAATCTCATCTGGAAAAATCTAGATTGGAATACGATCTATTTCTCACTGAGTCAGTTGATAAATCCCTCAAACGCTCCAAACACAATTTCTACATGAATACAAACAAACCAGGTACATATTTGGCTCGGGCATTAAATTCAACTAACAAATCTTTCAAACCAATACGTTTGAAATTATCAAAAAATGTTTACACTTGTAATCCAGTTAAAATAGTCCATAAATTTCACTCACATCTCGCAACTTTATACAAGACAAATAGTGAATTTAATCCTACAGAAGCTGAATCCTTCTTCTCAAAATTAACCTTACCTGAGTTATCTCAGAATCAAAAAAGCAGTTTGGATGAGCCTATAACTATAGATGAAGTTGCTAACACCATAAAAGACCTAAAACTTAACAAAAGACCAGGCCCAGACGGCTACTCGGCTTTATACTATAAAACATTCTCAGAAATACTTTCTCCCATTCTCACTGAAACTTTTAACAAACTTCTAGATGGACATTCTTTTCGGCAAGAAACACTAATGGCAATTGTTTGTATGATCCCAAAACCCCTTTCTGATGATACTTCCTGTGTGAATTATCGGCCTCTCTCTCTGCTAAACCTCGATATTAAATTATTAGCAAAAATAATAGCAAAACGTCTCAATAGCATTATAGGAAAATTAATACATAGAGATCAAGTAGGCTTCATGCCAAATAGACAGGCAGGCGATAATATACGCAGGGCAGTGTTATTGGCACATATTGCTAAAAAACGGAAAATCCCTTTATGTTTTCTATCTCTCGATATTAAGAGGGCATTTGACACAGTATCCTGGCAATATATGCAATATTCATTACAAAAATGGGGTTTTGGACCCCACTTTTTAACATGGATCAAAGTATTATATAATAAACCCAAAGCCTATATAAAATATGCTGGATACAAATCTGAAGCCTTTAATATCGAAAGAGGTACCCGACAGGGTTGCCGATTATCTCCCTTATTATTTGCCCTTATACTCGAACCCATGGCCCAATACATCAGAACAAACCAAACTATAACTGGCATTGAAGTAGGAGGTATTACACACAAATTATGTATATTTGCAGACGATATATTACTTTTTCTATCATCACCACAGGTCTCTGGTCCTAACTTAATACCAGCTCTTGATGGATTTGCAGCCCTATCCGGCCTTATGATTAATCCTAAGAAATGCCTAGTGCTTAATATTTCACTCACAAACATGGAATTGATCCCGGCTAGGGCTGCACTCCCATATCTTGGAATTCATTTAACAGCATCTCATTCTGACTTATTCTCAACCAATTATCCTCCTGTATTAAGACAGATCACAAATCTAATATAACAATGGTCGCAACTTCCTTTATCCTGGATAGGGAAGATTAATGCAATCAAAATGACTATTCTACCCAAATTGCTTTATCTATTCAGAGTCCTCCCTATTCCAATTCCTTCCTATTTTTTGCGAATAGTACAAAAAAGAGCAACTTCGTTTATATGGGGCTCTTCTAAACCACGTATACCTATACACACACTACATCTTCCCAAAAATAAAGGAGGCCTGGGATACCCTAATTTTACTAAATGTATACGAACTAGTGCGCAAAACCCACAATGCGAACAAGAAAACTCTGAGACTGACGGTAAAATACCCGATAGAGAGCTGCCAACACAGATGGGTCCACTCAACTCCCCTAGGATAGAATATTAAATAAAAATATGTGGCGCTACTCCATCAATCAGTATAATTTTACTAACTACTACAGAGCAGCACATTTGGCCAGTCTGTCCAAATACCATGCAAAACAGGAAATCCCATTATGGGTATTTATAGAGGCTTCAGAAAATGACCCTCTATTAATATCAAATTTATTATGGCTTGATCCTAAAGACCGCTTTAAAATTCATAATCCCATAACTAAACACTTCTTATCTCTCTGGGATAAACTAAAAACCAAATATCAGTTACAATCTCCACACAATCCTCTCCTTTCTTTTATCAGAAATCCGGCCTTTTATCCGGCATGGATCTACCCAAATTCTTTTAAAGCTTGGACAACATCAGGCATTCAGACACTAAATGACTTCATAGCATCTAAATCATTCCTTTCATTCCCATCGCTTAGAGAAAAATATGATCTACCAAACTCTGAGATATTTAGATATCTCCAAATCAAAAATTTCTATACACCATTCCTAAAGGGGGATACACCATTATCCCAATTATCCATTTTTGAATCAATCTGTACAAAAGATCCATTTGCTAAAGGTACAATTTCATCACTTTATAATCAATTATATGGAGTAGCAAATCTTAATAGACCCTCTTACGTTCAGAGGTGGGAGGAGGACCTGGGACGAACTTTAGAAGACACGGACTGGTCTAACATATGGCTCACATCTAAGTCATCTTCACTCAACATCTTAGCACTGGAGACAAATTATAAAGTCCTAACTCGCTGGTACCTTGTACCCGCTAGAGTGGCAAAATATTCACCTAATACCTCAGCTCTTTGTTTTCGAGGATGCCCAGAAATAGGCACATATTTACACATATGGTGGACGTGCCCAGTAATCCAAACCTTCTGGAAGGAAGTCTTCGTGATTGCATCTAAAGTATTTAAAAAAATAATACAACCAGATCCATATTTAACTTTACTTAATCTAAAACCGGAATTGTTAACACTCTCTCAATTCAAACTTATGATCCAACTAATAACGGCTGCAAAACAAACAGTGGCCAAGGCATGGAAATCTCCTACATTGGTACTAGCAGAAACAATTCACAGAATGAATAATACAATGTCCCATGCTAAGATGGTAGCCATCGATCAAAATCAAATTCCAAAATTTGAAAAACTTTGGCATCCTTGGATAAAACAACAGTTCCTGTCAAACTTCAATGACTCTGTCCTGTTGCCATGGTAACAGATTAAATGACTTACAGAGACACCCATTCTAAGGCTTCAAAGAGAACTAAAAAGAATAATAAACTGACGAGCGGGACAACCTTGTGGACCATACCTCTACCTTTCAACCCTTTTTCTTCTTTCTCTTTCCTTTTCTCCACCTTACGATTAAAGCTCATTATCAGAATTTATTTGACCTATATACACTCTACTTGTAAATAATATGTATAGTAGGTATAAATCATTTAAATACCTACAAAAGTAACTAAGGAAATTATATATATATATATATATATATCTTTAATTTAGGTTTACGTGAACCCAATGTTTAATATTTGAAATTTCATGATATTTACCTATATAAACCCTACTGTAAAACAATGAGCTTACTTTATAGATCCTTGTAAACTTACTTTATGTATCTTTATAACATTGTATACTCAATTCCTTGTCAAAAGAAGTTTATTATTACTTATCCAAAGAAAAGTATAATGAATTTATGTAACAGTATTAAGGTGCACAATCTTACATATATAAGTATATTACCTATGGTCCTTGGTTGGTTGGGAAAGGGGGTGGGGGGGAATGGGAAGGGGACAGTTTGAACTATGTTAGTTCTTGTTGATGGCCCTGTGTGGCCAACCCGAGAGGCATGTTGCCTATTGGGTCAGTGTTTATTTTATGTTTTGTATTTTGTGCAAAAACTCAAAAAAGAATAAAAAAAAATAATAATATATAC
Source organism: Aquarana catesbeiana (assembly GCF_042186555.1). NCBI lineage: Eukaryota > Metazoa > Chordata > Amphibia > Anura > Ranidae > Aquarana > Aquarana catesbeiana. The sequence goes on from NC_133324.1 coordinate 965,699,020, forward strand.
ACACACACATATATATATATATATACACACACATATACATACACATACACAAACGTAAATATCATACTAACATGATGTTCTGGGTGAATGACAAAATATTGAAGAAATGATCTGATCAGGATGTTTGGAGAAGAATATCTAAAAAAATAGAAATATCGGAGCTGCCGTGTATGGGCTATTTTTTTTATCTTGACAGATTCAATTATTCTTCAAATTATGTCTATGCTTACTACATTTTATAATCATTTTATTTTTTTTCTATGAAGTTATTTTTTATCTAAACCCATTGGCGTACAATGTTACTTGAGATAAGAACAATAAAAAGACAAAAAATGGAAAAGAACTATCAAGAACCCACAGACAATGTTTTTTTTTTGTAAAATTTATATGGTTAGTACTCCCTCTGGTATTAGTTATTCAGTCTAGAATCATATTAAAAGAGAATTTCACATTTTATGGATAATACGGTGGAAAGTTCACTTTTAAAATTCAGTAAAGTTTCAAAGTATTAGTATTAAACATGCTGAAACTCAATCACCTATTTGCTAGAAAATCTGTTTATATCCAAATCGGCAACACCAATTCGGGGTCGTTTACACATTTACATTAGATGTTGCCAATGGAAAGCATCCATTCTCTGTCTTCCCCACCCATCTCTCTTGTATAAAGCGGGCCTCTCCCTCCTCTGATCAGTGACTCTACTTCCAGAGATTCCGGTATACTCATCTATTACAGCACAGCTGGAGATTTGGAGACGTTGTCCGGTGTTGATCTGCAGTGAAACCGAGTACTCAGAGAAACGGATTTGATTTTTTCACAGCTGAATCCCCACCACATTAAAGGTAAGGTCACTTCCATCTAACCAATCAATTGATCTTTAATATTTAATGAGCTTTCTGATAACACTACAGAGGTTTATCTGATAAATATATAAAAACATTTATATAATAATAGGTTCAGTTCAGGGTAATATGTGATACAATGTATACAGAAGATTGAATAGCCATTGGAGGCTTGCCATGATCAGTCTGATGAAAAAGTTGTTAATACAATATATGCAATAAATTTGAGGTGGTAATTTGTGTGATTTAATACAAAGGGGAATACATGTTTGGATAGCCAAGTAATGTATAGTTGTTATAGGTCTCCTATTACACATATATTACAATCTGTATAAAACAATTGACTGAACAATGTTGAATTATTTGCTATGAAAGATTCCCTCTCACCAAAACCAGAGTACAACATTTCCCATATTGATATCACTGAGCATTCCCCTCAATTTATTTAATGAAGTCTGTCAGTCTGATGCTATGAGGTTTTGCTGAGAACATAAAGATGATATTAACTAGGGAAATGCCTTGAAAATGTTTTTTAAGTTGACTGAAAAGAGATGTGACAATTGAGTGTTTGGATGTTATGACAACACTCGTGGTTATTTTGAGTCATTCTGGGACTTCACAATTTTGGGGAGAATGTTTTAGGGAAGGGACACTAATATTTCTTCTGATCCCCTTTAGCCACCTTTAACCATTTTCTATATTTTACGTGATGGTTCTGTTTAAAATTATAGTTCTTACCTGGCTGAGCTTTGTGTTCATCCTCCTGACTTTATGTAAACAAAACTAGAAATTTGGCATAGCTGGTTGGCAACAAGAAAGCAGAGTATCTCTTGTTGGTAATCCTTATGGTATTGTTACACAATTTTTTTTGGCCACCAGTTACTGGGTGGGCACTCTGCACACAACCGAACTGTTAACTGTACGGTGAAAAAACATGAGCCTTTTTAACCTTTTTAACCTCTTTAGAAAAAAAATATAATAGCAAAATAGCTTCTGTCATGTTCATAAAATATATGATGCAGAGGCCTTAGGAAATAATTATTTTTCACCCCAATAGTTCTGACTAGGGATGAGCCGAACACCCCCCTGTTCGGTTCGCACCAGAACATGCGAACAGGAAAAAATTTCGTTCGAACATGCGAACACCGTTAAAGTCTATGGGACACGAACATGAATAATCAAAAGTGCTAATTTTAAAGGCTTATATGCAAGTTATTGTCATAAAAAGTGTTTGGGGACCTGGGTCCTGCCCCAGGGGACATGGATCAATGCAAAAAAAAGTTTTAAAAACGGCCGTTTTTTCAGGAGCAGTGATTTTAATAATGCTTAAAGTCAAACAATAAAAGTGTAATATCCCTTTAAATTTCGTACCTGGGGGGTGTCTATAGTATGCCTGTAAAGGGGCGCATGTTTCCTGTGTTTAGAACAGTCTGACAGCAAAATGACATTTTGAAGGAAAAAACTCATTTAAAACTACCCGCGGCTATTGCATTGCCGACAATACACATAGAAGTTCATTGATAAAAACGGCATGGGAATTCCCCAAAGGGGAACCCCGAACCAAAATTAAAAAAAAAAAAATGACGTGGGGTTCCCCCTAAATTCCATACCAGACCCTTCAGGTCTGGTATGGATTTTAAGGGGAACCCCGCGCCAAAAAAAAAAAAAAACGGCGTGGGGTCCCCCCAAAAATCCATACCAGACCCTTATCCGAGCACGCAACCTGGCAGGCCGCAGGAAAAGAGGGGGGGACGAGAGTGCGGCCCCCCCTCCCTCCTGAACTGTACCAGGCCACATGCCCTCAACATTGGGAGGGTGCTTTGGGGTAGCCCCCCAAAACACCTTGTCCCCATGTTGATGAGGACAAGGGCCTCATCCCCACAACCCTGGCCGGTGGTTGTGGGGGTCTGCGGGCGGGGGGCTTATCGGAATCTGGAAGCCCCCTTTAACAAGGTGACCCCCAGATCCCGGCCCCCCCCCTGTGTGAAATGGTAAGGGGGTACATAAGTACTCCTACCATTTCACGAAAAAAGTGTCAAAAATGTTAAAAATGACAAGAGACAGTTTTTGACAATTCCTTTATTTAAATGCTTCTTCTTTCTTCTATCTTCCTTCATCTTCTGGTTCTTCTGGCTCTTCTGGTTCTTCTGGTTCTTCCTCCGGCGTTCTCGTCCAGCATCTCCTCCGCGGCGTCTTCTGTCTTCTTCTCCTCGGGCCGCTCCGCACCCATGGCATGGGGGGGAGGCTCCCGCTCTTCTCTTCTTCTCTTCTTCATTTTCTTCTCCGGGCCGCTCCGCAATCCATGCTGGCATGGAGGGAGGCTTCCGCTGTGTGACGGCGCTCCTCGTCTGACAGTTCTTAAATAACGGGGGGGCGGGGCCACCCGGTGACCCCGCCCCCCTCTGACGCACGGTGACTTGACGGGACTTCCCTGTGGCATTCCCCGTGACGTCACAGGGAAGTCCCGTCAAGTCACCGTGCGTCAGAGGGGGGCGGGGTCACCGGGTGGCCCCACCCCCCCGTTATTTAAGAACTGTCAGACGAGGAGCGCCGTCACACAGCGGGAGCCTCCCTCCATGCCAGCATGGATTGCGGAGCGGCCCGGAGAAGAAAATGAAGAAGAGAAGAAGAGAAGAAAAGAAGAAGAGAAGAAGAGAAGAGCGGGAGCCTCCCCCCCATGCCATGGGTGCGGAGCGGCCCGAGGAGAAGAAGATAGAAGACGCCGCGGAGGAGATGCTGGACGAGAACGCCGGAGGAAGAACCAGAAGAGCCAGAAGATGAAGGAAGATAGAAGAAGCATTTAAATAAAGGAATTGTCAAAAACTGTCTGTCATTTTTAACATTTTTGACATTTTTTTCGTGAAATGGTAGGGGTACTTATGTACCCCCTTACCATTTCACACAGGGGGGGGCCGGTATCTGGGGGTCACCTTGTTAAAGGGGGCTTCCAGATTCCGATAAGCCCCCCGCCCGCAGACCCCCACAACCACCGGCCAGGGTTGTGGGGATGAGGCCCTTGTCCTCATCAACATGGGGACAAGGTGTTTTGGGGGGCTACCCCAAAGCACCCTCCCAATGTTGAGGGCATGTGGCCTGGTACGGTTCAGGAGGGAGGGGGGGCCGCACTCTCGTCCCCCCCCTCTTTTCCTGCGGCCTGCCAGGTTGCGTGCTTGGATAAGGGTCTGGTATGGATTTTTGGGGGGACCCCACGCCGTTTTTTTTTTTTTTTGGCGCGGGGTTCCCCTTAAAATCCATACCAGACCTGAAGGGTCTGGTATGGAATTTAGGGGGAACCCCACATCATTTTTTTTAATTTTGGCCGGGGTTCCCCTAATATCCATACCAGACATGAAGGGCCTGGTATGGAATTTAGGGGGACCCCCACGTCATTTTTTTTTTTAAATTTTGGTTCGGGGTTCCCCTTTGGGGAATTCCCATGCCGTTTTTATCAATGAACTTCTATGTGTATTGTCGGCAATGCAATAGCCGCGGGTAGTTTTTAAATGAGTTTTTTCCTTCAAAATGTCATTTTGCTGTCAGACTGTTCTAAACACAGGAAACATGCGCCCCTTTACAGGCACACTATAGACACCCCCCAGGTACGAAATTTAAAGGGATATTACACTTTTATTGATTGACTTTAAGCATTATTAAAATCACTGCTCCTGAAAAAACGGCCGTTTTTAAAACTTTTTTTTGCATTGATCCATGTCCCCTGGGGCAGGACCCAGGTCCCCAAACACTTTTTATGACAATAACTTGCATATTAGCCTTTAAAATTAGCACTTTTGATTTCTCCCATAGACTTTTAAAGGGTGTTCCGCGGCATTCGAATTTGCCGCGAACACCCCAAATTGTTCGCTGTTCGGTGAACTTGCGAACAGCCAATGTTCGAGTCGAACATGAGTTCGACTCGAACTCGAAGCTCATCCCTAGTTCTGACAATGCTAATGATGCTGAACATCATCTAGCCGAGAAATGAGGCCGGTTTTATCCGACTTGCTGAAGCTTCTAATGCACATTGTGGAAATCTCAGTGTGCAGTGAAATCAGAGTAGGAACTATAAAGGAACCTCTCCTGAAATGGGTCTACCGATTGCTGGTAGGGCTAAAGTTTAAATGAAACATAATACCTTCTCAATCCGGGAGCAGCAGATCATATTAAAATGTTTGAGATTTTGAGAGTAAACATATGGAAATCAGCTAAAAATGTCCAAATTATTGATTTAAGTTACATTTATTTTTTCACAGGACAAAGGATGGCTTTGAAGTTCATGGATAGAAACAGAAGCAGTCAGGAGTCTTTTCTCTGGGAGTTCAGCATTTCATCCTTTTTGTCTCATCCCAACATCATCAAATGATGTGACATTATCTTTAAAACCACTTACAACTTTGTGTTTGCCCAAAAACTGGATCCAGTTGGAGATCTGTTCTTCATGATTTTTCCAAATGTAAGTACATTACTGTGTAGTCATGGCTATTTCTTTATTTAATCCTTAAAGAGTTAAAACTAATATTTTGAATGTCCCATCACTTTCTCTAAATGTCTTGGTGACCACTGTCATTAAGTCAAAGTTAATGTTTCTGGTGGGGGGGCATCCAACAATAGAATCCATAGAAGCCTTAAAAAAAACTAAAAAAAACATCTTACTGTGATAATCATTGGAACACACATTAATCCGTATATATCTTTTGTGTTATCATAGGACTGGTTTCTTTCTCCTTTCAGGACCCCGGGTGGAGCCATGGTGGATTTCTGTGGAGAAGCCTGGGAGGGTCTCATGACCCGCATCCAGGCATCCCAAAATGCTTCTACCATAACCGATGCTGAGCTGGATAGGGCATTTATCAGACTACAACGTCTCTTGGAAAAAAAAGTCAGAATTTACTGGCATAAAACCTACTTTGAAAAATATGCGGAACACAAAATAATACCTTGGGGATTAAGAATACAACTTTTCCCCAATATCAAAAAAATCAACGACACATTAAAAACCTCTTGGGAAAGCAATCTTATATCATGCTCTCTCAACATGCTCTCCATGTTGTGCCACGAATATACCACCGAGTTGGCACAACTTGATGTTGCAATTAATCGATGGTACACAGATCATGCTCTTGGTCTTTCCTCCCCCAGGTATAGCAAGCGGGATAAAACCCTGCGCGCACACCTGGAGGAATATACACTTACGATTATTAATGACAAAGAAAGCAAATTCTTAAGAGACTTAGCAGCCCATGAAAATGGATATGCCTACAATTGGGACAATGCCAAGGAAACCAAAGCTAGAAACAAACCCTTTTCCACTAATATACCTACTTCGAATAACCATGCCTCTAACAATTTATCTGCTTCTTTTTCATCCAGTACCTCCACTGTTTACCAAGATTTGACACAGGAACAATTAGCAAAAAGAAGAAAAGGCGATCTTTCGGCCATATCCTCGGAGTCACTCCACCGCACACTAGGACCCACTCCTCTACCACATCCACCTACAGGTCATTCAAAGACCGCTCACGTATCCACTCCCTTCACTAAAGCACAACTCAAGTCGTCAGCGATTCCCAAATCATCCTCTACCAAGACACCTGCAGGCATAATGGCACCACCGCACCCTCAAACGCACATCACCTCCCGAAGGGTAAGTGAACCCACTATCACCTCCATGTTTCCAGCCAGCTCTGCTACAGCAGACCCTAAACTTGCACCTATTTTTTTTAGGGCAGGGCCAGGAGTCTCTCCCAAGCCCATCCCCCGATTTACACCCACAAATGCCAATGATCCAGCAAGACCAACCACCCCTGATGTAATTAATCTATCTTCTATTCCACTCAATGCGGATCAGATCTATGTACTCCAATTAGGCCTCACATTTTGTCCCTCTAACGACTTTGACAAATTCGCCTTTATTAAAGACGTGCATCTTTTTGCACGTAAACTTCTTTTCAAAGTGATCTATGACAAATCTCAATCTAATACTGCACTTGTTCAGAATGTGCATGTAAATCCTTCCCAACAGGTTCCCACCCTAGCGGAAATACAAGCCCTCGAAGAATTAATGTCACTTTGGGAGGAGGGGTGCACTGATGGTGACGACTCTCTTGATCCTACCAATCTTGAGGCCGCCGCCCTTGGTGCTCCCCCCTTCCCCCCTCCTGTTTCTTTTAAACCCAAATCTGTGAATTTTCCAAATCTTTCTACAAATCCCAATATATGGGCCTTTGTACAACAGGTCACTAATACCATCGAAGGCTTAAATTTCAACTCCGCGTATCCCTCCAACCTAACTTTGGCTCAGATTAGGGCCATCAAATCCCTACAAAACCATCCTGAACTCACCATTAAGCCAGCCGACAAGGGTGGCAATGTGGTGGTGATGGATGTGTCCTTCTATGAACAAATGTGCCTGGATATTTTAAACAATCGCGAGTGGTATAGACCAATTTCTAAAACACTCATTGCTAACTATATATCCGAATACCAACAGCTGATATTTGCAGCGTATCAAAAAGGCATTATAGACTCCAACACATGGAAATTTCTTTATGTTAAAGAACCCACTACCCCTACTTTCTATTCCCTCCCGAAATTGCACAAATCTCTCGACCACCCACCTGGTCGCCCAATTGTGTCTGGTCGTCAATGCCTTACAGAATCTGCCAGTGCTCTGGTAGATAAATATCTGGCACCCCATGTTGTAGCTTTGCCTTCATATATAAAGGACACTATCCATCTCCTTCGTATATTAGATGGCCAATCCCTGCCCAGTGGCACATGGTTGGTAGCCCTAGATGTGGAAAGCTTATACAACGTAATCCCCCACAATAGAGGTATCTCAGTTATCAGCAAACTCATTCGTGCCAGAGGCCCCCAATATGATGAATACGGGGACTTTGTCCTCAAATTATTGAGGTTCATACTCACACGCAATTATTTCATGTTCGGCTCCTCCCACTTCCTCCAGGTGCAGGGTGTGGCTATGGGGACTAAGTGTGCCCCTGCCTATGCCAACCTGTACCTGGGGGGGTGGGAGAGGGAACTTTTTGACTCGATTCACTTCAACCCCTACCTGTCCAGGATTATATCCTGGTACAGGTATATCGATGATATACTTCTGTTTTGGGCCGGTACTAAGGAAGAACTTTCCTCATTTGTACAAAGCCTTACTGACAACACATACAATTTAAGATTTACCATGGAGTGCAGCCAGTCTCAGATCCATTTCTTGGACCTCCAGATTGGTGTACAACCCAATGGCCAAGTCTATACTACTCTATATCGCAAACCCTCTTCGGGCAATACAATCCTACATGCCCAGAGTGCCCATCCTGAGCCCCTCCTTCGAAGTATACCATATAGTCAATATGTCAGGATTAAACGTAACTGTACCCGCGATGAAGATTTCTTCAGGGCGGCACACGACCTCTATAATAGACTCTTAGATAGAGGCTACAGCCACTCTCTCTTAAAGAAAGCATTCCATAAGGCAAAAAAAACTCAACCGTAAAGACCTGGTTTTCTCCGACAAACCATTGGATTCTAAACAACCCACACGACTCATCACTCAATTCTCCAATCAGCATACCCAAATCAAAGACGTCCTCAAACAATTTTGGCCCTTACTCACATCTGATCCTACCATTGCCAAATATATAAACACCTATCCTGATATTACCTATCGACGCTCTCCCTCTCTCCGTGATCGTCTGATTCATAGCCATCATTCTACTGACACTGCACATAGGCCCACTGCCACCGGTACCTATCAATGTGGCAAATGTGACATATGTACATTCGTTGCCAACTCTCAGGTTGTTAATCTACCCGATGGAAACACACACACCATCAGACACTATGTCACCTGCGCCACTGTTGGGGTTGTATACCTGGCCCAATGCCAATGCGGCGCATTCTATGTTGGCAAAACCAAGCGCCCCTTTCAGACCCGTATCCGGGACCATATCAAACCACTATACAAGAACACCACCACTACGGCCATTAATAGGCATATCGCTGCCCAACATAACTCCGATCCCCATGTTATTTTGTTTTCCGCACTTGAACATATCCCCTCACATGTAAGAGGCGGTAGTACTGATAATTCACTATTACGACTCGAAACTAAATGGATTCATATATTAAATGCTACCATCTTTCCAGGACTCAATGAATATATTAGTTTTAAGCCCTTCCTTTAAGTTTTTCTTTTCCATGTCCCTTCCCCAGACAACGTCGTTTGTGGTTTTTCCTCTCTACCCTATCCTCTTCCATCCCTCTTCCCCCCCCCCCCCCTTCTATTCCCTTCTTAGTTTCTCATTCTCCTGTATTCCCTGTCTTTCTTTCCCTTTGCTGCCATGGCTCCACCCGGTATTTCATCCATATAATGTTTTTTTGACATGGACTAATACCTTGCCTTTTACATTGATTACAAATGCCTTTTTCCTTTTCTGAGACAAGCTGGCAAATTGACTCAATATATCTTATATCCCTGTGTATTCTATAAGTGTATATTGCCTGTATTTATTTGCGACTTAAAACTCTTTTTTGTCATTATTGAACAATATTTTTCGACACAACTGTTGCAATACATATACTGTGTGTTTCCTTTTTTATATATTGTTTTTGCATTGTATTTTCAATTTTTGGTTGCAGGTTTCACTGTCGTACTGGGACCCAGTGGTTCTCTATGCACACTGCACACATTGTGGCTGGATGTCGTGTGCTGACACACAGTAATTCCCACTTTCCCCAGTGGCCCCTGTGGATCGTTGGGCAACCTTTGGGATATCCTCCCATCCTGTGTCTCGGCGCACTACACTTCGTGCCCCTTTGTTCCCCGCCACTGGACTGCGGTTGTCCCTGGTGCCTTGGTTAGCCCCACGACTGGGGGGATTATCTGTGGCGTGGGTGGTGGGCGGCGGCTCCGCGGGCTCTCCCGGTTTGGGGGTGACATGGCTAGCGCTGTCTTTGCCTGTACGGACGCCAAGGTGCAGACAACTGTCTGCCCCTGGGTGCCCACGTCTGTTCTCAGACCCTCTGGTCCCTTATTCCATCGGCAGATTGGGTGAGATGACACCTTGGTACTTCCCATTCCAGGGGTGTTCGCCTCTCCAATCGCCACACGGTCCGTGAGATCTGAGCATGTGCGCGCGTTGCATGATGGAACTCGTAGTTCCTAGGCACCGTGCAGTGCACAGCCGTGGCTACCCCTCGTTTAGCGTCCGCACACCTGATCATCATCTGATCAGGTGTGGGGGGTATATGAGTAACCGGCCAGTCCCTCAGTTCCCATGGACGAGGGACGTGCCTGCATTCGCTCTGCACACAGCTACAAGGTAAACTTCTGCCTTTCAAAACACCCTGACTTCATGTTGTTTACATGAATTATTTATTATTCCTTTACATACTTTTTAGAACTTACTTTGGACCGGCCTCTTACATTGGTGGTTAACACTGATTTTCTCAAGCAACACGGTGTGCTTCATGATGAATTAGGTATTAGATTCCTTTTCACTAGCCTCACCTGTGCCCAAGTACATTTTAAAGCTTCCATTTCCCTACCTTTCTGATCCTCCTTTTTTCCTTTATATTTCATATAGGATCCACGTTTATTTTTATCCCTTTTTCATCCCAGCACCGGTACTATATACCTGTGAATGTACCGCTATGAGAATCTTTTCTAACAGCAGATACCATCAAGTAAGTATAGGCATAAACTACCATATCTGGCCCCAGTTAACAACAGCAAGACCCCTAACACTACCCATTTTTCCAACTAGGCCTGCTTTAAGTGGTCTGCAGATATGGTTCAACCTTGATGTCCTTTCCTTGCTGTGTGCATACATATATCACAGGCACTTCCTGACCTTGCCTCTCTACAGCTTTTAGATATACATGTAAGTCCGCACCTTTTCCAGAGATATAGATACATTTATACCTATTTATATACATATATTTTTTGTTCTCTTTTTAATACAATGCACATATGCGCAACCCTCTATTCCTGGAATAACTACCACAGTGCATTATGACACATGACTATCTTTACATTCCTTTGCCAGGTCTACTGTATGCCCCCTGCAGGCATAATTTACGGCGCGGTCTGCCTGCTCCCCTGTGGGGATCTCCTTGGGTGGCTGTGTTCCCCCTCTCCCTCTCTTCCCTCCCGTCTTGGGCACTGACGCCCCAGGTATGTCCGCAGTTCCGTTTAGTGGGGTGGAGCTTAGGGTTGCATGAATGTCCAGCCACAGTTGTAATGTGTTATTGTTTTTACTATGCAGTGTTTGGTCAAATTAACATTTCTAACATGTGTTTTTATGTCCACCACACAGAATTTTTTATATATATCCACCCTATGAGCTCCTGTTCCCTGAAGAAGCCAATGTTTTGGCGAAACATGTAGGAAAATGAGCCCCCCCTCCTTCAACGGCCACTTGCCATCTGGCCCACTTGACCATTCTTAGGGTCACTTACAGTACATGTATCCACAAAATTTGTATAATTACTGTATGAATTGTTTATAATGTACATTGTATTTATGATAGACTATTAATAAAATTTGTAATTTTAGTATTTTTTGTTTTATCTTTTCTTCTCTAATCTTCCTGACCCTAGCACCGCTATAATCCCTTGTCCACACACCCATTTAACGTTTAAAAAAAACAATGGTTATAGCCATACATATACAGTATGCTTTAACTGAATCCTCATTTCTTCTTATATTCTCGCCTACTGTATTTAACATCTATTATGTTTTCTAGGTGGGAATTCCAGAAGACGCAGTGTGCAAATTTTACTGTTGGTGACGGTTCATCTGTCTGGACACAATCGTTTTACATCTTGATCACTGGGATGATGGCCTCCACTACAGATTTTTTTTTTTGATCTGCTGAATATAACATTCTCTATGGACTATTTTCTATTATCAAAAAATATTTTATACTATGACTTATCTGTATGTTGAACAATGTGACATTTAATCTCTGGGCGCTACACTTTTTACATGGTCTCATATATTGGCTATACCAGTGTTTCTCAACTCCAGTCCTCAAGGCGCACCAACAGGCCATGTTTTCAGGATTTCCCTCAGATGAAACAGCTGTGGTAATTACTAAGGCAGTGAAACTGATCAAATCACCTGTGCAAAATAGTGGAAATCCTGAAAACATGACCTGTTGGTGCGCCTTGAGGACTGGAGTTGAGAAACACTGGGCTATACTACATGTGTCAGCTGCCGGGATTATTTTTTCTTTGCATTATTGTTGACAGCGCAGAAATACTTACTTTTTCTCTATCGCACCCTTTATGTCCTGGTTTATACCGTACACAGCTCCGGAACTGTGCAGCCTACAACAAAGGGGAAAAGTTGCTGCTGCACCCGAGCATTGACATCTGGGCCTTTGGTGTCATGGTATACACATCTATGACCGGGTCCTTCCCCTGGAAAGAAGCAGGGGGTCATGATCTCGTGTATCAGAACTTTGCTTGGTGGCAAATAAAGAAGGATCTGACCTTAGCATCAGGAAAGACAAATTCTCCATTGAAGCCAGGCAGAAGTTCTGGGACATGTTGGCCCTCAATGCCTCTCAGGGGTGTTCTGCTTTGGACATTTTAAAATATGTCCACCTACCATGGAAAGCAGACATGCCTCCAGAGAATATGTCCAGGAATACATGTGACATAACTGAGTACATGATGTCCATTATGGAGCCTCATCAGGTGCTGCCTTATGTCTCCTAGATCAAAAGATAATCTCCCTCAATATTGGAGGAGGTGGAAATCATTGAAACATCATTTTTGGTCACCTACTGAGTAGAAGACGGATGTACTCTGGGACTTGTAGTAGCTTTATATCCTACGTGAACATAAAAAAAAAAAAAATAGAAGACTGCTGACTTTTTTCTGTAGCTCTATAACTGCTTGATATATCTGCACAAATGTATGGTTTTTTTCTTTTTTTGGCTTTTTCTTTTCTCTTTTACTATTCATTGTCACATGTAATAAAAAGTGGGTTTTGCAGTACTGTAGCAGGCATGTATAGTAAGTATATTATGGACATAATGATTGAAATAAAGATCTTAATTCCATTGTTGCAGGATGGAGTGAGGAATCCTTGGATACATTGATGGAATAACGTTATGAGATAAGTAAGTCCCCCCCATCTGCATAGTGTAGTAACTTTTGCTATTCTGATGTTCCCTACCCTGTGCATCGGGTGGCGCTCTTGTGTTTCTTTACCTCTAGTATTGATTGATTCCATAATTTATTCCCTGTGCTTGTTCTATAAATCTGTTACTGGCCACCACAATTATTTTTCTTGATTTCTTTTAGTGTTTCTTAAAGCCAGAAAGTTGCCATTTGAAATGCCTTTAATTTTTTGGCCATGCCTGTGATCTGCTTTTTTTCTACAACAATAAACAACTGAAGGAACATCCTCAGGGACTGGTGATTCCATAATTTTTGCCAGGGGTTGTATTAACAATGGGCCAGAGGTTAGGCCCTTTCCTTCTTTGTTAAGAACATGCCCACTCATTCCTAAACCTCAACGTACACCAACCAAAAGAGCCAGAAACCGTGTTACCAAAAACCTCAGTCACAACCAGAACACCAACAACGAGACACCCAATCACCATTCCCATAGTAAGAATGACACAAATAAACATCCCAATCCAAGCATCATCAGAGGGTCTGTACAACACAAGAGCAACCTTCTTAGCTCTTTGTCCTGTTCCACACATCAGGATAGTAATCCAGATCTCACATCAACGATCACTTTGCCTACCTTTTCTGTCACCTTTGAACTGGATAGATCCACCAGTTCCACAGTTCCCACAATTCGGCCTCCGTCTCATACATGATCGCGTGTATCATCTCCCAACCCAGATCCGGCAGTTCCAGTCTAGCAAGCTCCCTCAGACCAGATCCAACAGGGTTCTGGGGCTTTTTTAGCACTTTCCCCCTCGCCGACCCACCGTCTAACCACTGGAAAAAGGAAATTAGATGAAGTAAAAAGCGAGGGGGAAAGCAGTGTCATAAACCACAAGGTAACAGCTCTTGGGATAATGGCTTTCACTCCCATCGGAAGGCTGCCGTGATTGTGGATTATACACATTATCCTTGCTTCCTCTACTTGCAGTGTTACATCACGGACTTCACCTCTTATCATTGTTAATTGTTATTCCATTAACTATCTACCTATGTACAGTACTGTATAACTGGATTTTGCTGTTAATTCTTGCGCCGACTACTTGTTACGTTGTTGTTTTGTATGCCTTTTCGTGCTGCATATTAACTGCTATCCCCATAGAGGTACACATGTATGTGTGAGTTCGTATACACGCACACATATACATACTTAAAGCTTTGTATGATCACTATCTCATCCAACTCCCCAACTCAGTATATATTTTTTTATTTTTCATAATTTTTTCATTTTTTTTACTTTTTCTTTTTCCCATATATCATGGATCTTCCAGCCATCAAAGATGACCATAGATATAAGATTTTAGATAAAATCTTTTCCAGTTTACTCCATGTCCCTTTTTCTAAGGAGGCCACACTTACAGGTAAGACTAGATCACACCTGTGTGGCAAGTTTAAACAACTTGAAAGATTGATACAGTCTGCCAATCAACAGTGGTGGGATCAATTCTTTCTAGAACAGTACATAAATACTCGGATCTCACCGAAAGCCCTGCCTTTCTGAGTGCTGAGCACATCAAGGAATGGGCCAGTCTGGCCGAGTTCTGTACGGCTAAATGGATGGGGATACTGATATCCCATAGGAAAAATAGGTTTGATAAATTACATGATCAAATATTTTCCATTATAAATGACATAAAAACTACATCTACTACCATCCCTTACTCTGAAGTACATCAAACCGTGTGTAACACCAAAAGAGATGAAGATTCTCTAGTCAGCTCTAAAATGGGAAAATTCAAAAGAGACTTAGATGACTACAATTCTGACAGAATTTTCACGTGGAACAAAAAACCTCACCCAAGTTTTGTAAACACACTACCCATCCAGGCCCCAAGAAAGCCAGCACCTCCTATTGTCTCAGGTCCCCCACCTCTTATGAGTCTACCATCCCGCGTCTCTATTCCCCATCCTCCTCCTCTTATGAGTATACAACTCAATACACCTCAGAGACCCAAAACGTTCCCTATATCTCACAAGACCCGACCGTCTTTTCACACACATGGTTTATCTCTTCCAACTATTCACCACCCAATACCCACACAGAAAAAAAGTAATAAACATTACGATCCAAACATAAAATACCCTAGAAAGTATTTTCAAAAAAATAGAGAACTTATCACTTCTCTAAACCTATTCTACAATAGGCAAAATTCCACACCTACAGCTTTATCCAGTCAGACCATGAATACTGATCCCCCCAATGGTATAATTCATCTACCAATTGTGCATGTGGATACTATACACTCCCATCTAGAAACCCAAGCAGTGGATACGGTCAACTGTCAGATTGACCCATCTGCCTCAGTTCTCCATACCACAGGACGTCCAATTCCCGCTGGTCTTTCCAATGCCTCTTCCCAGGATACTTTTTTAGCATCCAGTCCTCCTCCGGCAATCACATCTAGAAAAAAAAACCTCACAGAAGAGGCCGTAGAGGGGGACGAAATAGACGAGCAACTTTACACACAGAATCCAAAAAAACTGTAAAAATCTTCAATTTGTCTAATCACACCTTGTCCTCTGCTGACACGGCACTTCTCAGCCATGCCTTGAATTTCGCTCCTATCAATAGGCCAAACCCTTTCTTGCTTTTTAAAGACTTAAATTGCTATATCAGGAATCTAACCCTTCAAAGACACTTCAATATCCAAAAAGCCAAAGATTTACAAACCCCTACCCCACAGGCCACCACAACCTTGTCTTCACCTCCATCTGAAGATGCTAATAACATTTCTGATATCTATGACTATGATTGTCTAGATATTCAACATTCTACAGACGATATCTTATGTACAGAAGATGATCTGTCTAGATTGCTCACACAACACCTTGCCACATCCCCGCCCATCATACACTCTGGTTTAAAGCCCAAATTCATATTTTGGGACATTGAACCTTAAAAAAAAAACATTGGAGAGGTGGGCATTAAGTCAGAACACTTAGCCAGCTTGAGTCCAAATGGATTTTTATTCTTGATACTTTTACACCCCGGGGTCTTAGTATAGAGTTTGATTTAAACAGTTTTATTAGTGATTTTTTTAAAAAAAAAACATTAATTTCCTTTGATATTACCAGACCGTCTGATTGAGATTTTACACTATATTTATTTTTAATATTTATCTCTAATTGCCATACTCTACTCTCTCTGTTCATTTAATCTATTATGTTTTATATGCTACTGCAATTTTGACATCATTTCTGGAGTCCTATTCTTTTTAAATATCTTTTAATGTCCTGTTTTTTTTTTCTATTTTTATGCTCATACCATAATTTTAATTGTCATCATCTAAATTGCAAAATTACGAGAGTGTATGACATTTTAGTCTGGTTTTATTATAATAATTTGCTATGAACTTATAACTGTCATTTGATCATCCCTGCCATCGTCCCCCATAGGAGTCTACTTGGTTTCGTTATTTATATATTGTGACAGACCTAGCCGGGAGAGAGACTTTTGGGGAGGACTGAATGCTAGCCTCTTGCCGATCGAGCGTGGGCCCTGGCATTTGGGGGGACGGTGCTCTTTGTGAGCTGTATGCCTGGGGACCCTTGAGGTGGTATTACTATGGATTCGGGTCCTGGTCCCCCAGGACACAGACTCTGGGAACCCTGGATTTGCCATATTAGAAATAGTGGCTGATTCATAATGCTGGGACAAATACTGTTAGACAGGTGGCTGGAATTGACATCAGCATCTCCTGTTTGTGGCCTGCTAGAATGTGTATTGTAAATAAGTCTCCAGTATGGGATCTAAGAGTCATTAGATCCCCATTGTTGTTTGTGTTAATTAACTCTGCTATTGTGATAATGTTGATTGGGTTTTCTGTGCTACAAGACGGCCAGTCTGGCCTAAAGGTCATGTCTGAGTCATCTAGGCTGTCTAAAGGGATTAGTTAATTAGCCCATGTTAATTAGGTTTCTGGTCACAGGTGTATGTTCAGAGTAATATAAGCCGGAGGTATGCACCTCCTCTTATTGTATAAAAGAGCCTGTATTTTTCAATAAAAGAGATTCCTGGTTGAACTTACATACAGCCTGCCTGGTGTTTGTTCTGAGCTACACAACTGGATTAGAACGGCACATAGCTGTAGTTCTAATCCCGGAGCATCGGATAACTGAACCATCAGACGTGCGATCTGCAATCTGATTCTATAGCAGCAGAGGAGTGTTGGGAGAGTGGAACCGAGCGAGCAAGGGGCCTGTTACATATATTAATACTTTTTATATATACACATTCCCCTTTTCAATTTATTTGTACCCCATTGAGGTGCTACCACATGTGTTTGCAATGGATTAGGTAACCTAATATGCTTACACTGCTTCATTACCTTTCGTTATTCACCATCAATTTCTTTGTTTACTTTTTTCCAAACACATCAGTCACGGCATTGCTCACCGCAAATTTATACTATGGTGTCTGCGTTAAGCCACATCAAAATGGACGTTATCGTAGCCTCCATAAGAAATCCTCTAGAAAATGGCCGCTCCAATGCCGTCAATATGAAGGCTTCGAGAAAATGTCCGACCGCAAATTACATTGTATACAACCTATTTAAGGACACTTCCGCTGCCCATATTCTATCCCCGATGAAGTCATGTGACAGTGACATAACGCGTAGGACATACGGACACCGGAAGTGATGTCCAGGCCGCGAACTTGATGCACTGTACATGATTCTAACATTTAATGTGTGTACCTCAATACTTTTGTTATATTATAAACGACCATCTTAAAGCAAACTACACCATAGAGGCTCTTGTCTTTCCGAATTTCCTTATATACAGTATGTCCGGTTTGATGCATTTGAGCGGTCCTTTGCCACTGATCTAACCTTGAGTGAAAGGAATACAGAGGAAGCACTTATTAGGCTCTGCACATACATGAGACCCCCAGGAAGGAACGTGCAGAAGATCTCCTCCTCTGAGTGATCATCCCCCTTTGTTTCTTACAATGCTGGCTTACCTTACAGCAGTAAGGTAAGTAGTTAGTACACCCACGGGTGTCATTCACACTGAAGATCCATAACCACTGAAGTCACAGCGCCACCTGTTATTGCTATATAGCACTTTTTGCTTTGCACTTTTTGAGTTTGGAGGAATTCAGCTCTTCCCGACTGCGATTCATCAGCACTATTTGCACCTTTATTTATTACATGGACTATCTGAATTGTTTATGCATTGTGTACTTTTACACATTAATACTTGAAGGTTATATTCTTTATTCACTTTAGTCACATTGTTACCTTTTGCACTTTATTTGACCACTGTCCTTTTATGCGTTTACACATTGATGCATTGTGTACCTTTATTTGTTATTACCTGAAGGTCTCATAGCATGTGCATTTTTTTAAGTTATTTTTTATCTTTGATTAGCACTTTATTCATTTATTTATTTTGGAGCGCAACACCATCTATTGATTTTTATTTACTTTGTACTGTGGGTAGTGTTTGACCCTCACGGTGTCTGCTGCACCTAGATTGATTTCCATTCTTTTTCCATAGTAGCGTGGGAATATCTATTATTCCATCTCATTGCAGACTTGTTGTCTCGTCAACAGATGGGCAGACTTCGGGAATTAGTTCCAGTTGCAGACCAGATCGGACTGTTGTGCCCTCCGCATTTATGGAAGCCGATTTGATGCCTGTGAAGATTGCTGTTCGAAATTCATTATCTCCCTCTACGTGGGCATGGTACGAAGCTGCGTGGAATCTGTGGTGTTCTTTTTTGCAATATTGCAAAGTGTCGAATGACTGCGTTACAGAAGATTTAGTATTGTCATTTTTTTTTTTTAATGGCTAGTAGAAACCCTAATTCTCCTATGATACAGACATTAGGAGTGTTTTTTTTTTTCAGCAAAACAAGCTTAAAGGGCTATCGTAAAAATCACAGCTTACCTGATAAAGAGATTGCCAATTACCGGAGATCTATTACATAAGATATTCTCTGCTACTGCGGTAGTGCGTTTTTCACCATTTGAATCGTTATTGTTTAAACTGTCCTTTTTGCTTATGTTTCTATGGCGCTTTTAGGTTCTCTGAGCTGCTTCCTCCTAATCAAACTGCTGGTTCAGGTCTTCTGCGGTTCTGCATTCCGGAGTTCTTCACATGTTGTTACATAAGAGTAAAACTGATCAATTTGGTCGTGGCCGTTGGGTTACCGCCCACAAGCACGTAGATCTGTCTATATGTGCAGTATCTCTGACTCAGAATTACTTAGTGTTGGGGCCACCTTCTGATAAGCAATTCTTTATTCATGTGAATAGTGATCCTTTGATGATTTATCAATTTAATACTATTTTGAACAGATGTCTCCAAAGTTTAAAGCTTGACCACCTTCCAATTTCTTCACTCTTTCCATATTGGTGCTGCTGTAAATTTAGGTTTTTCAGAATCTATTAAAAATATTGGTATGTGGAAATCTAAAAGTTACAGTTCTTATGAGTGTCCTAATGTTTTTATTTGAATTTCAGATTCTCCATTCATTACTTGGATCATTGGATATTCTTACATAAATTGGGCTCATAGAAGAGCTGAATTTCGCTGTTATGGTCCGAATTTGGATTTACCTACATCTCGCTTTGCCGTATACTGGTACGGGCATCGCAGATTAAAATGGATCGAGTTACGTAACGTGTTATCTTTATTGTATTTACAATGGTCTGTTACAAACGTTATTATCTTCCATTTGTCTGGAAACGACCTTGGTTTCTGCAAAACTTTAGACATAATCTCCTGTATTAAATCTGATTTGCAGTTGCATTCATAATATACTTCCTGATTGTGTCTTAGTCTTCTTGGAGATTATTCCTCGTTTAAGTTGGCTTTTTTCCCAAATGGAAGGATTTTGAAAAAATGTTAATAGAGATGTGGCTAAGTTTATCCCAGGTTTGAATGGAATATCTTACAGACATGTGGATTTGGAGGGTGGTATTCTAGGTTTTTAGCGTCCTGACGCAATCCACTTGTCAGATATTGCACTGGACATCCTGAATATGAATTTACAGTCATGTGTGGAATTGGCCATGGGCCGGTTGGGGTGCCGTGCTTATTGTACATAAGCTCGGCATGTGGGACTTTAAGTTATTGTCATATTAGCTTGAGTTTTAATAATCAAGTGAAAATGTGATGATGATGATATATTAATATCGGTATTTGATCATATGCTGTTAACCACTTCAGCCCCGGAAGAATTGGCTGCTCAATGAGCAGGCCATTTTTTGCGATACGGCACTGCGTTGCTTTAACTGACAATTGCGCGGTTGTGCAACGCTGTACCCAAACAAAATTGATGTCCTTTTTTTTCCTCACATATAGAGCTTTCCTTTTGGTGTTATTTGATCACCTCTGCAGTTTTTATTTTTTGTGCTAAAAACAAAAAAAGAGCAACAATTTTGAAAAAAAAAAAAAAAACAATATTTTGTACTTTTTGCTGTAATAAATAGCCATTTTTTTTAAGCGATTGTTTTCCTCAGTTTAGGCTGATATGTATTATTCTACATATTTTTGGTAATACAAATCGCAAAAAGCGTATATTGGTTTGCGCAAACGTTATAGCGTCTACAAATTAGGGGATAGATTTAAGGCACTGCGACATTATGGTAGACACATCGGACACTTGACACATTTTTGGGTCGATTGACAATTATAAAGCGATCGGTGCTATAAAAATGCATTGATTACTGTATAAATGTCACTGGCAGGGAAGGGGTTAACACTAGGGGGCGATCAAGGGGTTAACTGTGTTCCCTGACTGTGTTTTAACTGTAGGGGGAGGGGACTGACTATAGGAGGTGACAGATAGTGGTTCCTAGCTATTAGGAACTCACAATCTGCATCTCCTCTCAGAACAGGGATTTGTGTGTTTACACACACACACACACGTTCCTGTTCTGCCTCTCGTGCCCACGATCGCCCGTGGCCAGCGGTCATCGCGATCGCCGGTCACGAGCATTGGCACCCCCCGCTGTGCAGCGGGCGCACACACCTTCTATGCCACTTAAAAGGGACCAACGTATAGCTACGAAGGTTCGCGGGATCGTGCCGGCCGCAGTATGATAGCGGCTGGTCGGCAAGCGGTTAATATATATACCTAAAATAAAAGGCTTTGGCCAGTTAAATCCACACAAATATGTGTCCGGTGTTTAACTTATAAATATAACATACAAGTTTCATTGAAAAGTTTGGCCTAGCTTACCATAGACCACTGGCCAGAACTTGCCCAGTATGCAATAGTGTGATTTCCAAACAGACATTCAGTGCTGTTGGAGATTTTGAGAAAGATAAAAAAAAGAGCACATATGTCCACAGACCCCATTGACTAGCTGACATTTGTCAAAATAAATCCGTCCTGGATTAGCAGCAGCTATCACGCCCCTGATGCCGATGTCACTGATTAAGCGTTTTTGGGATATCAAATCTCTGCAAGACTGTCTAGCCTGCCTAGCTTTGTGGTTGTTGATTTTATTTCAAAGTAATTTTTTGGTATAGTTTTTGTGGATACAATTAACTCCCAAAGGCCAATTTTTCTGCAACTGTTTGATCGGGGCATCAAATTGAACTTTTTTACAGCAAAGCCAATTCTTACATTTCATCAAGAGTACCTCTATAGGGTTACGGTGTAAAGGCACCACAAAACACCCAAAGACCAATTTTTCCGCACCTTTTACGTCATTCCAAAATTTGCGAAAGAGACACCAGACTTTATCTAAAAAATCTCTAATTTTGTTCCCAGTTCACTAAATTGTGGCCTCGTCATAAAAACTGGCTCCCCAAGCTGTTGTTTACTACATAAAGAAATCTTGCAGGGTAAATCAATTTGAATGTCTTTTATTTCCCTTTATGTCAGTTTTATGTCAGTGATAACATCTAGGTGTTGCAGCAAATCCTACATGGCCCCAGAAGTGCTTGACGTGACTATTTGAGATGGACTGGTTGTAGAAGGCAGCCTCGATGTGTGGGCGTTTGGTGTCATCTTCTGTCTGCTCACAGGGGGTGGCCATCCTTGAAAATGCAGCATATAAATGTTTTGTTGAATGGCAAAATAATTTTAAGATGGGTAACCCTCATGAAGCATGGAGAAAGGTTCCCACTAAGATATGAAGGATTTTTAGTGGCCTTTTGGCAATTGATTACACCAAAAGAAGTCAAAGTACCAAAGTCCTCAAATATCTGAGTGAAAGCTGGAAAGAAGAAACTCCAGATTCAGCTACACAAGAAGAGGATGAAGATCCCATTGAAAGAAATTCTTCTGCATGGTCTGAGGAATTATTGGCGCTCCAGAGTTTTCATCACATTAACTCAGTTCAAGGTCTTCTTCCATTTTGACCACATATTGGTGCAGAGGTAGACATTGGGTAAACAAGAACTGGTGAGTGACGGCACATCTGAAACAACATCACATATGGCCAATTTTCTCAGGTATGTGGCTTTGAGGAAATACATGGCTAATGAGATTATATATGAATTTTTCTGTAATCAACTCCACAGCTCAAACCATTAGGACCGTGTCACACTAGAAGTTCTGCACTAAGTGTGTAGTCATTACTCTTCGCCCTGCCATACCCACCACAAAATGTAATTTCTTACTAAAAGGTATCTCTATCCAAAGCATATAGACAGATTACCCCTTTTTTTTTCTTAAAATCCCTCTGTTCTCTTCAGTTGTCCTCTTCTGATGTGCAGATCTCTATAAGATTATATTATTTCAATAACAAGGATGTTATAACACACTAAATCTTTCATCCAACCTTTAAACTATTGCAATCATTGAGCGGGTGCATTCTATGCCTACATAGTTTGTGTTGTGTCCTTTCCTCCTTCTCACCTTGGATATCGAGGAGTTTTACTCCTCAATACCCCATGATAAGGGTCTCCAAGTCATTGAGAAAATGTTACACAGCAGAGCTGAGCAAGCACAAACACAATGAATGTATCATTAAATGTCTTAGGTTTTTGCTGACACAACACATTTCTCTTCAATGAGAAGTCTTACTGCCAAGGGAACCAAATGTGCTCAGGCATATGTCAATGTAAATCTGGGTGACAGGGAAATGGCTGTTTGCATGTAGGGCATCCTCGGTGTGCATGTCCAGGATATTATCCTGGTACAGGTACATCAACGTCATCTTCTGGACGGGGACACCCAACTAGCTAACAGTGTACCCCTACAATTTGAAATTTACTAGTGACTGGCACCATGAGAGGGTGACGTTCCTGGACTTGACAAATAAACTTACTGACCAAGACAGTGAAAACCATGCTCTATAGGAAATCCAGAGCTACAAACAGCCTACAACTTCCAAGCAGTTTTCACCCACTACCATTAGTTTGAGGCATTCTGATGGGCCAATATTTAAGCGCCCAAAGGAATTGCTCAGATCTAAAGGATTTTGAGTCAGAGGCAAGTGAACTATGATAGAAATTCCAATACAGGGGATACAAGGACAGATGGTTGAATGCAGCCAATAAAAGAGCTAAAATAGAGTGATCGCAATACTCTGCTCTTCAGGCCTTGGAGGAGAACTAGAAAAAATAATGGGGAGGTTTGCTTGGGTTTAAAACACACAGAATAGGCTGGTAGGCTCAAGGAGGCCTGTATGGCCCATTGGCACCTATAGACAGGTGATCCAACAGTTAACAAGTTTACTGCAAGGGGTGTGGCCTAAAGCTGCATGGCGCGAGGAGTGCAGAGTGAGAGCTCCGGCTGCACATCATGCTAAATTCCGATTCTTTGTGATCTATTTATCCCTCAAAGAGGTACAGATAGCCAGCATCGCCCAGAGCAGCTGCTGTGCTAATGTCACCGCCAAAGAAAGCACAGGGAGCGATCGCCAAGCTAGGCAAGTACCGTAACGATGGACAGGACATGGCGGGGGAAGATGGCGCCGCTTCCAGCTCAGGGGAGGACGTCCCACCTTCTGGTGATACCGCTCGCATACTCAATGCTGTTTCCCTCTGCCAATCGACCCTCACCTCCAGGATTGAGGAGGTTAAAGTCGACATTTCCCTCATTGGTCAAGACATGCACAATTTAAGGGAGAGGGTCACTGAGACAGATTGGAAGAGGGATGGTGTTCCAACATTTGACAGAAGATTAAATCGGGTTGATGTGCCTTTCCTGCGGATTTAATCTTCTGTCAAATGTTGGAACAACATCCCTCTTCCAATTACATCCATTTTCATTTAGTGGGACATTAAACTCTTCACTTTTTCATTATTATAGACTTTATATACACCACATATTATTTGGTTGATGAATCGCCAATACTTTGTTAGATTGAAGGATTGAAGCACAGTTGAGGATCACTGTTTGTACTTTGATCACATATATATTCATTATGCGCCACATGCAGATGGCACTTAAAAAGCCCTGGGTGGGTTGGGTTTACCAGGCCCCATATACCAGTAATTCCAGAGGAATTGCCACCCTCGTTGCCAAGACGGTACAGTTTCGGCTCCATAGCCTGCGGTCAGATCTACAGGGCAGGTTTCTCTTCCTCCATGCTTCTGTAGGAGGTCTTGAGGTTCTCCTCCTGGCTTTCTATATACCCCTACCCTTTCAGTTTGCAGCTCCTAAAGAGGGAGTAGATTTCATGACCCAGCACTCCACAGTACCGGCTATCTGGCTTTGGGATTTCAACATGGTTATAGACCCCTACCTTGACAGACTTCAACCGCCCAACCTACATTGACCAGATTTGGCAGATTCCCATCGGAATTTGCTATGACTGACTCCTGGAGACTCAAACACCCCACAACACCTGCCTACTTTTTCTACACCCCATCTCAGGCCACTATGTCCCGTATAGATATGATCATACTATCCTCCACACTAGTTCCAGACCTCCTTGCAGTGGAATTAGGGGCTAGAGTTTTATCAGACCATTCCCCCTACTGGGCTACTATCCGTTTACCCTCCGCCCCTCCAACCCGCGTTTGGAGGTTAAACCTATTCTGGTTAACGGTCCTTCCTGATTTACAAACTATTCAGCTTGAGTGGGTTCACTATTTCTGCACAAATGTGGACTCGGCCTCGACTGGACTGGTGTGGGAGGCGTTTAAGCTACATGCTCGTATGATTCTTTCAGCACGGATAAATAGGCACAAGGCTTCTTCCAAACTTATCCTACTACAAGCCGAGGAGGAAAAACTGAGCTCCCTTGAGCAAGTGTTCCTTGCTGACCCGACAGCTTCAAACTCCGCTCAATTACATCTACAATCCCGACTTACAGACCATCTACATTTTGACAAGGCTAAAAAGGGAATTTTTTTTTTAGCAAGCAAAAAACCTACGAGTCTGGGGAGCGGGCGGGAAGACTTCTTGCTTATATGGCCCATTTGGACCACAGCCCCCCTGTAGTGGTCCAGCTCCTTACTGAAGCTGGGACCACCCTCTCGGACTCAGAACAGATAGCTCAGAAGTTCTTCTATTCCGTCCCTTATGCCTGAAGGGCTAATTACTCCCCTAGCAAATTACACTCACTCCTACAAGACACCCAAGTGGAGCTTCTGGAAGCACCCATAACAGAAGAGAGTATTGCAGAAGCAATAGCGCACCTACCACCATCCAAAGCACCTGGCTCTGACGGCCTTCCATTAGAATTTTATTCCCAGTTTCATGAGGTTCTTCTCCCGAAATTACAGGCACTGTATTCTCATATATATGACTCCGATACGCTCCAGCGTACCATGGGCGAGGCCCTGATAGTTCTTATCCCAAAGCCAGGAAAGGACCCTCTCTATCCCGAATCCTATCGCCCTATCTCCCTCTTACGATTAGATGTCAAAATATTAGTCAAAATTCTTGCCCTTAGACTCAATAAAGTAATACTTAGTCTCATCCATGCCGATCAAAAGGGATTCATGCCCAACAAAAATACAGCATTTAATCTTAGAAGATTGTTCATGAATCTCCAAGCTACACACGATAATGTTGGATCAAGGGTGGTGGTTAGTCTTGGTGCCGCTAAGGCATTTGATTTAGTGGAATGGGGGTATTTGTGGGACTGCCTTCACAGATTTAGCTTTGGCCCTAGATTCATCAAGTGACTTCAGCTCCTCTATCAGGCTCCCACTGCCCGGATCCAAGTAAATGGAAAGATATCTACCCCTTTTTCTCTGTCCCGGGGAACCCGCCAAGGCTGCCCTATCTCCCCTATGTTATATGCGCTGGCGGTGGAACCACTGGCCATCGCCATAAGAGCGCACCCAGATATACGCTATCTCCGCATGGAACAGGTAACTGAAGTGCTAAGTCTCTATGCGGATGACATGCTCCTTTATTTGGAAGACGCAGGCCCTTCACTATCTAATCTGCAATCCAGAGAAAGCACCAAAGTGCTGAATTGAGTGCAGGGCTGTAATTGGTCCAAATCCCAAATTCTTCCTATAGACATCACTGCCCCTACTGCCGCCCAAGAGGCTCTCCCCCTAGTGCGGACTGACCAATTCAAATATTTAGGTGTGCAATGTTCCCGCTCTCTGGCAGATTACACATGATTAAATTTGGAACCCCTGTATGACCTCCTTAAAAGCAAAACTCAGGTCTGGTCCAGACTCCCTCTTGGAGTCATGGGCCGTATCAATTTGGTGAAAATGATTCTCCTCCCTAAACTACTCTACCTTTTCTGGCATGCTCCACTATACATCCCAGCCTATGTATTCAGAAATATGGAATCTATACTTAACACATTTGTTTGGGGCTCCTCCAGGCATAAGTTGTCATGGCAAACCCTGAAACGCCCAGTCACCTTAGGGGGTACCGCTCTTCCTGACCTGGCCCTTTATTATATAGCCTCCCAGCTTTCCCACCTATATTACCTTAATAACCATGACAAAGTTCGCTACTCTACACTAGTGTGCTTGGCAGCTACGGATGTAGTGGCCCACCCTTTCCAGGTACTTCTTTGTAGACACTGGGGCCTGTCCCGGTTAGGTGACAGGAGACACATGTTATCGTATCACAGCAAAATCTGGCAGTTAGCACAAACCATTATCTGGGCCCCCCTTTTACATGCACACACGCCACTTTGGTATAATCCCTGCCTACCGGAGTTAATGATCATTCCCGACCTCAAGTTGTAGATAGCCCAGAGAATTATCTATTTGTCTCAGTTTATCAAGGGCGGCGCTATTAAGACTTTCCAAGCCCTAAAAGTAGAATTTGACCTACTGCAGTAGGGAACAGACACAAAAGATACACTCCACATCTTTCCAAATAACTGTCCTGCTTTATTATGACGCAACTGAAGGTTTTTTTTTTTTTTTTTTTTTTTTTTTTTTACACATGATTACTTAGATATCACATTAATATTGCAATTGTACTTTTATGGTAACAAGGGGCGTAACATAGGCAGGCCAATTCTAATCAGGACTCGAAAGAATGCAAACATGTAATGAAAACATTATTAGTGCCGTGTGCACAGTGAGGGCAGTGTGCTATATATATTATATATATAAATAAATAAAATAGAATTCAGTACAGAACTTACAAATTTCTTTTACAGTGAATCTAATCACCATTTCAATATCCTCTACAAATATTTATGCATATGTAAATGTAATCTGTAAGATAGTCTTTTTCTATGAGGTCACTAATTGTAGACTTACTGTAAAATAAAATGAGCAGTAAAGTACAATTCCAGATCAACACTCTTAATAAATAGCAGGTATGTGCAGTCAAAGAATATGGCCCAATGCCAGAATGTATTACATCTCTATGCATAAAACATTAACTCGAATTTGTAAGATTATTTAGGGAACTAAGCAGTGGGTTGATTCCTGGAAGCAGTTAAGGAAAAAATCTGAATACCTTGATGGGTACATATCTGTCTGGAGGAGTGGGCACTTCTAGGCAGGCTGTATTTGCACGCAGACCACCCTAGATAATGATTACATTCTGAGTGATGCTGAGTCTATAAATAAAATCTAAAAATAAAAAAATATATATAAATCCAGGGAGAAGCCACATTGTGAAGTGGATAGAGTAGAATGTGGTGGGCAGACAGCGGGAGGCAGCAGAGCGGACATGGAGGACACCGCGGTGGAGTCGGACACCTGCCTAGTACAGACAAAACAAGATGAAGAAATAACAAAAACTAAGCAGGGCTTGAGAGACAAGTGAAAGAAATTTAAACCACATATGGAGAAAAGCTGCGCCTTTTGTGAGATCTGCACAGGAAGATGAAAGTTATTGAAGTGAAAGAGCAAAAGAATAGAGAGACCAACGCTCTGATGTAAAACTATAAGGTGGTCTTCAGCGATGTCCAAATGTATTATGAGGTCACACTGAATAATCTGGATTTGATCACCTCACTGAAGAGCACAGAAGCACGTCTGAAATGCACTGAGAAGGAGCTCCATGAACATGAGCTGTTAATACAATTCGAAAAGATTGTACTGTACTATTTATATTGTTAAAAAATATATATATATATATATATATATATATATATATATATATATATATATATATATATATATATATATATATATATTCCGCCAATCACTCACCGGACCCATTAATGGCGAGTCCGCATAATGTAGACTCAGCCTCACAAGGGGAAGGACATAAAAATTCTCATTGCAGTCATTACCTAGGCACAAATTGTGCCAATGGCCCATTTTTGAATTTTGTCTACGCATTAAAACGTATGTGCGGATAACTTGGATCCTTCTTTGATCACATCTATCTGTATTTAGCATTATCTACTTCCAGCCACATCAGAACATATTACCATGCTTACCAGGCAAATCCTAAGGCTCCTTTCACACTTGTCCTGCAACTTGGGACTGCAAAGTTGCATCACAAGTCGTACCCCATGATTTCCAATCGGTACCGTTCATATCTGTGGAACTTCAAGTCGCAGCGACTTCAAAGTAGTCACTGCACTACATTGTCCGACTTTGATGCGACTTGAGGTCCATAGAACACAAGATTAACCAGCCTTGCCTTATTATCAATCGAACATAAAATGGTTTCACAGATTTATGTAGACGCCGTAGTAGAAGAAGATTTTGCAAGAAAAGTGAAATTTTAGATAGCCAAGCTAAGCACAATATGAAGCATAAGCATAATATGAATACAGATTTTTATCTTTTATTATATTTAGCACCTTTAAAAATGTAAAATGAGTTATATTAGAAAAAATATAAAACCTATTAAGGTTTATAAGGTTTTATATTTCTTCTGAACGTGATACCACGTGTTTATCCTTTATCTCATCTGACTTCTATGTTTATATGCAATATCTTTTTTTCGCAAGTCAAAACAATTGAAAGCCTAAACATTATCTTTAAAGGATATGCAGACAATTAAAATTTAAAGGAAATTGATGTAAAAAAAAAAACAACTGAAATTCTAACTCTTTAATGAAGGGGGGGTGCCGGGGGGGATACAGATTCTCGCCAAGGGTGCTGGAGACCCTAGGTACACCTCTGATCTGGACGCAGGAGCACTACTGTGGGACACCAGAACACCCTTTTTTGGGTGTCCTACACAGGTGCTCCAGTGGATACTAGGGGTGTCTCCATGTGTGAAACGGGAACAAAAAAGGTAAATATTCCAGCTTTAAGGGAAAAAAAATCATGTCTTCAGCTTGGAACTCGGCCAAAACAGACAATTGTACGACACTTCCAAGCAATGTTTCATATTCCTATTTCTTGCCTCAAATATCTGTGTGCTAAGTATACCTTTTTTAAATTCACATAGGGGAGAAAAGACTCGGGACATCTGAGGACACCAGGAACCCCACACCTCATAAAGAAGGGGAAGTCACCACAGAAAAACCTGAGGATGTGGATGCAGAACCCGAGGATGTGGAGGGAGAGGTTCAGGAAATGGGTGAAATAGTGACCACAACAACGGGTCAGTGTTTAAGACCACAGCTTCAGGTAATAGATGTATGCCTGCATATTTATAATACATGTTTTTTTATTTTTTTTTATTTTAGGTGATGTGGATGTTGTGGAAGAATAAACTAATTTCACCAGTGCAAGTGCACAAGTCCTCATCGGGGACATAATGGTGTGCAATCGGGATTTAGAGATGATAAAAGGAAAACATCAATGATGTTCTTAATTTTTTTTTTTCTTCTTCGATCATTGATGTTTTAGGCAGAATCTAAAAGACACAAAAATTATACAGTTTTGTTGTGTAGTTTTTTTTTTTTTTTTTAAATCAAGTTTTAAAGTATTTTACAAGCCAAATTTTGAAGATGCACACAGTGTGTCAACATGTGCTATCTGTCATCATGGGATATCAATGTATGCGTTTTGTGTGTGCAACCCCTTCCTCGCAACTCAAGTAGGTGAGAGGAAGGGGTTACACCAATGAAACACGTCCATTAATCCCCCATGATGGGAGCTAGCACAAGTTGACATTAGGCATGGGATCAGGAGGGAAATCCACATTGACTCCCAATTTGTTTACATCTTCAAAATTTGGCATTTACAGGGGTGACATCACCCCATCTGATGAACGCAAGATCACACTTTTGAAATAATATCTGATATTGCCTTCACTTTTTCAAAATTGAACTTTGTAAGTTCCTGAGTTGTTTACGTTATGGTTTGAAACATGCATGTTTAAGCAAAACAAAAAGATATTTCTAATGTCAAATATAAAAACAAAGATGTTGGTTTGTTCAAAAACCCTTTTTAAACGCACATGTGAATGTGCACGGAGTAAAATGTTTTATCCTCAACAATGTGTGGCTTCTTCTTCCAGTGCTCAATACCAGTTTTTGGAGCAAATTGGTGTTTACACTGGCAATAGGGGTTTTTTACTAAAGGCAAATCCACTTTGCACTACAACTACTACTACTTGTATCGCAAAGTGAATTTGCTTTTAGTAAATAACCCACACAGTGCTCTAAAAATTGGCCCCAATCAGGCCATTTTAGTCACTCAAAACAATTAATGGTGCTGAAAAGGTTGATTATTTTTATCATCAATGCATTACATACATTAACAACAAAAACAATGTGTGTGTGTAGCAGACCCACAACAGAATAGTTAGCTAAAGAAGAGATTGTCACCTCATGTATCAAATAAATTATGTTTGCACTATTTAAGAAAATGGCCAAAAAGAAAAGCCCATTGGAGAACCTAAGAGACAGCTAAAAGAAACACAAGCTGTAAATCAAATGAAATAACATTTCAGTTTAAAATAAAAATGTATTTTCAAAATGTTTCTCAAACATTTGCTGGCATATCAATAGCCCCCTACCTGCAAAGTAATTCAGATATTTTTGTCTGACTTTGCGGGCGCTTTGGGGGGCAAGACAGGAGGGCCAGCTTAAACTGACCTTTTTGGGGTATCGGCAACATGTGACCGCTGCTACCCACATTTCTAGCCATGTGCTAGATTGGCTCCTTTTCAGTGGATTGCCGGCAACCTGTGCACCGCACAGGGTGTTGACCTGCTCGGATAACAGGTTTATTTCCTTCAGTCTGGAAACATCCACATATCCCGGATCACACTGGCCTTAAAGTCCTCTCAAGAAATCTATCATAAGTCTGCCGAGACAGATTTGGAAATCTTGTGGCTAAGGATATCAACCAGTCAATCATTTTTGAACTGGCTGACCCTGCAGAGAAGCGGAATATTTTCCAGTAGCTGGTTGAAGTGGCCCTTGATGTGGTAGCCCCCCGTAGGATGAGATCCAACCCCCGTCCCTGGGCAAGAGCTCGCAATGGTTCATAAAGGAGCCTAGGCTCCTCAAACAGCGGGCTCGGTCCAGGGAGAGACGCTGGCAGAAGTTCTATCTGGAAGATGATAAAAAGCTGCATTTGGAGGCCCTCTAAGAGGGCTATAAGAGAAGCTAAAAAGACCCATTTCCAGGAGTGAATCAGGGAGGCAGCCAACAGCACGGATGAACTCTTTAAGATCTCTTCTGAGTTAACCCACCCGGAGGCTACCAGCTCTGATCCTATGGAGTCACAGAATTGGTGCCAGGAGCTTGCCGACTTCTTTGTCTCTAAGGTTAAGACCAAGAAAGGACTTGTACACATGAATTTGAAGACAGAAAATGTTTTGGTATTTGACAAGGAATGCCAGTGTGTGAAGATCACAGACTTTGGCCTTGCTAAGGTCAGAGGGACAGTGATAACATCCAGGTGTTGCAGCAAATCCTAGATGGCCTTAGAAATGCATAACGTGACCATTTCAGGTGGACTGGTTGTAGAGGACATCCTCAATGTGTGGGCGTTTGGTTTAATCTGCTGCCTACTTAGAGGAGTTTTTATGGCAGATGGCCATCCTTGATGATGAAGGATCTAAAGCTTTGGTTGACTGGCAAAACAATTCCAAGATGAATAACCCTTCCTGAAGCATGGAGAAAGCTTCCCACTGGGATACAAAGGATGTTTATTGAGCTTTTGGCAATTGATTCCACCAAAAGAAGTCAAAGTACCAAAGTCCTCAAATACACAAGTGAAAGCTGGAAAGAAGAAGAGTATCCTATTAAAAGATATTTGTCTTCACAGTCTGAGGGATCATTGGCTTCCCAACCGAACACATCACAGAGCACTGTTTCCATCACATCAACTCTCAGCTCCTTGTCATCTTCCCTTTTTGACCATGAACACTTCTGGATCTCAGTCTGAGATGATTGAGATAATGAGCAAGAGCCACATGACGACAACATGTCAGAGGCACCAATTATGTTTAATGATGAATTATCCTTACATATTGGTGCATATTGGTGTCAAGTTGATTATTATATATTATCTGGAAAGCTGTTCTGGTACTTCAACATCTGCAGAGACCAGGGGTGAAGACAAGAATATAACTGTGCAGGAATGGGAAAAGAGAGATGAGAGTGGACCACCAATATGTCACTTCCGAGCAATACAACCAGCATCCAAGCAAAAACTTCTCAAGTTCATATTGACACGCAATTACTTCATGTTTGGCTCCTCCCACTACCTCCAGGTACAGGGCGTAGCCATGGGGACCAAATGCGACCCCTCCTACGCCAATCTGTACCTGGGGGGGTGGGAGAGAGAACTTTTTGGCCTTTCCAATTCTTTCCCTCTCCTGTCCAAAGTTCTATCTTGGCACAGGTACATTGACGATGTGCTACTTTTCTGGTCTGGCACTAGAGAAGAACTATTGCTCTTCATGGACTTCTTAACTAAGAACTCCTACAATCTCAAATTCACCATGGAATGCAGTCAATCTCGGATCCATTTTTTGGATCTCCAGATCAGTCTGGATTCAAATGGTATGATTCAAACTGCCCTAAACTTGAAAACCCTCCTCGGGCAACACCATTTTGCATGCCAGCAGTGCCCACCCCAAGCCCCTTCTTAAGAGCATTCCCTTCAGCCAGTATTTAAGACTCAAAAGAAATTGCACCCTTGAGGCGGATTTCTTTCAAGCATCACATGAATTGTACGGCAGACTTAGAGATAGAGGATATAGTCATTCTCTTCTGAAAAAAGCCTTTAATAAAGCCAAAAAGTTTGATAGGAAGGACTTAGTCTTCTCTGATAAATCTCCAGACATTCAACAGCCTGTACGGTTAATCACTCAATATTTCAAACAACATGCCCAAATTAAAACACATTTTGAATCAATTCTGGCCTTTACTAACTGCAGCCTCTACTATTGCTAAATATGTCAGATCTCATCCTGACATAACATATCGTAGATCTCCCTCACTGAGAGACCGACTGATTACAAGTCATCACTTTGTCGATACCCAGTCTTCATCTGGAACTACTGGGACCTATCAATGTGGAAAATGTGATGTCTGTACCTTTGTCTCCAATTCCAGGGAAATTGTTCTTCCCAATGGACTGACTCATATCATCAGAGATCAAGTCACTTGTGCCACTGTGGGAGTGGTATACTTGGCTCTATGCCGATGTGGTTCTTACTACATCGGGAAAACCAAGCGACCCTTCCAGGTTCGCATTAGGGACCACATCAAACCCCTACTTAAACACACTACCACTACAGCTATCAACCGGCATATTGCCACTCAACATAATTTTGACCCTCACGTTGTCAAATTCTCCGCACTCGAGCATGTCCCCTTACATGCCAGAGGTGGGAGCATTGACAACAAACTATTACAGCTTGAGACTAAGTGGATTCATACCTTACAGGCCACAAAATTTCCTGGGCTAAATGAACATATTAGCTTTAAACCCTTTTTATAAAGTTTGTGTATTTTTTGATAGCATCATTACCGGCCCTTTAATCTCCAATTTCATTTAGCTGTAGATACACTATACCTGCCCCTATTTTTTCCAATCTGGGTCAGTTTTAGTGCTTCTTGTTCTTCCTTTCCTTCTCCTCCCCTCCCTCCGCTCCCCTTCTCCTCCTCCTTTCCCCCCCCCTCTTTCCCTTCCCCTTCTCCTCCTTCTCTTCCTCCTTTCCCCCCCCCTCTTTCCCTTCCCCTTCTATCCCTTTCTTTTCATGTCTTTTTTCCCCTTAGCCATGGTCTTTTGTGTTATTTTGATCTTCTTACACAGTTATAGTATATGTGCTATTGGAAAAAGAAACTCTGTATTTATCAATTTTTGTAATAAGTTTCTTATTGGTGTTTCTTTTTGTACTATTTATTAATTTCATGATGTTACTTAAATCAACAACTATATATGTATCGATTACTTTTCTGTCCTTGCCCATTTTATTATTTGTTCTTCATTTTTTGTGCTATAACTGGGACCCAGTCATTCTCTATGTACTTGGTGGTCTACGTGGCTGGACTACGTGGGGTGGTGCGCTTAGGACATCCCCTCCACCCCCCCACATGTGGGGCTTGTGTTTTTTTGGGGGGGTCTTTTTGTCCCTGCGCCCCTCCTCATGCTTTCTTTCCCTTTTGGGGGGTCCCTGTCCCCCACTATCTCGGTTGTGCCCATTTGCCTTTTCTCCCTGGGTGTGGTGGGGCTTGGACCTCCTGCCCTGGTCGTTTGGGCGTGCACTGTTGATTGTATGGACGCCCAGGGCAGCATTTTTTATGTCTGCCCACCGGGAGTCTGCGCATCACTCGTGCCGCTTGGCCCCACGCACACCATCACGCCTTGGTATGTGGCTTCGCCGTCAAATTCTCCCACTTCCCAATAGGCTGCCTAGTCGGGGGTCACGTGGTCCGGGTGTTTGTTCGCGGTGCACCTTGGACCTTGTAGGCTCCGATGAGGTTGCCACAGGCACATGCGCGGACACCTCTCGCTAGCGTCTGCACACCTGATCGGCGGCTCCGATCAGGTGTGGGGGGCGTACATAAGCCGGCCCGTCCACCATGCCAGCTGGACACGAGGAACGCCTGCTATTGTTATTGGAACAGTTTCATGGTATGTTTATATTGCTTTTTATCCTTCTGCATCATCCTAGCCAATTCCTTTTTTCTCCCCCAACCCTGAGTCCATACTATTTGTCCCATTTTAGGATGCAACAATCCCTGCTGCAGACTAACTATTTTGCATTTCCCATATGTGTGCAGAGCACCTGTCTCTGACACTTACATCCACCTTAATAGTCTTCTAGGTAAGCCCCCTCTTGAATTATCACCCCTACCTATACTTTTAAATATATTACCTTTTTCCAACGGTTGAATAGTATCTGCCTTTTATTATTATATTTTTTAGACAAACATCCACTTTTTCCATTCTGATTTTGAGTATATCTTTCCAACTTCTCCCAGGCGCTCCTCTTGACAACAAACTTGTTTTTAAATTGTAAGTTTCTGCGGCCGTGATGCCCTATTGATTTGATGTGGTGTTTATTATTCCACTCATTCGGCAAGGTTTATAAAACTTTTTCTTTTTCTCTTTTTTTGATATATATTCTCTAATTAGCATTATATTTGATCGCCAGGTCTCTTGTATGCTCCCTGCAGTCATAGATACGGTGCAGCCCGATCTATCTCCAGCTGGGGTGCTCCTTGCCGGGCTTCGCCCTGGGTGTCTGGTTTTCAGGTACGTTCGAGTGTGAGGGTTTCAGATGGCCACCTCCTTTGGGGACACAGCCCAGCCATGTATCCCAATCTCTGTGTTATGTTTTTTCACCATTGTATCCTTTGATGTTATTATTCAGTTCTTTATTTGCCCTTTTTTGTCTCTGCGTATAGATCCTTATTGCTGCTACAGGCTCACATCATTCCCTGAAGAAGCCAATGTCTTGGCTAAACATGTAGGAATTGAGCTTCTGTTTTGAAGGCCCTCTCCACCTGGCCTACTCCATTGCATTGATTCTGCATTAAATCGATGTGTGAACTGCACCTACGATTTTAATTAACCTGTGTCTTTTTGTATGCGCTATATTTTGTGAATAAAGTATTTTTTTCAATTTTATCTGAAATATCTTACTCATATTTCCTTCTCTGGCACCGCTATAATCCCTCTTCTATTCCCCCAACTTTCAAGGATAAAAGAAAAGACTAAAAAGAAAGTAAAGATAAGAAGAAAACATAAAAGTCTGGATTAGTAGAGGTTTCCGGGGATTTCTTAGTAACAATATATACATAGTATCCATTTAGCAGTTATTCAAAACAAAGTTATATAGTTACCAAGGTCTTAGTAAAGAAGTGTCAAAATTAGGAGAAAGAAAGTGGATCACCCAAGGACTCCATATTTTCTCAAATTTAGGTATGTTATCGTTGGATATGGCATCTGTTTTCGAGAATCATGGCTTGATGTATTCTATTCGTAGTTTCAGAAAGCATTAATGATGAGGACTTCCACGCTTTGGCGATGGTCTTCTTTGCGGCTGTGGTAATGTGTAGGAGTTTAAATTGTGTATAGGAGATTTGGGTAGGCTTTAAATTTAGAAGCGCAATTGTCGGATCTGGGATGATAGTTTTCTTGAATAATTTAGAGAGAGCATTAGGAATGTTTCTTTCCAATAATTTTTGCTATAGGGCAATCCCAAAAGATATGAAAATGCGTTCCTGGATCACCAAAGCCTCAAAAGCAAAGTGGAGAGTATTGTGGAACATATTTTCGCAATCCTAACAGGGACCAGATACCAACACATAAGTACTTTATAGTTTGCTTCTAAGGCTACTACATTATGAGAAGATATTTGGGTATTGGCCCAGACTTTATACCATTTGGATGAGTCCATGTGAAAACCAAGATCATTCTCCCATTTTTCCACATAGGAGGGTGTTTTTGTATCAGGCAAAGCATTCAGGTGACTATACAACATTGACACGAGACCCTTTGAGTGGGGGTCATTTCTACAAATACGTTCAAAATGCGTTATATCACATAGATTATCTCTACCTTGTATAAACGGCATAAAAATGTTTTTGATCTGTAGATAACGAATCTGAAAATTGATGGGTTTCACATATTTCAGGAAATGTTTTAAGTGAAGTGGTCATTATCAGAGTTGTGCTAAGTCAGCAGAAATCCATTTTTTAAAAAAAGTTTTAGTGTATGTATGAGCCGGGTAGAAAAGTGGATTTCTAATATATGATACAATATATGCGGAGATTGTAGTCTTTTGATTACTTTGAATCTATCCCATATAGTAATTGTATGTTTAGTAATCCTATTTTTTATTATTTTATGGTCAGAAGAGGTAGACCATATTAGATTTGGTGTGGAGATCGGATCACAGTCGATTGATTCAATCGCTACCCAGAGGGGGATCTCGTGTTTCGTGTGATATTTAGGAATATGTGCTATTTGTGCTGCACGGAAATAATCAGTAAAATTAGGGAAACCTAATCCTCCTTTAAGTTTCAAAATATAAATAGTGTGGGTAGGTAAGCGAGATTTGAAGGAGCTCCATATGAATGCTTGTGATTTATGTTGTAGGTTTCTAAGAAAGTATGCCGGGATAGGAATGGGTAATACACGAAAGAGATATGACATTTTAAGTAATACAGTCATTTTTATTACATTTATTTTACCAATCCATTATATTGGCAAAGAGGACCATTGTTTAAGAAAATTAGTAATTTTTCATAATAGTGGAGGATAGTTAGCAGAGAAGATATCAGATAGGTTGGAGGTAAGAATAATACCTAAATATGTGAAGTGAGACGTTGGCCATGTAAAAGGGAGAGATGTTTGAACTTGTTGTAGTGTTTGTGGGTGTAAAGAGACGTTTAACCACTTCCCGCCCGACCCATTGCAGATGACGGCCGGGCGGTGGTTCAGTTATCCTGACTGGGCGTCATATGATGTCCAGCAGGATAACATGCGGGGGCGCGCATCGTGGCAATCGGTGGAGTGGTGTGTCAGTCTGACACACCGCTACACCGATCTTGGTAAAGAGCCTCCAGCGGAACCTTCTTTCACCCAGCTGGTGCATGATCACCTCTCTCAGCTTTCAAAAGAATTTGAGCAACCACAAAAGACCCCCCGAACTGGGAAGCAATGGATCCGTGACCCATTTCTGAATAAGCCAGGAGAATCCACTCTGTCCGTGCTAGAAGAGGATCAACTGCTTGAGATCGCAAATTATGGTAGCCTTAAAAGTGTTTCTGAGACGACTTCAAACCTCCATACGTTCTGGATTAAAGTCAAGGCTTCCAGAATATCCTGCAATTGCTACAAAAGCACTGAAAAGCCTGCTGCCATTTCCAACATCCTATCTTTGTGAAGCTAGGTTTTCTGCAGTGACAGCAACCAAAATGAGATTACAGAGTAGATTGGACATAAGCAACACACTTTGAGTGTCACTGTCTCCTATCACCCCAAGATAGGACCTCCTAGTTGCAGTAAAACAAGCTCAGGGCTCCCACTGATTCTGCATTATGGTGATTTGAACTATTTCATTTTATATTCTAATGTAATAGAAATAACGTGCTTTAGTCATCCTGACACCATAACACTGTCTAGTTGCAGGGAAACAAGCTCAGGGCTCCCACTGATTCTACATTACGGTGAGTTGAACTATATATAATCATTGTATTATATTGTAATAATATAAATAAACGTGTATTATATTGTAACAATATGAATAATTTGCTTCAAATCGCCCTGATATGGTATCAGGATAATTTAACCATTAGCGCAAGACATTGTGATTTCTCCCCCCTCCTACCGGGCCTTGGAAAAATATTCTTCCACAAAACCAGTCCTTGATGCCAAAAAGGTTGCGGACCACTGCTTTAAGCTATTGTTTTATAAGCTTGAGCTTTAAGAAAACATGTGTTGTTGATATATTAGTATTTGATCATATGCTGTTAACCACTTCAGCCCCGGAAGATTTGGCTGCTCAATGACCAGGCCATTTTTTTATGATTCGGCACTGCGTCACTTTAACTGACAATTCCATGGGCGTACAACATTGTACCCAAACAAAATTGACGTCCTTTTTTTCTCACATATAGCGCTTTCTTTTGATGTTATTTGTTAATCTCTGCGGGTTTTAATTTTTTGCGCTATAAACAAAGTGATGATATTGGGGAAAAAAAATACAATATTTTGTACTCTTTGCTGTAATAAATAGCCCCGTTTTGTGTTTCTTTTAAAGCAATTTTTTTCCTCAGTTTAGGTCGATATGCATTCTTCTACATATTTTTGGTAATAATAGTCTGGCTTCCAAAGCATATAGACCAGAGGCAGTTCAGATGGTATTGAGGCGACAACCATTCCAAAGTAGCGGTGCCTCAGAAGAGGACACCAATTCCACCACCATTGTAGGGACTGTGCCTGCCTCAATAGATGGTACTGAGTCCACCACCACTGAAGAGAGAGAGTCCAGAGTGAGCAAGACTGAAACCAAAAGCAGCGCTATTTTTCAACAGAAGAGTTGACTCCATTTACATATTTTGTGGCTGCACCAATAGATGGGCTAGGAGATCAGAATCCCCACAGAGACTGTGCCAATTCCAGAAAGTGGGATTGATATAACTGCTACTATGGACAACGAGTCTGAATTAGAAGACATAAATCGAGTCCACCAAAGCCACAGACATTATGGAGACTGTGCTCACCTCAACAGATGGGATTGAAACCACAGTTGTAGAGAATGAGACTGATCTTACTGATGAGATGGAGATCAGCATCCCTTCAGAGACTGTGTCAATCCCAGACAGCGTGACTGAGATCGCCACTACTACTGACACTGTTTCCGCCTCAGAAATCAAGACTGAGGTTATCAACGGCACAGACAATGCTCTGGACTGGGCTGTTCTTCCAAGAAAGGAGAATGTTCCTCCACTGACCACCTGAGAAGAACCTGCAGAGGACAAGACCTACCCCAGCTGAGACTTTGTCCAACCTGCCAAGCAGAAGGCCACCCTTGCGGGCAGAGGTCAGTCATTCTCTAGGAAGGTCAAGGCTTTTTTTTCCGTATAAAAAGGAAGAAAAAAAATACTTTTTCTAAAGCTAAGGATTGCAAACAATATAGCATACAAGTTGGATGAACAAGCTTTATTTTATATTTAGAGACATTTCATATTGGAGGGGACTTGGTATACATGTGAACAGACCAGAGATGATCTGCAAATCACATGGAGCCAAAAGGAAATTTTTGGTGGAGGCTCCTCCCACCAGCCACATCTCTATGTTTTTTGATACTACAAAAGTTTATATAGCACACCTCTAATTATAGTCTTTATTGCCAGTGGTGACCAGTGACTTATAGTACACCGCCTGTTTCAGTGGTCACCCTAAAGTATCTACTGTAATACTGCATTGCTCATAGGCGTTTGATTCCCCTAATGAGTCCCTTATATTGGTGCCTCTTTTAAAAGCCTCATTTCCATTGGTCCTTAGTAAATAAAAAAAAATCTCCTATTGCATGGGGAGTTCGTTAATGCCCTTTAAATGCCTGGTATTGAAGTGGTTAAGGGGATTTTTTAGACACCTTCCCGCCCAGGCCAATTTTCAGCTTTCAGCACTGTCGCAATTTGAATGACAATTGCGCGGTCATTCAACACTGTACCCTAACAAAATTTTTATCATTTTGTTCCCACAAATAGAGCTTTCTTTAGGTGGTATTTGATAACCTCTGCAGTTTTTATTTTCTGCGCAACAAATAAAAAAAGACCGAAAATTTTGAAAAAAAAAGTTTCTTTGTTTCTGTTAAAAATTTTTGTAAATAAGTACGTTTTCTTTAATGACGGGCACCGATATGGTGGCACCAACGGGCACTCATAGGCGGCATTGATGGGTAGTTATGGGTGGCACTGATAGTTGGCATGGATGGGCACTGATAGGTGGCACCGATGGACACTGATGGGTGGCACTGACACTGATTGCAGTGATGCCCCTAAGGGTGGCATTGCTGGGCATCACTGAAACATAATGGTGCCAATCAGTGCCCATTTGTGGGCACAGATTGGGCACTGACTGGGCACATGTGGATGGCCATGGGGTACATACCTGGCCATCCACATGTTGCCCCTTCCCTGGTGGTCCAGTGTGGTGATTTGAAGGGGGGCTGCGCTGATAAACAATCAGAGCAGACCGCCCCCTGCCAGGAGAGCCGCCGATCGGCTCTCCTCTACTCGCGTCTGCCAGACGCGAGTGAAGAAGAGCTGATCAATGGCTCTTCCTATTGACATCGTGATCAGCCGTGATTGGACACGGCTGATCACGTGGTAAAGAGCCTCTGCCGAAGGCTCTTTACCAAGATAGGTGTAGTGGTGTGTCAGACTGACACACCGATCGCCGTGATGCGCACCCCCCGTGGGCGTGCAGCGGCATTTTATCCTGCTGGACGTCATATGACGCCCAGTCAGGATAACTGAACCACCGCTCGGCCATCATCTGCTATGGGTCGGGCGGGAAGTGGTTAAAGGATGTGTTTATTTTTTAAATAACTTGTCTGCTAATAAATCACCCTGGCCACTTGAGTGCAGCCTACATGCTGAATACCATCCTGCAGAATATGTCTCAACCATAGGAATGATTGAGAAGAATGAAGTCACTTCACAATTGTTCAGTTAAGTTTATTTGTACTTTTTAAAAACCCAATACAAAATCATTGAAACAAACTTAGGTGGAGGTAAACTAATTTTATTTATTTTTTCTCTTTAGGAATTAAACAGATCCAGTCCGATGTTCCTGCCCCTCTAACTGTAAAAAAAAGCTTCAAATACCATAAGCTTCTCGGAGAGGGAATGTATGGGAAGGCAAGTGATCGGATTTATAGTTTCTCTGATTTATATCAATATAACAGATAGAGAGGAATGATAACTCACTTTACGGCTGCATTCACACAGTTGTGATGCTTTAACCACTTCAGCCCCGGAAGATTTGGCTGCTCCATGACCAGGCCAGTTTTTGCGATTCGGCACTGCGTCGCTTTAACTGACAATTGCGCGGTCATGCGACGTGGCTCCCAAACAAAATTGATGTCCTTTTTTTTTTTCTTCAAAGTTGTCGCTCTTTGTAGCGCAAACAATAAAAACCTCAGAGATACTCAAATACCACTAAAATTAAGCTCTAGTTGTGGGGGAAAAAAATTTAAAAAATAAAAAAAAAAAAAAAAAAAAAAAAAAAAAAAAAACACAATATTTTGTACTTTTTGGCTATAATAAATATCCTTTTTTTCCCTCAGTTTAGGCCGATATGTATTCTTCTACATATTTTTGGTAATAAAAATGACAATAAGCGTATATCGATTGGTTTGCGCAAAAGTTATATTGTCGTCTACAAAATAGGGGATAGGTTTATGGCATTTTTATTATTTTTTTCCTTTTACTAGTAATGGTGGTGATCAGCGATTTTTAATCAATCAGGCTGTGACATTATGGCAGACAGATCGGACACTTTTGACACATTTTTGGGACCATAGACAATTATACAGCTATCAGTGCTATAAAAACACACTGATTACTGTGTAAATGTGACCAGAAAAAAAGAAA
The DNA here is from genome assembly GCF_042186555.1 of Aquarana catesbeiana. NCBI lineage: Eukaryota > Metazoa > Chordata > Amphibia > Anura > Ranidae > Aquarana > Aquarana catesbeiana. The sequence continues at coordinate 965,741,852 of NC_133324.1, forward strand.
GAATAAAACTGCGCATAGGTAAAAAATGTGTAAACTAAAAAGAAGCTGCAAATTCCTATGTGTAACACAAACATAAGGTAAATAATGGAAAAATGGAACTGCGCTAATGCAACAAGTTATATAAATGACAACTAGCCATCATATAGTGCAAAACCTTGTGACAAATATATGAGACATACATAGTACACATCACTAAGCATATGCATTAAACATACTAAAGTGCATTTTCATGTGCAACAGTGCAAATTATAGAGTATTACATTAAAGCCTATACAATTAATGGGATGGGTCACCCAAGTGTTGATAAAGATGTGGCAAAATCTTGATGATTAAGGTGTTTGTTCCACCACCACCAATAAAGATACTGGCCGCTTACCAGAAACTCATGACCCCCCACTACAGGGGGTCTGGGTAGGCTGTTAAAATGATTGTTCCGAACCACCATCAAGGAACCAGATAGTATCGCTATGATAAGATAATGGGGGCCTCAATGTCAGATGGATCAATGGCACAATGGCAGGGCATCAAACTCTCGGCAACGAGGTTGACCATAAATAGAAAAAAGAGCTGAAACAAAGACCACAACAGGTCTGGTGGCACTTGGGCATACAAATCCTTAATGGCAGTTCACATTCCACTCTCCTCGCCTGCATTGAAATGTCACTGGCAGGGAAGGAAAGTTAACACTAGGGGGGCGATCAAGGGGTTAACTATGTTCCCTAGTGTGTGTTCTAACTGTAGGTGGATGGGAGTGACTGGAGGAAATGACAGATCGTGGTTCCTAGCTATTAGGAACTCACTAATCTCTGTTCTGTGAGGAGAGGCAGACTGTAAGTTTACACATACACATGTCCCTGTTCTGGCTCTCGTGCCCACCGGCCACGCACATCGGCACCCCCGCAGTTCAGCGGGCAGGCGCCTGCATTCCCGCTTAAAGGGAGTGACGTACAGCTATGACAGTTTGCGGGATCGTGCCGACCTGCAGCAGTATGACGGTGGCTGGTCGGCAAGTGGTAATACTTGTTAAGGTTGTGCCATAACAAGCATTATTAAATAAGGAAAGGTAGATGTGGTGCTGTTCTAGGGTACAATAATTGCATGCCCCTGGATGACACTGTGTATCCCTATACAGTGAAACCTTGGTTAACGAGTAACGCAGTTAACGAGCATTTTGAAAGATTAAAAAAAAATATTTAAAAAATCCTGACTCGTTTTGCGAGCGTTTTCTCGCAAAATGAACATAATTCAAGCTAATGTGGTGTGCAGCACCGCATTTGGCCAGAAGTGCGGGGGCACCGGTGACACTCGGAACAGTTCGTAGCCATTCAGAAACACTCTCTTCCCGAGTATTTCCAAGTTCTGCCGAGCTGTCCCTGAGTATTTCCGAGGCTCTCCGGCACCCCCCCACCTCTGGCCACATGCGGTATTACATGCAATAGAAGTCAATGCGGAACAAAATTATCTTAGTTTCCATTGACTTCTATGGGGAACTTTGCTATACGAGTGCTTTGGATTACAAGCATTCTCCTAGAATGGATTATGCTTATAATCCAAGGTTCCACTGTATTATACTCCCACTAAAAACAATAAAAGTTTAAAAGTGTCAAATGCTTAGTGCAAATCCTAATGTGTGCAAGTGCTGACAATGTACATATGAAAAAAATAAATGCGTGTGCTGTAATCAAACCTGAGTCAGTTACAAAGCAAGCAAGCCCTGAAGAAGCGGATACATATTGCATAGAAGTAGCCAACTTGTTTTGCGGTATATTTCTTTTTGACATGTTGTATACACACCATTTATTTTTATTTTTTTATATATAGGGAGGTGTGTGTTCCAATATATTTTCCTTTCCCCCAAATGTTTAGTGCTATCATGACAGTATCTTCCAGAAATAATATGCTTTTGGCAGCAGATACACCTTTCCATCAATGCTGGTCAAAGGTTATTACATTCCCTTCCTAAAGAACTCCTGAGCACAAAATTAGTCTTTTGACTCCAAGTTACAAAGAAGGTCCCCACACACAACTGAACTGGTAACTACCGGATATATCCTGCCACTTATTTATGTATTGCTATATGTCTTGGCTTTTATATTATTTTTTGTAATTGACCAAGTTATACCATTGTATGATAATTTTCTTGTTTACAAATAGATTGCTGGGTTTCCATTTAGGGTCCTTTAAAATGTAATTTCTGTTGTGTTCTAGTGGCCAAACCTTATTCCTGAGATATGTACATATAGATGTGGGGTCCATTGAGCATTTGATTATATGTAAATAATTGAGGGTAATAGCATTCATATTTGACAAATTTCTATAGTTTCTCTTCAAAGATTTGTTTTCTGACTGATTTAACAAATTTTCTTTTTTTTTGCTCTCCAGGACACTATGGCCTCTATTGCTCATGATTAGGGGATGAGCTTTGTGTTCGACTCGAACATCGGCTGTTCGCTGAATTACGAACGATATGGGCCGTTCGCGCCAAATTCGTGTGGAGCGTCACGGCCCATAATTCACTGCGGCATCACAGTGCATTGCTGGCTGATGATTGGCCAAGCATGCACTATGATCCGCATGCTTGGCCAATCACAGTGCCGTCAGTAGAGAGAGCTGAAATTGGCCAAAGCCAGGGGGTTTAGAACACGCCCCACACCATAAAAGGCCGCCTGCACGGCAGCCCTGTGTAGTGTGTTCTGGCGTTCATTGAGAGAGAGAGAGAGAGAGACACAGTGTCATTTCATTTGAGTTAGATAGATTAGGCAGGACAGTCAGTCAGTTAGCTGCACTTATAGTGTATTGTGTATATATATGCATCCCAGGTGTTATACACACACACACACTGTATTCAGTTTAGCTAGATCCGTTCCTGTTATCTTCCTGACAGGCAGGCTTGTCTTGTTACAGTATTGACAGCTACCAGAAGAAAATTGCTGATGTTCTTTTGATCCTATTAGTACCACAGTCAGGCAGCTAGACTATTTACAGTTAGTGGGGTGCATCCTGCTCACAGTGTTCAGCTAAAACTACAAGTTAGTGTAGTGTGACCTCTGCACAGTGTTCAGCTAAAACTACAAGTTAGTGTAGTGCGACCTCTGCACCATTTGTTGCCCATTTGTTTTTATCCACCGTGATCACGCTTTTATTTGTGTATGGTCGTTTTTGTCAATAAAAACACCCTTTTTTATCTGCACCATGTGGAGGCACATTCTTTTTGTTTCCACATTTACCGCATGAGATCCAGTCCCTCCAACTGCTCCTTTCGGGGGACCGTTTGTGAAACTTCTGACGCACGCTGGGACGGTTCGTTGTGAGGACCCATCCGGTTGCCGGCCGAGATCCATACAGACCACAATCCAAGGGATTGGCGATTCCTGAGCTCCCATTCCACGTCATTTGTGACAAACTGCGCATGCGATTCCCTGTCGCTGACATGGGAATCCACAGGATCTGGTAAGAAGCTTTTTTTGCACTTTCTCTGAATGACCCATTGGGACCCAGTTTCTCGGTTGGGAAGTCGCTGTATGATGCCAGGTGTTTTCTGACAACTATCAGACCATCACCACCCCTTGGAGTACTTACACCTCCTGTGCGGTTGGACATTCACATCCATCTATGGACGTTTGTGTTTCAAGGCACCTGTGGTTAATTAGTGATTTCTTTACTGTTTCACCATTATAAAGACCTATGTTCTTTTGTACATGCGCTGCATTTTTCTATAGACCTCTGCACAGTTTTTAACAGGGGCGTGTAATTACAATTTTTTAATTTGGGTGCGGGGTTCCCCTTAATATCCATACAAGACCCAAAGGGCCTGGTAATGGACTGGGGGGTACCCATGCCATTTGTCTCACTGATTTTCATCCATATTGCCAGTACCCGACATTACATTAAACCCACAAGCAGTTTTAAATGACTTTTTTTCCTTTAAAAATTACATTTTGTGCAGGGACTGTTCTAAGCATGGGAAACACGTACCACTTTACAGGCATACTATAGACACCCCCCAGGTACGATATTTAAAGGAATATTTCACTTTTTTCTTTTAACTTTAAGCATCATTAAAATCACTGCTCCCGAAAAAACGGCCATATCTAAAAGTTATTTTTGCATTGATACATGTCCCCTGGGGCAAGACCCGGGTCCCCAAACCCTTTTTAGGACAATACCATGCAAATTAGCCTTTAAAATTAGCACTTTTGATTTCGAACGTTCGAGTCCCATAGACGTCAATGGGGTTCTAACGTTCATGCGAATTTTCAGGTCGTTCGCAGGTTCTGGTGCGAACCAAACCGGGGGGTGTTCGGCTCATCCCTACTCATGATGTGTAACATCTTCTGGATAGAATTGTCTCCTAGTCACAAGGACTGCAGACAATAGACTTACATGAATACTTCCTCATTGTGAAGGAACTTTGAAAAGACATTTTGGAAAAGTATTCTTGGCAAAACGACAATAAAACAGGCCACTAAAATGTTCTTCCCTGGAGAAGCTCATGCTGATTGGGCGAAGCATGTTGGCTGTTCCGACACCACATGAGTGATGTTCAGATGTCACCTCTGATGTTACTTTGCACATGCTCCTTGAGTTCCATGAGTACTGCAACATCCATCTTTATTGAAGCACGCCGAGACACTGGCTTGGAAATGAATCAGGACGAGCGGCCATCACTCATATTCCCAAGTGAGACCTAAGCTACAACTCATGGACTTCATGTCTACCTGATGTGAGACACAAATTTAACAAATTTTCTATTTTTTTTTGCTCTTCGGGACACTATGGTCCCCATTGCTCATGATGTGTACCATCTTCTGGATAGAATGGTCTCCTTCTATTAACAAGGACTACAGAAGATAGACTTACAGGAGTACTTCCTCATTGTGAAGGAACTTGGAAAAGGTGGATTTGGAAAAGTATTTTTGGCAAAAGATAATAAAATGGGTCAATTAAATAATCTAACCATTTCAATTTCCTCTACAAAAAAATAAAAAAATGTGTGTGTAATATATATATTTATTTAGAGCAGTAAAGTAGAATCCCTGATCAACACTCTTAATAATAATAATCATAATAGCAGGTATATACTTTGAACAAATATGGCCTAATAATGGAATTTATTACATCATTACCAAAAGGACTAGTGCACATATCACAGATTTGGAGCAAGATATTGTTTCAGTGTTTGACCTGGACTGCCATCCCATCAAGCTCACAGACTTTGGCCTTGCTAAGGTGAAAGAGACAGTGATTAGGAGGTGTGGCACTGTGTCCTACATGGCTCCAGAAATGTGGGAAGCTGAACCTTCAGATGGTCTGGTTGTGGATGGCAGTCTTGATGTGTGGGCTTTTGGAGCTTACATGGGAAGGATACCATTCTGGACTATGAAAAATATAAGACCCCTTTCACACTGAGGAACTTTTTATGCGTTTTAGTGCTAAAAAAAAAGCACCTGAAAAGTGCTTTAAAAACGCTCCCCATGCATCTCAACGGATGCTTTCACACTGAGGCGTTGCGCAAGCGGGGCGTTGAGAAAACCTCTGCAAGAAAAACGGGTTTGTAGAGGTGCCCATCAATGGATCAGAAGATGTGTCATTGGGTCCCATTAATGACCTCAACTTCATGGTCTGCTTCCAGTGACACGAATACCCAGCCTTGCTGTCTTGACCACATCCATGCCCACCAATGACCCAGAAGATGGGGGGAAGCACTGGGTGGTCCTGGTGATGGCTCCAATGGCTGTTACGACGACAGACATCAGGCTGACATGTGCCACACTTATCAAATTGTCAAGCAGAACGGCATCCCTGAAGGAACTGAACAAGACCATTCAGTACATGTATGACAACAAGAAGTACAAAAAGATGGTTTTATACATCGAGGCCAGTGAATCAGGCTCCATGATGAATCGCCTCCCCAACAACATTGATGTTTACCCCACCACAGCCACCAACCCTACAAAGTCCGCTTACGCCTGTTATGGCAAGGAGAGAGACATACTTTGGCAATCTTTACAGCATCAGCTGGATGGAGGATTCAGAGATGGAGAAACTGTTCAAGGAGACACTACACAGTTTATACTGCTCAAGCAACACACCGATACCAGGTATGTGATGCAGTATAGAAACTGGACTATTTCCAAGATGAAGGTGAGCCAGTTCCAGGGTAGCACTAAAAGAGTGGTCCCTCACATGATCCTGGAGCCAGTATACAATTATTAAGGCCCGGGATGTACGGACCAGGTTCAAAGCCTCACAAGAGACCACAGCCTTGATCAAGGAATCGGTGAAGAAGCTTGTTCCTGTGGTGACAGAGTGATGAGTTGGCAGAAGAGATTATCACCAGACTTAAATGATTGGTTGTGTTACCCCGCAGCAGTCGAGCACCTCAAGAACCAATGCTTTAACTGGCACAACTCCCTGCATGCATACTTCAAGAGACAGTTTTACACTCTGAATCTGGATACTCACTAGAGAGCATCACATGCTATGATTAATGTCTGCCAAAATCTGCACTGACACAGCTGGCGACACAAAAGACTTCCAGTAGAAGGAGGCATGGATGATGACGATTAACCCTCTCTGAGATTTGCTCCCTCTGAAGCTGCTGCCTCAAACCTAATCTCTACTCTTATGCCCTGTACACACGGTCGGATTTTCCGACGGAAAATGTGTGGTAGGACCTTGTTGTCGGAAATTCCGACCGTGTGTGGGCTCCATCACACACTTTCCATCGTAATTTCCGACACACAAAGTTTTAGAGCTTGCTATAAAATTTTCCGACAACAAAATCCGTTGTCAGAAATTCCGATCGTGTGTACACAAATCCGACGCACAAAGTGCCACACATGCTCAGAATAAATTAAGAGACGAAAGCTATTGGCTACTGCCTGGTTTATAGTCCCGACGTACATGCTTTACGTCACCGCGTTCAGAACGATCAGATTTTCCGATCACTTTGTGTGACCGTGTGAATGCAAGACAAGTTTGAGCCAACATCCGTCGGAAAAAATCCATGGACTTTGTTGTCGGAATGTCCGACCGTGTGTACGGGGCATAAGACTGTTTATTCAGCATCACAAATCTTCAGTACAAACCCCAGCCTTCACTTACACAGCCAAGTCCATCTAAGTCCGTTCGAATCCCAACCACGACACTACCTGCCTTTGTAATAGATATTTTATGCCTACCATGATTTTTACCTTCAGATTACATTATTGTCATTATTAATAATGTGACAGTGAACTTTTGACATACAGTTTGGCTTAAAAAGTTACAGAACACTGCCTGGACATTCTGAGAAAAAGGACACCATAAACCAGCTCTGGAATTGTATCTAGAGGAGCTCTCTAAAAAAAAAAAATCTCTTTTCCGGCCATTTGGTAGTATAAGTTATGGATTAAGTGGAATTCAATTGAGGTGAGGGGGGAAGGAAGGCAGCTGGGACTGTTTTTAATGACAATTGCCTTCCTTCCTCTACCCTGTTGGGAAAAATATTTTTCCTAATTTGTCAGAGGGACACGAGACAAAACATGTTGTCCTCCATCCTGAATTGTTGGGAAAATTTTTCTCCAATGTGCCAGAGAGACATGACGATACATGTTGTACACCCGCTGTCTGATTTGGAGCCCATTATAAAAGTGGTACTCAAGTTGTTCAGAAAAAAAAAAAAAATCTAATAGCTCACTTTCAGTCTCTCTCTTTAAAATGTACCCATGCGCTCACCCCCAAGTGGAAGGCCGGTATCGCTGAGAATTTTATTAGTCTGAGATTTTAACCATGCTTCCAGCCTCCATTGACCATGATGTGGAAGTTCTTCTGGATAGAATGGTCTCCTATTCACAAGGACTACAGCAGGTACAGAACTACTTCCTCATGAAGAAACTTGGAAAAGGTGGAAATGGAAGAGTATTCTTGGCAAACAAAAAGAAAACAGGTCAGTGAATGACATAAAATTATAGATAGGCAACTCCTATCCTCATATTAATTAGTGGCTCAAAATTAATAACTACTGCAGTAGGGAACAGACACAAAATATACACTCCATCACTTTCCAAATAACTGTCCTGCTTTATTATGACGCAATTGAAGGTTTTTATACACATGATTACGTTCCCATTATTTCTTATGGTGAAATTTGCTTTGATATACAAATGCTTTGGATTACAAGCATGTACAAGGTTTTACTGTATTTGACTTCTCATCTCAGTCATGATGAACAGATCCAGTTTGCAGAGGTCACCTCCAGTGATGGGATAACACTCAATGTTGATATTTCTCATCAATGATTCCTCAAATGTTCTGGATTTGTGCCAAAACTTTGTCTACCTGTGATAGCAGAGCCTGGGAAATTTGGCTGGTGGGGGGAAGCTCCAGCAATAGTCTAAGCAGTCTGAGGGGAATAAAGCTGATCATTACACACCACCAATTATACTAATGGAGGGTTTGTCTTTAATTGTACAGGATAGAACAAAAAAATATGAAAGAATAAGAACAAAGCAATGGTTATCAGAGGGGTGATGTCCCCAAGTATATTCCACCTTACTGGAGCTGCTGGACACAATATAATGAGATAATGGTGAGAAGTAGAGGGGGCAGGGATTGGTGAGCAGCAGAGGGAGCTAATGAGCTTACTTTCCAGCTGAGGACTAAACCCATCACTATATGGGAAGAGCCTGCAGTGCGTATGGGGCTGAGTGTAATACTTTGTATTTACTGCTTAAAAAGGCAGATGAAACCCTATATAAACCACATGGCCCATAGAACTCTATACACACACTGGGTGGAGGTTCCATTCACAATCCCAAAATATTGCCTTCAGGATCTCCTTCCAAATCCAACTTTGGTATCAGAGGCTCCCTACACAGAACACTGGACTTTCTGGATCTTCTCTTATTTCTAGAAGCTCAAAAGAGACAACCAAGTCCTATTTATGAATGATTTCCCTGGACTGAGCTCTGTCTCAAATATAGAAATCCCCCTGTTTGCGCTCACTGTACTCTCATACAAGTTGGTTCTCTCCCTATACTGAGATAAAAGTCATCTCTGTGCTGATATATCAATCAAGACTTCCCCTACAAGCAGCTTGTATCTTGGTATAATATCCACCCCACACAGCACACCTCCCTCTCCCAACATACAAATGGCCAACTGCTTCTCCTCTCCACCCAGATATAGTCACTATTCACCCCGCCCCCTCATCACATGACCAATACCAACCAATGAATGTGCTCCAAACCCTTCCCAATCACATGACCTCTTTCATTAGCTATTCATACTGAGCTGTAGCTCCTCCCTTTCACATATTAACCCTTTTCTGTCATTCTCTGTCGGATGATTTATAAAATCTTGATATAAGAAAACTGACCCCCCCATATATACATCTATTGGATGGAGGAACTCATCTGGTTTTGTCTATTAGAAGAAGAAACATGGAAAACGTTACTACAGACAACTCCTCACTTTTCCTCCAATGACAGAACTATCCTGTTTTTATATGTGATGTTAGTCAGGTTTAAAAAAACAAAAAAAAAAGTTCAACAAATAAAAAGGGAAACAATAAATATACATATTGCTATACACACACACACAGACAGTTGATCCAGAGGAAGGCAAAACCCAGCAAAGTATGAACCAATTTGCTACAGTGGGGGGGGGGGGGGAGGACATTTTCCTGTCTAAACACCTGCTGACACTTCATTTCATGTATGGGTTTTGTCCAATTTAAATTTTTTTACAATTTCAAACACTACCATAGTTTGCTTATTCTGTGTGAATGAAATTTAACTTGCTGATATCCACACTCATGAATTTATTTATATTGGGGGGGGATTCTGAAGAGTGGGGGTTTATGTTTTGCTTCATTACTATGCATCTTTTCTAAAAAACTAGACCCTGAAAAGGTTTTAACCACATGCCGACCAGTGCATGACGATGAACATCAGAACAATGGCACAGCTGGGCAAATGGGCGTACAGATACTTCCCCTTTAATTTGCGGCATTGTGGGCGTGCGCGCCCACCGCAAACTCCGCGATCATTCCTGCGGGTCCCGCGGACTCGACGTCCACCTGGGGCCTGCGATCCTGTCACGGAGCGGCAGAACGGGGAGAGGTCTATGTAAACAAATCATTTCCCCGTTCTGCCTTGTGACATGACAGAGATCACTGCTCCCTGTGATTGGGAACAGTGATCTCTGTCATGTCAGTGGTAGCCCATCCCCCCCCACAGTTACAATCACTCTCTAGGACACACTTAACCCCTTGATCACCCCCTAGTGTTTAACCCCTTCCCTGCCAGTGTCATTTATACAGTAATCAGTGCATTTTTATAGCACTAAATGACAATGGTCCAAAATGGTGTCAAAAGTCTCCGATGTGTCCGCCATAATGTCGCAGTCACGATAAAAATTGCAGATCGCCGCCATTACTAATAAAAAATAAAATGCTAAAAATGTCATGAATCCCCTATTTTGTAGACGCTATAAATTTTGCACAAACCAATCAATAAACGCTTATTGCAATTTTTTTATACCAAAAATATGTAGAAGAATACATATCGGCCTAAACTGAGAAAGAAATGTGTTTTTTTATAGATTTTTTGGGGGGATATTATAGCAAAAAGTAAAAAAATAGTGACAATTTTGGAAAAAAAAAAAAAAAAAAGCAGTTTCTTTTTGTTTATAGCTAAAAAATAAAAACCGCAGGAGGTGATCAAATACCACCAAAAGAAAGCTCTATTTGTGGGAAAAAAAAGGACGTCAATTTTGTTTAGATGCAACGTCGCACGACAGCGCAATTGTCAGTTAAAGTGACGCAGTGCCGTATCGCTAAAAGTGCTCTGGTCAGGGAGGGGGTAAATCCTTCCGGGGCTGAAGTGGTTAATTAAATATGATATAATGTGGTGCGGTGCGGAGGGGTTTATACGTCCCCTCCAATGTGTTGCCTGGTGAATATTCACCTCATTCTGTAACCAGCTTCATGCTGTGAAAGTTGTGTACAATATAAAAGGTTTAATCTTTATTAGAGTGTAAGCTCTTATGGGCAGGACCCTTCTAACCCTCTTGTATTGTAGAGAGCTGTGCAAACCCTTAAGCCTCATACACACAGTACGATTGTTGGCCAACTAATGCCGCATACACACGAGCGGACTTTCCGGCATACTTGGTCCAGCGGACCAGAGTCCGCCGGACAATCTAACCGTGTGTAGGCTCCGGCGGACTTTTCCGGCAGACTTTTTCCCAAAAGCCCACCGGACCTAGATTTGAAACATGTTTGAAATCTTTCCGTCGGACTCAGTTTCTGGCGGAAAGTCCGCTCGTCTGTGTGCTGGTCCGACGGAAAGCCCGCTTGTCTGTATGCTGGTCCAACGGACCAGATACGACGCAAGGGCAGGGTATTGCATTTCGCGTTCGCTGCAATAGGAAAAACAAATTTTCCTATTGCGGCGAGCGCGGGCCATACCAGGCCCTTAGGTCTGGTATGGATTATAAAGGGAAGCCCCTACGCCGAAAAAATGGCATGGGGTCCCCCCTAAAATCCATACCAGACTCCGATCCGAGCAGGCAGCCCGGCCGGTCAGGAAAGGGGGTGGGGACGAGCGCCGGAGTTACGGCGGACTTTCAGAATGAACGGACTTGCCCACACATGGGGGGGCGTGGTCACCGGGTGATGTTGACCACGCCCCCTAAAACATCACAGTCCCAGCATGCCCAGGGACTGTGACATCATAAGGGGGCGGGGTCTCCACCTATATAAGTCACAACGGAGCCCTCAGAGTGCAGTCCAGCCGGAGAAACCGTCGTGTCAACATCTGCAGAAGAGAAGAAGGAAGAAGACAAGAAGCCCAGAAGTCCGGACCTCCGCTGGCAAGAGAGCAGCATGAAGACAGCAGAGGAGCTGGCCGAAGAACTGGAACACCGGGAGAGGAGGAACTGGAGGGACCCCCCCGGAGCTGTTTAATAAATTATTTTAAAAACCTGTGTAGTGTGTTTTATTATTTACACGTTTTCCCTAGGTGAATGGGAAGGGGTACCATGTACCCTATACTCATTCACATAAGGTGGGAGGGCCGGGATCTGGGGGCCCTCTTATTATAGGGGGCTCCTGGATTCCGATAAGCCCACAGACCCCGACAACCAGGGTTGTCGGGAAGAGGCCCTTGTCCTCATCAACATAGGGACAAGGTGCTTTGGGGTGTAGGAGCCCTGCAGGGCACCCACCCCCCCCCCCATGTTGAGGACATGCGGCCTGGTACAGTTCAGGAGGGGGGGCGCTCGCTCGTCCCCACCGCCTTTCCTGACCGGCCGGGCTGCGATCTCGGATCGGGGTCTGGTATGGATTTTAGGGGGGGACCCCATGCCGTTTTTCGCCATAGGGGCTTCCCTTTAAAATCCATACCAGACCTAAGGGCCTGGTATGCCCCGCGACGGGGCTCGCAAAGTGTCAATCTCGCCGATAAAAGCGACAAGATTGACTTCCTTTTCTAGTCCCGTCGCACCTGAGTCACGTTCAAAATGAACGGACTTGTCCATGTGTGGGCAAGTCCGTTCATTCGGAAAGACGGGCGGACTTAGCCGCCGGAAAATCCGGCCGTGTGTGGGCAAGTCCGTCAGAAAGTCCGATCGTGTGTACGCGGCATAAGCGTCTGAGCTTTGCCAAAAGGGCCGTGTTCCAGGATCTTGTCGTGCCACAAACAGGAACGTAGTGAGGTACTACAAGGAATTACACTCTGGAGAGCCACCCTTTGTTTGGGCCCCTTCTGCTAATTCCATGAGCATTGATTCTGAGCATGTGTGTTTTTACTTTTAACTTTTGTGTGACAGATTTGTGTACTGACCATCTGAAAATCTGTAAAATCTACTAGCCTGCCAGCCAACATTTGTTGGCCGAAAGTTGAATAAAAATTGTCTAAAGCAGTGGTCATCAACCCTGTCCTCAGGGCCCACTAACAGGCCAGGTTTGTAAGATAACTGAAATCCATCACAGGAGATATCATTTGCTGCTCAGTGATTGGCGTATTCTAGTCTGCATCTCCCCCAAGGTAATACATAAAACCTGGCCTGTTAGTGGGCCCTGAGGACGGGGTTGATGACCACTGGTCTAAAGGAGCGTACTAACGGTCAGTGTACATTATGCTGTGAAAGTGTCGTCTGTCGGACATCTAGTGTGGTGAGACTTTCAAATCAAACACGAGGCCACATTACAAGACCCAGATAACAGTAAACACACCCTAAAGCCTCGTACACATGATCAGATTTTCGCCAAGGAATTATGTGATGACAGACTGTTTGCCTGAAATCTGACCGTTAGTACGCTCCATAAGACAATTGTTGTCCAACTTTCGGCCAACAAATGTTGGATGGCAGGCTTATCAATTTTCGGCGGACAACGGTGTTGTCAGATTTTCATATCATGTGTACACAAGTCCGTCACACAAAAGTCCAAACACGCATGCTCAGAATCAATGCTCACCAAACACGACATTAGCAGAAGGTGCCCAAAGGGTGGCACTCAAGAGCTGAAATTCTACATAGTACGTCACTATGTTTGTGTTTGTTGGCCGAAAATTGTGTTGTTAGTATGCAAGACAAAATCCAGCCACACGCCCTGCAGGCAAAAGTCTGGAGCCTTGTCTGCCAAGAATCCGATCGTGTGTACGAAGCTTTAGAGGAGCTGTCTCTACACACAAGGACCAAACAGATATATTCCATCAGATAATGGGAATAAATAAAAATAAAGAAATGGAGTCTACTGCAGTTTCCAAATAGTGCAATGTTGTACAAGGAAGGGAAAGCCATTTACAGATGTAAAATATTTTAGGGACGGTTCAAACCACATGCTGTCCAGTGTGTTTTGAGGGTGAGTTCAAACCATGCCAGCACACGAAAATGAACATGCTGGGCGTTCCTGTGCAATTCAGACCTCATGTAAGACAAACTCCAATCTGCAGCAGGTGTAGAAGTGAACACCACCACAAACACAGGTCGCAAATGCATTGCATTAGCCCACACCTGATTACATGGTGCTTTTGTAGTGCAGGGGATTATAAGTTTGGCCATTATTGGCCTGTAAACGTAGGTGACCGTACAGTGTTTAGACCCTATTGTGTTTAAAAAAAAAAAAAAAAAAAAAAGGAATGGGTTTTGGGCACTAAGGCTGGATTCACACCTATGCAGTTTTAGTGCAAATCTGCAAAATGCAAAAAGCACAAAAAATGCATAGGTGTGAATCCAGCCTTAGGGCTGTTAATATAACAAATATTTTTGAAAAGGTATTTGTCTGCATTTGCTTGTGTTTTGGTGATCACATGTATAGGGCAAGGGGCGGGTCAAAAAAAAAAAATTGACAGACCACAGACTCTATAGGGGAGAGATTCCTAAAACTTGTGCACACAGAATCTGGTGTAGCTGTGCATAGTAACCAATCAGCTTCCAGGTTTTAGGCCAGGTTCACACTGGTACAACAAACGCTCCAACATAGGGAGCTCATGTCGCATGACGTGTGAAAATCATTGTTTCCCTATGAGAGCCGTCATAACCGGTCTGACACAAGTCGGTCCGACTTTGAAAAAGCTCCCTGCACTACTTTGGTCTGACTTTGATCCTACTTCAGCCCATTGAATATCACTGAAGTCGGATCGCCTTCTTAACTGATCCAACTTTGACATGCTACTTGTGCTCTGATAATCTTGAAGGGGAACCCCACTCAAATAAATAAGGATAAAAACATGGCATGGTTTTCCCCTCCAAGACCATACCAGACCCTTTGGTCTGGCAAGGATTTTAAGGGGAACCGCCAACATCGAAAAAATATTGCCCCCTAAATCCATACCAGACCCGTATACGAGAACGCAGCCTGGCAGGCCAGGAAAGGGGGTGGGGACGAGCGAGCGTCCCCACATACCCAGCAAGGGTGAAGATCCGTTCAGCTCTGCTGCTGCCTACGGCTCCGGTAAGTGGCGGAGGGCACCGGAGTGCGGCAGGAGAGGAAGGCCCCCCTCCCGCCGCCGATAAAAGTAATCTTGCAGCAAATCCGCTGTAGAGACCACTCTTATTTTAAAGGGGACCGCCAGCCAAAGAAGAGGATACCGGGGTTATGGCAGCTAGTTGCTGCCATTACAAATATATTCCTCTTCAAACTTAGGACGTATATCGGCGTGTGGCAGTAAATGTTCATTGGCTCTATACTATAGAATGGGATTTCAGTTCATCTATCCATCAGAAACCATGCCGAGACAGAAGTACAGTTAAATCCCACTTGTTTAATAATAAAAGTAAAAAGAACAAACTTAGTCAAAACTTATCCAAAGTTCAGTAACCGGAACAGATAGTCAGCCAAGCCAGAAGTCAGGGATCAATGTAGTGGAACAGCAAGCAGGATCTGGAGCCAGAAGGGATGTCAGCAAAGCACGTCTTTAACAGGATCGCAGGAGATGGTCAACATCATAGAAATTAAGGCGAAGGCAGAGATCCTCTGGGCTGAACGGCTTAAGTAGGCAGGACTGAAGAGCAGGATATCATCAACAGCTGAGTAACTGTGGAGAGATATTAGCTGGCAATTAGCCGACAGCTGAGCAGCCAGCTCAGAGAAGGAAGGGCTGAGCCCAACCTTGACAGTTTCCTTCTCTTCTATGTTATTTACCCTCCCTATGAAACGCACATCTACAGTAACACACACTATTGATGTTCAAGAGTAGGGATGAGCTTCGTGTTCGAGTCGAACCCATGTTCGACTCGAACATCGGCTGTTCGATCGTTCGCCGAATTGCGAACGTTATGGGCCGTTCGCGCTAAATTCGTGTGGCGCGTCACGGCCCATAATTCACTGCGGCATCGCAGTGCATTGCTGGCTGATGATTGGCCAAGCATGCACTATGACCCGCATGCTTGGCCAATCACAGCGCTGTCAGTAGAGAGAGCTGTAATTGGCCAAAGCCAGGGTGGCTTTGGCCAATTATGGCTCAGGGGATTTAGTACACACCCCACACTATATAAGGCCGCCTGCACGGCGGCCCTGTGTAGTGTGTGTTCCGGTGTGCTGAGAGATAGAGAGAGAGAGAGAGTCATTTGATTTGAGTTAGATAGATTAGGCAGAACAGTCAGTCAGTTAGCTGCACTTACAGTGTATTGTGTATATATATGCATCCCAGGTGTTGCATATATATATATACACTGTATTCAGTTTAGCTAGATCCGTTCCTGTTATCTTCTATCTAGACTATTTACATTTAATGCAGTGCGTCCTGCTCACAGTGTTCAGCTAGATCCGTTCCTGCTATTTACATTTAGTGCAGTGCGTCCTGCTCACAGTGTTCAGCTAGATCCGTTCCTGTTATCTTCTAGACTATTTACATTTAGTGCAGTGCGTCCTGCTCACAGTGTTCAGCTAGATCCGTTCCTGCAATTTACATTTAGTGCAGTGCGTCCTGCTCACAGTGTTCAGCTAGATCCGTTCCTGCTATTTACATTTAGTGCAGTGCGTCCTGCTCACAGTGTTCAGCTAGATCCGTTCCTGCTATTTACATTTAGTGCAGTGCGTCCTGCTCACAGTGTTCAGCTAGATCCGTTCCTGCTATTTACATTTAGTGCAGTGCGTCCTGCTCACAGTGTTCAGCTAGATCCGTTCCTGTTATCTTCTAGACTATTTACATTTAGTGCAGTGCGTCCTGCTCACAGTGTTCAGCTAGATCCGTTCCTGCAATTTACATTTAGTGCAGTGCGTCCTGCTCACAGTGTTCAGCTAGATCCGTTCCTGCTATTTACATTTAGTGCAGTGCGTCCTGCTCACAGTGTTCAGCTAGATCCGTTCCTGCTATTTACATTTAGTGCAGTGCGTCCTGCTCACAGTGTTCAGCTAGATCCGTTCCTGCTATTTACATTTAGTGCAGTGCGTCCTGCTCACAGTGTTCAGCTAGATCCGTTCCTGCTATTTACATTTAGTGCAGTGCGTCCTGCGCAGTGTTCAGCTAGAGCCGTTCCTGCTATTTACATTTAGTGCAGTGCGTCCTGCTCACAGTGTTCAGCTAGATCCGTTCCTGTTATCTTCTAGACTATTTACATTTAGTGCAGTGCGTCCTGCTCACAGTGTTCAGCTAGATCCGTTCCTGCTATTTACATTTAGTGCAGTGCGTCCTGCTCACAGTGTTCAGCTAGATCCGTTCCTGCTATTTACATTTAGTGCAGTGCGTCCTGCTCACAGTGTTCAGCTAGATCCGTTCCTGTTATCTTCTAGACTATTTACATTTAGTGCAGTGCGTCCTGCTCACAGTGTTCAGCTAGATCCGTTCCTGCAATTTACATTTAGTGCAGTGCGTCCTGCTCACAGTGTTCAGCTAGATCCGTTCCTGCTATTTACATTTAGTGCAGTGCGTCCTGCTCACAGTGTTCAGCTAGATCCGTTCCTGCTATTTACATTTAGTGCAGTGCGTCCTGCTCACAGTGTTCAGCTAGATCCGTTCCTGCTATTTACATTTAGTGCAGTGCGTCCTGCTCACAGTGTTCAGCTAGATCCGTTCCTGCTATTTACATTTAGTGCAGTGCGTCCTGCGCACAGTGTTCAGCTAGAGCCGTTCCTGCTATTTACATTTAGTGCAGTGCGTCCTGCTCACAGTGTTCAGCTAGATCCGTTCCTGTTATCTTCTAGACTATTTACATTTAGTGCAGTGCGTCCTGCTCACAGTGTTCAGCTAGATCCGTTCCTGTTATCTTCTAGACTATTTACATTTAGTGCAGTGCGTCCTGCTCACAGTGTTCAGCTAGATCCGTTCCTGCTATTTACATTTAGTGCAGTGCGTCCTGCTCACAGTGTTCAGCTAGATCCGTTCCTGTTAAATTCCTACTGACCGGCAGGCTTGTCTGGTTACAGTATATAAAGCTACCTGAAGAAAATTACAGGTGTTCTATTTGATCCTATTAGTACCACGGTCAGGCAGCTAGACTATTTACATTTAGTACAGTGCGTCCTGCTCACAGTGTTCAGCTAGATCCGTTCCTGTTATCTTCCTACTGACAGGCAGGCTTGTCTGGTTACAGTATATAAAGTTACCTGAAGAAAATTACAGGTGTTCTATTTGATCCTATTAGTACCACGGTCAGGCAGCTAGACTATTTACATTTAGTACAGTGCGTCCTGCTCACAGTGTACAGCTAGATCCGTTCCTGTTATCTTCCTACTGACAGGCAGGCTTGTCTGGTTACAGTATATAAAGCTACCTGAAGAAAATTACAGGTGTTCTATTTGATCCTATTAGTACCACGGTCAGGCAGCTAGACTATTTACATTTAGTACAGTGCGTCCTGCTCACAGTGTACAGCTAGATCCGTTCCTGTTATCTTCCTACTGACAGGCAGGCTTGTCTGGTTACAGTATATAAAGCTACCTGAAGAAAATTACAGGTGTTCTATTTGATCCTATTAGTACCACGGTCAGGCAGCTAGACTATTTACATTTAGTACAGTGCGTCCTGCTCACAGTGTTCAGCTAGATCCGTTCCTGTTATCTTCCTACTGACAGGCAGGCTTGTCTGGTTACAGTATATAAAGCTACTTGAAGAAAATTACAGGTGTTCTATCCCAGCTTAGTGCAGCTACAGGCCATTAGTATGTCTGGAAGGCCAAGAAGGAGAGGCAGACAGTCACAAGCCAATAAGAGAGGGCAAGCAGGCTCTGTGTCTAGTGCTGGTCGTGGAGACGGTGCATCCTCATCAGCACGTGGCCATGGGACACGCTTGGCCTTTTTTTCGGCAGCTGGCCATGTTGAGCCGCAACATGCGGAAGACTTGGTCGAGTGGATGACCAAGCCGTCCTCATCCTCCTCATCCTCTCTCACCCATGCCCAGGGTGCTTTGTCTGGCAAAGCAGCGGCCTCTTCCCTCAGCTCAATGTCATCAGTGACTCCTTCCCTAGCTCCACCATGTCCTCATGAGGATTCCCTCGAACTGTTTGACCACAGTGTTGGGTACATGCTCCAGGAGGATGCCCAGCGTTTGGAAGGCTCTGATGACGATACTGAGCTCGATGAAGGCAGTAACATGAGCGCGGACAGAGGGGGTGCCCAAGAAGGACAGCAATCTGGCAGTCATGCTCCCCCTGCTGCAGCATACTGCCAGGTTTGCTCCAGTGATGAGGAGGGAGGGGATGATGAGGTCACTGACTCAACGTGGGTGCCTGATAGGAGAGAGGAGGAGGAGGAGGAGGAGGAGGCGGCGGCACATCACCAACGAGGCAGGATGCCCTCCAGGGGCCAGCCTAAGGGCAGCACATTGACTGCATCACACCCCAAAGCTCCACATGTGCAGGGCGCTGCAGTCTCTGCGCGTTATTCAAAAAGTTCTTTGGTGTGGGCCTTTTTTGAGACGAGTGCATCAGATCGCACCGCTGCTATTTGCAACATATGTCTCAAGCGTATCTCGCGTGGCCAAAATATCTCCCGCTTGGGTACCACATGCTTGACCAGACATATGTTGACCTGCCATGCAGTTCGTTGGCAAGCGTATCTAAAAGACCCACACCAAAGAACAAAGAGGATCTCTCCTTGCTCCTCATCAGCTGAGATTTCCAACCCCACTAGACCTTCAGTCCTCTCTGAGACCTGCAGTGAGAGGAATGAAGGTGTAGAATTAGGTGTGTCACAGCCAAGTACTTGTGGGCAATCTGCTTTTGGTACACCGACGTCAGATTGTACCAGGCAAATTTCCCTGCCCCAGCTGCTGCACCGCCGAAAGAAGTTTGCTCCCAGCCATCCACATGCCCAGCGGTTGAATGCTAGCTTGGCAAAATTGCTAGCACTTCAACTGCTGCCTTTTCAGTTGGTAGACTCTGCCCCCTTCCGTGAGTTTGTGGAATGTGCGGTTCCTCAGTGGCAGGTACCCAAACGCCACTTTTTCTCACGGAAGGCGATTCCGGCTCTCTACCGGCATGTGGAAGGCAATGTCCATGCCTCGCTGGACAGGGCGGTCAGCGGTAAGGTGCATATTACCGCTGACTCATGGTCCAGCAGGCATGGACAGGGACGTTACCTAAGTTTCACGGCGCATTGGGTGACTCTGCTGGCAGCTGGGAAGGATGCAGGACAAGGTGCAGTAGTGTTGGAGGTTGTTCCGCCACCACGCCTCCAAAATGCTGATTGTGACACACCTCTCTCCTCCACCCCCTCCTCTTCTTCTTCCTCCATGGCCTCTTCCTCGGAACCAGCGGTGCTCCGTAGGCGTTCAAGGGGCTACGCAAGTACGCAGGCCAAAAGATGCCATGCGGTGCTTGAGCTGGTGTGCTTGGGGGACAGGAGCCACACTGGGGCAGAGGTTCTGTCAGCTCTGCAGGGGCAGGTTCAGAGGTGGTTGACGCCACGCCAACTTAAGGCAGGAATGGTGGTTTGCGACAATGGCACCAACCTCCTCTCTGCCCTCCGACAGGGACAAATGACCCATGTGCCCTGTTTGGCTCACGTCCTTAACTTGGTGGTGCAGCGGTTCTTGGGCAGGTACCCGGGCTTACAGGATGTCCTGAGGCAGGCCAGGAAAGTCTGTGTGCATTTCCGCCGGTCATATAATGCCAGTGCTCGGCTGACGGACCTCCAAAAGGAGTTTAACCTGCCCAAGAACCGCCTAATCTGTGACATGCCCACCAGGTGGAACTCAACGTTGGCCATGCTGCAGCGGCTGCACACGCAGCAGAGGGCCATCAATGAGTACCTGTGCGACTATGGCACCAGGACAGGGTCAGGGGAGCTTGGTTTTTTTTCCCCACGCCAGTGGGCCATGATCAGGGATGCATGCACTGTCCTGTCACCATTCGAGGAGGCCACGAGGATGGTGAGCAGTGACAGTGCATGCATCAGTGACACTGTCCCCCTTGTCCACCTGTTGGAGCACACGCTGCGTGGAATAATGGACAGGGCACTTGAGGCAGAGCAGAGGCAGGAAGAGGAGGACTTCCTTAGCTCTCAAGGCCCCCTTTATCCAGACAGTGTTCCTGCGTGCCCGCCGATCACACAGGAAGAGGACGAGGAGGAAGAGGAGGAGGAGGAAGATTGTGTCAGTATGGAGGTGGAGCCTGGCACTCAGCATCAGCAGCAGTCTTTAAGGGATCAGTCCCAAGAAACACATGGACTTGTACGTGGCTGGGAGGAGGTGGCTGCGGACCATGTCGTTCTTAGTGACCCAGAGGACTCCGGACCGAATGCCTCAGCAAACCTACGCTGCATGGCCTCCCTGATCCTGCAAAGCCTGCGTAAGGATCCTCGTATTCGTGGTATCAAGGAGAAGGACCAATACTGGCTGGCAACCCTCCTTGATCCACGTTACAAGGGTAAGGTTGCGGACCTTATCTTGCCATCGCAGAGGGAGCAGAGGATGAAACATCTTCGGGAGGCCTTGCAGAAAGGTCTGTGCAACGCGTTCCCAGAGACTGGGAGGTTACAAACTCCTGTTTCTGGACAACGTGTTGCTGAGGCTTCGGTCAGTCAAAGAAGGAGCGGTGGAGAAGGTGGCCGTCTGACCGATGCGTTCAGACAATTTTTTGGTCCGCAGCCCCAAGGTATGATCGGTTCCAGCAACCATCGCCAGCGTCTGTTTTACATGGTGCAGGAATACCTAGGGGCAAGATCAGACTTGGACACCTTTCCCACCGAAAATCCTCTGGGTTACTGGGTCTTGAGGATGGATCACTGGCCAGAGCTTGCACAGTATGCAATTGAGCTACTGGCCTGTCCTGCATCCAGCGTTCTTTCGGAACGCACATTCAGTGCTGCTGGAGGCGTGGTAACCGATCACAGGGTGCGTCTGTCCACCGACTCGGTCGATCGGCTGACCTTCATAAAAATGAATGAGTCTTGGATCACCACCAGCTACCAAGCACCTGATGCTGATGTAACCGAATAATTTTTTTTGAAATCTCAGATCCCTTCAAAGACTGCCTATGCTGATGCTGAGTGACTATCCCTGAGTAATTATCCTCTTCCTCCTCAATCATCACGCTGATAGCTTGTAAGAACATTTTTGGTTCTGGGCGCCACCACCAGTGCCTAAGGCACAATTTTTCAGCCCCTGTTTAACAGGGGCGTGTAATTACAATTTTTGATGTAATACTTTGCAGCAGGGCTCGTTCCTGCATTCCAACTAGAGTGTCTGTGAGGGGTTGCAGTGTTGTGGCACCAGCACCAGTGCCTAGGGCCCAATTTTTCTGCCCCTGTCTAACAGGGGCGTGTAATTACAATTTTTGATGCAATACTTTGCAGCAGGGCTCGTTCCTGCGTTCCAACTAGAGTGTCTGTGAGGGGTTGCAGTGTTGTGGCACCAGCACCAGTGCCTAAGGCCCAATTTTTCTGCCCCTGTCTAACAGGGGCGTGTAATTACAATTTTTGATGCAATACTTTGCAGCAGGGCTCGTTCCTGCGTTCCAACTAGAGTGTCTGTGAGGGGTTGCAGTGTTGTGGCACCAGCACCAGTGCCTAAGGCCCAATTTTTCTGCCCCTGTCTAACAGGGGCGTGTAATTACAATTTTTGAAGCAATAATTTGCAGCAGGGCTCGTTCCTGCGTTCCAACTAGAGTGTCTGTGAGGGGTTGCAGTGTTGTGGCACCAGCACCAGTGCCTAAGGCCTAATTTTTCAGCTCCTGTTCAACAGGGGCATGTAATTACAATTCTTGATCTAATATTTCACAGCAGGGCCCTGTGAGGGCTTACAGTGTTGTGGCCACAGCAACACCTAAGGCCCAAATTTCTGCTGAGCATATAGGGCAGGACCCTACTTTCAAACATCTAACTTACAAACGAGTCCTACTTGCAAACGGAAGGAGACAACAGGAAGTGAGATGAAATCTACCCCTAGGAAGGGAAATTCTCTCCTGTAAGAGTTAATATGGGAAAACAAGTTCTCCTTTCCACTGATGCTTTCCAATCCTTGTTCCACAAAAAAACCCAAATTTTCAAAAAACATTTTTCATTGGGACAAAAAAGTGAGGTGAAATCTTCTGAAGAGGAGGAAAGACAGCAAAACAAATGTCACAGGGGTGATAACCCTTCCCTATGTTTTCCAAAAAGCTTAGAAAAGATTTTTTGGCTGGAGCTAAACACGTTAAAAATGTTCAAAATTACAAACAGATTCTACTTAACAACAAACCTACAGTCCCTGTCTTGTTTGCACCGCCTGTATACTGCTGTTCAGAGTATATAGGGCCTGGTGGCCCCACACCTTTCCTTATTTTAATTTGGGTGCGGGGTTCCCCTTAATATCCATACAAGACCCAAAGGGACTGGTAATGGACTGGGGGGTACCCATGCCGTTTGTCTCACTGATTTTCATCCATATTGCCATGACCCGACATGACATTAAACCCGCAAGCAGTTTTAAATGAGATTTTTTCCTTTAAAAATGACATTTGGTGCAGGGACTGTTCTAAACATGGGAAACACGCGTCACTTTACAGGCATACTATAGACACCCCCCAGGTACGATATTTAAAAGGAATATTTCACTTTTTTTTTTTTACTTTAAGCATCATTAAAATCACTGCTCCCGAAAAAACGGACGTTTTTAAAAGTTTTTTTTGCATTGATACATGTCCCCTGGGGTAGGACCCGGGTCCCCAAACCCTTTTTAGGACAATACCATGCAAATTAGCCTTTAAAATGAGCACTTTTGATTTCGAACGTTCGAGTCCCATAGACGTCAATGGGGTTCTAACGTTCGTGCGAACTTTCGGTCCGTTCGCGGGTTCTGGTGCGAACCGAACCGGGGGGTGTTCGGCTCATCCCTATTCAAGAGGAATTTCAGAGTTGTTTATTTCACGGAGTCACCAAACATTCTAGGCTTTCATATAGGCCTTGGGGGACCTTTGTGTTCTTTTTTACATAGAAGAGATTTTCACTGGAAAATAAGTTATTTAATAAAAGGGGAAAAGGGTAAGGAAAAGAGAATTGAAACAATATCACAATTTACTTATGAAGAAACATATTTATTTTATTATGCTCACTCCTCCAGACTGACATCCATCAAGACATTTCTATATTTGCATAACTCCTCCAGTGTTGTCAGTTCAAACGGGAATTTAGACGCTCACTGAATTTCTGGCAGGATCGGCGGGTATTTGTTTCTGTACGGAGAAAATTCAAGAGCCCCACCCAGTGCACAGGAGGAGTAACTACTCATATATGTACAAGTTACATCCCCCATGTACCAGGCAGGGGTCTTGTTCAACCCCTGGGGGTAGTCCAGACTTCTTGTCTTAAAAAAAACAAAAAACATAAAAATATTGTTAGAGCAAAATATTATTATAAATTCCATATTCATGTTTGCTGTTCACATATAATTTTCTTTAAACTGCACGTAGTCATTCTATAAAGGAAGAAATCTTTCAGAACTTACCGACTATCCTGCAGTAAATAATTTTAAATGTTTAGCATTTCATGTACACATATATCAAGTTGCAGACACTGACTGTATAGGTGATTTGTGCAAATTAGAAAACAGCCCTAGAATAGCTAATCTTAGTTAATAAGACAAAAAACAAAAGAATAGAGACCTAAATCATCCAAAAAGAAGCCATCCTTTACTGGTTTTACTTTTCATGATTAATAAAAACCGAACTTTTAAAAGCAAAATGTTAACAGCCTATCCAACAAGAGTCCTATTACCATTGTAAAGTAGAAGACCTTTTATATCAAGCTCTTTGATTATAGTGTCACTTTAATACGCCTAACTGCAAGGCTGAGCTCCCCCACTCTGGGAATGGCTAACAAAAGTTATACCATTGGCATACCTCCCAACCTTCTGAGATGAAAGGGAAGGACACACAACACAAAGTATATAGACATAGAATGTGGCCATGCCATGCTTGCAATAATTTAGAGGCTGGATGAAAGGTTTAGTGCGTTACAACATTCTTGGTAGTGAAATAATACAATTGTATAAAGATCTGAACATCAAAAGAGGGACAACTAAAAAGAAGAGGATTTTGTTAAAAAAAGAAGGTAATCAATCTATATGCTTTGGATGGAGATGCTATGCCTTTAGTAAAGAAAAAAAAAAGTTAAATTAGTGGTGGATATGGCAGGACAAAGAGTAATGACTACACACTTAGTAAGGAACTGCTAGTGTGACATGGCCCAAATGGTTTAAACTGTGAAGTTGACTAAGGCAAAATGCACATAAAACCTAATTAGCTATGTGTTTCCTCAAATAAGTCACATACCTGAGAAAATTGGGCTTATGTGATGTTGTTTCAGATGTCCCATCACTCACCGATTCTTCTTTACCCAACATCTACCTCTGCACCAATATGTAGGGAGAATTCGTCATCAAACATCATTAGTGAGTCTTCCTTGTTGTCCTCCTGTGCCTCTGGAGACATCTCAGACTGAGATACAGAAGTATTTGTTGTCAAAGGGGAAGAAGACATTGAGCTGAGATTAGAAGCGATGGAAACTCTGGAGCTCTGTGAAGTGTACAGATATGAAGCCGACAAGTCCTCAGATTGTGCAGAAGAATTATTTTTAGTGGGATCTTCATCCTCTTCTCGTGAAGCTGAATCTACAGTTTCTTCTTTCCAGCTTTGACTTGTGAATTTGAGGACTTCGGTACTTTGACTCCTTTTGGAGTGATCAATTGCCAAAAGACCACTGAACATCCTTCGTATCTTAGTGGGGACTTTTCTCCATGCTTCAGGAGGGTTATCCATCTTGAAATTGTTTTGCCATTGAACAAAACATTTGTATCCTTTATCATCAAGGATGGCCACCCGCCATGGAAACTCTCCTGTAAGTAAGCAGTAGATTGTAACTCCAAACGCCCACACATCGAGGCTGCCATCTACAGTCAATCCACCTGCAATGGTCATGTCACGCATCTCTGGGGCCATGTAGGATTGGCTGCCACACCTGGATGTTATTACTGTCCCTCCGACCTTAGCAAGGCCAAAGTCTGTGATCTTGATGCAATGACACTCCTTGTCAAAGACCAAAATATTTTCCGGCTTCAGGTCCATGTGCACAAGTCCTTTCTCCGCTATAAATTCGAGGGCATTGGAGATCTGAACAGCGCATCTCTTCACAGCGTCCTCTGGAATTCCCACCTAAAAAGTAAATAAGATCAAAATACAATAGATACTAAATACAGTAGGGAGAATATAAAGAGACGTTCAGAATAAATATCCAGAAACAGGTAAAGTGTATGTATAGCCATACGTTTTTTTAGGTTTAGACTAGAGATGAATTATTTGTCATGTGTATGTATTTGGCCTATGTGTAGGTATCTGCCTGACTTTTAGCTTTCAGTTTTCAATGAACTACCATGGCGCTGTGAGCACTGTGGTGGTTCATTCATTCTTCCTGTCAGCATGTATCGGCTCCTTCGTACGAGGAAGCAGAAACACCGACAGGTCTCTGCAGGAGGCCTGCATGGCATCAGCGATCTGCTGATCACTGGTGAAATGCTTTCCAGGCTAATAAATGCAGATTTTTTTAACCTGCAAAAAATCTGCATTCATATTTTTTTCTGAAAAGGTGAACTTATCCTTTAACTCCTCATACTGTAATTTTATCCAAAACCAAGAGAAACAAATTCAGCCATACGTATATATTAATGTACTTACATGTGGTATAATCAAAGAGAACAGATCACCAACAGGCGCCAGTTCTTGGGCAAAGACGAAGTTGTACGTGGTTTTGCAGATAAAGTCACAGCATCCGATGATGTTGGGATGAGACGAAAGAAAGGATGAAACGCTGAACTCCCGGAGGAAAGACTCCTGACTGTTTCTGCTTCTATCCATGAACTTCAGAGCCACAGTTTGACCTGTGAAAAAAAAAAAAAAAAGAATTTAACTTAAATCAAGAATTGGAAATATTTAGATGATAATTTTCGAATGTTCACTCTCAAAATCTCAAGAATTATAATAAGATCTGCTGCTCCTGGATTGAGAATGTAAAATACTTAATTTAAAGCTAAACTTCAACCCTACCAGCAGACACATTTCAGTACTGGAGAGGTTGCTGTACAGTTCTTACAGTTTGCAGTAAAATCAAAGTGCATTAGAAGCTTCAGCAAGTCAGATAGAACCCACCTCATTTCCCGGCTAGAGGATGTCCAGAATCATTAGCATCACCATCCTTCCCAGCCTGACTGCTCCTAGTTGGTTCCTTGTATTTATTGGATTTCTATTTTATCATATAGACTCAGCATTACATGTGGTCATTATCCAGGACTGTCTGCATGCAAACACAGCCTGTCTAGGAATGTCCACTCCTCTGGACAGATATGTACCCATCAAGACATTTTGAGCTTTACAAAACTACTCCCAAGGAGTCAGCCCAATGCTTAGTTACCTAAATAATATTATAAAATGTATAAAACAATAATCCATATTGATATTTATAGAGATGTAATAAATTCTAGAATAGGCACATATCCTCTCACTGCATATACTGTACCTGCTATTCTTCATCATGTGTGTTAATCAGGGATTCTACTTTACTGCTCCTTTTATTTTAGGGTCTACAATTAGTGACCTCTTGGAGAAATTATTTTACAGATTACACACATAGATATACACAAATATTTGTAGAGGATATCAAAATGGTGATTAGATAAATTCACTGACCTGTTTTCCTGTCGTTTGCCATTAATACTCTTCCATACCCACCTTTTCCAAGCTCCTTCCCCAGGAGGAAGTACTTCTGTACGTCCACCTGCCGTAGTCTCTGTGCGTAGAAGGAGATCATTCCATCTAGAAGAGCTTCCACCTCATGGGCAACAGAGGCCATAGTGTCCTAGAGAGCATAAAAAGATTGTTGTTACAATAACAATTTATTATAACCAATAATAACAATACATTATTAGGCAGAAAAATCATCTTTAAAGAGAAACTATAGAAATTTGTCAAATATGAAAACTATTACCCTCAGTTATATGCCTATAAAATAAATATGAAATGCTCAATAGACCTCCATATCTATAGGTATATGACTCAGGAAAAAAAGGTTTGGACAGTAAATCTAGAGTTTGAACACAACAGAAATGTATGGAGTACATTTAAAGGAACTGGATATGGAAAGACAGCAATGTGTATACAAGAAAATTATCAGGCAATGGTATAACTTGATCAAGTAGAAAGGCAAAAATAATTTCCAAGACATGTACCAATACATAAATAGATGCCAGGCTATATCCACAAGTTACCAGTTTAGTTGTGTTCAGGGGCCCTCGGTGGCCAAAAGACCCATTTGTATTCCTTCAGTAAGGAAATGTAATAAACATTGGTAAGCACTGATGGAAAAGTGTATCTGCAGCCAGCAGTCTCTTGGTGACCCCAATATGTCTGGCAGATACTGCCATGAAGAGAGTAACAATACCATAAGGATGACCTATAAGTGATAAAGTTTCTTGTTGCCAACCAGCTATGCCAAGTTTCCAGTTTTGGTACATAAAGTCAGGAGAATGAACCCAGAGCTCAGCCAACTGAACCTCCACCCATTGTCCCTTTTATCAGTTGTCCATATATAGGTTTTTATACATTTATTAGATAAACCTCCACAGTGTTATCAGAATGTTCATTAAATAATAAAGTTCCATTGATTGTTAGATGGAAGTGACCTTACCTTAAATGTGGTGAAAGATTCAGCTGTGAAAATATCAAATCAGTTTCGGTATTCAGTTCCACTGCAGATCAGCTCCGGACAACGTCACCAAAATTTCAGCTGTGCTGTAATAGATGAGTCTCCAGATACCAGAATCTCTGAAAGTAGAATCACTGATCAGTGGGAGAGGCCCCTTTTTACAAGGGAGATGGGCGGGGAAGACAAAGAATGAAGGCTTACCATTGGCTGACTTCAAATGGAAATGTTGTGTGAACAGCCTCGGATTGTTGTTGCCGATTTGCATAAAAACCAGGTTTTCCAAAGAATAGGTGATTGGATTAAATATACTAAAACCCAAATACTTTGACACTTTACTGAGTTTAAGCACTTGCTTACTGGGCACTTAAACCCCCCTCCTGTCCAGACCAATTTTCAGCTTTTAGCGCTGTCGCACTTTGAATGACAATTGCGCGGTCATACAACACGGTACCCAAATGAAATTTTTATCATTTTTTTTCCACAAATAGAGCTTTCTTTTGATGGTATTTGATCACCTCTACGGTTTTTATTTTTTGTTAAAAAAATTTAAAAAGACAGAATTTAAAAAAAAAAAATTATATTTTTTTTATATTTTGTTATCAATTTTTGCAAACAGTTAATTTTTCTCCTTCGTTGATGTACGCTGATGAGGCGGCACTGATGGCCACCGATAGGTGGCACTGATGGGTGGCGGTTATGGGCACTGATGGGTGGCAGTGTTGGGCACTGACTGATGGCAGCACTGCTAGGTGGCACTAATAGGTGGCACTTGTGGGCATTGATAGGTGGCACTTGTGGGCTTTAATAGGTGGCACTTGTGGGCACTGGCAGATGGCACTTGGAGGCACAGATGAGGCATCTGTGCCTCCTTCCTCTTCGGGACCGATGTCCCTTTGACATGAGCCGGTGATTGGCTTTTTTTTCCTCCTCACGCTGTCAGCGTGAGGAGAAAATGAAACCGATCACCAAGCTTTTGTTTACATCATGTGACCAGCTGTCATTGGCTGACAGCTGATCACATGGTAAGGGGCCGGGACCGGCCCCTTACTCCGATCTGTGATCATCCGAGTCTCCGTGACTCGGTGATCACAGCGTGCACGCCGCGCGCGGTGCGCGTGCACAGGGGAGGACGTCATATGACGTCCTCCCGGAGATTGAGGTCCGCGCTGTAGCCGTCATTCATATTAACCATAAAATGGGAAATATGATTCTAGCCTGAATAAAAAATAGAAGATTGGAGTACTAACCAGACAATTAATGTTTTATGTATTTATTTTTTCAATGTTATATTGCCTGTTGTTTCTTGATGGTTCTATTATATTTTTCTCTTATTATTAGGTCTTATTCCCAGTAACATTGTATGCCCATGGGTTTAGTTTAAAAAAAGACTTAATTGAAAATAACAAAATAAATGATTGTAAAATGTAATCCACGGAAACATAATTTGAATTAGAATTAAATGAATGTCAGGATAGAAATATTGGAGCTGCCATGTCTGGGATTTTTTTTTATTTTTTTAGATATCTCCAAACATCCTGATCATTTCTTCAATACTAGTTTTGTCATTATAATATTTTCCATTACTTGATATACACGATTGTTCTAGGTCATTGACTCACCGGGTATTGAGACAAAGGTGCCAAATCTGGAGTTTGCACCTTCAAAATAATAATAATAGCAAATAACTTTCAAAACTGCTTGTTCTGAATACTGTAGAATAAAACGGTGTTAGATATAATTATTCTATACACAAAGCTAGATTTTGTCATGGTGTAATGGAAACCTTAATCTTAGTATTATAAATGGGAAGCCAATGACAAATTTCTGAATTGGCCAAAACTAGCCCTTCCTTTACTGACAGAATATTTTAGCTCCCAAGAGAAGACAATTTGTCTAGATCAACCTCTCAACCAGATCTCCATGGAACCCTAAAGTTCTCCACTTAATGATTAGAAAAACAAATGAACTTTCCTAGAACATTTGTTTCCCAATTTTTTTTTTTTTTCAAAATTATACACTTCTATGGCTAGATTTAGACTAGGAATTCTCTCTGAGATCTGATATCTCTAGTGATATAATTTGGTGAAGTTTATCGATTTTTTGGGTAACATAATTAATGGCCACTTTGTCAGGACACTAGGCTGAGAGTATTTAGCACAGCAGATAAAATATGTACATTGTGTTTAGTTAGTGGGTGTTAGAATCACTCAAAGGGGGCTAAACCATCACCACTTTTTAATATTTAGATATCCTGTATAATAGAAAAGTATATTGGATAATAGTTTCATTTAAAACTGGGAGGTTATTCTGAGTGGGAAAATTATAGAATAATTTGTTTTGTTTCTTTTTTGCTCAACTTACTTCAGTATCTTGGTTTTGTTGATGGCAAAAAAGGCACAGAAAGGTTTTTTTTATATAAAGAGGCAGAAAAAGCTTGTACTTGAGGCTTTAAAAAAATAAATAAATAACAGTAACATTTTTCATTAATATTTAGATTTTATTTCACCTAAATCCATTGTATTTTGCAGGCAATTGAAACTAGGAGTTACAGGATTAGTTTTTGAGGGAATTTAAATATTTTAAGCATTGTTATTTCTGGAAAAGTGGACATTTATAAAAGTGACTTCCAACTGTCACAAGTAGATAAGTGTTTTGGTCTTTCTTTGCATTGTTACAAATGTTCTAGGGTATCGGCTTTGTATGCGTGGGCAATGAATCAAATGAATTTTTTTTTTAAATGTTATATCTAGCATACTTTATTTCTTATTAGTTGAGATTGACTTTTGAGGTGCATTACCCCTTCTAACCTTGTGTGTGTTGTATTGGGTGTGGTAGTCAATAGGAACAGTTAACATTGGCAGTGTTATGCTAATGTCTTTCCTGGGGGTTCCACCTGTACTATTATTTCTTGTACACACTGTATCCCATCACTATTATTCCCTGTGCCCCCTTGTCTATTGTTTTTTGGGTGTAGGCTCAAACTATTCAGGGAAGATAACATTGTTATTATAAAATATTGTGTCTCAGTCCTGTACATAGGTGATGAAATTGATATCCTAAAGAGGAGGTAGAATACCCAGTTGAGGTGTGGCTGCCGATACTGTTTCCATCATCATTACCATGTCTATGGAAGCCAACCTGCATTGTTGCTACTAGTCAGTGCCCAACTGTGCCACTTAGGGAATGCAAAATTTACATGATTATCTCAGTACAAGAAGGGGCAAAACTATTTATGGCACCTTTTAGCATCAAGTGAAAAACCTTCCCAATAAATAATAGTCTAGTCTTGTGCGGGGGGGGGGGGGATTTAGTTAATTGTAAAAATATTAACTTTGGGATGTAGGGTCTCTCAATGCCCAATTAAATTCAGCTTTTATTAAAACACTACTAATGCAGCCCCCACATTACAAAGTCTGTAAGGATTATTATATTTAAAATGGTGTTAAACCCAAAAATTAAAATATTAAAATAAAATCAAAATCAGCAGAAAATGGTGCACTAGTTGTATGAAATCAAAGTGTTTCCATCTATATTATTAGAAATAGTAATTCATTTTATTATTTCTATCTAATAACACAATTTGATTCAACTCATGAATGTTTTATAAAACACGTCATCGATGTACCGACACAGGGAATTAGGAAGAGGATGTTGGCCACCAATGAGATCCTTTATAGAATGGCGGTGTGGGAGAAGACCCATGGGCAGGACGGACCAGTGGCTGAGTGTAAGAACATTAAAGAAGAAGCTTGTTACTACAAGAAAGTAAACTGATAATACTAAATACATTTCATTAGTGTTGGTGGTGTATTGGGGGGTCTGCTTTATATTTTCCCTGGAGTCCAACTTTAATCACAAAGTGGTCTATTTATAAAGGATCTGTATCTCTATTTTACTACATTTATTTTCAAAGAGAATTAATTCTATGTGTAAAGCGGCAAGTGGGCAAATCTTGGAAATTGAATTTGATAGGTGAATCTTGTATGTTTCAGGAATCTCTCTATTATATTCTATGCCACTTCTGAAAAGTGACTCTTGATTGAAAATGATGGGCGATTCCTTTTTGTTGGATGACTAAGGTGAATCCTACTTAAAATTCAATGTGAAGGGCACATTTGTTTGTTACTGAAATCTTTATACCGTATATTGTATGTTGAAGATTCATTTTTACCTTTTTTGAAAACAGGATTTGCTCATGTGGTACATTTTCCAAGAGAATCCTCTGAAAACAAATGCCATATAATACAGACGAACGAATGTCCAGCAAAACTTGCCAACAAATAGACTCTTAAAGGGAAAAGTTCATATTTTATCAAATCTGTTTGTTAACTTAATTACAGTTTTACTAAGAAGTTCAAGTGAAGAAACAATATCTGAAATGTAATTTGATCTATTTTAATAATATTGAAATAGAGGTCTACATTGTAGCATTGCTTTGTAGGCATGCACAGTTTGCTTAAAAAGTTGTTTTTTTTTTTTACACATTTGTAGCAAAGAT
This sequence comes from Aquarana catesbeiana, assembly GCF_042186555.1. NCBI lineage: Eukaryota > Metazoa > Chordata > Amphibia > Anura > Ranidae > Aquarana > Aquarana catesbeiana. The sequence goes on from NC_133324.1 coordinate 965,774,950, forward strand.
GATGAAGAATCCAATTATAAATTTAAAACTTGGACACTTTTCATTTACAGAAGAGAAAAAAAAACTTTTTACAGGGTGAAACTGACCATCCCCCCAGGGACTGACCTGTACATTCATATGGTAATAAGGAGGCCAGTGGTGTAATCATAGCCAAAAGCAGTCGGTGGGGTTCATTTACTAAAAGCAAATCCAATTTGCACTACAAGTGCACTTGTAAGTGCAGTTACTGTAGATCTGAGGGGAAGCTCTGAAATGAGGGGAAGCTCTGCTGGTTTTATCATCCAATCATGTGCAAGCAAAAATGTTTTTTTATTTTCCTTGCATGTCCCCCTCAGATCTACAACAACTGCACTTCCAATTGTACTTGCAGTGCAAAGTGGTTTTACCTTTAGTAAATAAACCCCCTATGTGCCTGCTATGGGGCTCTGGGATAGGAGGGGGCCCTACAGGGAGGTTCTGAAGGAAACTAACCTGTGAATTTTCCAGTATAGAAGGTCTGAAGTCAGACCTCAAGATCATCACTGGTCAACGATCCCCCTCTGTGCTGTATGAGAGTCATTTGCTGATCTGTCTTAGCAGTGTAGATTTATTTTTCTCAGAATTCTGCTACAGACTGACATTGACCCTGTATACCTACACGATCAACACGAACATCACACAACCGCCGGACTTCTTCTTGACCCCGATCACCACTGACATGACTAAAACCATTATGAGAAGCCTTCGGGACAGCACATCACCAAATGACATCATTCCCACGAGACTCCTGAAAGAGTGCTCCGATATCCTAGCTCCCACTATAAACTATTCAATTTAATTAAATTTGATAGATGAATCTTGTATGTTCCATGAATCTTTCTATTATAGTCTATGTCACTTCTGAAAAATGACTTTTGATTAAAAATGATGGGCGATTCCTTTTCGTTGGATGACTAAGATGAATCCTCCTTAAATTTCAATGTGAAGGGCACATTTGTTTGTTACTGAAATCCTTATACTGTATATGGTATGTCGAAAATTAATTTTTACCTTTGTTGAAAACAAGATTTGCTCATGTGGTACATTTTCCAAGAGAGTCCTCTGAAAACAAATGTCATATAATACAGACGAACGAATGTCCAGCAAAACTTCATCATTCCCACGAAACTCCTGAAAAAGTGCTCCGATATCCTGGCTCCCACTATAACACACCTCATAAATCAGTCGTTCAAAGAAGGGATTGTGCGAACCTCCCTCAAGCAAGGCACTGTCAAACCCCTGCTAAAGAAACCCAATCTCGACCCTAAGGACCCTAACCACCGCAGACCGATAACAAGTCTTAGCACCATCTCCAAGATTATAGAGAAAGCGGTAGTACAACAGTTACAATGCCACCTGGACACACATCTACTTCTGGACACTGTACAATCAGGCTTCCGCCCAGGCCATGGCACAGAAACGGCACTTCTAAAAATATGGGATGATGCCCTCGAAGCAGCAGATGACGGAGAATCATGTCTCCTGATACTGCTAGACCTTAGTGCAGCATTTGATACAGTGGACCACAATACTTTACTTGTCCACCTCACAGAGTCTAAAATGGTTCGCATCCCTCTTAGAGATTCGCTCTCAGACAGTGAAACTGGGAGCAATCACCTCTGACACCCAGACAATTTCCTGTGGAGTCCCCCAGGGTTCACCCTTGTCGCCAGTGCTATTCAACATCTACATCTGCCCACTCCTCATCAAAAAATCAGACCTCTGCTTCCACTCATATGCTGACGATACCCAAATCTACTTTCGCATCACCGGACAAAAAGACCACCATCAACAACTAGAGAAGTGTCTCACTTTGATAGATGACTGGATGACCATTAGTTCCCTCAAACTCAACGGGTCCAAAACAGAACTTCTCCTCCTACACGCTAACCAAAATCCCAAATCCAAGACTCCATGGATACCTCCCACCATCTTCGGACAGGCCATCTCTCCAAGCACCAAAGCCAAGAGTCGCGGAGTTATCTTTGACTCATAAATGAAAATGGATGCACAAATAGATTCAGTAGTTAGCGGTTCTCACCATCTCCTGCACCTGCTACGCAGACTCATTCCCTTTATCCCAGAAAAGGATAAAACAGCAGTAGTTGGAACAATCATCAATTCTCGTCTTAACTACGCAAACTCACTCTACATAGGCTTACCCCAATATCAGCTTGCGGGCCTACAGGCCATTCAAAATGCTGCGGCAAGACTGGTAACAGGAAAAAATGCCTGGGAGTCCATCGCCCCATCCCTGAGGAGCCTACATTGGCTAACGGTAAAGAATCGGATCACATTCAAGACCCTCTGCCTCACCCACAAATGCATACAAGGAAACGCTCCTCAATACCTCCGAGAGAAAATAAAACACTACACACCCAATCGCAATTTGCGATCATCCAACCAAAACTTCCTCCTCGTTCCCAAATAAAGCAAGGGGAGAACGCAGATTCGCAGTCCAGGGACCTTGGCTATGGAATACTCTTCCGACTCACATCCGCATGGAAGGAAACCATCTGGCCTTCAGGAAAAAAACTCAAAACCTTCCTCTTCTAAGAAGCTGTTCAACACTAATGCATTTAGCGCCTTGAGGCGATTCAGTTCGAATTGCAGCGCTTTACAAATCATTCATTCACCTAATGGAGTCACCAATCCCAGAGACTATCTTCTGCTAAAACTGTGTAGGACATCTGATATCATGATGGTTATTACTACTACTACAGCTGTAACTTGTATCCATAGCACTCCTCCCTTGTAGCGTACTGACTATGCCGTTGGCTCTCCTGCTGCTTGTCCTTGATTTAGATATACTTTGTGTTAGGATCAATGACAGAATTGTCAAAGTGTGCATTGCAAAAACTGCTACAGAACTAATAGAGGTGGCCACACACCGGTAGCGTATCATATGAAAAATCCCATTGATACCTTGACTTCACAAATGTTGTTTGGAAGTATTGTTCCTAGACAACCAATGACGCCACGGGGAATCCCTGCTCCTTTTAAGCAAAGGGGAGGGAATCGTAGTGATGCCAATGGCTATAGTTGGAGATAGGAGAAAAGCAAGGTGCGCCACAAACTAAGTGCAGCAGAAGATACAATGAATAGTATATTTGATTAAAATCAGCCAAATGACTACTCACACTTTTATAAAGATCAATAGGCAAATAACAGTAAAATACTGTGGTCACCCAGCGGGTCCCCGGAGGATGGTGGTGTGTAGGTGTTGACACGAGAGGAGAGGAACAACCAGCCGGACATCTGTCTCGTCACCAGCATGGAACGCACTCTAAAATGTTCTGATGTCACTTCCGATGTGATTCTGAGTGCGTTCCATGCTGGTGACGAGACAGATGTCCGGCTGGTTGTTCCTCTCCTCTCATGTCATGATCTACACACCACCATCCACCGGGGACCCGCTGAGAGATGACAGTGTTTTACTGTTATTTGCCTAATGATCTTTGTAAAAGTGTGAGTAGCCATTTGGCTGATTTTCATTAAATATACCATTCATTGTATCTTGTGCTGCACTTAGTTTGGTGCACCTTGCTTTTTTCCTAATTGTTCTTCCAGAGACTGCTTCGCTCTCAAGGAAGCTGCCACTAATGCTGCACACCTATACGTCCTGGACTTTATAGACTTTTAGTTGTTTAACTGTGTTTTAGTTCCCTGCCGTGCGCCATTCTGTTTTGTATCAATGGCTATAGTTGGTCAGTGATGTCACCACCTTCCCTTATACTTGTTGCTGAATGACGGCTCCCCAGGCTATTATCAGCTATATCTACTATCAAGATCAATTGACAAAATATTAACCACTTCAATACAGGGGACTTAGACACCTTCGTGCCCAGACCAATTTTGAGCTTTCAGCGCTGTCGCAGTTTGAATGACAATTGCGCGGTCATACAACACTGTACCCAAACAAAATTTTTATCATTTTGTTCTAGAGCTTTCTTTTGGTGGTATTTGATCACCTCTGCCGTTTTTATTTTTAGCGAAACAAATAAAAAAAAAAAAAAAAAAAGACCGCAAATTTTGATAAAAATAAAAGTTTTGCTTTTGTTTCTGTTAAAAAAAAATGGTAAATAACTAAGTTTTCTCTTTCACTGATGAGCACTGATAAGGCGGCACTGACAGGCACTGATAAGGTGGCACCGATGAGCAGGCACTGATGATGGGCACTGATATGCAGCACTGATGGGTTCTTATGGGTGGCACTAATGGGCACTGATACGCGGCATTTATAGGCATCCCTGGTGGCAGTGGTAGGCATTGTGAGTGGGCACCGATTGGCAGCTGCCTGGGCACAGATTGGTATTTCCCTGGGGGTCTAGGGGGCATACCTGGTGGTCCAGTGTGGATAGCTTCCCTGGTGGTCCTGGGTAGGATCCGAGGGGGGGCTGTGCTGATAAACAATCAGCACAGACCCCCCTGTCAGGGGAGCAGCCGATCAGCTCTCCTCTACTCGCGTCTGTCAGAAGCGAGTGTGGAAAAGCCGATCACCAGCTCTTCCTATTTACATCGTGACCAGCCGTGATTGGACACAGCTAATCACGTGGTAAAGAGTCTCCGCTAGAGACTCTTTACCTAGATCAGTGTTGCGGGGTGTCAGACTGACAACCCACAACAATGATCGCAGCGATGAGCGCCCCTGGGGGCGCACAGCAGCTCAATATCCTATGGACATCATATGACGCCCAGTCAGGGTTTTGAAACCACTTTGCCGCCGTCATTCTGCTATATGGTGGGCGGCAAGTAGTTAAACATTTTTTGGGTGTATTTTTTTTTTTTTTTTAATAAAAGGAGTTGTAAATACTTGAGAGTCTTGGTATCCAGGTTGCAACTTCTTTTGTAAATGATAAGGGGCACTATGGCTGCTATCTATGGGGCCCCTTTATTAATTATTAAAGGGGGTTTCCTAAATATTGATACATCTCCTACAGCCACCAGCCAGTGTTGTGGGGAAGAAGCCCTTGGTCTTATCAACTTGAGGATAAAGTGCTTTGCCCCCAGCACATCCCCCCCCTGTTGAGGGAATGTTTCGGGGGGGTCATAAGCTCACCCCCCCTTTCCTGGCCAGTCAGGCTGAAGGCTTGGATTGAAAATAACCATAAAAACAGTCAAAGCAGCTACACCACCTGCACCATAACAGATATCAACTTTACCATATAAGTCTATTTCTATCTAGTTGTTTAGGATGAGTGTGTGAAGTTGGAATGAATGTGGTAGCGCTACCTGTATCTTGACAACATTGTCAAATTTTAAACTAACATGGTGGAGGTGCAATTTTATCTAATTGTTGAATTTGAATGTTTCAATAAAGTGTTTTTTTTTTCTATCACCGGCTGTTTCTCTTTTAAGATTCACTTTGGATCTTAACCACTTAAGGACCGAGCCTTTTTTTGAGATTTGTTGTTTACAAGTTAAAAATAGTTTATTTTGCTAGAAAACTCCATTGAAAAAAAAATTATTATGTTTGGGGGTTCTAACACCCTAGAGAATAAAATGGCGGTTGTTGCAATACTTTCTGTCACACCATATTTGTGCAGCGGTCTTACAAGTGCACTTTTTTTGGAAAAAATACACTTTTACCTATTACTTTTTATTTTTACAGTGTTTTTTTAAAAAAAATGTGTTACTTTTATTCCTATTATACAAGGAATGTAAACATCCCTTGTAATAGAAAAAAAGCATGACAGGACCTCTTAAATATGAGATGTGGGGTCAAAAAGACTTAACATCTCATATTTACACTAAAATGCAATAAAAAAAAAAAAATTGTCATTTAAAAAAATAAACAAAATAATTTGGCCCATAAAGAGCTATGGGCGGAAGTGACGTTTTGACGAGCTCGGCGGGACGGGGCACGTTTACATTTTTTTTTCTTATTTATTTTACCTTTTATTTTTTACACAGATTTAAAAAAAAAAAAGTGTCACTTTTATTCCTATTACAAGGAATGTAAACATCCCTTGTAATAAAAAAAAAGCATGACAGGACCTATTAAAAATGAGATCTGGAGTCACAAAGACCTCAGATCTTATATTTACACTAAAATGCAACAAAATAAAATAAAAATTGTCATTTAAAAAAAATGATCAAAAAATGGGCCTTTAAAAGCTATGGGCGGAAGTGACGTTTTGACGTCGCTTCCGCCCTCTCCGAGTGAGGGGAAGAGGAGCCATCTTCCCCTCACTCATCTCCATACCCAGCAAGGGTGAAGATCCGATCGCCTCCGCCACTGCCGACGGCTCCGGTAAGTGACGGAGGGCACCGGAGCGTGGCGGGAGGGGAAGGCCTCCTGCCGCCGATAAAAGTGATCTTGCACGGAATCTGCTGCCGAGACCACTCTTATCGGAAAGGGGACCGCCAGCCGAAGAAGAGGATACCGGGGTTATGGCAGCTAGCTGCTGCCATAACAACGATATTCCTCTTAAAACTTAGGACGTATTTCGGTGTGTGGCAGTAAAATGTTCATTGGCTCTATACTATAGAATGGGATTTTAGTAAATCTTTCTGTCAGAAACCATGAAATCAGGCTGAGACAGAAGTACAGTTAAATCACACTTGTTTAATAATAAAAGTAAAAAGAACAAACATAGTCAAAACATATCCAATCAAAACAGATCCAAAGTTCATTAACCGGAACAGATGGTCAGCCAAGCCAGAAGTCAGGGATCAATGTAGTGGAACAGCAAGCAGGATCTGGATTCAGAAGGGATGTCAGCAAAGCACGTCTTTAACACGATCGCAGGAGATGGTAAACATCATAGAAACTAAGGCGAAGGCAGCGATCTTCTGGGCTGAACGGTTTAAGTAGGCAGGACTTAAGAGCAAGATATCATCAACAGGTGAGTAACTGTGGAGAGATAGGAGCTGGCAATTAGCCGACAGCTGAGCGGCCAGCTCAGAGAAGGAAGGGCTGAGCCCAACCTTGACAGTTTCCTTCTCTTCTATTTTATTTACCCTCCCTATGAAATGCACATCTACAGTAACACACACTATTGTTGTTTAAGAGGAATTCCAGAGTTGTTTATTTCACGGAGTCACCAAACATTCTAGGCTTTCATATAGACCTTGGAGGACCTTTGTGTTCTTTTTTACATAGAAGAGATTTTCACTGGAAAATAAGTTATTTAATAAAAGGGAAAAATGGGAAGAAAAAGAGAATTGAAACAATATCACAATTTACTTATGAAGAAACATATTTATTAAATTATGCCCACTCCTCCAGACTGACATCCATCCATCAAGATATTTGCATAACTCCTCCAGTGTTGTCAGTTCAAACAGGAATTTAGATGCTCACTGGATTTCTGGCAGGATCAGCAGGTATTTTTTTTTTTCTGTACGGAGAAAATTGAAGAGCCCCACCCAGTGCACAGGAGGAGTAACTACTCATATATGTACAAGTTACATCCCCCATGTACCAGGCAGAGGTCTTGTTCAACCCCCGGGGATAGTCCAGACTTCTTGTCTAAAAAAAAAAAAAAAAAAATAGAAATATTGTTGGAGCAAAATAAAGAAAATGATATGTGAACAGCAAACATGAATATGGAATTAATAATAATAAACTGGGGGGGGTGTTAGGCCCATCCCTAAAGATGACTATAAAACATAATTCTAAACAATATTCTGGAGATCTGGCTTTAAAGAAATAAAAGATTATTGAGGAGATCACAAGAAATAATAAAGAAATAAGTTTGTGAGAACTCTGTGTGAATATCAGCAGCAAAACAACTTCATTCTTCTAGCATTATAAAGTACAAAAGAATGCGCTTCATTAACAATCACAGAATTTGCAGCGTGAGGAATGTGCTCTCTCCATTATGAACGCTAGTTTTACCAGACCGATCGCTTCCGTCTCGTACTTGCTTCAGAGCATGCGTCGTTTTTAGTGCGTCAGAACAGAATAGAGACAGGAAATTTTTCCCATAGCAATTTGTTTTGTCGGAAAAATATAGAACATGTTCTCTATCGAAGTCCGTCTGAATTTTCGACGGAAAAAGTCCGATGGGGCATACACACGATCGGAATATAGGATGAAAAGCTCCCATCGGACTCTGTCAGAAATTCCGCTCATGTGTACGCGGCATTAGAGTCTGCAAAAGACTTGAGACTGGGGCGGAGGTTCACCTTCCAGCAGGACAACGGCCCGAAACATACAGCCAGAGCTACAATGGAATGGTTTAGATCAAAGCATATTCATAGTCACAGTCCAGACCTAAATCCAATTGAGAATCTGTGGCAAGACTTGAAAATTGCTGTTCACAGACGCTCTCCATCCAATCTGACAGAGCTTGGGATATTTTGCAAAGAAGAATGGGCAGAAATGTCCCTCTCTAGATGTGCAAAGCTGGTAGAGACATCCCCAAAAAGACTTGCAGCTGTAATTGTAGAACCCACTTTCACTGCAAAGTATTGACTCCGGGGGGTGCTATACAAATGCCCCCCACACTTTGCACAGATTTATTTTTAAAACTTTTTGAAAACCATTTATCATTTTCCTTCCACTTCACAATTATGTGCCACTTTGTGTTGGTCTATCAGATAAAATCCCAATAAAATACATTTACGTTTTTGGTTGTAACATTACAAATAGGGGACAATTTCAAGGGGTATGAATACTTTTTCAAGGCACTGTACCTGGCTTGTATTGCACTGCATTGCCTTTGTAAACCTGGCTGAAAACACTGCTTGGGATTTCAGTGCAGCAGAGGCAGTGTTGTCAGCTCAAACTAGATTTATGGAAGGATTGACAGCCATTTTTCTGTTATGAGAAAAATCTAGAGCCCCACCCAGTGCACAGGAGGAGTAACTACTCATATATGTACAAGTTACAGGCAAAGTGGTGGACTTACCAATATATATCTTCCCACATACCAAGGTACAGCATATCCTTCTAAACCTGGCTGATAGCACTGCTTCAAAATTCAGCGCAGCAGAGGCAGCGTTGTCAGCTCAAACAGGAATTTAGCTGCTCATTGGATTTCTGGCAGGATCAAAATGTATTTTTCTGCACGGAGAAAAATCAAGAGCCCCACCCAGTGCACAGGAGGAGTAACTACTCATATATACAAGTTACACCCAACCATGGACCAGGCAGGGGTCTTGTTCATCAACTGGGGATAGTCCAGATGTATCTAAAACAAAAAAAAAAGCAAAGAAATCTTGTTAGAGCAAAAATATAGAAATGATCTGTGAAATTCAAACCTAAAAATAGAATTTATAGTGATAATTAGCCTGTTGTCAGCTCTGAAGGACAACCTCTCTATAGAATAAATGAATATCCTGCAGTAAATAAGGATATACTCATAAATAAAATACTATTAATAAGAAGATTACAGACACTGGCCATATAGAGGTGTTTTGTAATATATAAAATAGCTCTAGAATAGACAATTTTAGTTAATAAGAAAATATACAAAGGGACAGAGAACTACATCAACTAATAAGTAACCGTCCTTGGCTTGTCTGTTCTAGATATTTAAAATTTGAACTCCGGTTCCTATGAGTAATACACTACAATACCTACATAAAAACACTAGACTTACCGCACTAAACTCAAATAAATATGGCATTGCCAAAAACAATTATGTATCTGTCAACCATTTCAAATATTTCATAGAAAAATGCTAAGACCATAAGCTGTTACCATTGTTAGCTAGAAGGACTTTTGTATCGATCTCTTTGATTCTAGTTTCACTTTAATACAACTGCAAAGCTGAACAGAAAGAGGGGCACATAACACAGAGTATGCAGGTATAAAACACCCCCAGCCATGCCTTCAATAGTTTAGAGGTTGGATTATTTGTTAGATCTGAAGAAGCGGGAGAACTGAGAACAGAGGGGTTTAGTTACAAAAAAAAAGGGGGCGATCCCTGTAAATGAAAGAATATTAGGAGCTATGCATTGAAAAAGGAAGCCATGACATAATATCAAATTAAAATCAGTGGTGTATATTGTGCTGCAAAAAGTAATGACTACATACTACACAGAACTTCTAGCGTGTCATGGCCATACAAATTTTAATTGTGGAGTTGACTATCACAAAATACAGATAGAGTCTTATGACCCCTTTATTCCCTCAAGAAATTCACATACCTGAGAAAACTGACTATATGTGAGGTTCCTTCAGAAGTGCCATCAATTCACCTTCATTCGATATCTACCTCTGCACCAACGTGCATGGAGAACTCCTCATCATATATGATCAGCGCTTCTTCCATGTTATCCTTCTGCGGCTCTGAAGTCACCTCCGACTGAGATCCAGAAGTATCTATAATCAGAGGAGAAGACGTGGAGTTCAGAGATGATGTGATGGAAACGTCGCTCTTTGAACTGTTCAGATATGAAGCTTCACACAAGGATTTGTCAGAATGTTTGAAAGAACTGTTTTCAATAGGCTCCTCATCCTTTTCTGGGGTTTCTTCTTTCCAGATTTCACCCATGTATTTTAGGACTTCTGCACTCTGACTTCTTTTAGTAGAGTCAATGGCCAACAGATCAAAAAACATCCTTCGTATCCCAGTGGAAACTTCTCTCCATGTTTCAGGAGGATTATCCACCTCAAAATTCTTCTGCCAGACAACAAAACTTTTAAATTCTTCATCATCAGGGAGGGTGTCCTGCCATGGAAACTTCCCCGTGAGCAGAACGTAGATGGTCACACCAAACGCCCACACATCAAGGCTGCCATCTACAGCCAGTCCATCAGGAGGGGCAATTTCGTACATCTCTGGAGCTCTGTAGGGTTTGCTGCCACACTTGGATCTAATCACTGTCCCTGTGACCTTAGCCAGGCCAAAGTCTGAGAGCTTAATGGAATGGCACTCCTGATCAAACACTAAAACATTGTCTGGCTTCACATCGAGGTGTACTAGTCCTTTCTCCACTATGTATTGCAGAGCATTGGAGATCTGAACAGCACATCTCTTTACCACATCTTCTGGAATTCCCACCTAAAAAGAGAAAATAAAATAACTAAGATGTCTGTTAACAAAAAATACTTTAGATGTTAAATACAATAGAGAGAATATAAGAAGAAATTCAGAATACGTATCCAGAAACAGTTAAGGTATATGTATAACCATACTTTTCCTTAAGTTTTAGACTAGAGATGGATTATATTGCCATACGTACAGTATGTATATACCTGCCCCATATCCACTTTCATCAACTGTCCCGGGGACCACCATCATTCAGACAAAGTGATGGAGTTGTCAGAACAAAAAGGTAAGTGTAAATCCTCCAACATGAACACCTGTACTAATGTCAACCAAGAGAGCTTCCTCTCACTTCCTGTTGCAATCTCTGGCACAGAAATTGAAGGGAAATTTCCCCAAAAGGACTGGAAGGAGGTGTAACTGTTAACTCCTCATACTTTTTTGGCCAAATAAGTTTTTCCAAGTTTTGTATAGAGTTACTTATATCTTAACATACTTACATTTGGTACAATCAGAGAGAGCAGATCACCAAGAGGTGCCAGTTCCTGGGTAAAGACGAAGCAGTTGAAGGTGGTGAAGATGATCTCACAGCATCCGATGATGTTGGGATGAGAAGAAAGTAGGAACGAAATGGTGAACTCCCGTAGGAAAGACTCCCGGCTGGTTCTACTTTTCGCCATAACTTTCAACGCCATTCTTCGACCTGTGAAAAAAAAATCAAGTTAGATTAAGATTAGAGATTTTAGCTGGCAATTTTTTAAGTTCATTTGAAAATCTCAAACATTGTAATAAGATCTGCTGCTTCCGAGTTGAGAATGTATTATGCTGCATTTAAAGCTAAACTTCAGCTTTACCAGCAATCAGCAGACAGTTGTACAGGAACCTCTACTGTACTGAAATTTCTTACTACATTTTCACTGCACACTGCAATTCTCACAATGTGCATTAGAAGCTTCAACAAGCCAGACAGAGCCAACCTCATTTCCTGGCTGGAAGAGGTTTAGCATCATTAGCACCATATCTTCCCCAACCTGACTGCTCCTAAAGCTGGCCATACACCTATAGATTATCTGCAGATTTTCTATGGTTAGATGGAAAAAGTGCAACAGATTTCTCCATGTTCGCTAAACTGTGTGGATGGAGGAATCTCCCACTTTTTCCATCTAACCATAGAAAATCTGCAGATAATCTATAGGTGTATGGCCAGCTTAACCCATTCCTTTTTATTCATTGGATTTCTGTTTGCTTTAGTTTCTCTGTTTTAGAAAAAGGTTCCTGCACTACTTTTGGTCTGACTTTGGTATGACTTGCATTGATTTCTGTCACATGCAAGTCGTGCTAAAGTTGCGCTGGGTCCGACTTGGAAGTTGTGGGCAGTGTGAACCCGGGCTAAATCATTAGAATCAGCACCACATGTGATCTTGGACAGTCTGCATACAAATACAGCCTGTCTAGGTATTGACGTTCCTCCAGACAGATATGTACCCATCAAGACATTTTGATATTTGCATTACTGATCCCAGGAGTCAGCCCAATGCTTAGTTCCCTAAATAATTTTACCAATATGAATTCATATTTTAAGCTTTCTTAAATAAATATTTGTAGAAGGTGTTGAAATTTTGATTAATTTACTGACCTGTTTTCTTGTGGTTTGCCAGGAATACTTTTCCAAAGCCTCCTTCTCCGAGTTCCTTCACAATGATGAAGTGCTCCCGTATGTCCACCTGATGTAGTCTTTGTGAATGGAAGGAGACCATTCTGTCCAAAACACGTATCACATCATGGGCATTGGAGGCCATTGTGTCCTGGAGAGCAAAAAAAAGAGACCTTGTTACATATACATCAAAAATGTGTTTTCTGTTTAATTATATCTGACAAATGTTTATAGTTTTTCTTAATGTCACCTGTAGTTATATGACTATAAATAGGAAATGCTCAATAAACCTTCACATCTATATGAATAAAAAAAAGGGGAAAAGGTTTGGACACTAAAGTGAGAGCTCAAACATAATTAAAATGTTTGGAGTACAGCTTAGTGGAGATAATATATATATATATATATATATACACACACACACACACACACACACACACACACACATACACACATACACACACACACACACATACACACACACACATACTAACGTTAGTGTGAAATGTCAGCTCTTATTGTCTGCTGTTATTGCTGATTTGATGTGAATTATTTCCAATAAACGAAGCCTTTCTTAGGCTCGATTCACACCTATGCATGTTGCTTTTGAGCGTTTTTGGAGTTTTTTTTGTCATGCTTGCCACGTTTTTGAGCAGCGTTTTTTGCGGCGTTTTGTTTTGTTTTCTTTTTACAGTTTAAAAAAAAAAAAGCCAAAAACGCTGCTAAAACGGTGCACTTGCATTTTTGATGCTGGTCCATTGAATTTTTCATGCAAAATGCAGCGTTTTGCATGTAATAGAAAAGTCCCTGACCCTTTCCAAAAATGCAGAGGTACAAAAAGGCATTGATGTGAACATGTTCCATGTTAACAAATTCCCATGCATTTCTGCAAAATGCATCAAAAAACGCGCTAGTGTGAATGGAGCCTTAGACAGGCACTCGTTTAGAACTGAAACACTAACCTCTATAACCACTGACCTCTAGAATTTCTATGCTACCCAAACCTAAATCAGATCTCTCCTTGTGGACCATCTATCGTCCCATCTCTCTCCTCTACTCAAGTTGTTAGCCAAGATTATGGTGACCCGACTGAACACCGTTATAGACCGCTTAATAAACCGTGATCAAAACAGGCTTTATGCCAAGACGTCAAGCTGTCAATAATGTCCTGCTCTCCCATGCAGCTAAAACTAGACGTATCCCAGCATGCCTATCCCTTCACATCAGGAAAGCCTTCGACTCAATAACCTGGCCATATCTACAATACACTCTTCAGCAATGGAGGTTTTGGGAACCACTTCCTGACCTGGGTCTCCTCCCTATATAACAACCCACGGGCCTACATCAAATATGCAGGCTACAAATCAGTAATGATCAATATTGGGAGAGGCACTAGGCAGGGGCGCCCCCTTTCCCCGCTGCTCTTCGCCTTACTCATAGAGCCTTTGGCACAACTGATTAGATCAGACCGGAGGCATATTCAACATTTCTTATGGACTATCGGAGTCCCTCTGTTCTAGTCTTTTTGAGATCTAACTGTATCAATCCATTATTGATTGTTTTGTTCAAGTTCAACCAATTGTACATGATCTTTCTTTTATCAATGTTCATAATGTACTTAATGTACTTATCCCATTTGAATGTTTGTATTTATACTGTCATATTCCTGATAATTTCAATAAAAACATTGAACGAGAAACATAGATCTTAAAGATTAAAAAAAAACAGGCAATTCATATACAAGACCACCAAATTCAAAGCCCTGCTAAATAAAATATGTCTGTGCACAAAAAACCCTTTTCAGGAACCTTAAAAAACATTTTCAAGGCATTTTCCTGCTCAATGTTATCTTTATGTTCTCAGCAAAACCTCATAGTATCAGACTGACAGACTTCATGAAATGAATTGAAGGGAATGCTCAGTGAGATCATTATGTAGTACTCTGGTAAAAATTCCCTCTCACCAAAACCATTGTTTTTTTGTACAGATTGGAATATACTTGTAATAGGAGATTTATATATACAGTTATACTATACATTACTTGGCTACCCAAACATGTATTTCCCTTTGTATTACATCGCACACATTACTGCCCCAACTTTTATTACATATCCTGTATAATAAACAACTTTTTCATCAGACTGATCATGACAAGCATCCAATGGCTATCCAATCTTCTGTATACATTGTCTTACATATTATCCTGAACTGAACCTCCACCCATTGTCCCTTTTATCAGTTGTCCATATACAGGTTTTTATATATTAGATAAACCTCCAAAGTGTTATCAGAATGTTCATTAAATAATAAATATCCATTGATTGTTAGATGGAAGTGACCTTACCTTAAAATGTGGTGAAAGATTCAGCTGTGAAAATATCAAATCAGTTTCGGTATTCAGTATTCGGTTCCACTGCAGATGAGCTCCGGACAACGTCACCAAAATTTCAGCTGTGCTGTAATAGATGAGTCTCCAGATACCAGAATCTCTGAAAGAAGAATCACTGATCAGTGGGAGAGGCCCCTTTTTACAAGGGAGATGGGCGGGGAAGACAAAGAATGAAGGATTTCCATTGGCTGACTTCGAATGGAAATGTTGTGTGAACAGCCTCGGATTGTTGTTGCCGATTTGCATATAAAACAGGTTTTCCAAAGAATAGGTGATTGGATTAAATATACTAAAACCCAAATACTTTGACACTTTACTGAGTTTAAAAAAATGAATCTTTCCACCATATTAACCATAAAATGGGAAATATGATTCTAGCCTGAATAAAAAATAGAAGATTGGAGTACTAACCAGACAATTAATGTTTTATGTATTTATTTTTTCAATGTTATATTGCCTGTTTCTTGATGGTTCTATTATATTTTTCTCTTATTATTAGGTCTTATTCCCAGTAACATTGTATGGCAATGGGTTTAGTTTAAAAAAAAGACTTAATTGAAAATATAACAAAATAAATGATTATAATATGTAATCCACAGAAAAAAAATTAAAATTGGAATTAACGTCAGGATAGAAATATTGGAGCTGCCATGTCTGGGCTTTTTTTTTTATAGATATCTCCAAACATCCTGATCATTTCTTCAATACTTTTTTTTTCAACGGAAACCTTAATCTTAGTATTATAAATGGGAAGCCAATGATACATTTCTCAATTGGCCAAAACTAGCCCTTCCTTTACTGACAGAATATTTTAGCTCCCAAGAGAAGACAATTTGTCTAGATCAACCTCTCAACCAGATCTCCATGGAACCCTAAAGTTCTCCACTTAATCATTAGAAAAACAAATGAACTTTCTTAGAACATTTGTTTCCCAATTATTTTTTTTTTCAAAGTTATACACTTCTATGGCCAGATTTAGACTATGAATTCTCTCTGAGATCTCTAGTGATATAATTTGGTGAAGTTTATCGATTTTTTTGGGTAACATAAATAATGGTCACTTTGTCAGGACACTAGGCTGAGAGTTTTTAGCACAGCAGATAAAATATGTATATTGTGTTTAGTTAGTGGGTGTTAGAAGAACTCAAAGGGGGCTAAACCATCATCACTTGTTAATATTTAGATATCCTGTATAATAAAAGAGTATATTGGATAATAGTTTCATTTAAAACGGGGAGGATATACTGAGTGGGAAAATTATAGAATAATTAGTTTTGTTTCTTTTTTGCTCAACTTACTTCAGTATCTTGGTTTTGTGTTTTTTGTTGATGGCAAAAAAAAGGCACAGAAAGATTTATTTTATATATAAAGAGGCAGAAAAAGCTTGCACTTGAGGCTTTAAAAAAAAAAAAAAACACAGTAACATTTTTCATTAATATTTAGATTTTGTCTCACCTAAATCCATTGTATTTTGCAGGCAATTGAAACTAGGAGTTACAGGATTAGTTTTTGAGGGAATTTAAATATTTTAAAAATTGTTATTTCTGGAAAAGTAGACATTTATAGAAATGACTTCCAACTGTCACAAGTAGATAAGTGTTTTGGTCTTTCTTTGCATTGTTACAAATGTTCTAGGGTATCGGCTTTGTATGTGTGGTCAGTGAATCAGTTAAAGATTTATTGATTTTTTTTTTTTAAATATGTTATATCTAGCATACTTTATTTCTTATTAGTTGAGATTGACTTTTGAGGTGCATTACCCCTTCTAACCTTGTGTGTTGTATTGGGTGTGGTAGTCAATAGGAACAGTTAACATTGGCAGTGCTATGCTAATGTCTTTCCTGGGGGGTTCCACCTGTACTATTGTTTCTTGTACACACTGTATCCCATCACTATTATTCCCTGTGCCCCCTTGTCTATTGTTTTTTGGGTGTAGGCTCAAACTATTCATGGAAGATAACATTGTTATTATAAAATGTTGTATCTCAGTCCTGTACATAGGTGATGAAATCGATATCCTAAAGAGGAGGTAGAATACCCAGCTGAGGTGTGGCTGCCGATACCGTTTCCATCATAATAACCATGTCTATGGAAGCCAACCTCCATTGTTTGGACTAGTGGTGCCCAATTGTGGCACTTAAGGAATGCAAAATTTACATGATTATCTCAGTACAGGGAAGGGCAAAACTACTTGGCACCTTTTAGCATCAAGTGAAAAACCTTCCCAATAAATAGTAGTCTTGTGCGGGGGGGGGATTTAATTAATTGTAAAATATTCACTTTTGGGATGTAGGGTCTCTCAATGCACAATGAAATTCAGCTTTTATTAAATCACTACTAATGCGGCCCCCATTGACAAAGTCTGTAAGGATTATTATATTTAAAATGGTGTTAAACCCAAAAATTAAAATAAAATCAAAATCAGCAGAGAATGGTGCACTAGTTGTATGAAATCAAAGTGTTTCCATCTATATTATTAGAAATAGTAATTCATTTTATTATTTCTATCTAATAACACAATTTGATTCAACTCATGAATGTTTTATAAAACACGTCATCGATGTACCGACACAGGGAATTAGGAAGAGGATGTTGGCCACCAATGATATCCTTTATAGAATGGCGGTGTGGGAGAAGACCCATGGGCAGGACGGACCAGTGGCTGAGTGTAAGACCATTAAAGAAGAAGCTTGTTACTACAAGAAAGTAAACTGATAATACTAAATACATTTCATTAGTGTTGGTGGTGTATTGGGGGGTCTGCTTTATATTTTCCCTGGAGTCCAACTTTAATCACAAAGTGGTCTATTTATAAAGGATCTGTATCTGTATTTTACTGCATTTATTTTCAAAGAGAATTCATTCTATGTGTAAAGCGGCAAGTGGGCAAATCTTGGAAATTAAATTTGATAGGTGAATCTTGTATGTTCCAGGAATCTCTCTATTATATTCTATGCCACTTCTGAAAAGTGACTCTTGATTGAAAATGATGGACGATTCCTTTTTGTTGGATAACTAAGGTGAATCCTCCTTAAATTTCAATGTGAAAGGGCACATTTGTTTGTTACTGAAATCCGTATACTGTATATTGTATGTTGAAGATTCATTTTTACCTTTTTTGAAAACATTATTTGCTTATGTGGTACATTTTCCAAGAGAATCCTCTGAAAACAAATGCCATATAATACAGACAAACGAATGTCCAGCAAAACTTGCCAACAAATAGACTCTTAAATTTGATAAAATATGAACTTTTCCCTTTATGTTGGTTAGTAAAATAAATAAATAAATCAGTTAACAAGAAGTTCAAGTGAAGAAACAATATCTGAAACATAATTTGATTTATTTTATTAATAATGAAATAGAGGTCTACATTGTAGCATTGCTCTGTAGGCATGCACACACAGTTTGCTTACATTGTTGACATTTTTTTCATTTACACATTTGTAGCAAAGATGATGAAGAATCCAATTATAAATTTAAAACTTGGACACTTTTAATCTACTTAGAGAAAAGAAAAAAAAATTTACAGGGTGAAACTGACCATCCCCTCAGACACTGACCTGTACATTCATATGGTAATAAGGAGGCCAGTGGTGTAATCATAGCCAAAAGCAGTCTGTGGGGTTGATTTACCAAAGGCAAATCCACTTTTCACTACAAGTGCACTTGTAAGTGCAGTTACTGTAATTCTGAGGGGAAGCTCTGAAATGAGGGGAAGCTCTGCTGATTTTATCATCCAATCATCTGCAAGCAAAAATGCTGTTTTTTATTTCCCTTGCATGTCCCCCTCAGATCTACAACTGCACTTCCAATTGTACTTGCAGTGCAAAGTGGATTTACCTTTAGTAAATAAACCCCTATGTGCCTGCTATGGGGCTCTGGGATAGGAGGGGGCCCTATAGGGAGGTTCTGAAGGAAACTAAACTGTGAATTTTCCAGTATAGAAGGTCTGAAGTCAGACCTCAGGATCATCACTGGTCAACGATCCCCTCTGTGCAGTATGAGATCAGCAAATGACTCTGTCTTATCAGTGTAGATTTATTTTTCTCAGAATTCTGCTACAGACTGACATTGACCCTGTATACCTAATGGAGTCACCAATCCCAGAGACGATCTTCTGCTAAAGCCGTGTATTACATCTGATATCATGATGGTTATTACTACTACTACAGTTATAACTTGTATCCATAGCACTCCTCCCTTGTAGCGTACTGACTAGGGATGAGCCGAACACCCCCCGGTTCTGTTCGCACCTGGACCTCTTTCGGTCCAGAACCTGCGAATGGACCGAAAGTTTGCACAAACTTTAGAACCCCATTAAAGTCTATGGGACTCGAACGTTTGAAATCAAAAGTGATAATTTTAAAGGCTAATATGCAAGTTATTGTCCTAAAAATGGTTTGGGGACCCGGGTCCTGCCCCAGGGGACATGGATCAATGCAAAAAAAAGTTTTAAAAACGTCCGTTTTTTCGGGAGCAGTGATTTTAATGATGTTTAAAGTGAAGTGAAATATTCCTTTAAAAATCATAGCTGGGGGGTGTCTATAGTATGCCTGTAAAGTGACGCGTGTTTCCCGTGCTTAGAACAGTCCCTGCACAAAATGTCATTTTTAAAGGAATAAAAGTCATTTAAAACTGCTTGCGGCTTTAATGTCATGTCTGGTCCCTGCAATATGGATGAAAATTTTGGAGAACCCCCCAGCCCATTACCAGCCCCTTTGGGTCTTGTATGGATATTAAGGGGAACACCGTACCCAAATAAAAAAAAGGAAAGGTGTGGGGCCACCAGGCCCTATATACTCTGAACAGTAGTATACAGGCGGTGCAAACAAGACAGGGACTGTAGGTTTGTTAAGTAAAATCTGTTTGTAATTTTGAACTGGTACATTTTTAAAGTGTAGCTCCAGCCAAAAAATCTATTTTAAAGCTTTTTGGGAAACATAGGGAAGGGTTATCACCCCTGTAACATTTGTTTTGCTGTCTGTGCTCCTCTTCAGAAGATTTCACCTCACTTTCTGTCCCAATGACCAATTTGTTTTTGAAAATTTGGGGTTTTTAGTGAAACAAGGATTGGTGATAAAGCATCAGTGAAGAGGAGACGTTTGCTTTGTTTGTTATCAACTACTTAAATGTGAGTCTAACAACTTTTAAACTTTTCAATAAACAAGATGTTTGGGATATCTTCACTATGAAGTATTTTCTTCTCTCTACTTGGTCACTACATGTGGTGGAGGATCTGTTATATTCAGTCCCATACTGGTGTAGATCTGATATTGAGAGGCCTCTAGGCTTGCTGGTATCTACCTGAAGGAGCTGCAGTCTTTTATCCCCCATGCTGCTGTGGAGCGGTTGTTGGAAAAATGCCTATGCTTGTTTAAATCTACCTAAGGGTAAAAGGCAGTGTATTTGGGTGATGGTGGCGGTGTCCTTGCAAGTAGATTTGACAAGATTTTTTACTGTTATTATGGACTTTTAAAGTGAAGTTGTTGTCTAATTCATTCAAAGCACTGAAAGCTCATTATTCAGTTTCTATTTTAGCGCTACACCATCTACCATATTAGTTACTATGCAAACCTCGCATATTGTGTTAGCTGCTTTTATATTTCTTAAATTCATCTATTCATTTTTTTCAGATTCAATTTTATATAATGTGTCTTTTTTAGTTATGAATTGTACCCTTACGAGTGGCTCCTCTGGAAAGAAAAACAAACAATTTGTGTACTCTGTGGGCCTGTCCTCATTGATCTTTAGCGCTGGACTCCTCCAAAATGGCACCAAGAGAAAAACAGGATGTGACAAAGCCAGAAACTGGAAGTAGCGGCTGGAACGCAAGTCGGGCCGCACTTTCGGTATATGTACATCAGCGTGCGTTGCAGGCTTCCATTAGATGCAAGGAGTGCTGTCTACAGGTTGGTCTTTGACACAATGGGCTAACAAGTCAGGATACAAACTCTGTGCCCCCCAATGGGTACACTATACAGTGCTGGGAGCAAACGTATAAGCAGCTGGGGCTTACCTATACTTCCAATATGTGTGCATACAGAAATTGTTCCACTGGGAACATGTTTCTGTAAGGAAGTATTCTTGCTCTCCTCCCCCTCTTTCTTAGTATAGGGAGGTAATTTTGGCTCATATTGTGGGAGGGGTCAGAAATTAGGCTAAAAGTGTGTGTGTGTTTGTGTATAGGTGTCAGGAAAGGTTCCACCTCTGATAATACTGCTGATGATACTGACTGACATCTGGCGTGCAGTACTGTGGTCCACCAACAGGTGTCTCCTGGCAGTCTGGAACTGCCAGGGGAGCCTTCCCCTGTTGGTGGTATTATGTGATCCTTGGGCCGCAGTACTGGAGTCCACCAGCGGGTGGTTCCTGGCAGTGTGGGGTCCGACATCATCTCTTGTAATTAGGCATCACCTGAGTAATTGCAGGAGGTCTGTATAATTACCCGGCAGACACACTGATGCCTTGCCTTGGTATCTAACTTGTGCCCTGAACCTGTGAATTTCTGCATCTGTACCCGAACCTGATCCTGTTCCTGTTTGTTACCTGTACCCTGGACCCTGAGCCTTGAACCTGACCCATCCCTCCTCTCCTTGTCCTGTTTGTCTTCCTTTCCCCAGCTGCTGACCCCCCAGTTGTCGACCCTGGCCTGGCCCGGTTTATGATTCTGGTATTCTCCTTTACTTGTGTATATTTGTCTGTTATTATTTGTGGGTTTCTGTTGGTGGTTGTTTGGTTGCACATTGTAGTATATTGGAAGTGGTTGTATTTATTCACTTATCTTAATAAATTATATATTTACACCTTACCTGCGTTTGTTCCTCTGTTGCTGTCCACACAGCTCTAGGTCACATTTGATGCCTGACAATAGGCTGTATGATCAGTTGCTATCTGGCTCTGATGAAGGTTTACCATTGAAATGTGTCAGCCATCAGGAACCCTGGTGAGGTCCTCATCGAGCTGGAGGTTGACATAGTTGGGAGTTTGTAGCCCCTTGTAGTG
This sequence comes from Aquarana catesbeiana, assembly GCF_042186555.1. Classification (NCBI taxonomy): domain Eukaryota; kingdom Metazoa; phylum Chordata; class Amphibia; order Anura; family Ranidae; genus Aquarana; species Aquarana catesbeiana. Next base: position 965,796,959 of record NC_133324.1, read on the forward strand.
GCTTGATGTGCGAGCATAATACCTACATTTGTGAGTAGATTTATATTATCTTATCATTTTTTAATAAATTGTTGGATAATGCACTAGGCCAGTGCGCCCTCTTTTTTATTCTCTACATTGAAATGTATAGGCAAATGCCCTCTCTGTGGAAAATGAAATCCAAGGAATACTCAAATAGAAATAAAAAGGCATGAGGCCCTTAAAAAACAAATGGAACTGTGCAAAGCTGTCTGCCCCAATCCTAGCCTTGAATATGTTCTCAATAAGATTGCCAATTTAAGGACTATTTTCAAGAGGGAGCTGAACAAAGGGAATCCCAGAAGTTTGGTGTAGGAACTGATGACATGTTCCACCCTTGTATTTTGAGAGTTTACAATTTCTCACTGAATAGGTGGATGCAAGAGCTTCTACGTGCAACTTTCATCCTTGTCGGCAGCATCGCCAGATTCCGTGTCACAGACTGGGAAAATGCAAGTTTGTTGAAGTCAGTCAGGTCACTGATCACTTAAACAATACTGTAAATAACAGTTGGCTATTTTTTTTATTCAATCTGAAATGAACCATTTTGATTCAGACTATGACCAATGCTCCTCCCATGTTCTTCACACAGGAGCCAGCATTAATTAGAGATCTACTCATTGCTATGCAAGGGTTGACAAAAACGGAAACGCCCACAAGTGGTGTCTGGACACCTTTTTTGTATGACGTTGTACTTATTCCAGCAAGTACAAAGGAAGCCCCAATAGTTCAAATGCAGTCTGAAAAGCATGACATCAATTAATTAGCATATTGGCAAATGTAAACATGCAGGTACTCTACTGCCAAAACAAACAGTATGTGATTTTTTTTTTTTGTCCATGGCTTTACTTAGTGCCATTGTGAGGGCTCTTACACCTTACCCAGACCTCATGACTTATATTAACCATTGCTTTGAAATGTTGATAGAAAAGGAATCTTCCACACTGCCCCCATATGTCAGAGTTGATGTTGCACATTGTATCAAGCTAGTCACCAGGTAGAAGTTTCTCAGAAAAAAAGGGAGAAGAGTCAAATAATTTTACATATGGACTGTAGCACAGCTCATCACTAGAGATGGGCATGTTCCCAACCCCACATGCCCCGATCCCGCCAGGAAGCCAAAACTGTACACAGCTAATCACAGGCAGTGAGGACCTTTCCCCATCTGTGCAGCTGCCATTCTTGTAGTTGCTTTAAGTGAAGCCGAAGGCTGTGATGAAATGGGAATATCACTAATGTCAGAGTCACGCAAAATCTTCCTGAAGAAAAGAATCACAGGAGGATGTGTGACTTTGCCCACTGAGATGAAACTGACTGTTAGAATTAAGTTCACCTGCTGGTGGCACTATCCTGTTCTGAGCTGTTTGCTGCAGCTCTGGTGACCGCCAGCAGGCTGGGGTCATCAGGCAAATTTTTGTACTATCACCTCTATAACAACCTCCTTCTACAATCTCCTTTCATCTCTCTCCACCTCCTTATTCTATCACCTTCTTCTCCTTTCATCTCTCTCTACCTGCTTCTGTAAACTCACCACACCTCTTTCTCAGTGATTAAAAAATGTTAATATCCTTTTATTAGTTTCTTTTTTTGGTAGCATTAGTTGAATTTATATATCAGATTTTTCGGCGTAGGGGGTTCCCCTTAAAATCCATACCAGACCTAAGGGCCTGGTATGCCCCTGGGGGGGAACCCACGCCGGTTTTTTTATTTAAAATTTGGCGCAGCGTTCCCCCTCATGATTCATACCAGACAGCTGTCAGCACTTTTTATTTTTTTATTATTTTTTATATAATTGAAAACACCTTTTATATATTTTAAATAAAAATATGTTTTTTCAACTTTTTTATTCCTAGAGATGCCGAGCTGCTTTGTACCGAATTGCAGCCACGTCAGTGGTAAAATATCTAGTCCTGCAAATATTACATTGTATCGTTTCCCAAAGGATTGCGATGAAATCAAAATTTGGTTGGAGCACAAAGGCGTGGAACATTCTTTGATTGAGAAATTTTCTGCGCTGATATTGGCAGACAAAAGAGGAGATTCTTTTCACATATGTTCCCAACATTTCTCATCCGATTGTTTTAATATCGAGGGAACAAGAAGAAAATTAAAAACAGGATCAATACCGACAATTTTTACAGCCATACCAACAACATCCAAAAGTTATGAAGAAAAATTGGAAAATAGACTGTCAAAAATAGCTTGTAAAGAGTTAATGATGTCGGCCAGTTCAACATCCGCTTTATTTTCCCAAAAAACATGCAACTGTGACTGTCATAAAAAAAAAAGAATCAAAAACAGTGACAAAGAATGATGTGGGTACGATAACAGGCATGTTTGATTTTCCGTCTTTTGAGTCTGATGAAACATACTGTAAAATAGCGGACGAAAGATTAGTTCATTTAGATCATTCATATTTTGATCAAGAGTTAATGCGACCACTCGACGCCTCAATACCTGACTTTCATTCTAAATATAAAAAAGTCTACGATCTTCAGAAATGATTGAAACTAATGATACAGAAGATTTGGACTTATCACCTACAGCAGGGATATGCAATTAGCGGACCTCCAGCTGTTGCAGAACTACAAGTCCCATGAGGCATAGCAAGACTCTGACAGCCACAAGCATGACACCCAGAGGCAGAGGCATGATGGGACTTGTAGTTTTGCAACAGCTGGAGGTCCACTAATTGCATATCCCTGACCTACAGTATGTGATTTTCCATCACAACCTGGAAATAAAGAAAAGGCAATTGTTGCTATAGATATCGAGAGTCCAATCAATGTCAAAAAAAGAAAACTGGCATATGAAGAAGACACAAGTTTTCACTTATCAGATTTTGACACCCCTCAAAAAAGTGACTACACCTTAAATGAGAGTGTAATTGATACACAAACTGTAGAAACAATTAATGATCCTCTTACCATGGTTAACGAACAAAAATGTATCTTATTTGAAAGTAGTCTCGATACATTGCTTTTTCAATGCGATGTCCCGACCAGACATGCTTTTCAAAAATGAAAACACTTGACAAGAAAATAGTAGGTACAATGCTGTCAGTGTTTTCCACCTGTAATGCATCGCATCGCATCGCATGAAACTTTGGGAAAGCCAGCCAAAGATAAAAAATTACGCTGCAGGCAATATGTTACTTGCGGGCGCAATTTGTTTGTCAGGTGGAAACTTGCAAAAGGTAAAAGAAATGTTTAATCCAAGTGGAATTGTGATGTTTGGAAAATCGTCCTATAACAGCCAAAAAAAAAAGTATATTTATCCTTCCATTGATTACAGCTGGAATGAAAATTGTCAAAAGGAATTGACAGGAACTTCGTTATTCCTCATCGGGGATGGACAATGTGACATCCCCGGGTTTTGTGCTAAATATACCACATATACGTTTATGGATATCTATTCTAAAAAAATTGTGGATTTTGAATTGGTGCAGGTGTCCCAAACAACATTCTCGGTTGCCATGGAAAAATTGGCCTTTACCAAAACTCTAGACAGAATACTGGAAAATGGATTTGATGTTCAATTTGTAGGCACTGATAGGCACACGGGAATTCGGAAACTATTGACTACAGCTAAATATGAAAAAAAATTAATCATCAATTTGATATTTGGCATTACGTTAAAAATTTAAAAAAGGAAATTGATGCAAATCTCCAAAAAAAAAAGATTTTCGTCCAATTAAACC